>NC_134648.1:69720376-70320376 GCF_030463565.1 Pelecanus crispus
AAAAAAAAAAAAAAAGGAAAAAAGAAAAAGAAAAAAGAAAAAAAGAAAAAAAAAAAAAAAAGAAAAAAGAAAAAAAGAAAAAAAAAAGCGGCCAAAGTGGGAGCGGCTCCGGCGGGCAGGGCTGCGGCTGCTTTTGTGCGAGGGGTTATTTTGTTTTGTTTGTTTGTTTATTTGTTTAATTTCCCCTCCTCTCCCCTCCCTCCTTCTCTTCTGCCCCCTCCTTCCTCCTCCTCTCTGGGAGGAAAGGGGGAAAAAAAAAAAAACCAACCCCAAACCCCAGGCAGCCCCCCCGCGCCCCCAGCCCCAGCCCGAGCATCCCAAACCTGCTCCGCCAGCCCGGGCTGCGCCGCCGGCGCTGGGCACCGCGCTGCAGCCCGAGGACAAGGACAGCGGCTCGCAGGCAGCCAGGCTCGGAGCGAGCCACAAAGAGGCGAATTAATTGCTATAACTTCATTAACATAGGTCACCCCATTAAAATGATGGAGCCGCCGCGGGTGTTTTTTTCCCCCCTATTGTCAGAAGTGAGGAAAGTGTGCGAGCGCTCCCTCCCTCCGACCCGAGCCGCCTCCGTCCTCCTGCCTTTTTGCCAAAGCTTTATTTTCGGGTTTCTTTGACCCGGGAGAAGTTGAGCGGGGCTGGAGAGGGGGGGGGCGAGGGGCGCGTCCCGGTGCCCACCGCTCCGCTCCGCCGCCCCCGGGGTGCCCGACCGGACACCCCCCCCCCGGCCCCCTCACCCCCACCCCTTTGCTGCACCGAATTTATTTCTGTTCCGTTATGCCCCCGTCCGTAGTTGCAAATTCAACGCAGCGCCGCTGCCCAAGTCCCATTCATCATCCGTATATAGCTTAAAAAATTAAAATATATTTATATCCCCCCCCCCAAGTGACTCAGCTCCCCTCTCCCCGGGGATGTTTGGCCCCTGGGAAGCAGAACGCGGGGTGCGGGCCGCTCCGCGGGTGCGGTGGGGGGGGACGACGCGGGGCTGGGGACCCCCCTGGCCCCCCGCTCCCCTCGGTCCCGGGGTGGGGGGGGTGGTGGTGGGGGTCTCCCCTTTGCTCCCGCGGGTTTCCTCTCGCCCAGCTCCGCGCTGCTCAGCCGAGGGCTCCTGGCAGGCTCCCCCCTCCCAAATATTTACTTATATATTTTAATATCTTTTGTTGTAATTGTTGTTATTATTATTATTGTTATTATCCCCCAGCTTTTTGCTGACACCCCCCCCCCCCCCCGTTGCCCTCCTCCCCCGGGCAACACGCGAACGCCATCGCCGCCGTCCATCACGTTCATTTTGTACAACGACTTCACGCGCTCCCCTCCATAACGTATATTTTTAAAGCGAGCAGGTTCTTTTAATGTATATGCTGGTGTCATTTCGGCGGCTGTTATTTCTCGCTTGCTTGTTCCCCCCGGTATAGCAAGCGGCCTGGTTTTTTTTTTTTTTTTTTTCCTCCCCCTGTTGTGTGTTTTTATTATTTTCCCCCTGGCTTAGATGTGTCAATCACTCTCTCCCTGCCATTGGTTGGAGAGTTTGCGTCAAAAAGTTGCCAGAGAGGCTCTTTCTCAGCAAAGCTCCCCGAGAGAGGTAGAGACCTCAGCTCCAACGCACCCTGCCACTATTATTAAAAATAAAATCACCTTCACCACCTCCGGCACCGGCCAGCTCTGTATGTACCGAGCCCAGACCCCCCAGCATCCCCGCATCCCTCTCCCGCACCCTCCCCTCCCCTTTCTCCCCCATTTATTCTTCTTTTTCAAACATTTTTCCTCCCCCCCCCCCCCCCCTTCCCCTCCCCTCCCGCCCCAACCCCAATGTCCTGGGCATGTGCATGCGGCGAGCTCTCTAACCTCCCGCTTTTGTGTTTTTCTCTCCCAGCTCTGCCCGAGCCCTGAATTTGGCGAAGATCCGGGCGGTGGGTTTCACCCCTCGCCCCCCAGCCCTGCCCGCGGCTCCGGCGAGGCTCGCAGGTAAGTCAGAGCCCCGGGCTTCACCCGTGCGCGGGGGCAGAAATACAGGGGAAAGAAGGGGGTGTGGGGGGGAATTTAAATGATTCTTTTGGTTTTTTAAGCGTTTGTGCGGTGCGGGGGCCGCGGTGGCGGCTCCCCGGCGGGGATGCGGGGCTGCCCGGGGGAGGCCGGGCCGGGCCGGGCGGAGGGGGGGGAGCGGCCCCGGGCCCTCGGCGGGGCTCGGGAGGCGCTGGGTGCCGAGGCGAAGGGCCAAATTCGAGAATTCCCTCGCCCGCCCGTCCCCCGACCTGCGCGGCCGGGCTGTTCCTTGGGTGCACGATTGTTTCGGGCTTTGCTTTTGGGGGTTTGTGCTTTTTTTTTTTTTTTTTTTCTTCTCTTTTTTTTTTTTTAGCCCCCGCCGGCCTGATCCTTTGAGCTTTAGCTACCCCCTGGCCCCACGGTGGACTTTTAAAATTAAAAATAACCGGGAAGGCATTTCTCCCCTCTCTCGGCTCCCGCCTGAGGACACCTCCCGCATCTCCTCCTGGCAAAGTCATTTTGCAAAGGTGTCTTGGAGCACTCGCGGCGGCCGGAGAACCGGGGCGGGAGGGTAGCAGGGGGAGAAAGCTTCGAGGCGTTTTGGGGCCGGAGCTTCGTGGCTCGGTGCGGGCGAGGTGGACGGCGAGAACGGCATCCAGGTCGGAGAGGGGCTGGAGCCGTTTTCCACCTCCCTTATATTACTTTTTAATTTTTTTTTAATTTTCTTTTTTTTTTTTAAGCCGTGGGAAAGCGCTTCCCAAAGACACCGATCGCGTATAACGCGCACTGCTCCGCGCCCCGGCCTCTCCCCTTTGAATCGCACCTCGGCGACAAAGAGAAAGTCGGGAAAGTCCTTGCACGAGTTTCTTTTTAGGGTTAAAAACCTCCTCGCTTGCGGAGATTGATTTCGAGTTCGGCTCCTCCGAGAAGTTGCGCTTTATTATTTATTTCTTTGGAGAAGGTGCAACTCCGGTTTAAAAAAAAAAAAAAAACAAAAACAAAACCAAAAAAAACCCCCAACCCCCCCAAACAAAAACAGTTTAAAAAATGGGAGCGGGTGGCGGTGGGGAGGCAGGGCTGTGTCCGTGCCCTCCCAGCCCGGCTCCATCGCTCCCGGCCGGCCCCGTCATTTGCCAGCGCCGGTGCGGAGCCGGCGGCCGCGGAGCTGCGCGCAGATTTGGGGGGAGAAGCGCGGAGAAGCTGCGCGGAGGAGCCGCGCCGGCTCCATCCCCGCCGCCTTCGCACCGGAGGAAAATTCCCCGTGTTGGGAAATATCAACCCCAAACCCTCCCTCCTCCGGAGGGGCGGGGGGGAAAGGAATAATAACAAAAATCAGAATAAAAAAAAATTAAGGAACGCGGTGGAGTGGCGGGCAAGGGAACCGAGCTCTCGTTTGCAAAGGGAACCAAGCCAAGTTCCCTGTTTTTTCTCGGCACCTTCCCCCGCTCCTGCGGGACCCTCTCCGCGCTGCTCCGCGGAGCCGCCGAAGCCCCCCGGGGGCGGAGCCGCCGAAGCCCCCCGGGGCGGAGCCGCCGCTTGCGCGCCCGGCCGCGGGCCGCCGCCGCGCCGTAATGAGCCCGGGTGATCAGCGGGGCCGGGGCCGGTGGCCCGTAATTAGGGAGCGTGTGCCGCCGGATTATCTCGTTAGTTTATCAAGAAAACATTTATTATAATTAATTCTCGGACGGTGGTAATTATTATCGAGCGAGGGCAGAGCAACTGGTAGGCCGCGCTCTTTGCGGAGCGGGGGGGTGCGGGAGGGGTCGCTGACAGATTGCGGGGCCCGGCCGGTGCTCCGCGGGCTGCGGGGCGGCCCCGGGCTGCGCGGCCGCGGACGGGCGGCTCCGCGGCCGCGCAGGGGGGTGAAGCCGCCGCGTTTAACCGGGTGGAGCTTTGGGGTTGCTTTGGCTTTGGGTTTTTTTTTTTTTTTTTTTTTTCTTTGGGTTGGTGGTGTTTGGGGGGGTTTTTTTGTTTGTTTGTTTGTTTGTTTGCTCGTTTTGAAGCGCGCCAGCAAACCCCCATTTCCCTCTCCCGCGCATCCTCCGCCGCCGAACAAACCGGAGGCCGGGGCCGCCCGACACCGGCGCGGAGCGGGGGGTCCCCCCTGGGCAAAAGCTGCCCCTCGTCAGCCTCCCCCGGGAGGGGAGAGGGGGTGTTAAAAGCGGGGCCCGACCCTGCGCTCCCCGCGCTCGATGCGCGGCCGCTCAGCGCATCCGAGGGTGGCAAAGCGCTTCCCCGAGGGGGAAAAGGGCAAACTCCGCACCGCGGGGAACCGGTACCCACGGCGCTGGGGGAACCGGCCGGGGGGTGCAGCGGGGCCCGAGGGGTGCAGCGGGGCCGGGGGGGGGGCCCGCAGGAGCCCCCCGACAGCGCTCAGCCCCCCTCGGGGCGCCGGCTCCGCTCCCGGGTGCGCTCGTTAGCGGCAACACGGACTTTCGGGGTGGTTGCGGGGGAAAAAAAGTTGTGCTGGAGTTGGTTTTTCCGTGGGCCGCCGGGGAGTGGAGAGAAGGGCGAGATTTTGCCCAAAAAAAAAAAAAAAAAAAAAAAAAAAAGATTTTCCACGGGAAAACAGTCTTAACTCTTTCAAGAACGCCGTGCTGGCCCCTTGTCGGCCATTTTTTGGCGGAGTTTGTGTTTGGGTCCCCCCCTCCACCCCCGCTGCAGCGGGCGGGGACCCGGGGGGCCGGAGCCGGGCCCGGGAGCCGCTCGCCCGCCCGCTCGCCCGCCCCCGCTCGCCCGCCGGGGGCCGTCCCGGGGCCGCTCCCCACCGAGGTGTTTGTTTAGCTTCAGCTCCGTCATCAAGAGTTTCTTGAAAGCCTAATAAATCTGTTACTTGCCTCCAAATCTAATTACCCGGAGTACTAATTACGTGCAAATGGCCGGTGGAAATTACTGCAGACGCGGACTGATGGCGGGTAAGAGTAGAAAAGTTTTGTCTCTTCCCGAGCGGGCATTTGAGCTCTGAAATGCAGCAACGTCGGGGGGGAGAAGGGGAAAGGAGAAGGGGAACGGGGAGCGTGGGGGGGGAGGTTTGAATGTTGCCCAAACCTGGGATAATTAAAGTCCTTGCAAGAGACTAAGGGAGAGATAGGTTTCTTGAATTGTTTCTTTGTTTCTCACCCTTGGGCTTTGTTATCTGCATTATTTATTTAGCCGAGGGGTTCTTTGTGTCTGCCAATGGCCCCAATCAAGTTTTTGCTTGAGACAATTAGCCGGTGCCCGGCCGGGAATCCTATGCAAATGCCCCGGGCCGCCGTACAATGCGGGCAGTTGAAGGCATGGGGGGGTTTTGTTCGGGCAGTAATTACTGGCTGGGATGTGCCCCCCCTCCCTCCACCTCCTCGCCTCCCCCCCCCCCCCTTTTTTTGGGGGGGGGCGGGGGGGAGAGGTGCGTTTATCTAAGTCTCTCCCAGCTCCCAAATCCGGCTGGGGTGCGGCTTTACGAGCTGGAGGGATCGACGGGGGAAAGGCAGCGGGGATAAAAGCTGGGGGGGGGGCGGGCAGCGAACTGGCCTGACCCCCCCCCCCTCCCCTCTTCTCGCCCCCGCAGGCTCCTGGCGGCCCCCCCCCCGCCCCACGGCACCCCCCGGCAGTGCCCGGGGCAGGCAGGGTGCTCGGGCGGCTCCCCCTCGCCCGGATTTCGGCCAACTCTCCTCCCCCGCCACAACTTTAGCATGATGTCTTATCTTAAGCAACCACCTTACGCAGTCAATGGCCTGAGTCTCACAACCTCGGGCATGGATTTGTTTGCATCCGTCCGTCGGTTATCCCGGTAAGCCATGTTTTTCTCCCTCTCCCCGCTCCCTCATTCCCCTTTTTTTTGCCCCACGGAGGAGAAGCCGCCGGGTTTTTGGAGGCACAACATGCCCAGGGCCCGTGATGGCTGGGGTGGTGGGGGGGGGTGTGGGGTTCCCCCTTTCTCCCTTCCTTCTCACCCTCAACTTTTTATCCGAGGAAGGGTCTGCAAAGGGGGGGACACCCTGCTGCTGGAGGTGGGGGGCAGATGCTCCAGGACCCATCCAGGGGAGGAGGCATCGGAGGTGGGATGCTGCACGGTGGCGGCTGAGGATTGAGGGGTGAGGGTCGCCCAGGAGAGAGGGGGGACAATTGGGGGGTACCCCCCTGGGGAGGGGGCTGGAGGGGACACACGGGGCTGAGGGGCCGCCGACTGACAGCCAGGGCCTCCGGCTCCTTTGGCAGCCACCCCCCGAAAACAGCGGCGGGAGCGCACGACCTTCACCCGGGCGCAGCTGGACGTGCTGGAGGCCCTCTTCGCCAAAACCCGCTACCCCGACATCTTCATGCGGGAGGAAGTGGCACTGAAAATCAACCTGCCCGAGTCCAGAGTGCAGGTAAGAAGTGGGGTGGCCCCTGAGACCCCCACCTATCCCCCACCTCCACCCTAGCGTGGAGGGTTTGGGCTGGTCCGTGGCTGGCGGGGAGGTGAGGGGGGCTGTTGGAGGGGATGGGGTCAGTCCTGGAGGGAGATCAAGTCCCTGTGGGGTGAAGGGTGCTCACAGATGGGTGAGGGTGCAGGGGTGGATGGAGAGGCGATTTGCCTCCCCAGGGCTGGATTGTGCCCCCCCCCCCTTCCTCCCTGCGCACTGGCGGGGGGTCATGCAGCTCCCGGATCCCCCATCCTGAGCCCCCCCGCACCCCTCCCCAGCCCCCCTCGGCCTCTCTGAGCCGGGGAGGGCTCCCCCCGCATCCCTAGGCTCTGCACCGTGCCTTGTCCCAGGCGCCAAATGTCCTGCAGGTGTTTGGGGCCCCTGCGGAAGCCATCAAGGATCCCCCCCCCCCGGTCCCCAGGGATCCCCGCATCCTTGGAGCAGGGTCAGACCGGGATCCCCTTTCACACCAGTACAGACCAGGGGGGTTCCTGTCCCCTTTGGAGGGACTTTGGTGAGCGAGAGGGGGCCTTGGTGGAGGGGACCCCTCTCCTGGGGCTGGGCTGCGTCTGCTCTGCCAGCAGCCTGCAGGGCCCCAATCCAGACAGCATTTTTGGAGATGCTGCTGGCAGGGCCCGAGGGGGGTCCTGGGGGCCTGCGGTGCCCCCAGCATGGATCCAGGACACTCTTAGAGCCAGGGCAGGGCAGCTCCAAAGCCTTCCCTCCTCCTCTCTTCCCTGCGAGGGCTTCCCGAGGCTGGCGTGGTGCCGTGCCCCAGCGGAGCGTGGCCGCCCGGGAACCGGGATCCCCCCACGCCAAACTCCAGCCTTCTCCCCATGAAGCCTCCCCAGCACCCGCCCTCCCCAAAGCCAGCCCCCCTGGTCCCTGCTAAAAGGGGGTGAGATGGGCTGGGGGGGCTGGCCCGGGCTGGGGGTGAGGGCAGAGACCCTCTTCAGAGGGTAAATGCGACATCTTTACCCGCCCCCCCCCCCCCCAACCACTGCCTCTGTTTCCCTAATTGTTCCCTCCCTTTCTGATGCTCTCTTGTTTCTAATTAAAGCCTTGACTTCAATTGGCCTTAAATTGTGATTCCTGGGGGTCCCTGGCTGGCAAACAGGGAGCACCCCCCCCCCACCCCCCACCTTTTCCCCCAAAAGTGACCTTATTAAGCAGTTTGATTTGCCCGTTTCCACTTGTTATTACTGCTAATGATCTCAGGGAGGGGGAGCCCCGGAGCTTTTCTTCGCAGCAGCCTGCAACCCTCCGCTCGCCCGGAACGCTGTTAGTGCCCGGCGAGGGCTCCCCGCTCACGGGCTCTTCCCCTCCTTGGGTTTCCCGGCGCATCCCTAACACCAGGCTTTTTCTCTCTCTCCCTCCCCGTCTCTCGGGCTCAAGGTGTGGTTTAAAAACCGCCGGGCCAAGTGCCGGCAGCAGCAGCAGCAGCAGCAGAATGGGGGCCAGAACAAGGTACGGCCAGCTAAAAAGAAGAATTCACCGGCCCGGGAAGTGAGTTCGGAGAGCGGGACCAGCGGGCAGTTCACTCCCCCCTCCAGCACCTCGGTCCCCACCATTTCCAGCAGCAGTGCCCCCGTATCCATCTGGAGCCCGGCGTCCATCTCCCCCGCTCTCAGAACCCCCTGTCCACCTCTTCCTCCTGCATGCAGAGATCCTATCCCATGACCTACACCCAGGCATCAGGCTACAGCCAAGGATATGCTGGCTCGACCTCCTATTTCGGGAGGGATGGACTGTGGATCTTACTTGACCCCTATGCACCACCAGCTTCCCGGACCGGGGGCCACCCTGAGTCCCATGGGTGCCAACGCGGGTCACCAGCCACCTCAACCAGTCCCAGCCTCCCTCTCCACCCAGGGCTATGGAGCCTCCAGTTTGGGCTTTAACTCCACCACCGATTGCTTGGATTATAAAGACCAAACGGCCTCCTGGAAGTTAAACTTCAATGCTGACTGCTTGGATTATAAGGACCAGACATCGTCATGGAAGTTCCAGGTTTTGTGAAGAACCTTTGTGATAACGAGAGAAATCGTGACGAGAACGAACAGGCTGGGCTGAGCGCTCCAGTTTTAGTCAGGTCTTGGTTAAATTAAAGAGAAAAAATAACTCAACGGACAAACAAATGAACAACAACAACAAAAAAAAAGACAGCGACAAGAGGGGGGGACAGTGTTGGTGTGATCCCGTTCAGACTCATCTCCTGCTCAGACGCTCTGGAAAAGGAATAATAAAGAGGAAAAACAGAGGAGGAAGGCCTTAAATGGACAGATCATCTAGTGAGCAGAAAACAGACCGACCCATCTGTGTTCTTTCTAGTTTTAGGCAATTGTTGGGTTTCTTTGTTTGGAAGAGGTGGGAGATCGTCCACCTACGGGCCAGTTTTAAAAAAAAAAAAAAAAAAAAAGAAAAAAAAAAAGAAAAAAAAGTCTAGGTTTTTATTTCTTTTTTTGTGTGTGCGTGGAAAGGTCCTTCACCCAGAGGTTTCCAATGTGTTAGCCAACCCTCGGTTAAAATATTCAGAATGGACAGCATCTCTCTTTTTCTCCCTCTTTTTCTCCCTCCCTGTTTCTTTCGCTCTCGAGCTCATCCAACTGTTTCACGCCCAACTCGCTCAAGTTGGCACCCGGAGAAACTTGGTTCAGGGCTGTGTGGGTTGTGTGACTGATTGTCCTAGCTGCACTACTTTATTTAAAGATTAAAAAAAAAAAAAAGATAATGTTCATAAGGAGTCAATATGTAGTTTTTAAGAGACAATCAGTGTGTGTCTTATATAAATGGTACATCTGTGGTTTTTAATCTGTGCTAGACTTCAAAACTGTGATCTCCTGTATTGTATGCAACTATGAACTCCGCACCAGCGGGAGTTCTGCTGTGATTTAAATAGGTTATAATTATAAGTGAAATTCAGAGCAACTGAGTTACCTATTATCATCTTTTAAAAAAAAATTAAAAAATATATATTAAAAAAAATAAAAACACGATCTCCTTTCACCCGAGGTGAACTGCACTGAAACTTTTTACCACAAACTGTCTCTGAATGAAAGAGAAAAGACCGAAAAAACCCCACCCGAGGACATTAAACTCCTCTGGAGCTCACTTACTGCTGGCCACGCTGGCAGTAACCGTCAAATCCAACAGGACTTTGGGCAGTTGCTCTGACCTGGATGAATTTAAACCGAGAAATTCATTGTCGTTTATGCTTGCAGATGTTAACTGGAGAAAAAAAAAAAAAAAAGATATATATGCATAAACCTTTTTTTCCTGGATTTGGCAGATATGTATAATTATATTAAAATGGTTCTAGCACACTTGATGGTTGTCTTCCATTTTAATCGCATCCGGCGAGTGACGGAGAGGGGCGATGCCGTCTGCCGCAGGGATTTCGCGGTTGCAGCCGGGCGCGCGGGACCAGGAGGGTCCGGCTGCTTCTGCAGGGCCGAGACAAAGGGGGTTTGCCGGCGGCTCCCCGAGGTGAAGGAAGCAAAATGAAGGGGGGATTATTTGATGTCTGAAATTTTTTTTAAGCAAAAAAACATTCGTTGCAAACAGACCTTGGATAACGTGACCTTCCCCCCCCACTGCCCTGCAGCTTTCCCAAATCTCGTTGTAGGGAGGGGGGGGGATGCGGTTGCTCTGCGGCTTCCCAGGAGGTGCGAGCCCCCGGTTGCGTTTGGGGAGAGCCCTAAACTTTCCAGGCTGAACCGGGGAGGAGAAGGGAGAACCTGGGAGCCATCAGGCAGGATCATCCGAGCGGAGGTGCCGGGGAAGGAGGGGGACAAGTTTTTAAGCTACAATTCCATGAGCTGAAGCCACAGCACCCCGCGATGCAGGATCAGGCCCTTCCCAAGCATCCCTGCTCTTGGTGGCTCTTTCTCTGTCCTGCTCCCTCTCCCTCTCTCCTTCCCGCGTGCATCACCGGGCTCGCTTGAGCCCTGAGCTGGGTTTAGATTTAACGCAGCAAAAAAAAATGGGCTTCCGAAAAGGGAGAGAGGCTGAAAAAAGCACCCACCGCCATCCTGCTCCCTGTCACCGGCTGCCCCCCGCGGCTCGTCGCCAGTGCCCTCCTGCCTGCGAGTCACCCGGGGCCGCCGGCGTGTGGCCACCGTCACCCCACCGCGGTCCCCAGGACCGGGCGGCACAACGGCCGCCGCCGTCACGGTGCCTCTCCGGCCATCCCTCGGCTTCGCATCCCCAACGGGCTGTGCCCCTCCTTGGGCACCGGCAATCCCTCTCCTTCCCACGGCGGCATTTATGTCCCCTGTCACCACGAGCAAAGATCAGCCTTTAAAATAAACACACCGGCCGGCTCTGAACGAGGGCGAGTTTTTACGCTGCTTCATATTAGCGCTTGTCGGTCCGTGATTTTCTCCCTTATTTTTTTTTTTTTTAATGGGAGGATATGTGCAGGGAGGGTTTGGGAAGCACAAGGCAGCGTGGAGGCTGGGGCTGCCGAGGATGGCTCAGCCGGGTCCCCACCGCCGCCTGCTCCCAGGCAGCCGTGCAGAAAGTTTCATTTCTCCGCTGATTTGGTTCAAACCAACAAAGTTTACCCCCCGCAAAAAAAACCAAACCCAAAACTATTCAAGCAAAATATGCTTGGAAAAAGCAAGTCCTTGCTGAACCAGGGCGCAGCATCCCACCTGCCTGGAAAAGCCCTTTGTTTCCTGGGCTTTTGATTTTTTTTTTTTTTAAAGCCTCTTTAAAACCACTTTTCCCATTTTGCTTTTCCCATCTTATCTTTTACTTTTCTTTCCTGGGTATTTTCCCATCTATTAGGGATGAACTCCTCTGGCTACGGCTCATTTTTATCAGAAAAAGCCAACTGATGGCAGGAATGTCTCTGAATTTTACCTGGCTTTTTGCGCTTCCCACCTTTTCTCTACCTGTTTATTTCTGGGCACTCGCGTGGGCAAAGGGCAAAATTCCAAGGTGAGCTGGCAAACACAAAATATTATATAAAAAGCATTTTAACTCCTTTTTCATTTTGAACATTTTAGATCTCACTTCTGTCTGAATTTGGTTCCTCTATAAACTCGGGCAGCGGGATGCAATTCTGCATCCAATAAAATCAGGGCAAGAGCTGGGGGGACCATATCAGTTTAGTGTTGGAAAGCTGGATTTAGAGGCAAACAGCTGATTAGAAGGGTATTTGATTTGAGGTGTCTCCCCAGCCTCCCAAAAATATATGTATAAGTGAATCCTCTCCCGATTCTGCAAGGGTGACATTTCCTACCACAGGGGGGAAAAAAAAAAAAACCAGCACCAAACCAAAAAAGCAGAAAACCAGGAGGGAATTCTTGACCCCAACCACAGTCGAGCTGCCCCAAATGCTGGCTCCATCTCCTCTGCCTGCTCCCTGCCTGCACCCTGCCTACTCCCTGTCTGATCCCCTCCTGCTCCTGGTCTGCTTCCTTGCCCGATTCCCTGTCCGTTCGCCTGCCTGCACCCTGCCCACAGACTGCCTGCTCCCCTGCCTGCACCTTGCCTCATATACCTCCCCACTCCCTGCCTGCTCCCTCCCTGCACCCTGCCTGCACCTTGCCCATCCTCCATGTTGTCCCCTGCCCGCTCCCTGCCCGCTCCCTGCCCGCTCCCTGCCAGCTCCCTGCCCGCTCCCTGCCCGCTCCCTGCCCACTCCCTACGTGCACCCTGCCAGCACCAGCCCACGCTGCCCAGTCTCTCCCCAGTAACCAGCCCTTGCCCGGGGCAGCTCTGCTCCCACCCCAGGCTGAGCCAGCCCAGGGAGCCCCAAAACAGGGGGAAGTTTTGGGGTGATTGCATTTCCAGGAGGAGCACTGGGTTAGGGACCACTGCCACTTTCCGAGGAGATGGGGGAGAGTTACTGAAAAAAGCCGGATTTCGGGACTCACATCAGAGCTTCCCCACCTGGCACTGGCGGGGGGGGGGCGGGGCACAGGGCCCTCCAAAACCTCCCCTTGCAGCCCTGGCACTGCCCTTACCTGGGGCTTAGGGGGTGGTGGGGATAGGGCTGGAGGGTTGGGTATGGGTTTGGGTTCAGGAGGGCTGAGTTTGGGTCTGGGAAAGTTAGAAAGAGGATTGGAAACATTGGGTATGGATAGGGGTTTGGGGTTGGGAGGGCTGGGTAGGGTTTGGGCTTGGTTTGGGTCCTGGACCCCCATCCAGTTTTGGGGACTGAAAGGGGAGCACAGACATTAGAAGAGCCCCCCACCCTCCATCCCCAATTTGCCAAAGAGCAGGGGAGGACAGGTCACCCCAGCCCTTGGGACTATGCAGGGCCGGGGGAGCCAGGGAAGCAAACCCCAAAAGGCAGCCCCCCATGGTTGCAGGGGGGGCATAGCCTCCCTCACACCCAGCCCGTGCTGGGGGCTGTTGGCTGGGGAGGGGGCACCTCTGCTCCCCTCTCCCAGCCCTGCGGGGTGCAGGGGCCGAGGGGGTGCACGGAGCTCAGAGCCTCCACACAGGCACCCCCCCTCCCCACACACCCCCACCCCACATGTACACGTGTAGAGCAGAAATGTGCGTATCTATAAATGCATATGGCATGAATGCTCATCTCCATGCATAGGCAGAAATGGATACAGCATACAAATGCATATAATACATACAGAAATGCATGTCGCTCTCTACAACTGTCTGACAGGAGGTTGTGGAGAGGTGGATGTTGGTCTCTTCTCCCAAGTGACAAGTGATAGGATGAGAGGAAATGGGCTCAAGCTGCGCCAGGGGAGGTTTAGATTGGATATTAGGAGAAATTCCTTCACGGAAAGAGTGGTCAAGCATTGGACCAGGCTGCCCAGAGAGGGGGTGGAGTCCCCATCCCTGGAGGGATTCAAAAAACAGGCAGACGTGGCACTTTGGGACATGGTTTAGTGGGCATGGAGGTGTTGGGTTGATGGTTGGACTGATGACCTTAGAGATCCTTTCCAACCTTAATGATTCCTAGTTTTTACTTTCATTAAAAAATAATGCAGCCACCAAGCCAGGAAACATGAAATGATTCCTGTCCCCTTAACTGGTTTAGTGGTGGACTTGGCAGTGTTGGGTTAATGGTTGGACTGGATGATCTCAAGGGTCTTTTCCAACCTAAACGATTCTATGATTCTATGATTCAATGAATGCACATAGTATAAACGCACGTATCAGTGCCTATCTACAAATGCATGTGGCACCAATGCATACGGCACAAATGCAGATATGGATGCACATCCCAAATGCCTATTGCAGGAATGCGCATACCAGTGCATCTATATAAACCCATACAGCACAGGTGGGTGTAGCGATGCCTATAGCACCGGTGCCTGCAGGTGTGAGGGCGGCTGTGCCGGGGTGAAGGGCCAGGCCCCGGTGGGGCCGGGGGTCAGGACTGGGCTGGGCTGTGTGCCGGGAGGTGTTACGGATGGGAGCTGGGGGAAGAGGAAGGAAGGAAGGAAGGAAGGAAGGAAGAAAGAAAGGAAGGAAGGAAGGAAGGAAGGAAGGAAGGAAGGAAGGAAGGAAGGAAGGAAGGAAGGAAAAAGAAGAAAGAAGAAAGAAGGAAGGAAGGAAGGAAGGAAGGAAGGAAGGAAGGAAGGAAGGAAGGAAGGAAGGAAGGAAGGAAGGAAAGAGAAGAAAAGAAGAAAGAAGGAGAGGAAAGAAGGAAGGAAGGAAGGAAGGAAGGAAGGAAGGAAGGAAGGAAGGAAGGAAGGAAGGAAGGAAGGAAGGAAGGAAGGAAGGAAGGAAAAAGAAGAAAGAGGGAGGGGGAGGGAGGGAGGGAAGGAAGGAAGGAAGGAAGGAAGGAAGGAAGGAAGGAAGGAAGGAAGGAAGGAAGGAAGGAAGGAGAAGAAAGAGGGAAGAGGAAAGGAAAGGAAAGGAAAGGAAAGGAAAGGAAAGGAAAGGAAAGGAAAGGAAAGGAAAGGAAAGGAAAGGAAAGGAAAGGAAAGGAAAGGAAAGGAAAGGAAAGGAAAGGAAAGGAAAGGAAAGGAAAGGAAAGGAAAGGAAAGGAAAGGAAAGGAAAGGAAAGGAAAGGAAAGGAAAGGAAAGGAAAGGAAAGGAAAGGAAAGGAAAGGAAAGGAAAGGAAAGGAAAGGAAAGGAAAGGAAAAGGAAAGGAAAGGAAAGGAAAGGAAAGGAAAGGAAAGGAAAGGAAGGAAAGGAAAGGAAGGAAAGGAAGGAGAGGAGACAGAAAAAGACAGAAGGGAAGGAGAAATGCCATTCAGTAGATCTAGTTGCTGGGGCTGCCCGGTGTCTCCCCGCTGCTGTTATTGCTGCTGTACCTCTGTGCTGGGGCAGAGCAGACAGAGGAGATGGGGGGAGGAGAAGAGGTGGTGAAGAGATAGATAAATATATAAATGCTGCACAAGCTGTTAAAATCTGCTCTGAGAGTCAATTTTGACTTTTAGGCTCATGAACCATTAATAAAAATCTCCTTATACTCAAATGGCTCTCAAATGCCGTGATAGCGGATTACAAACTCCTAATGGAGATACTGTATGATCAAATATTCTCTAAGCAGCAAGGTCTAACGTACCGGGGATGGCCGGGCCACCTGATTATCAGCTTATTGGCAAATACTTCTTAGCGCGGGATGTGCCGAAAAGGAAGCGTCTTCCTTGGCGCAGTCCCTTTCCCATTCTTCATTTAAACAGATTTGGGAATCCTGTGGTCTGGGGACCACAGGACAACCCGTGGCAATGAAGTCCCCACGCGTGGGGCTGTGCACAGCACTGTGATGGGGCTTGACCCCAATTTTGGGTTTTCCCCATTAGAGATGCAGAGTTGGAGGCACTCTTCAGTGCACAGAGAAAACACCTTCCTCGGTCTCAGGTACCTCCTGGTGACACTCAGCCCTTGCCAAGACGAAGCCACTGTACGTGATATATAATTACTTGGTAATTAAATTTGGAAGGCTGAAGTAGCATCATTACAGGCAGAGCGAGAGGAAAGGAGGTGCCTCTGTGAGACCAGAGACTTCCTTACAGAGATCGCTGCGGAGCTAATTGCTGGAAAAACTGGACCGTATTTCTGTTGCTTTCTGTTTTCAAGGAGGAGCTGGTTCTCTCCCTGCCTCCCCTCACATGCTCACAGGTAGGGACCTTGATATTTATTCTCCTGTGGACACTGGTAACGAGAGATGCAATATATCTGCCAGAGCTGCCATTGCTTAGAAAATGCATCACCTAAATCTCCATGGGGGCAATTGGCCCTGCAGACCCTGGGACCAGGCTGGAGAGGGAGGAGAGGGCACGAGGGAGCAGGGAGGGCAACTCACCTCCTTTATGCTTCAGAAAATATATTTTAAAAGTCCTTTCTGGTCTGTAACCTTTCCAAGAGGGACCGCGTTTTGTGTGTGCGTACAGCACCTAGCACAGAGCGGCTGCAGGACTCGCAGGGATGCTTCCACCCTCCATTGCCATTGATAGCAGTTCACAGCCTGCTGGGACAGGATTTAACTCTCGCTTTGCTGAAGTAATGACACAAGCGAGTTTTCAAGACTGGGAACATTTTTGTCTTTCCCAAAGGAGGTTGTGAGGTCAGGACATCAACGCCAAGAACAAGAAATTTCCTCCTGACCTGCTTTGATTCACTTGTGACTTTTTGGTAAGGCTTGCCACGTACCTTGTGTTTCCAAGCACCAGCTTTCGGATGCAGTGAGGATGCCCACGCTGGGCTGCCTTTCTTGTTCAGAGGGGAGAGGCAGCCCCGGTGCCCACGGTGTGTTTCCCACCAGGGCCAGGTCCTCCTGCATCCTCATTCCCTTTAGAAGTAACAAATTGGTTTTAGCAGTTTAAAGCAGAGGTGAAGCCAATTTCTATTCTGATGTTACTGTTTAAAAGCAAAGTGTCCCTTCATCTGTGCAAGCCGTTCCCTTCATGCCACGGTGGTGGAAGGACAGGTAACCACGCTCTCCTGTGTCTCATTGCTTTTTGGGGACCCTGTGGGCCACCGTGCCTCCTCCATGGGGTGTGGGGCTGCAGGTTAGACCCCTCAGGATAATCAGGCTCATCTCCATTAGGGATGTACCTGGAGGGAATCCGGTCTGAGTTACCACAGGCTTATCTGGGTGAGGGTATTGCCCCAGGGGCTGCAGAGCTGGAGTCACGATTAAAGGGAGCGTGGCGAGTTGTGAGGGTGTTTGTTCAGTGTCGTGTGGAGGAGGCAGCATAGGTTCAGCTTTATTTAACATTTTTATTAGCAATGTGAAAAAGCACACATGAAGAATTGTTAAAACACCAAATCTCCAGAGCTGGTGAAGGGAGAGAAGTGATACAAAGAGGCACCCAGAGGATGGAGAGCTTGGCAAAGAAAAGGAGGACTGGATGGCAAAGGGTGAGCAAATGCATGTGGAGAGGTAACCGGAGTAATTCAGCATCCCTGCAGAAGGAAGGTGTTTGGAAAGCCGGGCCATGCACAGGCCAGTGAGCTCTAAGCCCTGTGGACAGCCACGAGGTTGCAGGAACTGGGGTGGTGGGATGGTGAGAAGAGTGATGGAGTCTGGTGGGAGCCCAGAAAACTTCAGCCCTGGGTCAGTGATGGGATGAGGGCAGGGACATTACCACTGAAACCCTGGAAGTCCCCAAATCAAGTGGAAGAGGAGACCTCTACTGACATGATGCTGGTCCAGTCTCAGGCCCAGCTTTGAAACTGAAACTGGAAAATCAGAGTTCAGGAAGAGCCATGAAAGCAACTCAAGGAGTGGGGAACCTGCCTGGCAGAGAGGTACCCAGGGAGATCTTGTCAATATATGAGTTATCCAAGAGAAGGTTGAGATGATGCAAGCATATTTGGTGAGCGCAGAGTATTACATGGAAGACAAAAGCACCTGTTTACTCGTCTGGTAACACCACCCAGGTTGACAAGTTAAAATAAGACTAATCCAAACTGGACATCAGAGAAAAATAAAAGTTAGCAGCTGAAACAAATTGCCTTAGGACATGGAAGATATGTAGGATTTTTGAAGCGTTACAGTCAAATAAATGGGTGCTCTTCTAAAAGATATGCAGTAGATATTTGCTCCTGGCCATAATTACCTAGAATACCATATGGCACATCCCTTACTGAAACCATCCAGGTTGCTCTGCTGTTTCAGGGCTGTGTGCAGGACTTTTTAGAGGAAGAAGATGGTTCCTGGGAAAATTTGTTTCTGGATCATCTCTGGACATGGCAAATCAAACACAGATGGTGTAGGAGATTGCTGAGAGCTGGCACCAGAGATCAGGGTACCAGTGGTACGGGTTGCCTCTGCTGCTGAGATTTGCATTATGTTAGGAATTCCAGGCTGTAGGACCTCCAGGCTGATGGTTTATCCAAGACAAACGTGGCAGAAGCACAGCACGCCATCAGTGTCTGGCCTTTCCTATGGAAGAGGCCATCTGCAGTAGAACAAGGGCACTCTCCCACCGCTGGCGCAATGCCGGGATCCCTAAGGTAACCCAGTCTTGGGAAACATCTTGCAAAAATTTCCTGGAGCAGTTTGGGTCAGCCCTGCTGTGCCACTGCTTGCTCTTTTTTTTTTTCTTCCTCTTCCACCGCCTCCCTGCCGCGGGGACTGGGGACACAGTGCCAGCCTCTCCAGGTGTGCAAACTATCCACCTCCTTTGGCAGGTACTGCCAGGGGCGAATTAAACTGCTAAAGGCTGCCAAAGCTCGTTTCTGACTCATGGCCTCCCATATCAACAGGGAGAGAGGTGACTGCAGAAGGAGTCACTGCAGAGAGACCTGAGTCTCTTTCCCTGTGTTTTGGGAGGGGGAGTGCCTTCATCATTTTGTGGGGTGCCAATGTTTGAATGGATGATCCAGATCTGCTGCAAGTCTGTGACATTGCAAGGGATGGTGGTGGATGGATTGAAAATTAGTAATAAACAGCGTGCTGGAGCTATTTGGAGTTTGGCGGAAAGAACTGTGCAGATGCAGAGGTCACCCTGTGGCATTACCCTGGTCCCTATATAACTGAGACCAAAACTAGAGCCTCACTGCACATATTTAGTTACTTGCATTGATGCAACCACATTAAAATAGTCCCTGTATGTCTAATTTCCCAGGGAAAATCCTAATCTCTGCCATTTCATTTCCTATTTCGATGGCATCACTGGCAAGTGAGGGCCTATTGAGGCTTCCCTCACCATGAGAAGATCGGGTCAGACTGCAATAATCAATCAAAGGCAAAAAAAGCATTTTTTTTGTCCCTGGGGTGCCAAGGGACATGCAAGTCCTCCCTGCCAGGGTGACCCTGCAGCACCCATTTCTCACACATATGTCCTGGGGCCTGTATACGGTGCAGGAAGGCCATCATGGCTGAGGAGCCATCTACGTGGCTTTTATGCTTCTGTCTGCAGCGCCTTAATTGTCTCAACCTTTGCATAGACACTGCAACAAACAGTTGTTATTACTTGGCCACAGCCTTTAATGTCTGCTGCAAGAAGATGTCTGGTCCTTTCTAAGACTTCTGGGAGGCTGAGATTTTCTAAACCCAGGGGCTGAGCCTTGTAGAGGGTATCCTTAACCCAGGTGGGAAGGGGACAAGCGGACAGGACCCAGGGGCAAAGGCAGTGCTTACTGCTGGCAGGGCCTGGAGGACCACTGATGGTAGGGGCAGAAGCAATTTGCTTTGCAGTCTGCGTTGGCCTGAGGATTAGCTCTGTCTGTGCTCTGTTTGTGAGCAATTTTGGACGATAAGGTGCCTGGCAAGGGAGCCTGAAGAGACTTTGGCTGTGGGCGTTATGCTTGCTGGGCTGGGGACGAGGCAGCAGCGTCAAACAAGGGGCCTTCCCCCAACCTGCCTGGGTGATGCCACACATGGTCACACGTAGGTGGGTTGGATGAGATGAGCCATGAGGTTGGTGTTCCCTTGTCAGACACAGCCCCTCGATGGAGCACGGGGCAAATCAACCAGTTGTGTCTGGCACTTGGGCACAGAGGAGTTGAGGTGTTGCAAATGCAGGAGATGGGCTGAGCTGCATGGGGAGAGGGAGTGTGAGACAGGAGTCAGCTGTGTGACCCCCCGGCAGCACCAAAGATGTGTAAGTCCTCTGGTAATCAGACAATCTAGTGATGTTCGTGGGCTCATACTGGCAATCTGTGACCGTAACTGTCCCCATCGGTATTAACAGACAGCCTCTTTACTCACTCTGCAGTTTAGTAGACAATGATTACATATTATACAGAGTCAAATTACTCATGGAGACCAGGCATGATGTGCTTATTTTTTTATTTGCTTTCAAATCACAGAAAACCACGAGCAGTGTTAATTCTAGACCCAGCCATACCAGCCTGTTCCAGGAGCTTTAAAATTAAAACAATCACAAGGCTGCCCTTAGGTTTCCAGTGACTTATGCAAGAAACCAAACACATGAGAACAAAAGGACAAATGAAAAACTGAGGTTTCAGGCTGGAATTCAGCCTTCTTTTGGTTTGTGCAAGAGCAATGCGATCAACTCAACTTTCCTGTGTCAGGAGAGGGGAGGGAGGGGGTTGTCCTGATTAGATCTAATTTCCTACCTGTTTACTGTAGGCATTTGCATAATGATCACCCTGTGAAGAGTGGTTAGCATATGCTAACACCGATTCTTGAACCTGTTAAAACACAAAACCCATGCAGGCTGCTGCTGTTTACAGCACATCGCTTCTTCCTGATTGCGTCCCAGCGGATGTGGCCACTCCATGCCCCCCACTACCTGAGATGGCTGGAAGCCTCTTCCAGATGTCATCAGGGCAGGATGCAGAGATAAACACAAACTAGTTTATTTTCAACCATAAGGAAAAATCAGAAGGCTGGAAAGAGATCTAAAGGTCTTTTAGGGGTCATTTTCCATTTTAGTTCCTTGTTCAGTGTTGGAAGAAAGGGACTTCTCCGACACCCCATATTCCAGGCCCAAGCGCTTGCATGGCGATAGCAGCTGATAGATTTTGAAGCAGTGCAAATCAGAAGAGAGGCAAGGACAGCCGTTCAGTCCTCCCCAGTTCTTTGAGCCCAAGCAGGATACATGCTTCACCAGAACTTTCACCAAAGCAAATCTTCATGTACAGAGTGATGATTTACAGACTCCTACCCTAACGTGGTGGTAAGTTGAGCTTATTTGTAAATCATTTGCTTTCAGCGGGGACAAGCATGAGTGTCCCATTGTTTTGGAAGAGTTTCTTGTCGTCTGAATTACAGAAAAAAGATAAAGGAGAGGGATGCAAGGCAGACAAGACTGTGCTGTTGCCAAAGGGTGGCAGAGGATTGCAAGGTTTGAGTATCCAAGCAGTGAGGTGTCAGCAAACAAACCCAAGCTGGTTCACCTTTCAGCAGATCTGTTCATCGCTTTGCTTTGACAAACAGGGTCACGACGTCCTTCCACACCTCCCCCTTTTCGTGTCTCCCACGTGTGTTTTCACAGGTTGGCAGCCATCGGCAACAGTCACGCATGCTCCTCTGTCAGCTGTGTGCGAAAGAGTTATGCCCCCTCCACACGTGCATCTTTTTAATGGAAGCATTTTAGTAGCCTGGGTGACTCTGATAGCTTAGAGACCAACTGCACATGGAGCTGTGCCAGCTGATCTCTGGGGATGGGAATATCCAGGGAAGGGCCTAGGGAGCAGGTGAGAGGCAGAAACCTCTCCCTTGGGATGCAGCAGCCCAGCACATTGCAGTTGCTCCCTGCTCTGGGTAGATTTGTTTTTGACAAATTCACATTGGCTGCTTCTTGTTAGAGAATACTCTGCATAAACTGGAGAGTCATAGAATGGAAAAGTCATAGACCGATTCAAGTTTGAAGGGACATCTGAAGGTGTCCAGTCCCAGATCCTGCTCAAAGCAAAGCTAACTTCAAAATTAAATCACGTTGTTTCGGTCAAATTTTGAGTATCTCCAAGGATGGAGATTCCTCTCAGCTTCTCTGGTCCCTGCTCCAGAGCTTAACTGTTCTCATAGAGGAGAGGTTTTTTCCTATCTGTCCCTTGTTGCAACTTGTGTCTGTGACCAAAAGGGAGCCTGAGGGATCACTGCCACATCCTGCTCGAGCCCAGACCTCCAGTGGAGTGAGGGATCATTTGCCCCAGCTCCCTTGAGTGCTGCTCTCTCCTGCTTTGTATCCACAACACAGAAATACATCTTCCAGAAACATGGATTACTGATCACTGTTGATCACTGGCTTGATTTGGAGGATAAGGGGTCATAATTAACAGCCACTTGTATGCAGTGGTAGGACCAGATGGCCTTTTGCTCTCTTCTGTTTTGTGAAGCTCTGAAGCCCCTTTGAGCAATCCCATAGTGTGTCCCCTAGCAGGGACATCTGTGGGCCTCGACCGCTGGCCAGCTCCTTTAGCAGCTGCTGCAGCTGGGCATCGTCCTCTTGGACCCACCTCTCTTCCACACCAAACATATCCTGATGACCATTCACAGCATCTGGAAGTCCTCTGGGACAATTGCAAGGGTGTCCCAGTGATTCCCAGTGCACCACACTGGCCCAAGGACAGCAGAGATGGTCTCAGTGCCTGTTGTGCACTGGAGTAGCAGTATGTCTCATAGATGTGTGGACTTGGTAATGTTAGGTTAATGGTTGGACTGGATGATCTTAAAGGTCTTTTCCAACCTAAACGATTCTATGATTCTATGTTTGCCTCTTCACTGCATCCTCAGTTCACATTTCTCAGTAGTGGTGGCATTGAGGCGTTAAGTGACTCTGTTCCCCGTCACTCCTACGGAGCATTTTTGCTTTCTGCTCTCTGTGTCATACATGGGACCCTGATGCTGCCCTTCCTAATTGGAGTCATTGCTGTGGGCTTGGTTCTGCTGATCGGCACCCTGTCCCATGCCGTGACCGCATCTCCCAGGTGAGCCTGTCCCTAATTAGGGACTCAGTGGTGTCTGTGAGGCAATGTTACGATGCCAGAGTTCCCACCTCTGTAATGCAAGTACCTCTTGCCTCCCCTTCTCTTGATTTTGTGTAACAAAAGGTATCTCATTCTGCTGGGGTTCCCACAGCTCATCAAATACCTTTATCAGCTGCTCCAGGATCCCTGGCAGGATTCCTGGAGATGGTGTTTCACTCACTCCTCGTCCCTTTTCCCCATGAGGCTGTTAAGATTTCTATTTTCTCATATTCCTCTCCATGGTCAGCTGCCTATGCAGATGCTCCCGTGCTTGTAGGAGGCTCTTTGTCTAGAAATCCAGTGTTTCCAGTGGTCTGAGACCTGCCTGTTTGCTTTCCTCTCTAATTGCTGAATGTTCTCCTGTCTGTCATTGTCCTGTGCTTGCCGTGACTCACCCTGAATGGTGGCACCCATCACATTTCTTTTGCCCTGTGCTGGGTAGGAACAAGACAGGAGATCACATTTTGGGAGCTTGAGCAGTTTTTAATTAAGTGACTGATTGCCAGTGACACTGCTGCAGTGGCCGTCCCAGCGGGGTGTTCCCAAGGCTGCTTCCAAACACCTCCTTTCTACATCTGCAAGCCACCATGGAGGCTGACATGGGTTGCCCCACCCTATGTATCTTTGTGTTTCCCAACAGCATTTTGATAATGTATATTGCTATACCAGCTCCGACTCCCTTGGGCAGCATGGCACAGAGAAGTTACAAACCAGTTTTGTGCTCCTGGTAGAAAGGGAAATTTCGTCATCCCTGTTTTACCAACAAGGCATGGAGACTATAGGTAGGATGGACCTCCTGCGGGATCGGTTTGGGATCAGCCAGGTGTCTCAGGCACATCTCAAGACTCTGAAGGCGAGTTACTGCTGATACGTCAAAAGTGTGCTTCCCCCTGGCAGTCAGAGCTGGCGGTTCAAAGCCCTACACCTGGGGAAAGGGGCAGCCCTTGGAAGCTGCTGTTTTTCTGCCGTCACTCCACAGCCGCAGTGACTGGCGAAAGAGCCCAGCTCTCATGCTGGAACCGCACGTTGCTTTCTCATTATGCAACTGCTGTATTTTAATAGAAACCTCTTTTTAGGCAGTCTCAAAAACACTTGGTTTTTTTTCCTCCTTCTGTCAAATGACCAACTTAATAATTCACTAGTTGTGCTGGGATTAGGCACTTTGGGCCACACTCTGGATTTCTTATCTTTAATGTAGTTCTCGACGACATCTGCACTTAATCCCCTGACAAAACTCCCTTTGATTCCTGCGACAGTCGCTCACAGAGATCAAACGCAGAACGCTGCTCTGTCAGGTAGAGCTGGGTGAATAATTTGTGACACAAAATTTACCCACAGACTTTCTCCTCATTTTCTGCACACAAATTGTCCATTCGGTTGAGGCTCAGGACTGCTGATGGATTTGTTTCTAGTTGCACAAGTCCGAGTTCAATGACTTGCTCATGAGAAAGAGCCTGCAAGTACATTTAAAGAGCCTCAGCCTTCATGATGCTTTGACCTCGCTCAGCATCAGCTTTGGTTTTCAGCAGCTCTGAGCCCATCTCACCCCACAAGCGACATCAATGCACACCCTGATGTGCTCAGCGCTCATGAGTCATCATGCTGTATTTCTGTACCAGATCGGAAGAGCATGACTTTCCGAGCTGAGAGTTGCAGTGCAAACAATCTCTAATATCAACTTAAAATTTCCTGTTCGGGGGATGTGCTGTAATGTATGCGCCTGATATGAGTTTTATCACTTTCTCTTGCAAGAATAGTCACCAAAAACCAAGCAGACACAAGACAGGGATGTGCAGAGATAAAGGGACCTGCTTTCCATGTGGAATCAGCTCTAGCAGGAATGAGGGGCACCTACTCCTCTGGAAGCGCTGCTCAGAACGGCCTGCACCCCACACTGCATGACTGGAGAACGAACATGTGCCCCATTTTTACCTTTGCATCGCTGTCTCCTCCACACCAGTTTAACTGTTTAACTGAACATCAGTGGCATTTCTCTGTGTGTTATATTAATGCAATCTGGGTGGTTTAGGTAGAGAAAAAAATAGGAATTAGTATTAATTAGGAATTAGCCATAAGAAAGTTCAGACATAGACTGATTTGAGCAATATTTATAACTGCAATTTAACAGATGGGAATGTTTTATCTTGCAATTTGTGTCAACTTTAGCTTTTTTTCTTCTTTTTTTTTTTTTTAATTAAATGCCCACAACTCTCAAAAAGCACAAAGGTGGGAACTTTAAGGTCTCCATCTATTTTCCAAACAGCCCTGGTAATGCCTGCAGGGAGCAGAGAGCAGTGCTGTCTTACCAGGGCCCACAGAGACGCTTCATTAACCCAATTAAGCAGGTGGATGGAGAGGGTCTCTCTGATAATTTACACCTTACTAATGAAGTGTGTGACTCTTAATCTCCTCCAAACAAGATACACTCATGAAACACTGGTGCAAGGAAAGGGGAAATTAATTAGGTGAAAAAACTATGAGATTATAGCAGAGGGATTCCAACGAGGCAACTGTAACATGGCTGGTGATTCATTTGTGCCTGTCTTAAATTACTGTCTGAGCTGTCAAGTAAATAAGACCCAGCATTATTTTGGCTTAAAAGACATTCTCACCAGGCCTAGGATGAGGCACCTTATTTTACTGCATGACACACCATTTTCCATGCCCCAGCTGCCTGAATGGCCCTGAGGGGAAACAAACCCAGTCTGAGGAAAGCCTGTCCTTTTTTCTAAGATGTCTAGTGAAGGTTTAGAAGGAGCTACTTATTCTATGCAAATATTTTCAAAGTAGTAATAACTTTGTGTCATATAAATACTTGGCTACCAAGCCTGCGTTTGGATTGCGATGGCATGGCAGGGAGGTGGTGTCTCGTTGCAGAGCAGCCATCCCACCAAGTGAACCAGTTCTACTAAATGCTTAGTGTTTGCTTCAGTCCAGCAGTGGGTAAGATGGAAGGACGATTTGAGCTGTTGCTTTGGATGATGCTCAGTGAAAGCCTGGAGTCAAGCTCTTTACGACACAGTTGTGGGTTGAGCTCCTTTATTTGTGTGCGGTGTCATACAGCAATGCTGTACATCAGCATTCGTGATAGAGCAGACAGGTTCAAATTGTGGTCAGTGGAGACCTTTGGCAGCCTGAGAGCTGGCTGCTCAAAACAACGTGAGTTCTCCTAGCCTCCAATGGCACTGGAAAACCCTTGCATGAGTTCCTGTTCTGCTTGGGTGCTGGTGGGTGGTCCCCCCAAAATTGGGTGTGAACATGGCTCAGAAGATTGTCTACTTTTGTCTCCAAGAGCCCACTGGAAAGATAGTGTTCATCTTGTGGTCATGTATGGTCACTCTGCCTCCAAGGAATGGGGTCTTCAAAGTTTCCTCAGTGAGAATCTACCAAAATGCATTTTACCAGCTAAACTGAACTGCTGGCTACTGAAAGATTCCCAGAGTAGCAGATCTGAGCAGATTTAACATTGGAAATTGTATTTTGTCCTAAAAGGAACTCAATGAATCCAAGGATTTCAAAGCTTTTGGCAAACATGAATTAAATCGGCAATTAATTAAGCTCTGCGGCACTCCTGTTTGATAAACAAGAGATACATTATGATCAGTCAGTATTGCCAACTGCAAACATTCACAAACTGTGAGTCCAGCTCCCCAAAATTATGAGATTGGCTTAAAAAATCATGAGATTAAAACCCAAAATTGTTGCATTTTCTTTATCCACCATCTGGCTTCTCAGCCTCTAGGGTAAACATGCCTCGTGTTTTCAACTACAAGGGCTAGCCACTTACTTAAAAACATGAAAACTGAGATCCTTGTGCTTCATAATGACTCCAACAGCTGAGGCTTTAGGAAAAACACTAAAATTCCTAAGACTCATAAAATCAGAAGAATTTGCAATACTGATCACTTGTAACTGAAATGTTTTTGGCTCAGCTGCTATTTCTGACTGCAGCAACCCTGTGCAAGAGCTGCTAGACAAGGAATAATGAAGACTATCCTTCCTGATCGAGACTGCAGGAGAATTTAGGTGGATGAAATACAATTACAGAGGCAGGATGTCATGTACTCCTTGCTGGAATTTAGCCAGGGCATGACAGATAAACACATCAGTTCTCATGAAAACTCTTCTGGGATTGTTAATTATTACAAATTATTGCTTCTGTCTCTCTGGAATATGATTGCAGGCATTACCACGGCATCAGGCACTGGCTGAGGGCAACAGTTTCATACCAAACCACAGATGTGAATGCCACCCCTGGAAACCCCACTCCCCTGTTCTGCAGCCCTGACAGACAGTTTGTGTCAGGAAAATCCTGTCTCAGGCTGATCCGACTTAGCTTGTGAGACAGGGCCATTTTGGTGGCAGGGCTGGCAGGCACCGCATTACTGTCTGGAGAAGAATTTACGCTGCAGTGGGAATGGCAAATTATCTGGAGGGAAAGTAGCTACAGAAGGGCCATGGCTGGCCGAAACCAGGAAAACAGATTTCAAACTAATGTAAACAGCTTGGGTTTATCACCGGTTTCGCAGGTTCAAAAATAAATATCACCGTTTTTGTGGTTCGAAAGTTGGTTAATTTCTACTGACACTTCAAAAATGTAGTTTTCCAGTGACCTTGAAAACCACTTTAAATATATTTTTCAGTAATTCAAAAACCTGAGGTTAATAAAAGAGAATCAGAAAAAGAAAGAAAGTTTCAATTCTTTAAGCGGATCTATTTGTCAAGGAAGAGAAGATGAACTTGCAGCCACCTGAGCATCCAAGCATATGTATTTTAGAGAAAACTAGCTCTAATGTCTTCACTGCAGCAGGATCCCCATGGGCATCAAGAAGCTGTTTTCTCCAAGGAAGAACATTATAGCTGTGCTTAGGATAGACTCTGATCTTTGCACCTAAACCTATTTAAAGTGACACTAAAGGCTTTTGTACTGCTATGAAATTACCTTGGGCCAGTGAGAGTGCTCGCTGGCTGTGTACTCCCTTCTCCTCTGCGGAAATCAAAGCGCAAACAGGTTAAGAAAGCTATAGACAAATTCATGCATCGAGCACCAGCCAGAGCTATTTCAGCAAAAAAGATACAGCCTCTGACTTGGGAAGCTCAGTGCTGCAGGGAACAAAGGCGATAAGAGGGAGGGCTGGCCTTGTTTTTATGTTATTTCTCTAAGCACCTCTACTAGGTGGACCTTCAGGCCAACCCGATGCATGGTCACTTGTGTCCTCCTGTCCCTCAGGATTCCAACCCCCACCCCAGCCCAGAGAAGCATCACCAGGAGGAGCTCCCAAACACATGGGGCTGTGGGCAGGAGAAGCATTGCAGGTGCAGAAGAATATTGGTTAACATGGGAGCCATGGACCTAATGACACTGCACTCCATTTGGACCTGCCTCCCTGCTTTTCAAGTAGCATTTGCATATTAAATAA
Organism: Pelecanus crispus; assembly: GCF_030463565.1. Taxonomy (NCBI): domain Eukaryota; kingdom Metazoa; phylum Chordata; class Aves; order Pelecaniformes; family Pelecanidae; genus Pelecanus; species Pelecanus crispus. The sequence continues at coordinate 69,747,985 of NC_134648.1, forward strand.
AGCATTTCCAAAGGTAATGCTAAATGGGTATCTGGGGCTCAGTAATTAATGTCAACATCCACAAATGCTGTGTTTCTCACTTTGGTAGTGCCCATGCCCTGACGATAGAACCAAGTACCTTATCAAGTTGCTTGCTTTCTCCAAAAGATGTACCAGCAGGTCATGTATAGGTTAAATATGGCAGCTCTCAGGAGCTACTTTATCCTGTGTGCAAACCTGGTTTATAAAGCTTATCAAGAAGAGAGGCTTGGTATCACAGTCTAGTACTCATAATTAATCCTGGAGACAGCGCGGATTTAGGTTCATTGGGGCTGACTTCAAATTAAAAAGTCACTATTAGCATGTGAAACAGACACCATATGTTATGTATTAACACTGTAGATGTTACAGAATGTAGTGTATTTTTTGTTTCAAGTAAGATAGCTATAGCTACATTCTTCTCAATAGACAGTCATTGGGTTACCTATCTATATTTCTCTTACGTAAAGTAGTCTCCATTACGGATGGTGGCAGATGTCTTTACAGAGGTCGCTACACCCAGATCTACTTGTATGCACACATCCATATAAATGAAGTCCTTGTTTACGTAGTCATTTATATTTGTACATATAAAATTATACTTATTTGTATGTGTATTTTATATGTTATTGTTACAGTCAAAATACAATACTGATCAGTACACATACGCATACCAATTGAAGAGAAATGGCATGCATATATCAAAATAGATGACATATTTACACATACAAATAACTCAAAATACAGAGGGAAATGCTGTCTAAGGATGTATTTGGCAGCATCCTGTAAAACCTCATTGTACTGGGAGTTAATACAATGTTCTCAGTGTCTTCAGTCATCTGAAATTCGAGTTTAAAGTTTTCGCACAATCACAGTCAACATAAAATGCAGCAGGAAATTGCCATTAGTCAAATGTGTTCGTCTAATCCCACTGCAAAATGGAGCTTTTTAATTTTTATCCTGCCACGGGTTAGTTTGTGATTTCATATGTCAGATACATCAACTCTGCCAAGGAGAGAAGATGGGCAAGAACAAATTAAAAATATAGACTTCTTCGCCTCGGGGGAAGTAGAGAGGGCAGGTCTTTGTAGAGAACAGTAATAATGATCTCATTTAAGAGAGTTTCTGGGTTTGATTCTTTGCTGCCCTTCCTCATAGTTAATTACTCCCTGGCAAATTGAGGGCCTAACCAGCAAATCCAAATGAAAATTATTCATCAAAAATTATTCACTCTTTTCTGCTGAAATTGCATAGGGAGAGTGCAAGTAAAGGAGACACCAGCCCGTGTCCTCTGCCACGTTCATGCCAGGGAAGAGAGCACCGACCGGTTGCTGACGGGAAAACCTGCCATTTCCTTCTCCCACTCGCTTTGTTTCTCACTCTCTCCCACTTCTTTCTAATTCTCTCCCTTCATTTGCGTGACCACTGGGATAAATACAGCAACAGTCCCTCTCTTCCCAGAGACTCATGTTTGGGAGGATATTAGCATGTGCCACACTCTGCTTGCCGATTTGTCTTAAGGTAATTATTTCTAATGGCTGTTGTTGTTTTTCCTGCAGGAACTGTAATGTAGCCCCTTTTGTATCATTGGCTGAAGCTTGTTGTTTCTGTAAGAAAAACAATAGGCCCACAGATTAGGACTGAATATTATGGCTCTACTAGCACAGCAGGCTTTTGGTATTGGTACCAATCCTATCAATTCCTGGCATCCTTCCCCCTTTACTCCTGGTAATTAATCTTTTCATGAATGCTGTCACATTTAGAGCCATTTCATTAAGTTTCTGGTTCCTACATTTATGTAACTCACCGCATCTCTCATCTGCTCCATCAGCTGGAGAGACGCGGACAGAGGCGATGCTGAGCGGCGGGTTCGCTCTCCCTGTCGTTCCTTCCTCTCCGCAGAACATGCTGTCCCATGAATGAAGTCACACGCAGATGACAGACAAGCAGCCAGACGCTTCAGACAGCCTGAAAGGGACAAAATTGAGCCATCAAAAATTAGGAAAAGCCCCTGTGAATGAAGTCCATGGAACACGATGCCCGTTTCCCATATGTATGTATGTACCAAGGGCCTGATAGGAAATGGCTTACACACTTTGTGCAGTATAAAACATTTTTCATGTAAAATATTGCAGATTTCTTAAAGCAAGGACAGCAGTTTGGGACAATCAGCTCCTCCCGCCATACACTGATGCTCTTCCTTCCTCCTCCTCAATAAATCTCCATCCCACCTCCCACAAAATGCATCAGCTTCAAACCATTTCTATAAAGCAGAGGGCTTTCTGGGTAGGGAAAGGAGAAAGGAGGTTTAAAGCCACTTTTGCCAATATCGCTCCAGACTGTTATTCCTGGTTTTGAAAGGGAGTTGGGCCCAATGGCTGCAGACAGCGTGAGGCTGCAGCGTGCATATTCGTAGGGCGCAGCAGCAGGGTGAGAGACAAAAGCTTGTATTCCCAGCCCTGCCTCAAGTGACCTTGTGCAACCTCTTAATTACTACAATTACTTGCCTCCTGAGATGACATTATTAGGCCGTGCTCGGTAATAAGGGCTGTGAAGTTCACAGAATTATTCGTGCTGGTTGGTGAAAGAGCAGCGAGTAAAACACCCAGCCATCTTGTGCCTTCCAAACCTGCTCGGGGTCAAAAGGGGATGGCTGCTGGCTCTTCTTGGAAATTCAGAGTTGGTGGTGTCTGGCGGTTTTACGTTTGGGGCTGGGGTTTTTGCAGCGTGGCACCTGCACCGCTTCACGGAGGGTGTGCAAAGAGCAATGCTGCAACATGGCTGCACCTAAATATGTTTTACCAGGGACAGAAAACAGTAACTGTCTGCCTCCAGTACTGTCCATCTGCCAATTTCCATGTTTCTCCCCCAAATCAAACATGAGCACTCCTACATGGTAAAATACGAATTATAAAATACGAAAGGGTTAAAACTGACAGCTGCTGGAGCCAATTTTTAGCATGAGCAACACCAATTCAAAACTCCAAAAGGCTGGGGCATTTTGCTGTCCTTGGAAAAAAAGGAAAAAAAGAAAAACCCAACAAAAAAACAAACCAAACAACTAAAACCAGAAAGAACTGCAGAATTCACCCTAAGGCAGAGAATAAACATCGAGGATCTGAAGTGAAGTATTTAGTTATTGAGAAGAAACAGCAACTGAAAACCGGAGACTAAATGGAAAATAATTAAACAGCCTTAACTGTAATCATTGCTACCTACAATGACAAATGTAACTGCATGTGCCTGTAGCTGAGGATGCTGGGATGGAGCAACAGGGCCCGCCTGCCTTGATGTTTGCACCACGTGTGAAAATGTGGCCATCACTGCACACCTTCTGCTTCTGTTGTGGCCAGTTTTGACCTGGAGGTCCCTCATTTGGCTGAAACAACACACAAGGATGCCAACGCTCCTCACTACCAGCTGTAATCCAAGTCCTGATTTCCCACTCCTGGAAAAAGGGCTGTGTCCTCCAGCCCAGGCTGGTTTGTGGTGGGTAGGAGAGTTATTCTTGCTCCCACCGCGCTGCCTGCCTGGCTGCACCCCTGCGCAGGGACCCGCTGGGGACATGGGAAACCCCCAGGGCAGCTCCTCTGCTCAGGTTCTGCCACCGAGCGTGGCTGTGGAATTAGCAACCGGTGCCAAATGGCCTGTTCGGGGGACGGGTGGAGGGCAGGGGGGGCGGTCAAAAGAGCTAAGTGGAGGAAAGGGATGCATTTGGCTTAGATCCATGGACAGGGATGTCAATCTGTCCTCTGTAGCATGTTTGGATATGGAGGGGCTCTGGAAAAACACATTGCTGTGACTTTGGAGTGGAAGGAGGTGCCATGCCAAGCAAGGCAAACAGGAGGGGGGAAGCACAAGACACTCGCTGTGGGCTGCAGGGAGTGGGTTTTGTACCCATTATTCCCTTGTGAATAATTCAACTGCTCTGTATGTGCATTCGGTTGAGCTCTTCTCTGCCACTGCGGTCTGAGGGAGAAACCTGCCCTCCCGCCAACATCTGCTTTGCAATTGCATTATGCTACATCGTTGGTTTTTTTCTGTTTGGGCTTTTTTTTTTTTTTTTGGTCCACTGACACCTCTGTAATAGAGGAGGTAAAATATTTTCATTATCCTCTCCCCAGAATGTGGAAATCTTCAAAGAGGAGGTAGGAGGGAGGTTAGCTCCTCTAGCCTCATTTCCCTACCGCTGCCATGCCTTGGCTGTTCATCACAAAATGAGTCCACATGCCCATTGCATCGTGGCATTGAGCCCGTTGTGTTTTGCCTTTTTTTTTTTTTTTTTCTAAAATTGTTTCACGTTGCAAACCTGGCGATTATTTCACGCTGTTTAAACTATATTTGTAGTCTTTGATCATATATAAGTAGACTGAAGTAAACTGCTGATAGAGTGAAGATATTGTTCTCGGTGTTTTCCTCTCGCTTTGTTCATTACATTATGCCTATAAGCTTGCATAAAATGTTCATTGTGGCAATGCGCCTTTGTTGTCAATTCTTGCAGTGCTACGTATTCTTATGAAACGCAGTTCATTCACAAATGGACTGATTAGGTAATCTATGCCAGTGTGTATGGGTGTATTTTACACACAACACAGACACATACAACACACAATTACATGCACCCCGAACACATATTTATCTGTATATACAGAGGGACCAAACCATCATGTCCTATTTATGTTCAGCAAAATACTTATCATGTGGTTTCCAGGGCTCATTCTCAAACTAAAACCTTGTTGACTACAGACATACTTTGCTGCCTTGAGACCTGGCCCAACAGCAGACACACAAGACCAGCTGGCAATATCCAGCCCAGGAATTCAAGGCAAGACACGTACAACAGCCCAGGATATCCCACGCGACACCTGTGTGACTCCTTATCATCGATATCGTTATTTACAAGGAGGCAGAGGAGCTAAATGGATACCCGCCTCGTGCAGTGAGGAGACAAGAAGTGGGAACTGATTCGTGGTGCTTGAACCCTAGCCCAGCTCCTGCTTGCTTCATTTATAAACGCACGCATTAGGACATGGCCATGCCCTTGGATCATTTCTGTGGCCCTCCTCTGGACCCACAATCACAGCTAGTCACTCCATCAAGTAATAAAAAAACCGTCCCATGTGCAGGACATGGCTAAGTGTCTCGCTAGCCTTGACTCTGTTCCATGCCTGTACGTCTACTGTGTGCCATATATAAAGGTGCAATTTGTATATGATTCCACCATCACTCCAGCATATCTTCATCCTACTTTTTTTCCTTTATAATCTATATTATTCCAGCTACTGCAAAACAGAGAGAAAAAAAAATCTCCATTTTTTTTCCCCGAACAACAGCAATCCTCCCCCTCCAGCTCAAGTCCAGCTGAGCAGGGCAGGTGAAATAGGAGGGCAGATATGATGTGCGATGACAAGAAGCTGCTGAACTACATCCCCCTTAGTGGGGTAACAGGGGGAGGCCCCAGAGCCGTACCTGAGCTGGACATCAGGTGGTTTCTTTGAACCTGTGAAGGAAATAACTGATGGTAACATCAGAGTGTCAGGAGAAGAGTGGCACCACTCTCAATCTCAGTTGAAAACAGGATGGCTTTCAGCAATAAGACCTTCAAGAAATTGTTAGGCAACTCAGCACTCAAAGCCCCTGGTCCTATGGTGGCCACCATCCCTATGAGTGACAACATCTGAATTGCCTGCACTGTCAGCAAGGATCTCTTCAGCTGCCAAGAGGAGGAGGAGTAACCTATGAAGAAGATGAATGGGCAGGTGATGGTGCCATACCACATCTGGAATGACGACCACTGGATAACACATTGCCCTCACCAGGATATGCTGGGATCTGGACAGGAGCTCTGTGAGAAGCTGAGGTAATAAAGTGAAGCTGCGGGAGATCCTGAGCTGGTGAAGGCCCCGCAGAGCAAGGCAGGTGAGTATGTCCCATCCTGCCTGCAACAAGCAGCCAGCTACCACGGAAAGTCCATGGACCTGCACTGCAGGGCTGGCCACAGCACCTACAGCCCATCCAGCCCGGAGGGCTCCATTGCTTCAGCCCCATTTACAGGATCTGCACAGCCAATGTCTGGGACTGGGCACTCCAAGGGATTTCCCTTCATCGGCTTCCTCCTCAGGTAAGATGGGCCCATGCTGTTGCACAGCTTCTCCTTTGCTGCTTGCAAGGGACTTTTCCACCCCTAAATGGCTTCATTTTGATGTGTGGGGCAAACAATACCCTGTGATGGGTTCCTGTAAGCCAGCTTGCACCCTGCCAGTCGCATTCTGAGATTTTAAAGCCCCAAACTCTTCCTTGGAAGGCATCTTCTCTTTCTAGCCTTGGTAAATACAGTGTCCAATTGCAAACCGCTGATATTGTGCAGCATGGAAAAAGCTTTTTTCCCCCTGAGTTTTATTATATACAATTGATTATACACCATTTTTCTCTCCTTCTGAAACCTGCACAATTGGACTCATGTTGCCAGAAGAACCTGCTGTTACCCAGCCCCAGGGAGAAGAAACAGAGAACAGGAAGAAAGCCATGTTTTAAAGCTCTTAAAAGTTTTAAAAAAAAACATTTCTCTATAAAACATCTTGCAGCTGTATGTACCAGAGGCCTCCTGATTGTCACACAGTATTGGGGCCACCACAGCAGTCTACGTACACTTCTGTGTAACCATTTCCAGGCAGAGAGGAGCTCGCTGCCCTCCCTCTCCCAGGCCACCTCTGCCTTTCATACCTAGGATACCAGCATCTTTTTGCACCTCACAACCTCTCAAATTGAGGGACATAACGTTTCTCAGTGGACCAGAAATATCTTGAAATATCTTGAAATATGAAATTCAAGAAAGGAATGGCCTTACTGAATCCCATCTTCCTGCAGAGTTTGACTCCTGGTCTGGAGGCTGTGAAAGAACAGAGGATCTCCAACAGCAGAGACACAGCAGAAGTGAGAAAATCAAGCCAGAGACATGCCTCAGAGATGACATTTTTAGCCATTGTGGTTCAAAGGTTGGGTCATGCTTCCTCAGCAGACTGGTCTGGTTGCACAGCACCATGCTGCACTATGTGGAGCTGTTAGCATGGGGTCAGGGAGCACAGTAGCCAAACAGCAATGGCCACACTGGGATTCACTGGTCCAGCATTGCTGGTGTGGCTCTACGTCCTCCAGGTCCTGAGCTGGCCCGGCCAGCACAAGCTTTGGGGTCTCTGCACCTCACTGCACTTGCTTGGTGTAGATGGGCCAGGAAAGAGCAAGAACACAGTAGAAGAGGCAGTATGAATCACCTGGGATGAGTAGGGAAGGAGCATGTGGGATATTTCTGGGATTGCCAGAACTGCAGCATAGGTCCAAGGGCTTTTTCCCTGGAGGTGGCAGGCCAGCTGGATGCCCTTGCCCTGCCCACCGCCATGAGTGCAGGGCTGGGACCAGCACTACTCCTGGCTCTGCACAGGGAACATATAGCACATAACATATACACACATAAGTGACCACTTGCAGCTCCACTCCCAGCTGGGCTGAGTTAGAGCCACCTCACCATACGGCCCCTGTCTGCGTCCTGCTGATACAAAGCCGTCAGGTGAATAATCCTCACTGAGCATCAGGTGAGCAGAGTTTAACTGTAGAGCATTACAGCTGGTGGAAATGGTTTGAGCCTCCAAATGCTTCTGAGAGGAAAAGGGAGGATGCTGAAAATAAAAAAAAAATAAATTCAACCTTCCGCTCACTGACCTTATTATCATAAAAATGAGAGAATGTAGAACAGGAGCCATCATTTTAGTATGGGGGTTCAAAGACTAGATCAACATTTGGGTGGGTATTACGGATTATTCCTTTACATATATGAAAAAGGAGACAAACACTGGCTGTAAAACCCAAACTAGCCTTCCTAACTGTGAGCATTTCCATGGCCAGAAGCCCCCAAACTATCCTCTAATCACAGCGATATATACATCTATATCCACATACACTATCCTTCCTAGCTGCAAAAATTTCCACGGCTGGGAGCCCCCAAATCATCCTCCAGTCATGATTATGTTTACACACACACAAATAGATAGATAAATAAATAAATAAATTTTGCTTAAGGGAAAAAAAGGCCAAGATTTTCCCCATTCTTTTTTTTTTCAAACTATTACAGCTGATAAATCATCACGATTTCCTGAATTATTGCCGCGTAGATCAACATTACAACAGTCTTTGCACATCTCAGTCTCGCTACCCAAGAATGTAAAAGCACTTTATGTGACTTAGTTATTTTTTCAGTGACTGAGAAATGCTAAACGATTGTGAAGGAGCAGTAAATACACGCTGCTGGTATACAGAGTGGCCTTCCGAAAGGGATTTCAGGGTCGAATCCTGTCTCTGTTTACACTGCGTAAATCAGGTGTAACTCCAGTAAAGCTAATAGAGGTAGTCTGGTGTCAAACCCATGCGGATAAAAGGATCAGGCCCTCTAAGCTTTAAAGTTATGAGTCTTTTCAAACTGCAGATCTACTGTCAACATTTCAGTGATTACTTCTCTTTTTTTTCCAACACACGAACATAAAATAGTAACAAGATTATCAGATTAAAGAGCCAAAGAACAGCCAGTTTATTATACTCTTGCATCTAAAACTCTCAAATCTTATAGGTTTCCTTCCCACTTTGCATCTTGAGGGGGGAGATCAGTATGTTTGGTTTTATTTGGTTTTAATTTTTTTTAATGGCAGTCTAGTATAGCTATGTGGGAAAATAAACCAACCATAATATTATGAATTGCATGGTGCAGTCAGCAAGAAAAACAATACTCCCAGACCCCCAAACCAACCCTTCTGAACATTTCAACTTAAAAAAAAAAAAAAAAAATCTTTGCTTTCTTTCTGTCAGTCCCCATGAAGAAGAAATGACAGGACAAACAAAATGAAAAGGACAGAGCTGTTTAAAGCTAAAAATGTGCAAATGCTGCATTCCTTCTGGGAGAGGAAAAAAAAAATACAACGCACCACCTTCGCATCAGTATAAATCATTTAAATCAGAGATGGTTTGTGTTAAGGGTCTTGAACAGATTGCATAACTGTTGCACAACTAATGTGTACAAGTGTGTCACTAATTTAATTTTAATTTTACTGTATGAGTTTGTATAAGATCCCCCAGCTGTCATGTGCTCATCATCTGTCACAGAACTATCACTAAGCCATGCTGGGCTAAGACAGGATTATAAACGATGAACTGCCATGTGCTCTAAATCTTCTTATTTGCCTAGCCTGGAAGGTATGCCCTGTAAAATTTGATTGGCAGCGTGCTCTATTCTGTCAATTGACTTTGAAGGCCTTTTCTATTGGCGCTGTGAGCGGATCTCAGTAGCTGTATTGACTGTCACCTGCTGACTCCAGCACGTGCCTGACCTCAGCCCCGCGCCGAGGCTCCTTCCCACTCGCCGCTGCGTCGCGGGGCCAGCTCGCTCTGGTGGCACGTGCGGCACATAAGGGCATATGGCTGCCTAGTTGTGTGCAGAATAGAATAACTGAAGCCAAGCAGCCCCGCACTGTTATTACGGCAGATGGGGGAAGCGTGGCATTCAATATTAAGACAGATGCCACCTCCTTATTCCACCTGTCTGGAACTTGGACATGGGACAGAATGAACTGTCTGCCTAATAATTAAGGAAACAAAGACTGCATTTATGAAGCTCAGCAGAGCACCGTATCTGCGAAGCATGCACAGATATAATTGTCGACTATAACAATAAGGAAATGTAGACTACTGCTCATCAGATGTTCAGATACGTATACACAATTACAGTAGGAAACTGTACTGTTCCCAGCTGCTTTTGTAGTCTTTTATTTAGGCTGGTTGTGTATTAAATTAAACGGGAGGAACAAGTTGGCTGGCATTATTACTATTATAAATAACGCTTTAAAATTACAGTGAAGTTCCTTAAATAACAAAGCGCCTACCGTTCCCCCTAACAGTCACTGCTGCTATTGTGCTGTGCCCTTTCTTGCAAATTTGCTCTTTGCTTCTCAGTAGTCAACTGTTTTTGTAACAGCCAGAGAGAAGAAAAACATTCTTTCCAGGACCACTATTTTTTTCACGTATTTTTACACAACAATTTGCCTCTTTCTTTGGCGTTGTTAAAAAAATGATGACTGTGTAAAAAAGAAGGCCTGGCTTCTTGGCATTTATTCTATGTTACGTTTCTGTTATTTAATCCTACTTAATTTGGGACCAATTATTGTTGAACCTGCCGTGCTTTGTGATGGGAATGATTGTGCTGGAGAGGGCCCGATCCTTCCCGGGTTTGAGCCTGGGTTTGCCGGGGTGGCAGCAGGGCCGTGCGATTGCACCAGGTCTCCGGCCCCTGTGCAGCCCGTGTGCCTCCAGGACTCCGTGGAGGCTGAGGCCGGGGTCTGCAATTATTGTGTAGGCTCAGCAGCGCCTACATGGTGTCCGGGCTTGGGTCTCAGCCCTCCCGAACGGTGGGCATCAGGCTGGCCCAAGGTATGCACCCCATTTTCAGGGCACGTTCCTCCCTCCTGAGGGAAACCCCAACCACGGCCAAATCCAGTGACACTGCTGGCAGCCCCAGCCTGCCCCTTACGTATCTGCACACCCCCACAAGTTCAGTGGAATTAGGTGCTCGGATATAAAATTGAGCAGGTGTGGGTGTGGTGGCTGGGCAAAGATATTTCTCTGTAGAAGCAATATGTAATTAATGCCTACGATCAAGAACCTAATGTGATCAAGGAGATATTTTTAGTATCTACTTACCTATCTCCAACCCTCTTTTAAATGCCCTGTACTGATGTGATCACGCCCATCCTTAAATCTTTCTAATTAATTTTATTCTCTTTTGACTGAATGAATTCAAAGGCAGCTTAAAAAAAATCATCTGTGTATCTGTCCCGGGATTTATCTGTAGATGGCAATTGGAATAAAGATGAATAAGTTGCAGAGAATGAAAATGCAGGAGCAAGTGTTAAGGGCATGTGTACTGTGTATACATTATATACAAGATTAAGGATACGCAGAGTGCCTATTGTCTCAGCAAGCCATGAAAGTGGGCTTTTATGTTTATATACTTATATTTGTATATACACACTGGCGTATATATATGTAATCCCTACAAATAAAAATGAACAATTGAATTTTTAAAGGTAGAAACATCACTGCAATACAATAAGCAAAACTTGATCTTCACATTTATGTACATATATAAATATATATACTCTTTTAGAAATATTTATTCATTTAAATATTTACAGTAAAACGTGATTAATTAGACATCATAGATATATGTGTGTATTTAAATATAAACACAGACAGGCATGCTGAACCTACTGTAGTTCTGTAATTATACTCATAGATTGTTCTATACTAATTTATAACAGATGTATTTAAACCAGACAGCTCGTCCTCAGGAAAAAACAACTACCAGATGTATTAGATTCTCCAAAGCACAGAAATCGCATGCAACAAATTGCAAAAAGTAATCAAAGCCTGAACTTTTTTTTTTTGTAGAAAAGACAGCATTTAAAAAGACACAGATACATATTACAAGATGAGGATCAATTTGAAAAGATCCCACAATATCTGTTACCAAGAGCTTTGTTAATCTTTAAAAACCTAGAATGATTACTTATACGGAAGCTGTGAATTAACTAGGCTTTAATAAATAGCTCACAGGCATGTGTGTCAAGATTGTGCTTTTTGTTTTTATATGTGTCTGTATTTGGGAAAAAAAAAAAAGAAAAAAGGAAGCTATTATTTGTTAATTTTTTCTGTAACAATTATTTCAAATTAAAAGCCCATCTGACGAAAGGCATATGGATGGAGAGGGGGTTCAGTCCTAATTGAACAGCCCAGGACTCGTGAGGTTAATTACAGATATTAACGCTGTTGTTCTTCAGCTTCTTGCCCTCACGAAGGCTCCAGCTTCCAAATGACCTGGCTCCAACAATAAGACTCTCTTTAGCCCATTAACTAATTGATAAAAATGTGAGTGTTTAGAATGAGTCTAATTAAATCACCGAGCCTTACAATTACGAGTCCATTTGGTAGCTGTCGGGAGATGGGTAACCTCAGCTGGCATTGTAGGCGAATAAAAGATAAAAATAAAAGGGAGCTTAACCAAAGATCATTTTGAAAGCTGTTCATTTGAAGACAAAGTACACATTTGCCTGAAATGTATACATACACCACTTCAGACTAGCACAGTGTCTTGAAAAGAAAATGGAGCGTTTAGCAATCATGATTTTTTTTTTTCCAGTGCATGCATGAAATCCTCTCCAGCCTGTGTGATGGAATGAGCTACTTTTAAAATCATTTCTGAGTTACAGTGAATACCTAGATTCTTCAAGAGCACCTGAATGGCTGATACAAGGTACCTCTATGTTATTCCTTTTTTTTTTTCCTCACTCTTTCATAACTGCAAACTCTCTGCAGACCGACATCCCTAAGTCCCCATTCTGGTTGTGGCTGCTGCTCTAGGGACAGTCACTAGTTCCCAGATGTCCCATTTGCGAGGTTGGCTTGCTGCAGTATACTTCACATACTTCACAGGTGCCCTTGGCAAGGGAGGTGGAAAATACCTTGTGTGTAAAGACTCCTGTTGAAGGTGTGCCTAATGTCCTAAGCATCGCACGCAATTCTCATCTCACCATGCCAGGCAGAGATTTAGATCTAAAAAAGGATGAAGAGGTGAGAGATGACATTTGCTGAAGGAATGGCTTCCATAAAAGGAATCCTAAACTGACAAAGACCTCACAGGCTGAAAAAGAAAAGATTGAAGTTGGATATAACAAGAGTCTATAATATCAAAAGAGGGATGGCAAAGGTGACCAGGAATGAGTATGCACAGTCTCATAGGAGTATCAACCAAAATGATCATTTGATAAATTCAAAACAAATGAATGGAGTAATTTTTTTGCTGTTAAGCTGCTCAGCTCATTGTCAAAGGAACTTTTGGTTGCTAAAAGTTTAAATCAAAAAGCTTCTAAACAAATCAGTGGCAGAAAAATCCACCCCAAACTAATAAACATACAGACACTGGCACTGTCTTGGGAAGTCTCCAACCTGCCGATGTCTGGAAATTGGAACAACATACAGAGGAATTTTCCCTGTATGTCTGCCCTACCCTTATAGTCTACAGCCATTACCAGTAACAAGATACCGGCTAAACTGTTTGATTCACTCCAGAACTGCAGTTTGTACAGTCTTAAGGTGCTTCTTCGATGAGTGGACTGCAGAGAGCGTGTCCATGATGGTGTCATAGGCACTCAGGGAGACTGGAAGGAGCTTTGCACAGCCTGTGCATAGCAGAGAGCAAGAAGATGAAGCTCGTCAGGTCAGTGAACTATGGAAATCGTGCTTTGGCCTCTGAAATATGGCCAGGGAGTGAACTGCACTTATGGCATTTCTTGGCTCCCTGCATCTCTCTAAGGCAGGCAGCTGGAGTCCACCAAGGTTTGTCTCTGCCCAGTGATGAAACGGCCAGCACAATGATTTGCAGGTAGTCACACGTGGACTGGTTCCCTTAGGGGATGTTTTCCCATTATTTCCCAGGATGGAAAATCTTAAAAAGCCAAAACACAGTAAGACAAACAAATCCCAAACACCTTTCTGTGTCACTACAAAGAAATCACACTGCTTGCTGCCTGGCATGCTCTTCACGGACTGTTAAAACATACCTATGGGGATACTGGGGGAACTTGGAGGCTGAACTGGTCAATGTGCATGGTTTGATCACAGAGAGTGCTACACATCAGCATTAAGACCAAATACACTAACTCACAGGTCTCAGATGTCCTCTATTGCAAGTGCTTTCCGCACAAGCAGGGAAAATATCTGTCCTACGTTAGCATAACAGGAGAAGAAGCCACCTCCTCATCCTCCATTTTCATAGCCTCTCAAATCTTTCTCCTTCTTCCTTTGATGAGGAAGCCTAGCTCAAAGATAAGCATTCATCCTTCTCTTTGCTTTTCTGCTCCTGCTTACTCCTCCCTTGAGATAATGTTCTTGTAGCTAACGCTCCCGGCTTTGCTTATGGGAAAAATCCCCTTGATTTCCCAGGCTTTGGGTTCAGGCCCCACAAAGCAGCGGGGTGTTAATGAAAATCCTTAACCAAGCAGGGCATCAGCCATGAGGCTATGGATCTGGGCTCAGATGGTATTTCAGGTGTTGTGACTAAGCAAGGCAGAAAAGCAGACTTGGATCTAGTCAGAGCTTAGTTCATTTCCGGCTTTATCGATATTTAACCAGTCTTGGATGCTACCCAGGAGTGACTTGGCAGCCAGTTCAGAGCAAGGAGCACAGGTGTGATATGCTCCTGCCAGTTTGCCTTGCTCAGAAGATGGGCAGCTGTGCTCTGTGCTAGATGAGGCTTCCAAGCAGCCTTCCAGGGTAGCCCAAGGTAGGGCCTGCATCCTTAGATTAGCCTTGAAATGGCAGAGACAGAGATAACCACATGAAGGTCCCCGAGAAAAGAGGCGATCTCTTGGGTAGACCAAAATGGAGGACAACATTTCCAGACATTGCTGCTATTGGGGTATTCAGGACTGGGGCTACATCAGTTCACAAATGACTTGGAGAGAAAAGGACAGAGGTCTTTTAATAGATGGAGCAGGCACTGTCTTCCAATTCTTCAAGACTGTCTCCCTCTGCCAAGCAGCATGGCTTCTGCCTTATCTGGATTGACCTTCAGCCAAATGGCAGCGATCCACAGCTCTGCCTCAGCCAGACTTTGGAAGAGGAGGGAAAAAGCACAGCCAGGCAGGGGTAATGGGCACAGAGCTGGGCGCTGTCAGCGGGTGACTCTATGGCACAGAGAGCTTCACCGCCCCTTTTCAGGGAATTCAAACCTCTTTTGAGCAATATAAATTGCAAGAGCAAGTCTGGTGGGATGGGACAAGCTGGAAATGGAGGAGGTTCTGGTCTAGCTTCTGACGGAATGGAGAGGTTGAGTCGAGGCCCCTTGAGCTGCGCTCCAGATGTCTGCGTCTGCACTGACACCAAGATAAAAATCTCCATGAAACTTGATTAATTAGTGAAGAGATTTTGGTAGTTAAAAAACCAAGGATTGGAGTTGGTTGAAATTTTCTGTATTTTCCTTATTTTTCACCTGCCCAAACTTTCCTGAAATTGTTTCACAGAAGAAATTCAACTTTCAAGAAAAAATAGCATTTTTTGGAATGAGATTTTGTGCATGGATTGTGAGGGCCAGCAGAGGGAGGAGAGGGTCTATCAGCCCATGGTACACAGGCTGACATTTTCCAGTCATTCACATTTTCCTCCAGTGGTGAAAGTTACTTTCAAGAGAACCCTTAAAAAATTGAACATGTTGTAAAGGGGCTTTCATGAAAAGCCTTGCAAGAAAATGGAAAATAGATACATATGTATTTAAAAAAAAGACTACTCTAAGAGATTGTCAGAGTTTCTTTTTCCTATCTCAGGAATAACCCCCTCTTAAACCTCTCGTATCCCTTCCTGCAGACCGCCCCCCCGCACATGCTCCTATATACAGCAATTGTAAAACAGCTCCTACCTGACTCCTGCTCTGCCAAATCACTCCTGTCACCAAAGAGTCACAGCTCTTGTAGCTGAAATAACAGCATTGCTGGGCAATGGGTTGAGATGAAGGCTGGCCACTTGGCAACCTGTCTTGTCCAAGGGTACTTGCAGAGTTGCAGCTTGATTGGATTTAATTGCCTAGGATCACACTCAGTACTATATCACAGGTGTGAATGGAAAAGTATTAAAAAATAGAAAGAAACATAATTCAGCTCAACCACAGATTCAGAGCTGCTAAGAAGACACCTTCTGCATAGTAAAAATCTCACTGTTTTTCATGCTATCAACCAAGCAAAGAGGATGTAATACAGAAGACTGAAGAATGTGTGTGTGTGCAGGGGGGAGCAAAATAATTTATAAATGCCTGCAGTAATATCTGAAGTGTTACTCTGCAAGTCACTGTTTTAGACAAAGAAACTAGGTACAAATACAAAGTTCCAGACCTGGGCCCATATGGCATAACTGCAGGGTAATAAAGAAATGGCCCATTAAGGAATGAAATGCTTGTTTAGCAGCTACCATGCCTGCTTTATCTCAGGACTTATCATAATAATTGCTTGGTACCATACTAAAAATATTAGTATGCATTCCACCGTAGGCCCAGGAGAATGAAGAGAACAGGTTTCAATTTTAGACATAACGTCGCATCCTTAGCGCGTAGTCAACAGTGGTTGCGAGCCAGTAACATTTTCAGGTCTTTGAACTCCCAGATTTAAGGGCACAGATCAGAGAGTTATATATTTATATTCTAGGGATTCTTATATCCTATCACCCTGACAGAACTGATTAGGATAAGAAAATACTGAATGCAATGTTTACATGCATTTAAAACCAGTTTCCCACTAACCATCAGCCAAAACTGACTTGTTTCTGACTTAACTTTCAAGATAATCAGCAAATTTCAAAATGTTGGGTGAGATTCGCAAAAGCAGTTTTAGTAAACCTTATTTAGTAAACCTGTCAAAGTCAAGAAAACATTGAGAAAACCCAATTCATATGTAGATATAACTTGATATAGCTATGGAGAAAAAATGAGCACATTTTGCATGCACAGACACACCCACATTAATGTATATAGATTTTGCAGGTATAAAATATTCGCCCAGCCAAGTCCAAAACACTTTCTCCTGCTCTGTGCAAAGCAGAGAAGATCCAACCCGCCATTTCTACCAACCACCACAAAGAAACCGCAGGCATCTGCTCAGGCTTTTAAAAAACCCAGTCCCTTAGTTCTGTCTTTCCTCCCTTACGACAAAACCCCATCCCAATGCACTGTTGCAGTGGGTCGCTGCAGAAGCTCTTTGTTCCCCTGCAGGCCAGCCCATCTGCCTCCAAGAATCTAGACTTGATCACAAATGTATTTTTAATGCATTGGTGAAAGCATTTACTTAAAATTAACTCATTTTCCCTCAGGGAATTTTCAATTAAACAAACACATAATAATTATTTCCTTTAATTACTCATCTCTGCTTACCTGGAGCTAGGGCACCTTTGCCCTGTTACACATCTGAGAGCTGTCAGATTGATTCATTAGTATTTATTGGTTTCTTATTTTCAAAACATACCTATGTACAAGGGGCATTTAGTGAAATGCTGCTGATGTCAAAGGGAATTTTTTCCTTAGATGTTGACGGCACAGGTTCAGTTCCTATGCAGTGCTTGGGAGCATTTTCTAATGCAGAAAACAAGCTGGCTGCAGCAGTTGCCAGGATCTAGAGGCGGTGCTTTGTCTCCAAGGCTTTCCCTCATTGTACCACACTTACCAAATATCTATCCCACCCTTGTACCATGTGTCAGTGAGGCTTGCCCCAGTTGGGGGATATGGAAGATGAGGTAAGGTTGTTTTTTACAGCTGTGCTCCCCCAAAAAACCCATTAGCGATTCCCAGTCACATCTATCCTAGTTGGTGTCTCTGCTGAGCCCAGCTCTAGCCATGGGATGGGAGAATATATTTCTCTCCAACCTCCAGCACTAGGGAGGTCTAATTCTGTTCTCAAGCTCTACAGCCAACTGTCCCCAAGCCTCAGGCAACCTTTAAAGTTCTGGTTAGTGCAGGAGCTCTTATAAATACCTCCATGCCTGAATGGTCTAATGGCAGAGCCTCTGCATGGTCTCATCTCAAAAAAGTAAGGATTACATGAAAGAGCAAAGGAGGAAGAACGTGGTCCTGAAACCACTACCCGAAGTATCTGTCAGCCCAGGACCTTGCAAGCAGCAGTCTCGCACAGCCCTGCGCAAACACCACTGAAATTCTGGTGTTTTTATCCTTCTTCACATCCCCACAAAGCTTCCCACAGCTCCTGAAACCTGCTGATTTTGCCTTAGAGAGCAGCATGCAGTCAGCTGGAATGCAAACAAGAAAGGGCTGGACAATACCTCTTAAGCCAGTATTAATATGACTGATTAACTAAATTATTTTTAATGAAACCATGAATTTCCAGCCGGATCTCCCACTCCCAGCCCTACCCGCTGTCCCTTCAAGCCTTGCCAGGTCTCACCTGCCTCTTTCCAAGCTCCCACCCAGACCCTGTTATGCTCTTCTTGTAAAATTGCATATTGATGCCCTAAGGAGGAGGGCAAATACAATCGATCTTCCTTACTCTGCTGTGCAGCCTCAAGCACTGGTGAATCAGGGAAAGACTCTGTGACTTTTACCTCCCACAGAATCCCCTCGGGCAGGAAGGAGTCCAGGTTGGGCTGTTTGTTCTTTAAATCTCAGTTCCATGTGGTGCAGCCATGTAGAAAGAGCTTTCTTGTACCAAAGGAAACAGAAAATATTTTAAATCTCCTAAATATTGCCAGCCCTTCAATCACATCCTAAAATACTCCATATTTGCTTTCTGGGAAATGCAGCCCTGAAATAATTTTTCTGAGGCACCAAACTGACCTGGTGAAGGAACTGTAATGTCACCATGGGGCTAAAAGCACCTTTCCATACCAATATTGTAGCTGAGCACTTTCTAGAGACATCTTGTTAGAATTCAGTCCCAACTTACATTTGCAGAAGTGTAAGTTTCTTTTACAATGATCACAAATAACTAACCTTTTAAAAACAATCCCCCAACCAAAAAGGACCAAAATGCCCCTCTGCAGAAAATTTGGTGAGTTTATTCTTTTTTTTGCTAAGTTATTTGACAGTCTTCTCTTTAAAACAATAGCCTCAGCCTTCATTAAAGTAATGTTCCTATAACTGTTCTTCCAGTGGACGGTATAATGCAAATCTATGCATGAACAGAAAATACCAGTAAAGGACAGAAAAGATCAGCATCATGTGCAACAACCAGCCAGCACGTTACAAGTATTCTTCTATGAAAAATGAAACATGCCATGAACAGAAGATTTTGAAGATTTTACAAATAAGCCTTCAGTAAACATGACCGAACTGCTCACGTGTGAAGCTGGTCATGTACATATGCATTTGCAGGATCAGGGCTTACAGAACCAAGACACAGGGGGAGTTAGAAGATAATTATCCAAAGAGACCTACAATAAATATCTGTGGGCCAAACAGCACCATATGTACTGTATATTGATTTGGTGGTAAAGGGATTACTTGAGTGATAGTGTCTATTCTGTATATTATTCAAATACAACAGATGGGAAATTGGCATGCCATGTAAAATACAAAATTCAATATTCACCCAAGTGGGCTGATAAATTATCATAAACCATTTATGAATATCCCTCAACCATGAAGCCTAATAATAAAATAAAATTAAAAAATGGAACTCTCAGCCCAGCTCTATCAAATGGCAGAGACAGAAGCATACTCTGGAATAAGGACCCTGTTCCGCTATCCAAACTGGTCCTAGGCTGTGTCTTCTTCTGCAGATGGTCCCATCAGACCCAACAGAAAGTACATTACTACCAATGGTAAAAGGAGGAGTCCTTGATTCCATCCTGAAGATGAATATCAGTTATGAGAGGTTGGCATGAACTGGGAAGTTTAAAAGAAATAAATCTGAAGATATGTGGCAGTAATACGTATTTTATTACACTGTTTTTCATGACCAGTAAGTAAACCAGGAAAACCAGAGCTGTTTGATTGAATGAGAATGGCAAGAAGATTCAATAGTCCTAGACAAAGACATCAGCATATTGAAAGCACCATGACTACAGGATTCATGCAGAATATTTCACCTAAGGCAGCCAATACAACACAGTGCTCTCTGATCACCCCTCAGTCTGCTGAAAAGACTACTAAACAGAGACTTCAAAAAATAATCTCTAGCAGGGGACAGCATCATCGTTAGCTTTCTTTCCAAGCAGACTGCTGTTTTACATTGGCCGTGAGGTGGACAATGGCAGTCACTGAGGTGTTTGGGCATTGGGTATGTTGTGAATATCAAAAGCAAAAGCCAGATTAGAAACAAGCCTCCAGTCCCCAGTGACCTATCAGGCTGAAGTTCTTCTCTTCACATTCCTACAGACAAGGGGGATCCCCACGCACACAGAAACCAGTTGTGGCCTGCTTTGAACCCCACAAGCATGGACCATAAAAAAAGTAAGAATTCAGGGCAACTAAAATATTTGGAAGCCCAAAGGAGGCTGTTTTCTGACCAAAGACAACTTTTAGCCTGGTCTGTGTGGGGAGGACGAATTTGGGATTGGGCACACTGATGGGAAGAGAAGGGAGGCTTGAGGACTGCAGTTTCCTTTCTGCAGGAATCAACCTCAGCAATTTAGGCTGAGAAGCAGGGGGAAACATAGTTTCTACCCAGAGGGTAGTGTTCAGCATAGTCTAGTAATAAGCAACTTATGTCTCTCAGAGAACAGCTCATACCAGGTCTTAAGTGGGCAGCCAAACTGATGCACAAAAATTAGGAATATCCTCTGTCTTCCTTCTGTTAGTGTAACTGCCTGATAGACTCTTTTGTCTAGACTGAGTTATTGCATGTTCCTGGTAAACCTATCTGTAAGCTGTTAAGAGTATTGACAGGAAGTTAGCCAACATGGTACCATCTGGACCAGGTCTAGCCAGTCTCCCTGACCATGGCCAGAGATGACCATGCCTGTCATTTTCAAGGTTATTAATCAGAAAAGGAAAAATTATCCCCCCCCCCCCCCCCCCCCCCCACATTTCTATCAGTGAATCATTCTACAAAAAATAAGAAAACTGCATATCTCTAAAGATCTCATTCTCCAGAAGGTAAGTCCTTTGGAAATGCTGCATGTTTGTTCTGCAGCATGTATAGTTGCATCCAAAAGAGGTATCTAGACAAAAGAATGCTTATTGTGAGTAGCTCTGCTGAGAAAAAAATTAAAGGCTTGCTTTCACCCATAGACAAGATTTTCAGAATGAAGTGGAAATAATTCAGAAGGAATTTATAGTTAGGGGATTAATCCTCAAACAACGCACAAAAATAAATTACCTGATTTTTAATATTTCTTAACATCTAGCAGCCTCATTCAGCTTTCTCCTTGAAAGAAAGGCCACCTGTTAGAGCACCACAATATGGATTTGTCTCTTGGTCTTTGGAAAAAAACCCCACTCGTTTCTGCTCTTCAGAGGTCAAGTCAGTGTTGTACATCTTCACACTTAACTCTGCTCTATCTGTAAACTGGCACATCTAGAAAGAGTCCCACTTATATGATTCCTCTGCTAAACTTGCTGTATCCCTAGGGTATAAACAACTCTGTTACTAAATTCCCAGAAATTAGAGGATGACTAGACTGGGGAGCTAGAATTGCCTCCCTGGTTTTATCACTGACCTGCTCTGTTAGCTGGGACACTTCATCTCTCAGGCCTTCTATTTAATTTCCTATACTTTGTCTGTCTTGCCTACAGAGACCACATAGTACTTGAGGATCTCCATGCCCCAGGCTCCACTGAGGCCAAAAGTCACTGTTCATAAGATAAAGAGTAACAGCTCATTATCAGTATGTGTGCTAGCTCCTTCAGGGGAGAGACAGAAAACGAAGGGAAAGGTGCGTGTGTCCTTCCATGGCGGTGCACGAGGAAACAGGTGAAAAGACATCCAGAGGCATCTCTTGAATCCAGCCCTTGTGATAATAGTGCTGGGCAGAGCTATGATTCAGAGCATTTCATTTGAATTGAATGCTTTACAGACATGAGCTAGACTTCACAGCAACTTCTCACAATGGTCAGTCTTGGGGAGGAAATCTGATTCATGTCTACAAGATATTTTCCCTAGCAATCACATAAAGCAATTGTTTGGGATTTCATCCTTTTCAAGCTATTGACATCTCTTTTCTCCTTCCACTTTTCTTCTTTGCCTAGCACATGAAAATCATCAGATTATCAACACAGAACACCTCAAGAGACCCTCTGAAATCCGTGGTAAATGGGTGCCCTGAGTTTCAAGATCCTGCAGCTGTCCCTGTTGATCCTGCTTAGTCTAAGGAAAAGAGCTCCATGAAGCTCCCCTGGTCCCCTTTTTATACAGTTTTGAACTTTGGGGCCACTGGGCCATAGGCTGAAGGTATGTCTTTGATCTTGGCAACAGGGGCATGGTGTGTAGACCAGGGTAGCTGCTGGCACACTGCTGATCTCTTGGTTTGCACCCTGTGCCTGTGAGAATGGGAACCTGGCCCATTCGCCATCCTTTTTGAGATAGCGCCATCTCAAACCCATGCTTTGGCCACCGGATCCCCTGCCATCTTTTTTTACAAACTAAGGGTTTCAGGCTGTGATCTTCTACAATCTTAGGTGCCATGCAAACTGGGTCCTTTTCCTCCTCCCAAGAACAGTAACTTCTACCTGTAGCATTCAATTTGCATGCAGATGTCTGATCACATAGATACAGGCTTTTCTTACATCCCTATTGCTCTAACATTTGTTTTACAAGTGACAAGCAACTTTTGTAGTTGTGTGGGTTTTTGCACCCCCAAGTAGCACTGTACTAATGTGCCATTACTATAATTAAGAAACATAGGACAATTCAGTAGCAAAGAGAAAAAAAGGCAGAAAGAAAGAGAAGCCCACTGCAACATAATTGGTCACTGCTATGAATCTTTACTCAGGGGACAGATAGCACGACAAGAGGTAATAGCTTACACACGTATTCTTGAGCTGTGCAATAGATGGAAAAGTGTCCCAGATGGATTGGGCAGGGGCTTAGTTCCGGGATTATGATGAGACAGTGGGTAATTATTGAGTGGCATTGCCTCAGCGCTGATTATATCTGCAAGCTTGTTCCTTTCCTTCAGAGGAAAGCATTGATAAAGATAAACCATGCTGCTCTATGTCCTTCATGTAGCACAAAACAACACATTTCAATCTAACAGGATCAGGTCTCCACTTTGATCACAATCTGTTACCTAGATGTCTTTGCAAATTAATCAGCCCTGCTTGTTTAGCTCCAGTCAGTTTGTACTGCTAAATTAATAAATGTACTAGGAGCAACAGAA
The DNA here is from genome assembly GCF_030463565.1 of Pelecanus crispus. Lineage (NCBI taxonomy): Eukaryota > Metazoa > Chordata > Aves > Pelecaniformes > Pelecanidae > Pelecanus > Pelecanus crispus. The sequence goes on from NC_134648.1 coordinate 69,770,908, forward strand.
TACATAATTAAATTCTACAGTTTAATCTCCACATAATAATTTTGACCTTAGTCTGGGGCCTCTGTTATAGCTAGCAACACATTGAATAGACACAGACCTTGCAATGCAGCTTACACTAACAATCTACCTTGAACGATTACTCAGGGGCACCATAATCAAGAGCTACTAAAATCAGAGGAAGCAGGATGCACAATTAGGACAACAAAATTGTAGCCACAGCTTCTAGCTATATAAAATAAAAGGGAGCTAATGCAGCATACGCATACATCTACCTCAAAAAATATAGAAAGGTACTCTGCTTTGGTCCAGCTAACCAGGAACAGTCATTTTGTATTTCCAGTGTCTGCATCCCAGAAGAGCAGAGGGCAGCTAATGTTCTTCCCAGAAACACTTGCAAACTTTTGATAGAATGGGCCATGCCATGAAAGGGTTTCCTGTGCCGGCCTTGTCAAAGGCAGCACCACTGAATTATTACAGATGTTCAATATATCTGTATATAGAGGACACCTTTCTCCCATATTATATGCAATTCACATTTAAATCTATTATCTGCCCACTAGCAGACAAATGCCTTCCCCTGTGGAAAGTCAGTGTCTTACTGCAGGAACCATGAAGGGCTTTGTTCCATGTATTTTACACATCTCCATCAGCTGCAGATTACGCAAAAAAAGATTAAAGATGTCCGGTGTTGCAGTAATGGAGAGAGAGGTAATTGTTGAATGCACTGCTCACAGAATGTGATGAGGAAGGGGTAGGGGGACTACAGGGAGCTTTTACCTTTAACTTGCAGTCTGCAAAGGATGTATATTCTAAGAGACTCACAGAATAACCCCAAAAAAGGGAGCCAGATGCTATATGTCAGTATTTAGGGCTCTGCACCATCCCTGCACATTCATGGGCATCCATAATCACCAGCAGGGCAGATAAGAGGAAGATGAAAAGGTAAAGCCTCCTCTAGAGTTTCCAGCCACCTCTGCCTTCCCTGTAGACATGGCAGTTCATGGGTACATGTGCACCCTCACTACAGACAACCAGCGCATCTAGACAGACATCCTGGATACTTGGTTTATCTGTGAACTCAGGACCTTCCTACAAGGTTTCTGAGCTCCCTAAAAGTCTGTGTCTTGTTAATGTACAAAGAGGTACAGGTCTACAAAGATAGTTTGGACCAGAAGTCCCACTTTGTCGCACAAATGCTGGTTTAGGTCTTAGCTTTGTATTGTCATGCTTTGCTGTGAGCATTGTTTACTTATAACAGTATTGGTTTAACTCCAGGCTCTTCAGGGAAGGAATGATATCTTTCTGCCTTTGCCAAGCCTCTGCCACATAGCTCCCTGGACTCCAGATAAGGGCTACCATCACTGTTTCAGTAAAATAACAGTAATATACGTATGGTGAAGCTACTCTAACTCTCTCCCCAGATGTTTTGTTCCAGAACACATGAAACACCTTGATGGTCACTAAACAGGAGACAGAGCAAGTAAGACAGACTTAGAATCATAGAATGGTTTAGGTTGGAAAAGACCTTTAAGATCATCCAGTCCAACCAGTAACCTAACACTGCCAAGTCCACCACTAAACCAATTAAGGGGAGAGTAGTAATTTCATGTTTCCTGGCTTGGTGGCTGGATTATTTTTAATGAAAATAAAAACTAGGAATCACTAAGGTTGGAAAGGACCTCTAAGATCATCAGTCCAACCATCAACCCAACACCTCCATGCCCACTAAACCATGTCCCAAAGTGTCACGTCTACACGTTTTTTGAACACTTCCAGGGACGGGGACTCCACCCCCTCTCTGGGCAGCCTGTTCCAATGCTTGACTACCCTTTCCTTGAACAAATTTCTCCTAATATCCAGTCTAAACCTCCCCTGACGCAGCTTGAGACCATTTCCTCTCATCCTATCGCTTGTTACTTGGGAGAAGAGACCGACCCCCACCTCACTACCCCCTCCTTTCATGCAGCTGCAGAGAGCGATAAGGTCTCCCCTCAGCCTCCTCTTCTCCAGGCTGAACACCCCCAGCTCCCTCAGCCGCTCCCCATCAGCCCTGTGCTCCAGACCCTTCACCTGCTTCATTGCCCTTCTCTGGGCATGCTCCAGCAACTCAATATCCTTCTTGTACTTGCAAAGCTTACTGTTGATTTCAGTACTTAGCTTGACACACCTCCCAGGACACTTGGTGAGAGCTAACAGCTTGCTGTAGGCAGAGTCTCTGAAGCTGTTTCTACACAGGAATGTACAGTCACAACATATATAAAGTTACTGTGTGTCCTGAGAATCCTGATCTCAATTCTCATTTTATGGACATCACAGACAGCTAGATTTTCCTATATCCACACACCAAAACCTAGCTGATTATTTCCAAAGAGATTAACTACCACAAATCCCTCCTTTCCACTTGCATCTTTCTGAGGTTTCTTGACTAAATAATCAAATAAGTCCCAGGCAACGTCTTAATGTGTTGATGCGATCAGGTCAGATATTGCTTTGTTGACTTTTTGTTTTGAGCAGTAAGGCTGCAACATGCAGCATAATTGCTTCAGAGACATACACAGAGCAACAGTGAGACACACTGCATTAAGCTCCAAGATGAACCCCTGGTCCCCATGCTTAACTTCACCCTTGCTTGCCTTGAGGAGAAAGCTCAGGGCCCCCAAGGCAAAGAGGAATTGCTGGCTGCCACACATTCAACATATTAGGCTCTAACATAAAAACGTAGTGGTGACGAATCAGAGAATGCTGCAGCTTGGTTCAAAACCAGCTTAATTCATCTGGACCAACGGGTTTTGACTGGTTGTTTTGGGGCCAGCAGACTGAAGGCACCAATGATGTGACGCTACTGCAGTTGAGCCAGATCCTCAGTTGGTATATAATGGATCACTAGAACTTGTTCCTGTTGTACAGAGCCCTGTTGTAAATAATAAACTAAAATACTTGCTTTAAAAATCAACACATTTCGAGAAATAATAGCAGAAAAACAATGAAAATATCTGGCAGTAATTGTATTTATGCACGTCCTTTAAAATATTTAGCTTAAAAACTAGCTAGCTGCCTTAATGCTTTGTGATTGGAGATAGTATCAGAAGCTTAAAAAAAGAGTCTGGCAGCCAACATCTAGTAGACCACACGAGCACTAGAACATACTGACAGGGCTTGGACTCTTTGTCTAAGACCTTGACTGTGGTAGCTGGCACTAGAATCCTCTAAAGAACTGAAGGTAAATTGTAATATCATTCACATCATCTGTAAACAAATTCAGTGTGATCGGTCCAAGCGAGAGCAATACTCAGGGAAATAAAAATAATTTAACACTGGTGGTCAAACTCTCAAACTATATGCAATAATGCAATAATGGCATGGGACGACAAAGAATTACAGCTGGTGGTGCATGTTCCTCTTAGACTTCCAAATTCTCTTCTCTCACCTCTGCTGGCAAGATGTAAAGTCTCTGTGCACTCACAGTAAAATACCTGTGGCCAAAGACCATGCATCACAGGAACGCATTTTGATTCACATTTTATGGTGCAAGCTTCTTTATCATTTACCTCATTGTCCTTCTCCAGTACTTACCAAGGTTTAGATGTGACTCACTGCAGAACGGGGTAAATGGGTGAACTGGAAACTTGTTGAGTCAGATAAAGTTGTTTCTGGAAGGAGAAGGTCCTAGCCCATAACAGTATCTTGATCTGATGGGAACACAGCAGAGATGCAGTAGCAAGTGTAGGGGGCAGACTCTTGAAATGAATCATCTACAAAAGCAAAGGCATCAGAGTGCATGAGAGATGGCAACACAACCTGCTGAAAGGTAACTGAAAACCAGGGTAAACCAGTATCACTAGGCACCTACTGCAAAGCTTGTCCTTACCTGCACAGGACAGAGGGAACAATCCTCCCGCCCTGCAGTTCTTGAAAAGTGTTTTGGATGGATGGATGGAAGGAGGGATGGATGGATGGAGTTATGGCATAGCACAGTGGGACTCATGAGCAAACACAGATGTCCAAAGTGGAGCTGTCTCTCTCTGAGCTATTTGTCTGCAGCTCCTGTTAATAAATGGGTAAGATAGGCACTTTTAGAATCCGATTCTTCTGATGTCTATCTTCGTCACCTAAGTTTAGATGATTCACATGTGTCTGGGCTGAGCTCTCAAATGGCTCTGTGTCTAGATCCAGTTTTGCTTGCCTATCAACTACACACTCTTCCTTGTGGCAGCTCTCAAAGAGCACTGCATGCCAGGCAGAAAATGGAGAAAGATTCCATTACTGGAGAACCAGACTGGTCCTCTGCAGAGAAAACTATTCACTTGCTGTGGCAAGGTTGTGTGGTGGCTCATGCGTTCACCCTGGTCACACAGACTAACTTCCACACACTTCCACACACTGCCTCAAAACCTTCCCCCCTGCACTCAGTGTTTCTCCTACACCTGTCAAGGCTGGGTATTGGTATGATAAATGAGGCATAACACGGTATCATACTAAATTAATGTGTTTTACAGCCTTTTATACTAAAGAGAAGTGTACAGTACCTTACCACATCCACGACTCGGGTCTTTTGGCAGATGCTTGTATCATAGTCAACTACAGTACTTAACATACTGGTGTTATTTTTCATGTGCGCTCCATGTAAAGTGACACAAACTACCTTCCTCTTTACACTGTGTGCATACAATATTTATTTATTAAAACAACATTATACATTATGGAAGAGCAACCAGACGTGCTTTGTTTTAAACATTTATAAAAATTACATTCTTATAACTAATTCATTAATAATTTATTGCATTAGTGGTTTATATTAGCTATTATTATTACTAATCAGTAGCAAGACACAGTTAATTTAAATTTTCATATTTATCAAAAAAGGGAGAAGAAATGCAAAAACAGCATAAGGAAGAAAATTCACCATTCTTAAAGAAGAATAAATGGACAGACTTTTTATTCTGAAAGGACAATTCAGGCAATCACCCCTGTTCACCATTTATATCAATTATAAATTTAAAGATCGAGTGGAATATGGAAATCTCTGGAGGCCAAGGGTATTAAAAATATTATGCAGAACTGTCATGCACTGCTCTTAAAAAATAGACTCCAAACCTGTGCGTAATGTTGGAGCAGATAAGCATTTGCAGTCAGGTTGTTGATCCAAAGAGAGTAATTAAAGAAGGTGAGGTCTAAACTTGTCAAAGTCATTTTGCCCTACTTTCCTATTTATAGGTTTCAAAATGGAAAAAGCCTTCAAAAGGATTTGCATCCTAGCTTCCCTCTGTAAAATCCTTCTGCAAGAGATTTGAGAATTAGCTGCTGTGCCTGCAGTATATTAAAATCTTTGACAGCCATCCACTTGGGGAATCCCTGGGAAAAAAAGAAACAACAAAAAAATAACCACCTCATTTTGCTTCAAAAGGTTCACAGTATCACTTGAAAGTGGAGAATAAATCACTGCTCTTCATAATTGTTCCTAAGGCTTACCCGTTCTGTGGGGTCCTTCAGTGTGGATGTGTGGCCAGGCTGGTGGTGCAGCATGCGGCCCTCCCGCGCCCCGTCCAAGCTGCTCACCTGCCGCCAGCTGCGGCCTAAGGTGTTCCCCTGCCCTTCAACCACCGACCACAGCTGGGAGGAGAGAGGAGGGCACTTCCTTCTCTCTCAGCGTGCTTTGGTTGGATGAGGAGTAGGTCTAGTCGTCTTGTCACCTTCAGCACCGCAGCCAACAAATCTGAGTGGGCGCTGGAGAGATGCTGTATGAAAGGTAAAGAGGAGTAACTCTAAAATTCTCTTACAGAAACTTGCTTGAAAAGACAAGTCTAGAGAAATAGCTGGGGTTTTCTACTTTTACAGAAAAAAAATTGTTTGGGTGAAATTTTCTTGACTTTTTCCTGCACCAATAATTTTTAACCTTCTTTCATCCCAGTAGAAATATGTTGATAGAAATGTTTTACATGAAAAAGAAAACAAGTTTTTAACTTTAAAAGCTGAAAAAAACTCTACATTTTTGTTACTCAGTATTTTTAACAAGCCCCGGAAAAATCCATCTTGAAAAAATTTAAAACTGCAATCCTGATGGAAAAAAAAATTAGAGAAATACACAATTTCAGTGCAACTTGTTCAACTGCTACATTCTCAGCCACAAAAAAAATCCTTTATATGGACACTTTAAACATCAAGTTTTCCACTTACCACAAACAAGAAGTTTTCTTTGAGTAGTTCTTCAATAGACCAGACCCGTGCTTTTTAAAATTGACAACTGAGCCCAACTTTGCCCTGTGACAGTGCAGTTAAATGTGACCTCTGGCTCAAAGTTTATTCTTCTGTCCCATAGGCAAATGAAGACACATTCAGTGAGTAGACAGGTAGGTGCTGTCAGGGAGCCTACATTATCTGACAATATAACTTTTCACTTCCACTTATCTTAGCTTCCTTGTGCTAGGCCATGAAAAGGCAGGGAGTTCTAACTCCAGTATTGTAGCTGTGTAAGCAGATAAGATAAGAAGGACAGCTAAAGTGATGAAAATTAAAATATTTTGGGCAAGCCAAGAAAACTGCTGACTCATTTTCTAAACCATTGTGATTATTTGGAAAAACAAGTCAGTGAATGGTTTTGTTTCTTATGCACTCACTTGAATTTCCAAGTTATCATTAAGAAGTTTAAATGTTTCCCATCACAAGGATTAAAGGTGAGCTGACATGGGCATACATCATAAAAGAAATTGCTTCTGCTACCTTGGCACTTTACAATCCTGGGGATGAGTAATGCATGAGGAAATGTGTTTTTATGCCCACAATGATCTTGCTGAAGGAAACAATGTGAAAAGTGTCATTTAGATAATTAAAAATGAGAACTAGCAAAACAGAGTCCAGAGACAATCAAAACTTGCCCAGGGGCAAGAAGATAGGCTGGATGCCTCCTTTCTGTTATACTGTCTCCGATTTTGTGGACCAGATTTTTAGCTGTGTAACATGATGCGAGTCCACCCACCGTCGAGAGTAAGCTCGTTTGCAGGAACTGAATATTTAGTCCACCAGCTTTATGGCATTTTAAACTCCTCCTTTTAATTCTCCCATTTTTCCACTGCTATTACCCTTCCAAGAGAGCATCCATCCCAGAACACCTTATCTACAAAGGGCCCTGCAGAAGATATGACCCTGCAGCTACTTGAATGTCCTGGGAGGAAAGGCTGGCTGGCTTGCTTGCTACTGTCAAACTGTTTTAGTTATTTTTTTCCTTCCTTAAATCATAGCCTAAATTATCTGTGAGTGAAAACCAATGTTTTAGAAAAGGAAAAGCCACACTCCACTACGTATTGATGCCTCTAAAAGGAGATATCTTCAGACCCAGCCTCTTCATCTTCAGTTTTAAATGAATCTTCAAATGACATCCTTATTTGCTACTTCTGCATTGCTCCCACCACCTCCTCCCCTGGTTTGCAGAGATGCAGATTCACTGACTTCACAAGCATGCCCCATCCCTGAAATCTCGCTGTTAAACACAATACTTTTCACCCCAAATATCACAGGTATCCTGACTCAGGAGCCAAAGGCTCTGCAAGACGATATAGTGACATATCAGTGGTAATTGTTCTGACAAGGACCCTCTGAGCAGTGTCATTGGAGGTGACAGTCACTGGCAGTCTCCAGCTTAGCAGCAAGGTCACTGGGGAAAGGCAGTTTCCACTAATGCTGTCAGGCCGTGGCCATGCTCAGAGCAATTGTAGACATATCTTTCTGTCCATGAGCAGTTCCTGAGTGACCAGCATCCTAGGGGGCAAGAAGTGGGAAGAAGAATGACAGATAAAGCGCAATACTTAAAAATGCCTATACTTTTCCTCTTCTAATGGAAAAAAAAAAAAAAAAAGGAAAATAGCACAAAGGAAGGAGAAAGGGTTTGTTTAATTTCTATAAAGTATCTCTGATAAGGAACTGGCAAATCCATGGACCTGAAGGACCTCTATCAGAGCAAGTGAGACTAGGATGGACACCTCCCTCCATTTCCATGGCTTGCCCTTGTCCCCCAGGAGTGTGGTTCACCACTCCTAACCCTTGCAAGTGAATAGCTGGGGAAAATGGCCCGTTCCCTGCTCAGGTAACTGAGCACAAGTCCATTACACAAGGCAGAGTTTTCTACTTCTCTGCACACCCAGGAACTTGGCGTCTGCCTCCTATTGCAAGGGCTGTATGGGCACCAATGTCAGAGACATTCATTTGGAAAGAGGATACTCTGCAAACTGATATGCAAATAAAAGCCATCAGCAAGGAGGTGCAGCAGACCCGTATGGGGGCTCACACACATTGTGCTCTCACTAAGTTCAGCGTTTTACCCACCCAGCCTTCCCTGGAGGTACCACTTGCCCAACAGGTGATGTTTGACTCAGTGGTCGTGAGGTGACAATGTGCTAGAAATAGGAAATTCATATCATTTGTATTCCTTTTCCTCTGCTATTCTAAGGGTTGAAAGGGCCACCATTTTAAATTTAATTTACAGGGTATACCGTCTATCTGTTGGAAACACGAGGAAGCAGACCTTGTCCTAGTATTTATCAGACACATGCCGCCCATCTGCTTGAGCTGGGTCGAGGAGGATTTGCTGTTAATCCTTCAGACCCATCTGCAGGGGGTTCAAAATGCTGACCAGAAAGCTAGACAAGATGAGGTTTATTTAATTAAAAAAACTGCTCCGGAGGTTACTGGAAATCACTCTGAAGAAGAAATAGCTTTTGATCATGTCACTTCTAGGGAAGGCGGGAGGGGAAGGGGGATGGGGGAGGCAGGCAGAGTTTTGCATCAAAATAAGACCGTGACTATCAGTAAATAAATAAAATGATAGAGCTGCACCAAATAAACCTGTTCCCGTGAGGGAACATTTCTATCTACCTGTTACATCAAATACAGAAAAACTAAACCCCCACTCCAGCTTGGATGTTTCACCACCACATTGCAGGGCTTGGCCTCTAATCTGGGCCAAGTATGAAAGGCAGAAATTGGGTTACTCGTGCGCACACACACACAGACACACACGCACAAACACACACGGTAATCTGCATGTTTGTTTGCATGGATCTGAAAAGGAGGCAAACATTACCTAGAAAAACAACTCCAAAACCGCAACAGGTTAGCACTTTAAAACTTGGCATTTATGTTTGCCTCTTCTTTGGAAGAAACACAAGTTTCTGGGGAAGATGGCTAACCTGAGCTTTATTACTTTAACATTTAATTGCAGCTTTTCATAATCAGGGCTACAACCATCCAAGATCCATTTATGTGGAAGTGAGAAACAATAAAATCCCGTCTACATTTGCTCTCCTCAAAATGGACATCTGTTAGTAACGATATTATTTCTAATGAAATATTATGTACACAACTGGTTTAATGCAGAGCTGCTGTTTGGGAGAAGTGGCTTTTCGTGGGAATAATCCTTGTTCTTCCAGCTCCTGATTGTTATTTTATGGCAATATAACGCATGACAATTTTCAAAGTAACTTGTACAGACAATTTGCCCCTACCTCTCCCAGGGCCCTTTGAAATGTTGTGCCTGTTCCTAATCTGATTCCTGCGCTGGGGGTTACACAATCATTTTCTTTTTATTTTCTGGGTATTTTTTTAAGCACAAACATCCTTAGAAAAAGCAAAAGCAGAGGCAGACCTTACCACCAGGGAGAACAAGCAGCAGCAAATAACAATATTCCTGACAATAATCTGTGAAACACAGGGTCTGCCATTGCTGGTCCCATACCTGGCACACCGGTGAAATACAGCTCCATCTAGGGACAAGGTACATCCATCCTGCAGAAAAGATGGATTTTGGAAACCATGACCAGGAATAATGGGGAGATCTTATTCTTCAGCAGAGTGGCAAGTAAAGATTCATGCTGCTTGGGACCAGATAGCAAGCCTTCTGCTTTGTGGCTGAAGATAACCTCTGAGCAAAGTAACTTTATCTACAGCAAATTGTTCTTTAGCTTCCCATTGCAGGATTTGCTTCACCTTCGTCTGAAGCAAGTGGTGCTGGCTACTATCAGATAGAGGGTTAGAGGGATGTCTGCTTTGATTTAATAGAGAAGTTTCCATAGAAAGTGCTTGGGCAAAGTCAGAAAATCTCATCCAAAGATTGTGGAGAGAGAAATTCACTGAACTTCTTTTATGATGACCAGGTTAACCAACTATGCAGAGATTTGACCATATAGATAAAAGGTCTCTGATGTTTAGCTCTAAAATAGATGTTCTGTCTTCTAGATGTACAGCTTCAAGTTTCCTGTGAGTCTTTTGTTTCCCTGAGCCTCCCAATCCACATCTTTTTACTTTTTACTGAGTAAACCAGGCATTTCCCGTAGTTGTTTCTTCTCAGTCATGTAAATGTGACATTAACCCTTCCTAACTGTCCATCTCGTGTGCTCACAGCCCAAGGCTGTGTGAAGGATCTGACACCCAGCCCTACACGACAGATGACATCACCTGCTGCCTTAATTCATCTTAACGTTGTTTCTGGCAGTTACTTCACCCATCGCAGCATTGAGAGGAAGAAATATGCACCCCTACTTGCCAGGGCAAAGCCAGGCAAGTTCTGGATTTAAGGTACTGTTGAATTTATATTTCTAAGATGCTGGACTGAGAGCCAAAGCCTCTCAGGGTGACAGCATGTTTCCTTCTGCCATCTCCATCAGAGGGAGCGTGCATGCAAGCACCTATAGCTGCAGTGTAGTCTGCCAGATCCCCTTTCACGGGTTTCCAATCTCTGTGAGGCCTGAACGTCACAAGGCAAAACATCTATTTCAGACACCTCACAAGACTTAAAAGGAATTCTTAACAAAAGTGTTTAAAAGGCAGCAAAGCCAAATTTCCCAGTACAGATACTTAAACTGCATACAGATCCTGTATTTACACATACAGAGTGGAATTTGCACATGCAATTAAGTTGATTGACGTTTTCTCACTCTGTAGATACCTTCATCAGCAAACATTTGTGCAAGCAATCAAGTGAGCTATATTTTTAAATGCCCACCCTGGCATGCAGAAGGAAACGTTCCAGCCAGGCAAGGAAACAGCAAGGACGCAACTTGGATGAATTCATCTGAGCACTTGTCAACAAATGTAATGAACAGGAAACCAGAGAAGCAAATGACAAAAGCCATTGGTTCTGTGAAAAGTGCCTCAGAGATGGTGTTAAAAGTGTCTCAGGAACAAGCAAAGATCACCTGGTATGTCATTTTTGTCATAATTACTTGGCAAAGAAAACAGCCAAGTCAAAATCACAGTGGTGCACCACAGCCCTCCTGTTAACAAAGCGAGGCTATCGATCCCATCACTCATTTATTTAGGAGATAGAATTTTAAACAGGAATGAGAACATAGTTACCATCAAATCAGCTGTCAGCTGGATGTCACCCTAGGCAATTAGCATGCTCCTAATGTGCTACAAATTTTAAGCCCAAATTATGTCCTCAGATGCCTGCATTCAGCTCACACTGACTTTGCAGAACAGACAGTTTAGAGCACAGAAACAACAGAAGATCTGCAGGTAGATATTGCAGAGGCTTTAGACAAACAGCCTTGGCTGGGAGAAAAGGAATGGGAGAAGAGATCTGCCGTGGATGCTGCTAACAGAGCAGAAAGTGTGAAAAACCCTTCCTGCCAGACTAAGTAAGCAAACCTGTAAATGTGCTGTCTTCTGCCCAAAGCAGCCCTGGAAATGGACTGTAAATACATTTGTAAGCACTACAGGTAGTTAGCTATTAATATTTCTGGGGCTGATCCTTGGCAGGTATAAGTCATCCAAATTCCACTGATTTCCTTAGTTCATACCAGCTGTGGCTCCATCTCAGTGTTATTATTAAAGACAATAACTCTCTTCTTTGGGCCAAATCTAGTCCTAGCTATGTCACTGTGACTGGATGAGCCCCACTGAAACTAATGGGGGCAAGTCTGAGCTCACATGTGGGAAATGAGAACAGAACGTGGCTGCAGCATTTGTTAAATGTAGAAAAGCAGCACCTTCACGCACACACATACTTATGTGAACATATTTGTTGCATGTTGGATTGACTGAACATTTTCCCTGAGAGAAAAGAGGAAACAAACTACTTTCCTTTCAGAAAGTGAGATTTCGCACAAACCAAGATTTTCCACACAGGGAAAAAAGGTTTCCCAAAAATGTTCCAGTCAGGAAACTGATGGTTTTTGCTTTGTTCTACATCTGCCTGAGCCAGCACACCGCATACTGCAAGACTTGTAATTCCCTCAAGTAATTCAACTGCTGGAAGAAATAAGGGCATGTTATGGCAGATACAGGTTAGCCAGTCACAGCCTTTCCTGGGATCACAGCTCCTGTAAGCAAAAGGCTGCTCAGGCAGAAGCAAATGATGACCTGATTCAAGGAAAAATATTTAATTTTAGCTCAAATGTCAAATTGAAACACTTTGACATTTGCAAATCAATTCTTTTTAGGAACTATGTGTTCCAATTTGAGATGAAAACAAATATGAAAATACCAGAATTTCCCATGGGACAGAGTAGGAGCTATCTCTGTTGAGAGGTCACTGCACTATTATAAAGCCACTGCTTTCTACGGCTATGTCTAAACTTCAATAAAAATCAGGGACCAAACACTCGTCTCAAAGCTAGATGGCCAACTGGCTTCCACAGTGCACACGGACATTCCACAACTTCTCGATCCCCTATCCAACGTACCCTCATGTGGAGAATTTTTTCTTAATACCTAACTGGAATTTTCCATGATGCAATTTGTGGCTGTTGCCTCCTGTCCTTTTGCAGTGTGCCTCCAAGAATAGTCTGCCTCTGCCTCCCCTATGACCATTAATTCATTGAAGCCAACTTGTAGATCCCCCCTCAGCTTTCCCTTCCTCTGGGTGAACAAACCCAGGACTCCCAATCTCTCTGTGCAGATCCTGAACTGCAGGCTCCTGATCACCTTGGTGGCCTCTGCTGTTGGTCAGGGTCTTGTATCAAGGAGCCCCAAACTGTACACAGCTCTGCATATTTAATCAATGAGTGGCACAGGTGACAAGGGGGCTGATGTTTGAACCTGCTCCTTGCACTTTCTCCTTAGCAGCACATTCTGCCTGATGGTTTCAATGGCATTTTCTAACTCTTAGCAAAGAGTGACAGCACTCCTGGCTACTGTAAAGCAGCTCAACTCTGTGAGCTTCAAAATGCAGCCAGGCTGATTTATACCTGGTCTGGATGAGTCTGGCTGACTCCTGGACAACTCCGTTACCATTTCCATTCAAACAGATGAAGTCACAATTGCAAATCATCTACCTGCCTATTTCAAACAGCAAAATACCCAGTGACACAACAAATGTCCCTGGGGAGAACAACCCAGTTACAGAATTCATAAATGGACAATAGTGTGGAGCTGTAGATTGTGTGTGTTTGGCAGGGAGGGCGGCAGATCCCAGCATATGAGCAGAGAGAAATGGAAAAGTAAACATTCAAGAAGAGCAATGTGTAATTCTTTGCACCAAAGCACACGGTAGTCATGCTACAAAGCTGACTGCAAGGAAAAGGCTAAATGTATTTTCAAGCAGCTTTTCATTACCTTTTAATGCAAAGTAAGAGCTGGAAACAAAAGAGGGAAGCCAGCTCTCTGCACACCTCCAGCCAGTGCTCTGTGGAGAAACAGTGATATCAGGAAAAACAATCTCAAACCACCAGCCACCAGCAAGCGCCCCACACATCCAGTGTGAATAACCACCACCGCATGTGACTGCCTCCTCTTGAGACCTCGATCACGAGTCTGGGCACCAGCTGCTTTTCCCCATCACACAAACCATCCCTCACAGAACAGATACCCTGCATGGGGATACCTGCTCTTTTGGTTGACATTAACATGGTGTTTCCATGGGATGCTCCACCTTTCTTGCCAGAGGATGAGCTCCCCAGTATCTCTGGGAGTCCCCTGTTTTCTGTGCCTTGTTACCAGGGAGTTACATCTGGCCAAGGGAGGGCTTTGCTCCCCAGACACCTGTGGAAAGGCTTTCCCCAATCTAGCTTTGGAAGAAACCCTAAAATGCCCAGAACATGAAGGTCTTTCCCAGTTATTCATCCTATAGTCTCATCTTCTGTTCTCTCACCTGTTCCAAAATATTTAGCCTTTATATTTCAGCCACACAAACTAGACACCGTTGACTAAACCTAGGCTTCCACATTATCACCACAATTACACATCTCCTGTCTCCAACTTCTTTAAATAGAGCTGATTAATATTCAGACTTTGCAATCCCTTGATTAAACAAGACACCCACAAGGAAGACACTACTAGAGACCAGTTGCCAAACTGGAAACTCCCTCTCAAAAATTATAAAAGAAAAAGGGAAAACCCCCAGCTCTTTCATCTGCTTCCTATGAAGTCTCAGCTGTGTCTGTGTCACTGTGCAGAAGGCAATAAGAGACGATGTCGACAGATGGGGAGCTGAGGACACAATTCACCCAGCCTTCAAGAAAGCTTACAGTCCCGTACTATACATTAATCCACAAGGTCAGTAATGGGGAGGGGGGGAGACACTAACCGTGTAAGCAGATAAAGAATTAAGATGGAGATAGCAGACAAAGTGGGCATGTCTGCAGTATTTAGTGTGGATGGGGGAATCTGGTGGAATGTCACAGGGGGCATTTCAGCTACGGGGGCCTTTGCCAATGGCATGACCAAAGGGGAAGAAAAGAGCAGAAGGAAAGAAAAGGTGCAGGAGACACTCATCCAAGTGACAGTCAGTGCTGAACAGGGAGTATATTAATCCAGGATGACACTGACAGACTAGGATTAAGTAGCTCACCCATGTCATTAGGTTGCATGCACATGTAGATGAGCTAACAGAGATAGGGACAATGCTTACCCCAAATAATTGAGGACACAAGGAAAAAAGGGTCAGTGGAAGGCTATAAAAATAGTTTTTTAGGAAGCTTCTAGAGAAGACTTTCAAGTCAGCCCTTTTCTCACTCACTCCCTTACTAAAATACCTATTTCTGTTCTGCTCACCTCTCCTGTCACCTGTTTGACTTCCCTTTCTTTCTAGTTCCTCTCCTTCTCCTCCAGCCTGTCCAAAATACCAATTCCTTTCCTTGATTTACCACATACGTCATCTTGTTCTCCAACCACTACATTACCTACCAGCCTTCCACACAATCCTATCAAGCTCCATTTCTGTCATAGAAGCCATCACTATGGTTCAGCTGATGAGGGGTAATTTGCTAAGAAATGTTAATTCAATCACTTGCCATCACGGGTCCAGAGCAGATACAACCAATGCACGTCACTTTTTAAAATGGTTAGGCTTTTAGGATAGACACTGAGCTGGGACTGCTAAATAGCGGGCTCTGGTTCTCTCTTGCCTGCACCACTGACTTTGTGTGTGACCAGGTGCATCACCTCGATTCTGTAGTTTAATTCCTCCTGCCCTTTGCCAAGCCTCCTAACTCCTTCACCTGAAATCTGCCCAGGGAGTTCCTCTTGCTTTGGCAGCATGAAGCGCACATGGCACAGCCTCTCAGGTATGGTTTCAGGACCGGTTTAAGCCAATCTACAACAGCACGACTGCCAATAAAGGACAGGGCTGCATTTTTTCTCTTTTTCCTTCCTATTGATTGATATGCTCTAATTTTAGTTATTGCCAGGGTTGAGGTAAAATTCACTGCAGAGCTACAAGAACTCTGGAGTGGGCATAAGGGAGGAGGTAGACATGCATATTTGGAGATGGAGGCAGCAAGTGGCTTCAGCCTCCACCTCTGAGCTCTCCTAGAGCGCAGATAGTACTGACAGCACGACAGCAGGGCCTTGCACATAGTGCTGCTCTCTCCATAGGCTCCCCTGACACTGTACTTTGAGTTTCTTCTTGCCTGTTCAGGGTCCTCAGCGCTCTCTGCCAGCAAACTTTCACTCTCCCACACTGGAATAATGAAAGCTGAAGACTAGTAATATTCATCAATGTGAAAGTGGGTTAAATCACATTTGGTAAATTAAAAAATGATCAATCTCACTCAGAGCTGGCAATGAGATAAGACTTAACTATGTATCATGCAAGTGGGAAAAAGAAAGGAGCTGTTTACCCTCTAAGGCCCCTGTTAATGGCATCTCTGCCCAGAGCAGCGACATGCATCAGAGACGCGTGGCTATCCTTTTGTTTCAGTTTTCCTTCCTTGAGACTGTTGCAATTAGCATTTCTTAATGCAGCTCAGCTGAAACTGCCACTAATACAATCCAAAGTTGCTAACTACAATGTCATTGTGCACCGTAACGAATGTTTGCATAAAGATCAATAGGTGAGGCCAGTGTTAATTGTTAAATTAAACATAAACATTGTCAAAACACATCCATCGTTATTCTTCCACCTGATGACATGAACCTGGAGATCCCTTGGTGACCTATATTCAGGCTCTGTGACCTTCAGGTGCTTTGCATCAGATTATCTTTACTTTATGCAAACTTAGTGGTTTAATTGATCATTTTAGAATCCAGCAGATTGCAGAACTCATGCAGTCTCAGGAGGGTTTTCTTTGAGAAACAATCTCTGAGAGGGGTAAAAACATCTGTAGGGTATTTGGGAACATTTGTAGGGTACAGGGAAACTTGGAGTTAAATATTGTCACCGTTTAGCTGCAACCTTTCATGACAACATCCATTTCTAACCTGCCTAGATTATCTGCCAGACTCACCAGAGTCATGAAAGTGTTGCAGAATAGAGCATTTCAGATAATTTTCAGATGCTTTGCTGACTGGTGGGATTCAGTTCCTACTATCTAGTCACAGAAAAAGCCCTGGTTCTGAGGATGGGCACCATGGATGATGCAGGAAGCCTCTATTGGTGAACACAAAAAATACTGGGCTCCAGCACAGCACAAGCACCATTGCTCTCAGTGACCATGTAGTTACACTGCTTGTAGCAGTGAACAGAAACCGATTCCTGTCCCACTCCACCTTCCCACTGAGCTGCTACTGCCACATAATTAGAGCTTGCCAGAGGCTGCAGAGAGCCTAAAATAATTACTCCAACATGCGTTACCTGCCATATGTATTTTAGGATGCTAAATTCAGTGTAGAATTTGAAGTCATTGAGTCTGGTGCTTTACACCACAGGGAACAAAACTGCATAGGTTTCATCAGTTTATCAAACACCAACTAAAAACTATTGACTTTTTTTTGTCCTGATCACACCGGTGGGGTCTGTTGCAGAGCCCCTTTCCTCTGTCAGTTAAAAGCTTCCCTCTAACTTCCAGCGTTGATTTATTCAGAGCCAGTTCCTGCCTATTTGTTCTTGTGCCAGCATTTCAGCTTATATAGCTCTTATCCCTCCCTAGTGTTTACCCCCCCGATGCATTTCTGGAGAGCAGGCCTATCTCTTCCCAGCCTTCATGTTATTAGGCTGAACAAGCCCTGCTCTTTCAGCCTTCTTTCATAAAACTGGTTCTCCATTTCCCCAGTCACCCTGCCAGTCTGATTCTTAAACATGGGTAACCACAACTGTCCCACTCAGGTTTTCCTTCGTGTCGTCTGCAACAGTATTAACGTTGCTATAGGTCTGCAATAAAATGGATATTGTGGTTGCTCTGTTCACAGGCAGGTTGCATAGTGGCCCATCTTTGTTCCCCAAGCCTTTAACACAGTCTTTTGCTGTCTATCTTTCAAGCTGAAGAGTCCATGGTTTAAGGCAGCAACTTCTGTTACTGGTCCCAACATGCATCGACTTTGTACTTCACAATACCCAAATTCTGTAAGTTGATCTGAATCAACAATGCTCCCAAATTTTCTACCAGCAGTGTGTTTTGTTAGCTCAAGCAACTCCTTAACCACTTCCCAGTTCCTCATTTCTTCTTCCCAAGTCACCTTCCATCCTTGTCTCTTTGACCACTCTTTGCTGCATGACAGATCACTGGTTTTAATCCTCATCTTCTCCGTCGTCATCACAAATTCCCTGTACAGCATAATATATTCAATTCTTCAGACGAACCAAGTTAGACAGGGGCATCACACTGTTCTTGACCTCTGCTCAGTGAAAGTTCTCCAAGGAGCCCAGCACAATCTCTCTCCCACAAACCCATCTTGCATTTATCCCATTTTTCATGTGCCTTCACGTGTTCAGTTATTTAAAAACCTGCTTTAAATCATAGCATAGTATTAAGGTATAGCCAGGAGTTTCCCTAATCACTTTTCAACAGCTGCTCCATCCTTTATTACAGGTACCGTGTTTGCTACTTTCCAGTCAAATGCTCAGGGCAGAGTACTCAGGCTTTGAACAGTTTATTGAGAATCTTTGCTACGGGGATGGTGATTTCATATGTCAGTTCCTTCTCTCTCCTGGGGCTGATCTGATCCTTACAGACTTGAACATACGAAGTGCTCGGAGTTCTGCGTATTGCACATGTCCCTCTCCAGTTCTATTCACTCATTCCCATTAGCAATCTTCATCCCTAGGGAAAGCCGAGGTAGTGTCCCCTCAATGTCTGGATGATACATACTAATCTCTAACTCATGCTTATTGCATAGTAGACCCATTCATTCTTTTTCTTGTCATTTATATGGCTAGTGAGCCTTTTATTGTTTCCTTACTGTACAAGATCCTCTCAGTTCCATACCCTAACTTTAGACCTTCATCTCCTAACCTTCAAGACATGGCTTCTTTACCTGATCTACCCCTTCTCCCAGTCCTAGCACACTCCTTATACCCTTTTCAAGGCTATTATTTATCTGCTCAGCTCTAAATCCCTTCCTGACAGGTTTTTATCAGTGGTGAACAATGCAAATTCTGGATAACTTGTACACCTTCTTTTAAAGAAATCCCCAGCACTTTACGTGTCCAAACTCTTGAGTTGTTCTGCCCTACTAATTTCACCTACTTTAGACACCAGCATGAGTTACTGCTGGCCATGAAAATGTACAGTCTGGGGACCCTCTCTTTGCCTTTCTTACAGGAGGTCTGAAACCATTAAAAGCATTAACATTTGTTAACTAGCTACTCAGTTAAGGACAAGATGAATCCTGAATGCTGTCTTCCCAGCTCTGGGTAGCTTTGCAGTAACAGGGAATGTGTGAAGCTTTGTCTGTCTGGGCTCTGATATACAGCCTGCTGCTTTTTATAGTCCCTGTTTGAAGCCAAGACAGCACCCCAAGCACCAGTTAAGATTTTGAACCCAGATTAACAGGTAACAACTCTTCTGCACCATGATCATCCCATAGATCAAATTGTCTGCCTGTATGATTGAGGCTACACATGTGTCTCCAAGTCTGCACTGGCACGACTGAACTGTTATCGGTGTTACACAGAAATAAGTTGCCTTCTGATGGGGTTCTTGAGTGGAGCACTGCATAAACCCTGTAGTTTTGATTTGCTGGAAGGAAGAATACCACTTTGATATTCACCCTCACTTCTGTCAAACAAGATACATGCTCTGATCTGCCATGACTGCAATTTCATAACTTCAGAAATACACAGTCACACAGCTGCAAGAATGTGGTTTTGCTAAAGTCAACAAACCCAACATGATACTGTTTTAGGTTTCCTGTTATTTTTCACTGTGTTGTTAAGGCTGTTTGGTCGTCTCCTAATAAACACATTTATTCATGTTACACAGATTTGAGATTTGATAGTTACATAAAAGCATTCAAGTCTCAAGCGTAGTGGGATCCACAATAAAACAGTAATAATAAACACTGACATTTCATCAAGATAAGAAGGACATGCACAGCTAGAATTAGGAGGACTTCTAAAAAATTAAAACAGCCTCCTTACCTCCTCTTCTTTCTGAAAAACCTGGGGAAACAACAACAAAGCAAGAGATGGAAAGAGAGAGAAAGCTCCAGAATTCAACTTCTCCACACCATTAATTATGGCAGTTAGAAGAATCAAGCGCTTTGGACAGATTTTGCCCGGATTCAGGAAAGCGCTTTAACATGGGTTTAAGTTTACCCTCTGTTTGGAAAGTACTTAAGTATAGGCTTAACTTTGAGCAGAGGTTTAAGTCCCCTTGACTTCAACATGTGCTCAAGTGCTATCTACAAAGGAAGCATTTTCCTGAAGCAGGAGACCATCTTGGCTTAGGCACTGGATTAGCTGTCAAGAGACAGGGATTTGTTCCTGGCTCTACCCCTGGCCATTGACAGGGTGAGCCCAGGCAAATAACATTCCTCTTCTGTGCTTCAGTTTCACCACCTGTAAAATGGAGCTAACTGCATTGCCCTTCGCAAAATGCTCCAACGTTGATGCATGAAAGGCATTACATTTAAGAAGTACACATTCATAGCATTATACGCAGGCCTTTCTTGCATTGTCCTTTCAAAGAACTGGTAATGGCAACTGCTGGACAGTGAGGGATCTCGGCTGTACATCCTCCTTATCCTTCCCTGTTAATTCAGAATAAAGGCTGACTGTATTGGCCGATTTCTACTTTTTACACATCTCTTAGAAACACCTACCTTTTTTTTATTTTAGCATAAAAAATTTCATTGAAGTTAATGGGTTATTAAGTTGTTGGATGCATTTTACACCTTCATATGTGAAGTGAGTTTGGATTTTCATTAGTTAGAGCTAACACCAATTTTCAATAAAATATTAACCAAACACACAGAGAAATAGTTCATGTGGATCTATCCACTACTTCAATAAAATTAATAGACTTAGATATTTACTCTTGCCCCAGCAGTAATATTTTCCCACATTACATTTCAAACAATGAAATGACACTAAATTCATTTAAAACAAATTTATATTATTGTTATTTTAAACAATACTTAATTCAATTTCAGTGTTTGGCATGCAAAGTTTGAAAATATCAATATTATTGTTTAATGTAAAAAAATAATAATAATTCAGCTACAAATTATTAGCATATGCAAGCTTCCCAAATGACTTCCAGGGCTGGTATTTACATTAAACTGAAAATGAGCAAAACCAGCCAGATGTAACTGTGCCATTCAGAGAATGGGGCTGCTAAGATTTAAAAAAAAAAAAAAAAAAAAAAAAGGTATTCAGCCCCAATTTTAGTCCTCTCACCTGCACTTGGTGGTAGCTCATCCAGGGGACTGTCACCACAGGTTGTGGCTCAACTGAAGAGAAAACAGAGGGACATGGAGATGAAGAGAGATGGGGAGACAACCCACACGTTGCTCACTGTGCAGCTTTTTGGGCTACATTTGTCACCAGCAAACCTTTAAATATGTGGCAAATAGCATCATTTCCCTCACAGATGGGGAAGCTGAGGCAATGCAGCTCTTCTTACGATGGAGAACACTGGCGATACAGCCATGTGGGTGGGGGACATGAGCCCCCACCATTGCAGCCCGTCCTCCCAGCCACAGCTCAGCCCTCACCTCCTTATCTCCCCCACAGTCAGCATGGCTCCTCGCACAGCAGGGTCTGACCCTGGTGAGGAAAGGCCCAGCCCGTCCTCCACCAAGCAGCTGTGGTGAAGCCCCCCCTCAGGGCCAGGGGATTCCGGCAGCCATTTTGTGTGTCTGCTCCCTGCTGTGGCTTCCTGTCATGGCGGGCCCTGAGGGGATGGCACCTGGAGGGCAGCAGTATTATTACTTAGTAATACTATATATTATATACTACAATATAATAGCCTACACTGTTATACTTCTAACATATTATTCTAACATTTAGATTAGCACATATGTTGCAGGGAGATTATATGTCATGCTCAGCTCGGCACAGAGCAGGGCTGGCGAAGCACAGGCCATAGTGGTTAAACGCTTCGGAGGGACGGCTCTACCCAGCTGTTTCCCTGAAGGAAATCGGATGCCTTGTACTATTTTGGCCTCCTGTACTATTATTGCCTCCCCATGGTCTTGTTTGGAAAAAGGCTGTTTTCATCTTTTGGGCCAGATATTTCAGCTGAGGAAAGGGATTGTAAATCAGAGGAGGCTAAAATAAAACCCAAACAAATGGGTTGGTTTGAGCTGTCTAGAGGCTGCTGGGAGGATGACAGCATTTGCAGAAATGTGGGGCGGATTTCTAGTGCTTTCACCCCACGTATGACCGGTTGGGTTAGCCGGCCAGCATCGCCCCTCAGCCTCGGTGTTGCTGAGCCATGCGCTGGCTGTCCCATGGCCAGGGCAACCTGCGGGATCAAACCCTTCCCCACATGGGATTTAAGACCAGCTCACGGGGAAGCGGTGTCAGCACTGTGCAGGTGAATCCCACTTTGGGCAAACTGCATTTGAAACAACAAACATTTCAAAGCTTGTAAACCGTGTGGAAAGCCAAGGTAAATAACATGCTCAGGACATGTCCCTGAATGCTCTACTAACAGGAAGGAGATCCTCTGTCCCTTGGAAACAAGCTGCTCCCTGAAAATTGCCAGGTCGGCTCTTGCCGGGCTTTACTGCTAACAACAATACATTGATGGAGCCTGGAGATGCCTGCAGCAAACCAGTGACTCAAGGCAACCTTTGAGGAAATCACAAAGTATATTTAGATTTGATCTTTACCTGCTAACGTGGTCTTTTAAAGCCCTTTTAACAAAGAAGCACTTTGCCATTTGAGGATGCCTTCCCCATGTTCAGCACTCAGAGGAGCTCTGATTCAGAATAAAACAAGTGGCTAGAAAAGTGTGTGGGTATTTAGCTAATTATATGTTTGGTAAATTTGTGTTTTAAAACAATGCTGCTTGTCTCCTCCCTTTGCAGAGTGCCAGTTCACTGGAGTGTTTCCCATGGATTGGCAATTAGATGTAATTAGGTCTTGTGATTTCCACATTTGTCTTCATGTCACAAAGTTTACTACTAAAAATGCTCTTTTTGACAGTAGGCATTTTCTAATTGCTTACAGCCTGCAGCAGTAATAGAAACCATTGGCAGCCACAGCACCTGAGTTTACAGCACCTCATCAAGGCATTACTTCCTGCTCAACTTTTCAGGAGGATTTGGCAGCTTCAGAAGTCAGCCAGCGCTTTGTCTGGGTCAGCTGCACTGAAGTCAAGGACAGGGGACTTACACCTGCCTGCTGGCTGACATGGCAAACCAGCTAGTAATTTGGGAAGTGGGTAGGAAGTTAGAGCCCAAGTTTAATAGCTGCTAAAAATTTAGGGAGGAGGAATTGAGCTCTTTTTCTTTCTTCCAGAAAAGCATGTCAGTATTAAAGTGCTAATTTACAAACTTTTTGGAATTCAGGTCTGTGACTGACCTTACCTCAGTCCTATACAAGGCATTTTTGTGCAGTTTGTAGAAGGGACCAGTCTGCTGTGCATTTCCAAGCTGGATAGGACAAGAAGCAATGGGATTAAGATGCAAAGGAAAATATGAATTAGGCGGTAGGAAAATCTCTGCAGAGTGAGAATTGCAAAGCGGTGAACCAGGCCGGTGGCAGCACAGTTTCTTCTAAACTGGAGATCTTTAAGAACAGGTTAGGGAAATAGATAGGAGGAGTGATTTTGATTTTGTTGGGTACTGGGACTGGGAGATGGACTAAATAGCTTCCTAAAAGCCTTTTGAGCCTTATTCTTTGGTTTTATGAGTAGCACAAGTCTTTCTTAGTCCACCATTGTACGTATTGTCTCAACTGTGTGTGCGTTTGTCACATAAGTCATGTGGGCACCAGTCCCCTCTCCTGGCTGGATCTTCTAAGCTCTTAAATGCATTCCCCTGAAGAGTGCATAGCAGAAGGGCGTATTTGACAAGCACAATTGGAGATAAGCAGCCCTGAGGAGTTTTAGGACATTGAAGAAAGAAAATAATCTTCTGGTTTCTTCTTTGCACAAAAAAGATTTAAAATAACTCCATCCCCTCTGGACTGCAGAAAGAGACACTCTAAACCAGATAATCTCCAGCCTTAGACAGAACATTTTCTCTGTTGATCTCAAAGATCTTTGCTAAAGAGGTCAGCAGTGTGATCCTGTTTTGCTGATGCACACAGGTGTGCAGCTCTGAGTTGTGGCCACACTGCTAGGTAAGCAGAGGTGGGAGCTGCTTTTTTTGCCTCAGAGGCAGATCCAGGCTGTGCTCACCCCTTCTTGCAGATGGAGAGCACAGCACCTCCAGCCTGTGCATCTGTGTGGGCAGACCAGCTGGGCCCCAGCAGAGCTAAGCTTGCCACGTCTAAGTCCATCAGCAGACACCATAAGACCAGCTCTTTCTTAGCACACTGCAGATGCTTTGTGCCTCACCGACTGCTGGGCAACATGGACAAGAGGCGTGCGTGGGTCACAAAATATAGTGATTAGTCTCATTCCTCTTCCTCACCATGCTGTGTAGACATATTACTAGCAACTGGCTTATGTTCTCCCCACAGGTCATAGGGTGGAGTAGAAGTAGAGCTAAAGGCACCATCCGGTTGTCCCGATGCTTTCCAGGCTTGTGTCTTTGCCCAGAGCAAGCACACTTATGGATGATGCATGTGGCTGTGCACATTCCACCTGCAGAGACTGCAGCTCTTTGTCTAGTAAATGCTGCTGTGACAAAGCTGTTCCCTATCATTCCCTTTTATTAAATATTTGCTACAGCACTGGCTCAATGCTTTTCTCAAACTACACAATCTTGGGTTTAGGACTGACAATAGAGAAGAAGCACAGAAACAGTATATGTGTGCACAGGGATAACACCTAAAAATTCAAAGTCTGGTGGTCCTGACATCACATGAGACTTTATTTGTTTCTTCAGACAAGCTTTGGGGGGGGGGGGGGGGAAACAACCAAACTAAAAAATATCCAGTTTATTTTTGTCTGGACCTGCAGGGCAGATGAGTTTTCCAGAAGGGATAGAAGGCTGCCATCTATTTTATTATTGAGTCAGTTTTAATGAGTCACAGTATTTTTGGAAGGCTTTTAAGATTACTGTAAAGTGCTTAGTTACAGTGGCTACAGGTGCCAAGGCAGGAAAGGAAATAACAAAGAAATGCACAGCAGCTGTATTGCTACGCTTCCCCTCAGAACTGGGATCAGCAGAACAACACACATGGAAAATGCAAAAGAAAATAGGAGAAGATGTAAGAGATGACAGAAGTCAGCATGGTCAGCTGCTATGCTAAAGCAAAACGCATTTTGTTTAAGGGACTGTCCAACGCTCCTATGCTGCAAGTTGGAAAGGGCCACTGACAGACTCTGGATTGCCAGACATTCAGTGAATCGCATGTTTGCCTTTCAAGATGTCCTTTGGTTGTAAGTCATTTACTCCCATAGCTGCCAAGCTCTATCGCTGCCATCCTGTGTTGAATGAAACTGTGGAAACATCTCATTTAGCAGATGAGAGAAGGGAAGGCAGAAAAGGGGGAAAAGAGGTGGTATGAAGAGAAAAAAAAACATTTTTTTTTCTTTGTGGCTTGAACAGACTCACCTTTCTTTCGCCTGTACCATTCTGAAATGCTTTGGGCACAACTTTCAGAGAGCTCACAGAGATGCTCTGTGTTATATGGCAAAAAAATATTCAGTGTTTTCGACTAAAAAGGATGTACTAAAAGGTACATTCTAAATATCTGGGGATGGAAAACAATCAGCCTCAAAAATACAGGGCTAGGAAAAAAGCTTCCAGTTATCATATGATGTGCCAGCTAGATTTTCAGGTACTTCCCATGAAGATTGGACTCGGAGTTAGGTGGACGCAGCAACCGTGATTTGAGCGAGCGAGCTCTGAGCAGGATCCATTAAACATGCACACGCCTGCCTTTGCTTCGGCAGAGCAAGTGACTGAATGCACAGCTGGATACTTGCATATGCAAATACCGGGTTGTACGTGCAGATAGCTGCACGCAGCCCAGAAATCAGTTCTGACTTTGGGAGGCCCATTTTCGCTCTGCTCCTGCCGCCCCCACCCGCTTCGCCAGACGGGGACGTGCAGAATATTCTCCGGGCTGCAACAGCATCACGAAGGGTCACTGCTGACTTCACGGCATCTTCCGGCATCCTCAGCGCCGGCATCGCTCGCCCTGGAGATTACCACATAGCAACCTGGGCACCAGCCACCCCGCCTTTGCACAGAAACCCGCACCCACGAGAGAGGCAGGGAGAGCAAAGGAAACGACTTATTGTCTGCGGCGGAGCGGAGTGGCAGCGGATCCAGTCTTGCGTCTGCTCTTCATGCGTGACTGGCATGAGTCCCACCGCTAAGTCCTTGGCTGCCGGCCAAGCGCGGAGTGGCAGGCACCTGTCCCTGCTGGGAGACCTGGCGACCCCGGCGTGCCCTAACGGTTAGTTCTTTTCTAACATCACGTCTACTCGAATTTACCTCAGGATTTCCCCCCTCCGGGTGCCAGGGAACTAGGCTGATG
Organism: Pelecanus crispus; assembly: GCF_030463565.1. NCBI lineage: Eukaryota > Metazoa > Chordata > Aves > Pelecaniformes > Pelecanidae > Pelecanus > Pelecanus crispus. The sequence continues at coordinate 69,797,102 of NC_134648.1, forward strand.
CCAACTGCTTCACCATGGATAAAGCAAAGAGCGTTCCCAAGCTGCACCCAGGCACCCTCGAAGCATTCAGCTGTACTCTCCTCGCTGGAACAGATGGGGCCCGTCAAGGTGTTAGCGTCCTCCACCACATCAGCAAAACACCCCAGTGCTGGGACAAAGTCAGGAGAGAAAAACAAACCCCAGCGGGGCTCCCTCTCGACTGTCCTTAAAATGCAGTTTGAGACATGTGCTGAGGAGCAGGCCTGGCCCTGTGCTCCCACCTCGGGGGTGGCAATGGGCCTAAGATTCCCCCCCACCCCGCATCCTTCACACAAGGGCATCGTCTTTGTACCCAGGCAATCACAACTCCCAGAGCTCTGGGCTGCGTTTTGGTCTGCTTTCTTTGGGAAGCCTGTTCCAGCAATTCCCTGCCTGCTCTTTTACACCTGCAGCAGCACCTTGCACACACAGATCAAAACCTTTCGCAAGTGGCTCTGCTGCGAGAGAGGACAAGATTTCACAGGAGAGGAAACAGAGACCAGCCAGGAAGGGTTTTTTTGCGGGAAGTTTAGGGCAGAGATAGGACTAGGACATGGATGTCCTTATTCTGCAGCCTGTTTCTCACCTAAAACTCTACTTTCTTCAGTGTTACAAATGTGAGTGGAACTATTTCCAAAGTGTGGAGAATTTCTGAGTGATCGTCCGTTATTTCAGCTTTGTTTGTGGTCTCTTGTCTCAATATAGGCACATTTCACTTATCCTTCCGAAGAAAAAGAAAGCTTTTGCTTTCTGACAGATGCTCTGCATTGGAATATGGCAACTTTTGTTCACCTCATCCTCAATTTTAATGGCATGAAGTTCATCAGATAGAAAGAATGACAAATGGAGTTGAAGAGACCTTATTGTGTCTGGTTGGCCCTTGCCAATAAAAATGGAGCTATATTGTGTGCAACAAAAGCTGCCTGCTCTGTGATGAGGTAGAGAGGGTGGCTGAAGGCAGAACATCCCAGATCTACTGCTTCGTGCCAGGCACTCGGGGGCTCTGCAGCCTTCTTTCTCCTCAAGCAACCATGGCCCGTAGGTTTCTTCTGTCTGTCCTGTCTCCCCTGACCACAGATCTTCATGGCCCAAGCTCTCACCTGCAAGGGGGATACAGTACCTACAGGCTGGAAGCTTTACCTCAGCAGGCTCCACTGCAAAAGAAATAACATGAGCAAAACGAAAGAGCCAAATCCTCTCTCTCAGAAATCAATGCTTATTTTGTATCTAGGTTCAAAGAGGTGCAGAAGCCAGGATAACCAAGGCTGGAAAATAGAAAGGACTGAGCAAAAAGTGTTTTGTGCTAGAACCACAAACCAAGACTAAATTCAGTAATATTCTCAGGCCTGCTCATCTGTAAAAACAGGCTAAAAACAGCCTAACAGCAGTGAGATGAAGGAAAAGCCATCAATTAGGGAAGTGGCAACTCATTAACCCAAATGACCTGCATCTCTGGTGAGCACTGACCCAAGGAGCTGCGAATTTACCTCCACTGCCCAATAAACTGTCACTGCCCAGCTTCTCTAATTAAAATAGTCCTGGATTTGCAGGACCTATCCAGAGAATAAACTGGAATTTATCAGATTAGCTAAGCCAGATCATACATAGAGCATATAGGCTGGCCAACAGCCTACTTTGGACCAGATTAACCAGCTAAAATAATTGGGGATTTTTGCAAAGTCTGCCCCTAAAGACTGGCATTAAAGAAATGCACCAAAGACTGAGCATATATTGCAGCCCATTTCTTTTTACCCTGTTTAGTTCTTAGCTTAATGTTCTTTGGCAGTTGCTGGGAATCAGCTTTTTATCTTTCACTGACCAGTGAAAAATATTCTCCCTGCAGTGCCTTCAGGTGAGCTGTGTCAGTGGGCACTGGTGGATCTCTGAAAGGGTAGGGAGATTGTATTTAACATATTCCTACATCAAAACTCTGTTCCCATTATTGCTACGCTCTGGTCCCTGCATTGTCAGCTTTGTGTAATGAGAAATGATTAGTGGGGTGTTTGTGGACTGATGTCTGAGCGAGAGCAGAGCTGCATCTTGTCCTGATCAAGTCAGATGTTCTTGCTGGAAAAGGACGAGGAGGTATGAAAGTCTTGCAGCCTGAAAAGGATAGAACCCAGATGGCTGCAGAATGCCCTGGGGACTACATGTAAAACAGGGACCTTTCTCCTGGTCTCCTCAAGGGAAATGTGGTGCAGTGGTGCATCCCTCCACCCGCTCTCACCGAGATATGTGCACGGGAGCCAGCAGCGACATTCTGGCAGATGTTTCTTATGAGCAATATGGGCTTCATCGCGCTCGGGCAAAACAGGTTTTGCTACCAGAGCCAAAGGACTACAGCCACGGGGAGGAGCGGGAGGAGGAGCAGAGCCAGGAGACACCTGAGAGCTGGATTTCCTGCTCCTGTTCTCTGTTCTCACCCTCCCTCAGCAGTCCCTGCCCAAGCCAAACAGACAGCAGAGCCATGGACATCTTGTTCCCCTCTGTGGGTGCAACCACCCACTTGGCTTGTGCCTGGAGCAGGCCTCGGGCATTCTCAGCACTGCTTTAAACCTAGATACAGCCACTTCAGAGGGGAATCAAGCCTGAAGTCTTTTGGGACATTTCTATTTCTATCTCTTTTCAGCATCACTGGTTTCAGCCTTTCCCTTTTCCTTTCCTTTTCCTTCAACATTTACTGTTTCTTTACTACACAGAAGCCATGTTTAACAAAGTGTGTAAAACATCCTAGAACCAGGAATGTTGTATTCTGCTGACCTCAGCTGTGAGATGTACCAGCATTCACTCACCTCCAGTCTCCTTATCACGGATCTGTCTGAACACAGCCAACAGAAGAACAAAATAGCAAATGACAAGTGGGGAAATAAGACGCTGCTGTACTGAGGCAGTGCTGGTCTTGAGTTCATGTCCCTAAACAGAGAGGCAATAGAAAGAAGGATAAGTCCTTAAAGGACAGAAAAAGACCTTCTCCCCCCTAATTTTGCCTTTGTCAAGGACACCAGGACGTTTCTGTTTTGTTATAAGGTGAAAAGAGGAAAAAAACCCAAAAGTCAGGCTTTTTGTACAAGAGAACCACAGCTTTGTCAGAGCTGTGACTGGTTCAGTCAGTGACCCGTATCATCATGTCTCTGCCTGTCCCATAACTCATTCCTCCCTCACCCGCCACCCTGGACTGTAGCGTTTGGAGCTCCACAGAAAAACATGAAAAACCCCACGCCTCTCTCACCAGCCGAAAGCAAATTTCCATTCTCATGAGCGCACATCCATCCAAGCTCAAAGCATCAGACTTATTTCAGACACTACATTTGCAAAACCCAACCCTGTATGCACAAGCTAACTCCTCTTCTGCACCTGTAATAGCCACCCACAACAATTCTGCACTTCCAGACCAAAGTAAGGGAATCTGCTGCTTGCTGCCGGTTAGAGGATATGACCCCAGGATTACCACGAGGCAAGCAAACCAAATGCTAACTGGCCTGCAAATGAATATTTACATACCTCAAACCAGGACGTGCATCTGCTTTTTGGGCAGAGGGACAGCTGCCACAGCAGGAGAGAACAGCTCAGACCCAGCATTCAGTCTTGGCTGCAATGACCCGGCTCCTGAATTTCCACGTGTGAAATTTCTGCTGATGTAAATGAGGGAGTTCCATATACTGAACAACTGCAAAATGCAGTACAAATACAAGCAGTAAGATGTTTCTCCTGGGTGCTCAGAGAGCCCACCCAGCTTTAGCTCTGCTCGTACCAAGGAGTACTCAGAGGGCTTGCTACAGGATCCGAGGGTGAACCCCGAATTTTTCACCAAAGGTAGCATTTCACCCTCTTTTCTAGAAGCACGTCCAGAAGCTGACCTAAGACACCCGCACGGGGGATATTATATAACAATGGAGACTGTGTGTGTAGTTTATGTAAAAACACTTAATCTCACAGCTGCTTCCCTCCCCTACACCCTCGGCAAAATTTTCCTTCCATCTCCCATTTAAATACCTGGTATTTGATCATTTCACAGGGTTGGCAAAACAAGCCCAATGGAGGCAATGTTTGCTCAGATCTATTTTTGTGTGTGTGTGTGCCTCTGAATTTTTGGCAGAATCAGTGTTTGCAAGAAGCAGATAAAACTTTTCTGTTCAAGAACCACTGACAGCCAGGAATTGCTGCCTGCCAGCAAATCTCTACTTACCGAGGGAGATCATGTCATTGTTAGCCAGGTAGAGAGGCTGGAGACAGAAATCTAGAGAGCTTCCTTGTTAGGCTATAAATGAAATAGTTGTTTAGCAATTAGTCTGAGACAGTAAATCTCTGTGTGTGAACCCACTTCAAGATAAAATCCAAACTTGGTTTGCCCTGCTTATACAGCACGGATGCATATGCATCCTGGAAGCTACATAACCCAGTAATATTTTATTCACATCACACTCCAAGGAGCTCACTGACTGGAATTCAATAGAAACTGTTCTCTGTGTGAAAGTAATTTCAGAAAGTAATCTAGTTTATGGAAATGAAAGGCATCAAAACACAAAAAACACTGTTTCTGTACAAGTGCTTTGCTTCAAATATTTGACATGGAAATTTATATAATCCCTCTGGGGCACATGGGTTTCACGAGTGTTAACATCTTTTGAAATGAATTTCACAAATGTTTATTTGGAATACCAGGCATACAAATAATTTAGAATATCAAGGCATCTTGTTGAATCAGTCTTAATGATACAGATCTCAGATGGCTGCGAAGGTTAAAAGGTATGAATTTTAATTGGGTGTATGGAAGATGTCATTTTCAATCATTGCGCTGCATTGCCAAAGCTATCACTTTCCAATTCTAAGCTTCCTGCTACCTCCTCCTTGACTCCCTCTGTTACTTAAAGACCAAAATGAAACATTTTTCACATTTTATTTGTGTGCTGGGCATGTATTAAATACAGAGTTTTGCTGCCTATCTTGGTTTATACAGGACCCCATCACCGTTGTATTGCAACACTTCTCAAGCAATAAAGAGGTTGACTTTTTCCAGACGGGTAGTGGTATATTGTCAATCCAGTTTTATAAAAAGTTAAATGATTAAAGGCAAACAGTGTCGAGGCCATCTACAGCACAAATGGTTGCTAAGAGTCTGGTCAAAGTCAGATTTTACAGCTGCCTTCTCTCCTGGTGGGCCCTACTTACAATACAGTATAAATCAGAAGTTAAATTCTTTCACCATTTAAAACCTGTCTTTTCATTAGTAGATCCATATTTACTTCTGGCTTTGGATAATGTGATGGATAAGCATGAAAAGAAAAACTAACTGGGTACCTGTTAGGAGATCTTTGTCCATCCTGTGTGGCAAAGGAGCAAGGATCCTGTGGGAAAAGATATCGTGTGATTGGGTAATTAAAAATTATCATAAGCCATAGGCAGTAGGAAGGCAAATTCAGCCTGCAAAGGCAGCATGAGTTCTGAGAGCTCCTCAGCTACTGAGTGCTCACTATTGCAACTTTCACGTTTTTAAGTTTGTTCGTAACCTAGATTTGTAATCAGCCAGATTTTATCCAAGATACTGTTTTTTCTGTGTATTACAAAAAAAGAAACTTGGGAGGGAACACTAAAGAGCAGTTTGTTCATATGGAACAAAGTGCTTGGGTCCTTTGGTGCCTCACTCACTGGCTAACCTTAGATGTGCTCAGTCAACGTGAGGGAGTTAAGTAGGGCACGTTCTGGGGGAAAAAACCTCCCTTTCCCATTCAACAGCCTTGGGCCAGAGCAGGCGCTGTGCGGACCATGCCTTCAGAGAAATGAAACAGCCAAATTTCAACAAACCTCTAAAGAACATGCACACTACTGATAACTTGGCCAAACATGGGTGGTTTTCAAGAAGGGCGTGAAAAGCACTTTGTTCACAGGCAGCATACGGCCAATTTCCTTTCTACTCCCAAGTGTGATGATAAAAGCTCAGCAAATGGCTCTGAGGTTTTTTTCTTTTTACAAGCAAATTTTATTCCAAGAAATAGTCATTGTTTTCTTTGAAACGTCCATTGTCAGCAGCAGGAGCAAAATGAGTGTGAGGCAACCATCCAACCCACACAAGTCTGAACCACTGGCAGTAAAAAACCATTGGTCTTCTAGTAGGACACATTAAAGATGCCCTGCTATAGACGGAACTGTCAGGTCTACCTACACCCAGAGTGATTGTGATTTCAAACACATTTTTATCTGCTAGGATTGGTGGCCTTAACCATTTAATAGCAACCATTCTCAGTCAGACAACTGACAGATCAACAACTTTGGCCCCTATTTAGAACAAGAAGAGGATAAATACATGATTGTGCTTCCTGAGAATAACCCTCCAGCCTCTGGCAATCTGTGCCTTTGGGATTTATGGGCATACTGGCCATAAACAAGCAGGATTGAAGGGGACTGACCACCTGTGAGGCACAAATGTGTCTAGACCATCCTTGGAAGATGTTGCAGAGAACCTCTGATGAAAGAGGAATCCATGAGCCTTTGGGGCTGGCTCAGGGTTTCAACACCTTCACAAGAAGAAAGTATTTCCTAATACCACCTTTAAGAAACTCCCATTTTAGAGGACACAGGTTGGCCACAAAGTTCCCTTTTTTTTTTTTCCCTCAGTTTCCCAGCTGTTCTCTCCCCCACCCCGGCAGGTAGCCAGGACCTGATGCTGCAGCCTGGTGGTGCACATCTCCTGTCTCCTCTCCATGGTGTGTGAGCACACACTCCCCACTGCCAGTCCAGAAACTCCCCCCTCATTAAGGCAGGCTGGGAGAAACACAAAGCCCTCTGTTTTGCTTGAGTCTCTCCTGTGAATAGGCGGAACAAATGATAAGCGCAGAAAGCAAGAAGAAAAGTTGTCCAAATGGGGCATCAGTTTCCCTCAGGGAAAGGCTTTCCAAGCCCTCCCTTTCCCCTCTTCCCTGCTCGGATGGGAGTGAGTGTTCTGCTGAGCAACCTGGACATTGGCTTCCTCCATCTCTCCACACGTGTCAACTTTCTTTCCCTCTTCCATTACACATATGTCCTCTCCTGCAGCCTTGCAACACATGCAGGTTGTGTCAGGCCATGAGCAATGACAAGGCGGTTGGGCTGGCTTCCAAAACTCCGTTAGCAGAGCAGTGACAGAAGCATCCCTTGGAAGAAAAGCACCAGCAGGAGATCCTCAGATTCTTTTCTGAGAAATGCCTGAGTCGTGATGTCTTTTCTGTGCTGCAAACCACCCTTTCCAAACAGCAGAGCAGGGAAGAAAAGGAGGTCTTGGGCAGTATCTGCCACAAAGCTGCTGCGCTGCTGGTGAACAAGCTCCCCTTTGCAGGCTGGAGGGAGTTAAAGACTACCCTTGCTGGAAATGAGGTGGCACAATGGATCCCCTACAATGAAAGGACTTCGCTATTCTTCCTTAGGGAAGTGAATCACCTGGTGCCGCTGCTGGTTTTCAGTGACAGTTGGCTGTATTTGCTGTCAGGAACATATGGGAGATCGCTCCTAAGGGCATGCAAAGCTTCAGGGTGCCAAGGGGTCCCTGACACAGAGCAGAGCTGATGCTGGATGCAAACTGGGGGTAGAGGCTGTCTGATCCTGCAGTGGCTGCCAACAATGCATCCCTTGGATGAGCTGTGTGCTTGGGGTGGGTGTTGGTCTCTTCTCCCAAGTAGTTAGCCATAGGACGAGAGGAAATGGGCTCAAGCTGCGCCAGGGGAGGTTTAGATTGGATAATAGGAAAAATTTCTTCATGGAAAGGGTAGTCAAGCATTGGAACAGGCTGCCCAGAGAGGGGGTGGAGTCACCATTCCTGGAAGTGTTCAAAAAACAGGCAAACATAGCACTTTGGGACATGGTTTAGTGGGCATGGTGGTGTTGGGTTGATGATTGGACTGATGATCTTAGAGGTCCTTTCCAACCTTAATGATTCCTCGTTTTTACTTTCATTATAAATGATCCAGCCACCAAGCCAGGAAACATGAAATTGCTACTCTCCCCTTAATTGGTTTAGTGGTGGACTTGGTAATGTTAGGTTACTGGTTGGACTGGATGATCTTAAAGGTCTTTTCCAACCTAAACGATTCTATGATTCTGTGATTCTATGATCCTTTTTGTTCCCAAGAGCATACTTATTTATTAATATGCAGGGGAAAAATACCTTTGTACGCGTTCTCGGAGAGAGTTTCACCATTTCAGAGATGCGTTCAACCCCGAGTTTTCATTGCGTACAGACAGCAGCACCATTTCAAAGGTCAGTTCCGCTTCGTTTAAGTCTTCAGTGCACTGTAACTGAATCTACTTGAGCATCTGGTGGTTTTACAGGTATGCTGACATCTGCTTAAACCCACGGGTAGAGAGGAGTTCTTCCTGAGTCCTCCTCTTCAACAAACCTATTAAGAACCAAGCAGCATCTGGAAACTGGATGCTTATACCATGCTGACTGGTCCATAAGGTATTAGTAGTACGATGTGTGCTTTTAAGTGCCCGGCATTGATTGATGCATTATTTCTTCTACTGATGGCTGTGTGCACAACACACTGATGTTACATCTAACAAACAGGGAAACCAGTTAGGAAGGAAATCTTTCAGGCACAGGGTATATATGTGTCTGTATATAGTAGGATATAAGGCTCTGAGAAAACCCAGAGTCTTTAGGAAGAAAAAGGTCTGCAAGACTCCCACAAGTGAGTGGCTTAGGAGGAGCTGAGAAGCTGAAAGGCATAGGAAAAAGGAATGAGTATCTTCCTACAAGCCTACAGCAGAAAATGAGCATCAGGCACGGGGGGGATCTTTTGAATTATCAAATCCAAACTCCTGTTTGCAGTTATGTCATATGCTCCCTTACTCCAACCAAGTGCCAAGATGCCAGTTTGTATTACAGAAAGTAGAATAGGCAGCTATTGGACTGGCTACTTCAAATACAAAATTTGAAATGCTGGAAGTGCTAAAAATGGTCTTTTGCAATGCATGTGATGTTACATTAGAGACCACAGTTCAAGGAAGGAGCTTAAATGAATGGTTGCTAGTTTTGTGTCTGTCAAGGATAGGAAAGCAGTGCAGACCACCAAGAGGTCAAGACAGAACATTTGATTATACCAAAAGCACAGCCCTTCATCTCACAAGCAGAGTATGACAGCACTTCCAGGGCACACACTTCAGCCAGGGCACACACGCTTCATCCGTGTTTGCCAGAATATGCCAAAAGCCTGAAAATCAGTGTAAATTGCCATGGTCATCACAACATGACAGCAGCTCCAGGACTTTCTGGGAAGCACCTCCAGCACCAAATAGGAAACTAAAACATCCTAAACCCCATTTGAGGACAAGACGGGTCCCCTTTAATCACCAAGTCCTTCTCGTCACATTCCCCGGCAACCAAGCCATACAATCCCATTTCACAGGCTGAACAAGCATCAGCTTCAAATGAGCTGGAGCATTTGCCCCAAGGCCATTCCCAAATCTCTGTTGTCTGAGAGTCTCAAACTCTCTTCTGATATCCAGCCTGAATATATTCTTCATCAGTTCATGTCTCTCTGTATTTGTAGCAGCACGGTCCTTTAAAGCTAGGCAGCCTCACCCCTCTCACAATCAGTCTACGCAAAACCAGCAGCCACATTCCCTTCAGCACGCATCAAGCCAGGATAAGTCATCCTGGCTGTGCCCATCTCCTCTCTTCATTCCTGCCCCAAGATCAAAACAGTCCCCTGTTTCTGTTCCCATTTGATGTCCGCGTCCCAAACCCAGACAGTGCACCAAAGGAGCTCATGCAAAGATCTATCTCAAAAAGCAGAGCACGCTGCAAAAAGGAGATTATGTCTTTCAGTGCAGACATGAAGTTGGGGTGGACAGATGTCTGTGAAGCCTCCAGATGTTGGGACGGTTATACCAGCAAATGCAACCTTGAAGATGTTCATCCTTCGCAGAATGTTTCTGCTTCACACAGTGTACGTAATTTTGGGAAACTCTCCTAAGCTGGGCCAGGTGATTGCTGCTCTCATTGCAGATGTTTTGGTAATGAGCTTCACAAGCAGTCTGGATCTGGGTTGCTTGCCTGGTAATTGAGGCACACATTTTTTTTTTCTGCTTGATACAAAGCCCCACATAAGCCAGCTGTGCAGGTCAGCAGGAAATTGTGTTTCTTCTTTTTTTTCTCTCCTCCTCTTTTGTTGTAGTATTGGAGGCACTGGTTAAAAATAACCATGTAAACTCATTGCAGGAAGTGAATGTCCCTCACTCAGCACTTCCAGGCAAGCCCCTAGCATGCTCTATCCAAAAGCGTTCACCAAGGCTGGATGCAGTTTGGGGTCAGCCTGCTCCCTGAGCCACCCCGTGGCACCGTTCAGCACTGGGTGTAGCTGGGGCAGCACAAAGGCAGGCAGAGCAGTGCTGTGCACCCTTGGCTGTCTTAGGAGCGAGGTGCCCCTGCGATAGGGGACTCAAGGTGGGAAGCTGCCATCAGGACCCATGTCTCTCCCAACAGATGATCCCATTCCTCACTGTCCTTTGACTAACAGCAGTCACAGGATAATTAATCACCTTAGGTGGATGCTAACCCTGGTGAACAGCTTGAGCCCTCCCAGATGAGTTCCCAAAGTTGGAGAGGAATTTGGGGTAGAGTCTAGAAATCAGGGTGGGCTTTCCAAGACCTAGAAGGCCACCCTAAGCACCTTCCTCCTCTGTGACTGATGTGCCAATTAGCCAAACTACCCAGCAGGAGGGAGCTGGTCCTTAGGGCTTCACCCCGGGACAATTCACACAAGAGAAAAACAGGACCCCTAGAAATGCAGGGCTTCAAATTAAGAAGGTGACCAAGAATCACCAAATTCCTTCCTAGCCATTGGCTTTATTTCACTGCTGCTTGAAGTACCTTTTGATGGAATTTCAAACCCATTTCAGTATTCATGTCGATTTGATCACGCTCATTGCAATCAGTATTTATTTGAATTTGACAAGGACTGTTGTGAACGGTGGTAAGGAAAGATCACATCTACAGGCTGTCACAGAAAAATAAGTTTAAAAAAACTACAATCAGCATCAAGTGCATTGCTTGGGAAATCATTTTCGTTCCAAAATGTAATCATCTATATTGGATACGATGTTTATTTGTTAAAAAGAAAATAAAAAATGGAGTTTGGGAGCTCTCATGTCTATAAAAAGACTACTTTTCCTGGCATTTATAAATATTAATATGGAACACTAGTGAAGAACAATACATAACAATAATGAGAATCACCAAATCCCATCATTTTTGACATTGTCATATCAACAGCTTAAGGATTAGCAGGTGAACTTTAAACATATTGCTTCCAAATAATAATAATAACAGTAATGATAATAACATCAGAATGAAAAAACCCCTTACTGCATTATATATTCTTGATGGCTTTCTTCTTCTAATAGTGTTTACAGGATCATTGCTTTGAACATTTGCATGACATGCTTAAAAAATTAACCTGAAGAAGGGGAGGTCTTCTTATCTCTTTCCATTCTTGCAAAGCTTTGCTTAGCCTCGTCTTTGTTTCCCACTAACCCCTGACATTGACAGAGTCAAAGGCCTATCAAGTAATACCCTAATTTCAGGAGGATTTTATATATACATATATCTATGCACGCCTGCAAATGTTTTGTGCACGTGTGTACGTATATACATAAAATGAAGCAGTGTTTTAAAAGATAAAATTGCACCAGGTGTCAATTTTCACACCTCTTACTAAATACGCATGGTAAAAACCAATGCCACAATTTCATTGAAAATCCAAGCTATTGAGATCTAATCGCTGCTTAAGCTGTGGCTTTATTCAAATCTGGATCACCAATAGGGCTCGCGATGTAAATGAAGTGCAAAGAGAAATAAAGCAAAGGAAAAAAAAAAAAATCAGTGATAGCCCTTTCCTTCAGCCATTTGATTCCCAAGTCCTTATCAGTCAATTAATGCATACTAAAACTTTAGTGGCAGCCTCAGTTTAACAGACCTAATAGCTACAGCAAGTCCCAAGCATTAGCCAAACAAAACACACTTTCAGCAGCCTTAATATGAGACTGAAAAAAGGTCAAAATAGACAGGCTTTACAGAATAAATCCTGAAGATCCATTCTAATTTCCACTCAAGGATCTTTTAAGCAGTTCTTGGATGCTCTTTATGGTACTTTGATCCAAGCATAGTTTCATTAAAACTTTGTGGCTTGGTATTTTTAAACCTGATAGCTTCACTAAACTAGTTCTCAAAATGTTAGCTAAGCCGCTATGCATAAAACTACTTTACTGTCATGGTGTCTTCTAATATCACCTAAGTACAGGCTGTTGCAATTTTGAAAATGAACCTTTTCTACATTCACTAGATCTCAGCTTGGGAATTTTTGCTTTCGCACTTGAAGGCTGTCGCGCAGTATAAAGGGAAGGTGCTGCCTTACCCCCTTCCTCTCCCCCTCCTTGAAACCTAAAACTAAAATTAGCTGCTGTACCTTATTTGTTCTGGAAGCAAGTTACACAGTACTTTTATCCACTGTGGTTTCCAATTGCAGGATTAACGCTGGATGCTAAAAAAACACCCTAGAAAAATAACAAAACATTAAATGGTGGTTTAAAATCCAGTTTAATGATGGCAGGATAAATTCCCTAAAGACCCAGGAAAATAAATGTTGCTTCCCACCTTCGTAACGTGGCATGTTAATAAATCTGATTTAACTGCCATAGATAAAAAAACCTGTGTCTCCAGAGATTGTCCTTTGCTCCCCTGAAAATGAGGATGGCTGAAAGGTTAGGCGCCAATTTTCTTCCTTTCTCCTGGTGTTCACAAAAGCCTTGATTTCTCGAGGAGCTTTTCTGGTGAGTTTGCATTACAGTAGTTAAGAGAATTACAGAAAGATGGCTTCAGAAAAGGCTGGGCTCAGTTTTTGAGAGAAAATATAAACAAAGGATTATTTTAAAAAATAATAATAAAACTGAGGAGATGGGATTCACACAGGCACCCTGTCCAGCCCTGCTCCGATCTGAGCCAAGGACCAAATTCCCGCTAACTTTCACAGGAGCAATCTGGCTGGTGCTGGGAAAAAAACAGCAAAACTTGCAAGGGAGCCCAAAAAACTCCTCTGGGCTGTCGGGTGGAAGACTGCTTCCACACGTGGTAGACTTTTAAAGCCAAGGTGGACATTTAAGGCCAAAACAGGAGCCTATTTGTACAATCATACATGGAAGTGCAACTTCTGTTATCTGCATAGTCACTCCCTGTCCCGCATGGGTACAAAACATCACGCTGAACTGGGCCTGATGCTGGTTTTAACCACAGCCCGGTGGCTCCCTAAGGCTGCCCCACCCAGGGTCTGAGTCCAGGATCCCCCCCTCCAACCTCACGACTGGCCCCCACACCACCAGCAAAGGAGGCAGAAGTGAGCATGAAACCCTTTGGCATCCAAAAACTCATGAGGTATTCATGGGTTTGGGAAAAAGCCTGTCCCATCAACCACTTCTTGGGCAAGGGTTGCTTTTGATTATGTTATGGGAAAGACCCCCAAATCTTTGCTCTTTAATTCTCTCAGATGCTCTCTCAAAAAAACCTGTGAATTACCAATTTTGCGAGCAGCCACTGCCCGGTGGGTTGGGATGAGGTTGTCCCACTTCTCCCTGGGTCCCCATCACCTGGCAGAAATGGATTGGTTGTTTTCTCTGCTTCACACACCTCCGACAGGTCATCGGAAAATCCTGTCAAGTGAACGCCTGACAAAAGCGTCCTGATGTCAGGTATAAAGTATGCCACCTACAGCTTAATGTCTGCAAAAAAACCCTCCGACTTCGGGCAAACAATGAACGTTTTTGTCTTCTTAATGCCCAGTATGCAATCGAGTGGAAATGCTACTTCCATCCTTAATCTACAAATGAAATTAAAGTTGTTGAAAGACACATGATAAACCGGGATCCTTTGTTTCTTACAGAAGAGGGGAAAAAATTGAAACCACTAAATATTTTAGCAGATTTACTAAATTTCCAATTAAATCTGGAATTATGGCAGAGCCTGTATCTCCCTCTCACTCCACCACACACATTTTCTATTTGAATAAAGTAGGTTAGACGCGGCGCTCCCTCCACCCACCCACCGGAGCAGGAATATTAATGAAGCAGATCTGTCGCCGGCGCACTGGGCCAGCGGGGATGCTCGGGCGTCCCTGGGCCCGAGCATGTAGGAAGGGCTGGTTTATAGGGGAACAGCCTCGGCTATCCGGAGGGAGCAGGATATGCTAGGCAAGAGCACCCTCTGCCCGCTGGCAGGAGGGTCTGGCTCGATTAACATGCCCCCCATCCCTCCCCCTTCTTCCCTTTGCCGAGAAAAGGTCATGGGAAGCAGCTTACACAAGCCAGATGAGGTGGAGACCAAATCAGTACTAAGTTTATATGTCAGGGACTTAAAGGCAGGAGCGGAAGAACAGTGTGCAGTGCTGGTGCATGCTTTCTGCCCATTTCCAGCCCTTCCTCTCATGCCACAGAGCGTTGGTCGTGTCAAAGTAAGGATAACGGGTGTCCCCTCGCTCCAGCGTTTCCAGTGCATGTGGCCAAGTTGGCTTGGACTTGGCCAAAAAGGTTTGTGAGATGTGAGTGCGCTTATGGCTTATGGCTAAGGCTTATGGCTTATGGAATAGCTTATGGCTATTCCAATATGGTCCAGTCCCATTTGAAATCGAAGGGAAAAGGGATGCAGCGGTTGGCCCTCATGGGAGACACAACCTCACTGTCCCCTCGTCTGCTTGGGGGGAAAGGTGGGGATTTCTCCTCTGCCACAGGTCAAACAACAAGGGACAGGCAGGCCCGCAGGGAATCGCTGACCCTGAAGCCTAGAGCAACCAAAGGTAACAGCGGGTGTAAGAACAGGGTCAGGTCTGCACTGGGTCATGTCTTGGGCCCAGCTAGTGTGTTGTCCCACCTCCAATACCAACCACAATTCAGAAATGAGGTGAGGGAAGAAGCACAGAGCAACCTTCCCCAGCCACATCCCTCAGCTCCCAACAATTAGTGCTTTAGAGATGCCTTGAGCCAGGCTTTTGCATGTAAGACCATCATCCCCTCTATGTTTCGGCTCCACATCCCCTCTGACATCTGCGGGGATGTCAACTCAGAGGTGTACAAACACCACAGAGGTTAGGGAGTCTCTCACCAGGAGCACTGACTGCAGTGAGTGAGACCAGCAGCAGGAGTGTGCTGTCCGGGTGGCTGCGCGAGCAAGGGTGCAAAGACAGCTCCCAGCGTGGGTCCTGGTGCGGCGTATCCTTGCACGCCGTTTGTCACCTGTGGGTGACACCCACTGCATGGGTACCACTCACAGGCACAAATCTCTGCTCCACTCCTGCATCCTTGGGCATCTATTCCCGTCTGCAGGGATAGCTGATGAATTTCCTCCAGGCTAATGCTACGACAGCATGCCTCAATGGAAAGCAACATGCAATTTTGGAAAATGTTTCCTGTCACCTGGTGAAATCTGAGCTCCGGAGGAGACCAGAGGAGCATTCACCCACCCACCCCTGGCTTTCTCCTCTGTTTCTGAGCCTCCAGGATGAACCAGAACATGCCACTCACTTTGCCCAGGTATTTGGAGCTGGGTTGTGCGGCTGCCTGCTCAAGTGCACGCCTCCACCATGACTCTGGGCAGCTCTCAGCACACCAAGCCTTCCTCAGGGTGACTGGGAGACAGTTGTGCGGGACAGGAAGGACTCACAAAAACTGCCTTTGCCTCATCGCTGACCACAGATCACTTATCTTTCTTGTGCATTAGCTAGGACTTTCCCTCCCTGGACTCTCTGTGCATCACTCGCTCCCACTCAATCTCTGCTCTGACTGCTTGTCACACTGCTCAGGGCAGGCTCCCTCCTTTTCCACCTACTCTTGGGCATCATCTTGCACAGGAGAAGGTAGTTTCTTGGTGCCACTAAAACAAAATAAGAGCGAGGAAGATTCTTTTTTTGCATAGCAGCTAAGCCCATGCAAAGTTAGTACAAGGCTTTGCCGTGGCTCAGAGCAGTTGAGAATGAGGCCAAAGAAATCAGCAATTGTGCTTATTTCCTCCTCTTAAAAACAGCTCGATTGGTCCATTGCAACTTATTCCTGCTGTCTCTATTCATATCTTTTCTTCTAGGCAGCTGCCAATTGATGCTGCACGTTTGCTTTGAGTGGAATATACCAGCAGGCCTGAGCTCTAAAATGTTGTTTTGGTCATATTTCAATATTTAGCTTAGACACATGTCTGTATAAAGCCTGTTTTTTCACAACCTTGTATGCCAAGAGAGCTAAACAGTGTTACTTGCTTGTCGTCAGAAAATGCAAATTACAGCTGCAGAAGGGTTTGCCACCTTGTGTGGGATTTCCTACACTGCAGATGCCCACGCCTGAGCTGGGAACCTGGGCTCCCTCCAGTGCTGACCAAGAGAAGGGGCCCCCCGACCACGGGATCCCCCCGATCTCCCTGGTATCGCTGCGTTGGGATGGGATGAATCACCCTGCGCTGAGTGGGCCGGGATGCAGCCTAGTCCTCTTCCAGGAGAGGCTCCCCTGGGCTGCCGGGGAGGAAGAAGGCTGAGCTGCAAGGGGGATCCTGCGAGGGAGGATTTGGAGAGGTGCCTTCATACCCTGCTGCTCCCACCCTGGAGACCCAGTCAGGAGGCAGGTCAGGATATGTCCCATTTTCCATGAGACATCAGTAAAGCTGAGGAAACAGAGGCAACCGTAGGAAATTCAAAGAAAACCTGAAGAGATGTGAAGTTACTGTTGCAGGGATGTGCTGACCTTCCAGAGTCACCTTCCAGCCTGAGCTGGACATGACTGGAAACCATGGCAGGGTTTCCATCCTGTACCTCAGGGTCAGGGCAGGAGTGGGAGAGCAGTGATTTGGGGGGGTCCCAGCAGACAGGAGCAGTAAGGCAGTTTGGGGGAGTGTGGGCCAGCAATGACAGCTCGGAGACAAGCCGTGTTAGCAAAATCCTCATCCTCTCCACCATGTCCCAGCATGATGCTTGTGACCCTGGAGAAGACCGTAAGGCAAGTAAACTCATTTTTAGTCTTCTTACATTTTTGTATTTCTCTGCTCTAGTAATAAAGGACTGGGAAATATATCTGCCTGCCCCAACAAGGACCTCAAATCTTGTTTGCAGTGGTAGGTAAAGGCACATAAAACATTTTGAATAGCCAGTAGCTAAATCAAAAATATTCCTAGGACACTAAAACCATCGCTGTATTCAGGTTGATTTCAGGACATCTCAGCCACAAGAAATGCATCAGAAATGTAAAAAAAAAAAAAAAAAAAAAAAAAAAAGCAAGCCAACATGTAATTATTGATTTTGTATTTTCAGAATTTAGGTCTGAAAATTCAGGGGTGATTTTTTTTTAACAAAGTGTATGACTTCTCATTTTGAACATGGGCAGTTTCCATCTTAAAATGGACCTATAAGGAAGAAGGCTGTGAAACCAAAAGGCTCAAATAATCCTCCAAATGAGGCAAACCATTTCACTGCTGGCTAAATGGAGCATCACAAGGAACTGTTTCAACAACAGAAAAGATGACCTAGTCTAATCGAAACTCACTGCCCTCTAAAACCAATAATTTCCATAATTCCTCATGCGAATTCCTCCTTGTCATTGCTATGTCAATGGTAGAAATATCCACTAGCATCAACCTGACCTGGATACCTCGGTGGGAGATGGATATCCCCGGACACTGGGACATTCACCTTGGCTAATGCTGGAGGAAGAGCTGCAGAGGGAAGGTCTCCGATGAAGTGTGTGGACAGGCTGATGAGAATGCTTTGCCAGAGCAAGGGCCCTGGTGCCATGACCTTGTGGAGGGCAAACATCCTCTTCTTACCAAGGGAAGAGGACACAAAACCTGCTTGTAATGGGTTCAGTCAATCTCCACGGCTTTTACTCCCTCTAAGGCGAAAAGGAATTACCTGCCAGCAGGCTTACAGGGAAGGCACTGCTGCAAATTTCCAACACACTGGATGAAACTCCACCAAAGGGAAGGGCAAGAGCTGCCTTCCCCCCTCCTCGGATCCTGCACCTCCGATTTTGGGGGTCTCAGGTCGGTCACAACAGAATAGCAGCACCCATTGCTTTCCTGCCTCATTAGAGCTGTAGGTTTCTACTTCTCACCAGTCTCAAGCATTGTAGAAGGTGTGGGAGGCATTTGGGGTCTGAGGGACAACTTTGCCAACCCAACAATGACTGCACAATAGTTTAGGATTGCAAGAGTTCTTGGTTGCTTTCTCCTTGTAGAGATCTCCAAGTAGATCTCGGATCCCAGGCTGGACTGGGGGACTCAGTAATCTCTGTCCCCAAAACCAGAGTCAACAGAGGTCTAGGACAACTTGCTCCAGCAGGTCTTGTAGGCACTACCCTGGGTTATGTGACTAAACAGCAGCACTGAGTTTGCAAAGCTGTCAATCCCATACCTTTCATCAGCACTTAATTCACAAAAAAAAAAAAAAAGCAAAAAAAAAAAAAGCCATACCAGCCCTTAAAAGCTTTGGAGCTGCATTTCTCATGGCTGCAATAATACTTACTTACAATATGGACTCGAGCTGCTTTTTATATAACTGCTGCTCTTAATCAGCTCAGTATTAGCAGCTCTAACCTGCTCTTGCTTGATTTATTTTATTTTATTTCTAAAACAAACATAGATTTACAATCTCTCTGATTTCCCAGCTTTTATGCCACTCCACTGAGGCGCTTTAAACATCTCATTTATCTCCCATACGTTGGGAAATTACAGCCCCCTCCTCTCCAAAACAAACAAGCAAGCAAAAAAACCTCCAGCTAAAATCTACACAGTTGGAAAGTGTTGATTTAAACAATAACCCTGAAACAAGATAGGGAGAGACTAGAACATGAAAACAGACTTTTTTTTTCCCTTGCACAGATTGAGCTCTGAGGTTGTTTGCATCAAATGTTGACTTGTTCCAAGGCAGCATCTATTTAGATATTGTGAAACTGGAAGGAAGCAGTGTGAAATATATTTTTCAGTCATTTGAGAAAGACAGCGCTGTTGCATTTGTTCTAGCACACATTTCCCTCCCCTTCCTGCCCACTTCATCTGTACTTGTGCAAAGGGGGCTGGAAGCAGGGGGAATAATTTGAAGTATCAAGCTTTCGGAAAGAGGTTTGGATGAGAAGCACATGTTAACATTTTTTCTGATCTGTATCATTTATGAAAAAAATTCTTCCCTAATCTGTCAGATGATGTAAGGGTTATGCTTGTTCCTGTTTGATGTGTTTGCTGAATACAAAGGACTGTACTTAAGAAGAACATCTACCCATTTTGCACGAGCGAAAGCAATGCTGTGCACCAACGTCCTCGTCCATTTTGCTAAATGCATAATTCACTGAATGCAAATAATAGCGGGTTTTTTAAAATTTTTGGTGTTTTAGACTTCTTTTACATCTTCTCCCCATCTCTCTCCTGCCTAATGCAATCATAGATTCTTTATGCTGTAGTATGTGAAACTAATGGGAAACTTTCTCTTCCCAATTACTATTTTATTTTATATAAGCAAGCAACTCCCTTTTTTCCATAAATAAAAGGGACAATATTCCCCTCCTTACAATTCTCTTCAACCTTATTTTTTTTCACTCTGTAATGACATTTTTATTTACCCACAGAAAGCCATGTAAAAATACTGCTGGAAGAACATGATACTACAAGATGCGTCACCTCCCTATTAGCAGTCAAGGTTTGAATTTTTATTTCAAGAGAACATCCAAACACTGAACCAGTTCGCTGTACTTTAACGAGCAAACCCAGCAATTTAACAAAACATAAAGTGGGCAAAACATGAAAGTCTCTTATGTATTGATGGCGGGGGGGGTGGGGGGGCAGAATAGTTATAAATCTAAACCCTCCATTCCAGACCACATCCCCAAATGTAAATAAGCACACAAGCATGTTGCTACATATTTTTACAGAAATAATTACAAACAGCCTTATCAGCGGCAGTGAATTCGGCAATGCACACATCATTTATCCGTTGTGCCCTCTGCTGGATAGAGCACACAAGGCAAGCAATATTATTTCCAATTAATTTTTGGCATCATCACTTGGCATCTGCTTTAGGAATGCAAAGCGTGAAATTTGTAGTAGCAGGTTTAATATTTGATCCAGCCAAAAATATTTTTGCTACAAGGACTTACCTTTGGTAGTGTTTTCCTCCCCACTCCCCCCTCCTCCGCTCCATGTTGTTTCGTTGCCACTGAGCCTTGCTTACGGTCCAAACGAAAAAATCTGCCACCGAATGCCATACGTGGCAGGAATAATTTCATGCTGTGCAAAATTTGTTTCATTTCACATCCTGTAAGAATAATTACTTAGCATAATGCCACTTAAGCTGTATTTCTAGCTGCAAACATTAAGGAAATGGTAAAAAGCTAGAGCCCAGTTGGGAGAAAAAAGGGTATTTAGGGGTCACTGGGGTTTCTTAAAACTAGTCGCTTTTAACACCAGGAAGAACAAGAAGAATTAAAATGTTATAAATGATGTCACTGAATTTAAAACCACAATAAACCCAACATTTCCAATTATATTTGAGGTCACCCATGTGCTGGGACACATGGATAGGACACTGCCTTCAGAAATACAGGACAAAACGCCTGGCCCGTATTGCTCACGTTTCTCATGTTTCCCATGTTTTCTGTAATTAAGTTTATTTGAAGGTGACAATTACCCAAAGAGTCCTAAATAAAACAGCAGCTGAAGAAGCTGGATCCTCCTCATGCCATGTCATTGACTCGAATTTTTATGTGATGGAAAATAGGACTCAGTAGGTTTGGAGGATAGTCGATGCGAGGGATGGGCAGGGTGTATTGACCAAATATCAGCATAAGTTGTGCAAAAAAATACCTTAGCACTTCGGGGCAGTGTGACACACTGTGCCAAAGGAGGCTTTGACCTCCCTCCTGGGTCCCACCAGAGAGAAAAATCCTCTTTCATATATAGTCAGAATTATTCATGGTTCACTCTTACTTTCTAGAAAACCAAACTGTAGTCTTCAATCAAATGCAAGACTGGCATGGTCTAATTGAATTAGTTCAATTAAGTTTAAGAACCAAAATTATGATTGTGGATTTAAAAAAAAAAATAATCCAGTTTTCTTGATGCCAAAACACAGCTTGCAATCAAGTAGCAAATTCTTACTTTTTCTTTCCCAAATGCTGGCAGGAAATAAGCACTTGCTTGAGTACTTCTCTTGAGAAGTACCTTATCCCCGTGGTTTTTAACGAGCAATGACAACAGTTGTGTACACCAAGTATCCAGGCTGACTTTCATCTTCCTCAAGGCCATTGTGTCTCTTCCTCACTCACCAGCAAAAGTGGGTTTTGCTGTAGTTTGACCAGCAAGGATTTACTGATAAAATTCGCTGATAACCAGTATGTTTGTGTCAGGTTTGCTCAACTCGACAAAAGGCAAAATCTCAGATTTGTTAGAAGCGGGCTGTGAAGGATCACTGGATGGATGGAGGCTGTCAATCACAGCGCACCATCTCCAACAAGCCCTCTGCCAGCACAAATTCCCCCAGCTCCACTCATCTGAATAAAGTTATTCCAATTTATACTCATTCCTTGTTTTCACTCTGTTTTGAACAAGCCTTTATCGAAATGTCAAGTTTGAATATAACAGGAGCATCAAGAGGCAGCAAGGGAGAAATAATAAATTTTAGGAAAAAAATAGCAATGATTTGGGCACGCAAGTCCTTCTTCTGGCCTGAAACAGGCAGCAGATCCTCCCTGGGGAGGCTTTGTGAGCATCAGAGTTCTTCAGGTGCCATTTTTTTAAGTGGCTTTACTGCTAAATCAAAGGCCATGACAAAAAGGGAGCCCAAATCCATCCAAAACCATGCTCCTCTTATGCATTTATTCCCCAAAGTTCAGCAAGCTGCTGTTGTATCTGACTGGCAGTGATGCATTACAACTCTAAAATACCCAAGAGCGCTCAAACGCTCCCGTGGAAGGGACGACGCATGGAGGACGTGGTGTCACCAGTGCCCTCCATCCTGGCTGCGTGGTCCTTCGTGGCCACGAAGCCAGGCAGCGTCTCGCAGCCACCTGGCAGGGGCAACGCTGCGAGCGCTCGCTCCAGCTTCGTTGGGCAGATCCAAACCAAACAGCCTTTCGGAGGGTACTGAAAATGATGTCTTCATTCCCTACCGCGAGCACTGCAGGAGCTTTAGCTGCCTGTTTGCTTACGTAGTGCCACGCCAAGCTCCCCGGAAAGGTGGCTCCGGCTCCGGCATGGGTGGGCTTTACTGGGGTACACACATTGGCATCCCAGTGGAAGATGCCATCCTTAATGTGGGCACCTTGTTTCATGAGTCCCCCAAATGCAGAGGCTGGGGAACACATCAATAGGATTTTGTGCTCTAAAATCCCCAGCTCGGTGTCTTCCAGGCTGAGGTGGCCCACAATGTTATCACTTACAATGTATTCACGACTTGGCAAAAGTTTTATTCTTTATTTAAAATATGCAATGGGGGACATGGGAAGAGAGGGCAGTAGGTATGGTCAAATTAATGCAGCGTTTACCAAAATCAACATTAAAAAACAATTCACATGAGAACATCCAAGTGCCTCCACGCTGAAATATTTCCTGTCTATAAACCCCATCACCAAACCCAGGGATGACTCGAGGGCAGCCAGAATCATCCCATGGCATATGTAAACCTCAGCGCTGCTCTGCTCAACCTTAGAACAGTTGCAAACTGTCAAGAACGATGGTGCCACCTTACAAACCATCTCCCAGGCTGCTTGCAGGAAGCCTGGCCCGTGAGCAGGTTTTGGTAATGCACGCATACACATGTAAGACACGTGGATTTCAACTGCATTTCAGGATGGGTCGCCCTGCGCGGCATCTGGCTCCATGACTCTCTTTTACAGAGCAAATATAAGTTGCCAACATCCTCATGAAGGGCAAGCCCAACAATTTAGCAGTTGCCTCTTTTTTTTTTTTTAAATTTTTTTTTTTTTTTAAACACCGCATTGAATGCCAATGGGATTTGGGGGTTTTGTTTTAATGGCGAGGCAAGAATTTGCTGATCCTCCCCGTGGCGAAGTTACTTTCAAGTCAGTGAAAGTTCTTGGCCCACGATGAAAAGTCTTTGCCAATTAGCGCTCAACAACTTCAATTCATCCCTCCTGGTTCAAGATGAGTAGGAACCTAATAAGGCTGCGATAAAAGGGCAAAAGGCACCGAGTACCCAAAGGGGATTAATGGGCTCTTCCATTTATTTGTCTTCCTAACAGCTGAACTGTTACAAGTATTGACGGTCTTCAAACGGCCCGGGCGCCGGGGTCTCCAATGGCCATCTCCAGCTCCCCGGCCCCGAGGGGCGAGGGCTTCCCCCTGGGCGATGCCAAAACCAACAAAGCCCCGGGGATCAGGTAATGAAACTTCAGCTTTCCCCCCCCCTCCTCTCTTTGAGATTTATTTACTGGCAGCTGACAAGGGGCAAATTCAGCTGGAATTGTGTAGTCAAGGCCCTGTCAAGCCTTCAGAGGCACCCTTATGTCGAATCACCTTCCTGACTGGCATGTCGCTGAAAAGCCCTCGGCGCTGGTCCTTAACAGCTCCCGACAGCACAAAGGACACTCCAGACAGATGCCTACATGGCATCCTGCAGCATTTTAAAAGAGAATTAGTGGTTTTAATTATGGTCGTCGTATGAAAGGAAACCATGCAAGCTCGGCAGGAGACCTTTGATCAAACCCTTTTGCTAGCACAATGCCGCGGAACTGTGACTATTCCTAGCAAGGGGCCTTTTCTCGCTGAATGACTCACCAGTGATCTTTGAATGCAGACAAGTTCCTCGCCCTCCCTCTTCATTAGCGAGCATTTCTATACAGGCCCTATATAGTGCGCGGAGTCTCGGAGCTATACAATGGGGGGGAAAAAAGAATCCCTACAGATTCTGGCCTCTACTTAGGAAGTGCTGAAGGACTCTGAGTGACTTTATTCATTAAAACAGGTTGCTATTAATTAACTGTCATAATAAAATAAAGAACTATTATTTGCATGTCTTAGTGCGCTCCCTTTAGTAATATGTATAAAAGATGCTTGTAACAGAAATGAATTTATAAGGGAGAAAAAATCCTCAGAAGTCTTCCCCCCCCCCCTTAATGTTTTTTTTTTTAAGGTCTAGGCAGCAGGAGCCTGACTAATTATTAGGACCAGTTTTGCAAGAGAACAAATAGAGGTAAAACACAAATATGAAAGTAATTAGGAAAATGCAAAATCCTGTTTACTTGGCAACCGATTCATGCAACTGAGACTAACGAAGAGTAAATCAGCTTTGCTTGTTTGATAAACTTAAGGGTGCCACCTAAGAGGAGCTGATAAAAATTAAACTTCTGCCAGCATCCCTCAGCACGGCCTTTTAGCGAACAGGCTGAGAAATATCCACGCAACTGCTTCATCTGCAAGCACCAGCAGATCCCATTTGAACAGATTCAGGGGAAGGAAGTTTGTATCTTCCATCCCTGTCAAATATTTTTGCCTTTGCGATCAGCTATTGGTGATATCTTGGAGCCGAGCACCCAGCACGGACGCCCGTATCACACATGCCCACGATTCATATGGGCACGGCACGCGTCGACAGCACAGTTGCAACCTGTTTTGTTTTGCTCCCTAAAAAAGCATCGCGTTTCCACTGCTCTTCACACCTGGGAAGGCTTTTGCCGGCGAAAGTTCTCCCTGCAGTTTGCATCGCTGCTTATTACAATATACGATGATACGTTACTCGACGCGGGCTGCAGGCTGGGATACCTTTGTCCAGCTCCTCTTTTCTCCTGAGTAGATAGTGGAATCCACAAAAGCTTCCAATTATTTCAAGACTATGCAGCTAAGGAGGGGCATCTAATAAAGCAAACCCTCAGCTCAGTATATTTGCTTGAATGGATCTTCAATAATGCAGGTAACAAAAGCATTCAAAAATTGCATTCCTAATGCTTTTCTGGGAGGCTGAAGGACTGATTTTGAGAAGGGAGAAGAAAGCCTGTCCTGAGAAAGCTGCACGGAGGAATGTATGATATTCCCCCGCTCTGTACAAACACTTCTGCAGGGATTGAGAAAAAGGAAGAGATTTAAGTGACGCACGGTCGACCTGAAATGTAGTCAATTACAACACAAAGAGTTAAAATGACACCCCTGAACCGTTCCTCTTCCTTCTCTTGCCTCTGCTTTGTGGCTTTCCAACCCAGAAGCTGTAGTTTTCTTTCTTTTTATTGCTCATTTCTCATCTACTGTTTGTACAGGAATCATTTATAGAAGTAACAGGGGGAATTGCTATGTAAATCATCCTATGAAAATAAACCAGAATAAGAAGGAGGAAAATAAAGGATGTTACTTTGCAACCGGAGTTAGATTCTTAGACAGCAGCTTGATTTTTATACAGGCAGCATTCAATGAAAGTCAGTCTGGGAAAATCAGCACTTGGAGAGGACAACAAAAGTAGTCCACTTTTAAAAGGATCTGTTAAGATTGGTAGCCACGTGAGCCTAAATCTGCACCTATATGCACCTCAAACCACAGACCAAAAGAGCATCCACAGGCAACACGCCTCGCTCCTGCACGCATCCTGATCTGCTCCCCCAAGCCCCTGGGAAGCTTCCAGAGGTGCCACTTGATAACATGATCTTTACAGAAGTACTTCTTTCTTCTCTGAAAATTTTACCCATCCAAATGAAATCCTGGCCTGGCAGCAATTTGTCTCCTATAAAACACTGGGCTGAGATCTCACAGAACCACAGGACAAAGTATGAAAATTTAGATGAACACAACTTTCCAGTAATGATACCAGAGTCTTGGGTCTGTTTTAAGCATACAAAGTACATGTTCATTGACAACTGTCCTGGTTTTAGCTGCGATAGAGTTAATTTTCTTCCTAGTAGCATGCATAGTGCTGTGTTTTGGATTTAGGAAGAGAAGAATGCTGATAACACACTGCTGGTTTAGTTGTTGCTCAGTACTGCTTATGCCAGTCAAGGACTTTTCAGCTTCCCATGCTCTGCCAGGCGCACAAGAAACTGGGAGGGGGCACAGCCAGAACAGTTGATCCAAACTGACCAAAGGGCTATTCCATACCATACGGCATCATGGGCAGTATAGAAACTGGGGGGGGGTTGGCCGGGGGGCAGCGATTGCTGCTTGGGGACTGTCTGGGTATCGGTCGGCGGGTGGTGAGCAATTGCATTGTGCATCACTTGCTTTGTATATTATTATTATTATTATTATATAGTTATTATTATCATTACTCTTTTAGTTTATTTGAATTATTAAACTGTTCTTATCTCAACCCAGGAGTGTTTCTCACTCTCACTCCTCCGATTCTCTCCCCCATCCCATCGGGGCAGGGGGAGTGAGCGAGCGGCTGCGTGGTGCTGAGTTGCTGGCTGGGGCTAAACCGTGACAACAACATTTTGAAAACCATGCTATTTTATGTCTTTTTTTTTTTAAAGAAGTAGCTGAGCTCTTGTTAAGCAAGTTGCTTGGCTTTCAGGGTAGACTGAAAAGCAGGATGGAGTCACATGCTATTCTTTTGGTTAAAGCTCCTGACACCTCTAAAATTGCAGTTCTGGCACCCCCAGTACCTGTGGGGACGTGGCAGAGTAGACGAGCGTCATGGGCTCGCACAGGAAGAGGCCACAGCACCGATGTCACAAGCCACGGGGCCAGCAGCGTCCCAGGGGAGCTGCTCTCGCGTCCCCGGTGCGGGACCGCAGCACCGCAGCCCCTCTGCCCCAGGTGGAGTCAGCGCAGGAGCTGCCACACTGCTGCCCACAGTCATGGTGCTCTGCATGGGAAAATAAAAAAAAAAGTTGCTTGCTTGCTATTGGAAAACTAGAGCAGTAAAGTCTTTCCCACCATCAAATCCCAGTGTAATGAAAATAACCACCCCTGCAAAGCAAGGGAGGCAGAAAGAGCTGGGTTGGGCTCTACCCACCATCCCAGGCCAGGAGAACATTGTGTCGGCAGCACCCCTGGGCACGGGCACAGCTAGGGGACAGAGCACAGCCGAAACTGCGAACGATCACACTCCCACGAAGGGCACCATCCCACACGCTTGTCCTGATGGAAACCTACCGAAGCACGCTGCCCTGTGACCATGAAAACACACAGACACAGCCCAGCTAAAGAAAAATGTCTGCAGAAAGCCTCTTGGCTCAGTAAAAGAAGAAACATTTAAAGGCTAAATACATTTTTTTGCACCTATAAAGGACGCTGCATTCATAAACAAAACTAAAAGATCTTCACAGTACTACAGATTCACAGGTTTCCTTTAAAAGAAAATTCTCCTTTTTGAAACCCAGCATTTTATTTAGTGATGAGCTTCCCCCCCCCCCCAAAACAATACAAACGGTTCATTTGGCAACAGCAATCAAAGACCAAACAACAGTACGTTCCTGCGGAGGCAATCACGCTTGATTTCTTCTCTGCTGCCATTTCTGTTGTCTGTTAAAACCATTCTCACATTGTCAAGGACTAATCCAGATTTTAAGTCCTGACTTCCAAATTTCAGCACTTCTGCAGGCAGGTGAGGACCGGGTGCTACCCAGCTCCCCGCCTCAGATCTTCTTTCATTTTTCTCAGCCCCTGCAGCTCTTTCTTCAGGTGCTTCACAGCCTGCAGAATATCCTGCCGTTGGGGATCGTCCTCCGCCTTCTCGGTGTACAGAAGGAAATGTTTCACAGTTTCAGAGAGCAACACTTCGGGATCCACATCCACCCGATGGAGACGCAACATCCTCTCGCAGGCGATGGCGTAGTTTTTGTGCCAGTTCACCGGGTGATTTGGATGAGAGTTGACAATTTCTTTGTACGACTGTTAAAGGGACAAACAAAGAAAAAAGGAGGAGGGGGGCAAATTAATCGAACGAAGGGGACCAACAGCTCTTAACAGTGCTTCAAAACTGCCCATAAAGGAACAGATGCTATTTAGATGTCCAAGTCCAGAGTCGGAGCATTTCTATAACTCACTCTGAGTTTGCCATGCGATGCGCGATAGCGTGAATCAGAAATCCAAGGGGGGCTGAAATGTTTCCCTTCCTACAGCAGCTGTTTGTTTAGAAACGTTACAGATGATCGTGATAACCCCACTGCACATTATGCGCTTCCCCAAGAGAGGTGTTACAGCAGGCTGCAGAAAAAAAGAGATTTAACTGTTGTGCCTGGAAAGACATTTACTCAGTATTTCAGGAGATCAGGACGTCTTCCACAGGACTTAAGCAGTCTGTTGACTTGAGTGGGAATATTCATAAGCTCAACAGCAGGCACACGCCTGAGAACTTTGCAGAACAGCAAAAATCACAGCAAAATGGGCAAGAGTTGCAAGGAAACTATTTGTTGACTCTTTGCTGGGATATGAAACACTCCTCCTCTCTGCTGACACATACTGATCTTTTTGTGCATCTGTTGGCATCTTGGGCAGTCCAGTATTTCCAGAGATACCTACACCAGCTTGTGGGTGTTATTCTTTGGTGTGAAATGCAGCAGAATTAATTTGCAGTGAGAAGACTGTCGGATTTTACACTTGCTGGCTCAGATGCATGACTGTGTAACGACAGAGGGGACAAGTGCATAGAGGGGACTTCAGGACAAGCAATCTCTTGGCATGGATTTGGAGCCCAGTACAGACAACATAATTATAGCAAAAGCAGGGTGTCAACTGGTTAGCTTTTGGCATCCTCCGTGACCAAGGGGGCAAGTTCATGGATAAAATCCCTGAACAAATCTCTTCGAATCTGCTATGCTCTCAGTTTGGATGAACAAGGGAGAATGCAGATTACAGGCCCTATATGGAAACACTGTATTTCTATGGAGTCCAGAAACTAAAAAAAAAAAAGAAAAAAAAGAAAAAAAAAAAAGGATTGACACTGCAGGGAGCATTCATAACCAAAATATATGACTTACGGTGTATGCAAATGTGTAAAGTTGTGATTTCACTTCTGCAGTCACACTGGCAGTTTCTGCAAGGTCAAATATAAAGAAAGCTGTTTTCATCCTAGAAAAAACAAGAAAAACTTCCATATAGTAACTGCTTAACATAACCAGCTCACGTCACACAGTTATACACATCCTCAACATGTCCATGTATGGGACAGTACACCAGCATCTCCATTTACATTGTCAGTGATACAAATTTCTCTCCATGATGTATTTTCTCACCCTGTGTCCCAACTACCCGCTGCTCCATTGAGGTATTTTGAGCAGAACCTTTCGGTAAACAAAACAACCACTCTCCTGAAGGATTTGCCGGAGGCCATGCATGCTTCATCTCATTCTGCCAACCTTTTCCTTCTAAAGCTTGGCACTTTTAGATCCAATAAGGCCATGCACCATCAAGCTGCCCGCTTTGGTGTGTATTTCCATGCCAGCGAGTTGGCATTGCCCACCGGCTGTTGGAACGGAGCAAAGGAGCATCACCTGGCTTGCCACATCTCCTCGTTGGCGACAGCTTCCCAGGAAGAGGGCTTGAAACTGAATTGGAACGAGAATAAAATTCAGCCATCAGATCCTTGTCACTGTGTTTCACCCACCGTGCAATCAACC
Organism: Pelecanus crispus; assembly: GCF_030463565.1. NCBI lineage: Eukaryota > Metazoa > Chordata > Aves > Pelecaniformes > Pelecanidae > Pelecanus > Pelecanus crispus. The sequence goes on from NC_134648.1 coordinate 69,826,658, forward strand.
CTTCTAACCCAGGCAGCTACAGACCTCCCAGGCAAAAGAAAACCCATCATGAAGCCTATGGCTCTGACAGCAGGGAATTCAGCTGATCCTCAGTCATTCATAAAACTTTATTTCTCTCTCTCCATAGAAGGAGTCTCTGGTATATCAGGTGTTTCGCAGCATCCTAGCTATCCTCAAAGTGAGAGATGCTTTTTCCCATCCATCACAGTTCAGTCTATGACACTTAAAGTTTTGGATGTCCCAAGTCCTCAACGTTTTTTGGCTCTTGATCAAGTGTTAAAATTGGAATTGGACCTGATATATGACTAGAAACGTCCCCTCTATTTTTAACACTAATAAAAATACCACTTGCGGATTTATTATACGTCCCACAACACAAAACATTATGATTACGGCTCATGTTTAATTTCTCTAACACTGCAATGGATGTGGTTATGCTGCTGGCAGATGAATGATGAGCAGGAAGGAGCAGTTGCACCTCTGCCTCGTACCTGCCGTAGTCTTCAGTCCAGTTATAGAGATTTCTTGTAAGATGAATCCACTCTCCTGGGTCAAAGACAACATCGGAAGGAACCAACTTTTCACACGTACCCCACGGCCAGAGCGAATAGCTCTTTCTCCAGGTTGAGTCCCCTTCATGAAGACCTATGCAGACAAACACTTCCTTACTGCCAAAAAAAAAAAGGAGAGAGAGCAATCGTGAAGCCTTGCCAGAAACCATGGGCCACCCCGCATGCTTGAGCAAACCACACACCCCATGCCAGGGGACAGGTCTTAAGCAGCATGACATTTTCTGCAGCACGGATACCTGTCCAGACCATTTCACGACAGAAAGAGCGTGTCTCTGGGTCAGTCTGCAGAACAGCTCTTCCACTGCAAGTGAGCACCCCATCTGGCATTGCAAATCTTGTGCAGCCAGCACGAAGGACACATCCTCTCCCCTATGCTGGACTTCACAAACGTGCCAGAAGCCGTAGGAGAAGCCCGTTTCTTCCCGATGGCACCTGGCAATGCTCTTCTGCCTACGCACACTCGCAAGGCTCACCCTGGCTAGTCTAAATGCAGATGCTATTCTTATTCCTGTGAGTATCTAATCCTTTCTCCACTCTTACTAAGCTATTTTTATATGATGATTATTCCTGGAATACATTCATTCTATGCTAATCGGTTGGCCACAATGTTCACGAAGGAGAAGCAGCAGCAATTTGCTCTCCAACCGTCGTCATTTTGAGTACACAGGAATGTTCCTTTTATTTGTGATGAATTGTATCAACAACAACAACAAAAATAATCAGTAAATACTCTCTGCTGATCACCTTCTTATTTTTCCTTCCTAAAAACCAAACCAACCTCAAAACAACAAGCAACATTATATCCAGATGGAGTTACTTCTGCATAGGTATTTGCTTTAATTGCAAAAATAATCTCACCACTGGGGAGCAAGTCAGTGGAGAAAATTGGTCTTTTGGATGCGGTACCAAGCTGTTCCATAAACAATTTCAAGAAAAAAAGGTCGAAGATTTTAGGAAAGCTGTTACATATCAAAGAAATGCTTACTGTTTGTTTACTTTGAGGAAACGATGGAGATTAAAAGCAAGTGTCCCATCAGATAATACTCCTTCCACAGGATTCCACCGGTTCCCAGGAAAATAAACGCCAGGTAAATGCTTTGCTAGCTTGGGTAAATACCATTGATAAGTCATCATCTATCACCGAAAATATAAGCAAAATTAAAACAAGAAATAAAGTTTTCATCCATTTTACATCCAGAAGCTGGAGAAAATGATTCCTGCAGGAGGAATGACTCTATTTGCTCAGTTAGGCCACCTCCCATTTCAGCAATTGCCTGGGACCACACCATCAGCCCAGGTCACCAGTGGTTTCTGATCAGAGGCACGCGGTCCTCCCTGTTGAGGAGGCAAAGGAAACGCAAAATAACTGCTGCTGGTAAGAGACACAACAAGGTTTTGGTTTGGTTAAATATGAGGTGTTGGGTTTTGGGTTTCTCAGCAAGTCGCAAACCCTTGCTGCAAAGCCATGTGCAAGGACTGATGTGGCAGTGGAAGTGTAGATGTCCCGTTCTGTAAGGGGGTTTTTTCTTCTCCCATTTCTCAGGAAAGAGTGTAACCACCACCCAGGGACACACAGCATGTCTGTTTTAATGTAAAAAAACTAGAGGCAGAATTCTGCAAAGCCACCTTTGGGGGACAAAGGTAACACAGGGGATGCAGGGAATGAGCCTCAGCATGGTAAAGCCCTTGGGAGAAACCCCAAAGCTGCATTGCCCACAGGGCAACTGCTGACCTGCTGCCCTCCAGGCTGCTCCCAGAAGCCTTCTGCTGCCCCAGCATCTGTATTTTGGGGCAACTGCAGAAAACAGCAGGGACAAAGCTTCCTCAGCAAAGCAAACATCTGCCCTGTGCCACATCTGGATATCTGCCACGATGAAGGACTTGGGCTTCCTCTTCTCTCTACCTGCTATTGCCTCCCTGTTGGCTTTTTGGGCTTGAATGGGGCTTTCACATCACGCTCCACCCCAGAGCTACCCACAACCCTTTAAAAAAATCAATTTTATTTCTGCATCATGAGTTTTATTTGAACAAAGAGACGCCCTCGAGGAGAGAAAGGAACAACTGAACTTTTGCTTCCTATTTTTAAATCTGCCTGTTGCCTCTTTTAATATTACTTTCTGAACCTACCTCCTGGTCCACTAAGGTGATATCTGGCCTCATCCCTTCACAGTAATGAACATAACGAAGAGCATTCCCGGGTAAGTCTCCTCTTAGCAAGATCACTGCACCCGTTGGCATAGAGGACAGCAGATTCCTTGCAAACTTATCAACAACGTAGTTGTTGCTCTGATCACAAGCACTTAAAAGAACAGATAAAAAACAGCATCTTAAAACCAGGTATTTGCATGGCTTTGCATATCTTCAGAACAATTTTCTGCAACAGGCATCGAGAGGTAAAGTCCTTCACCCTGGTCAGATCTTCCTGAAAAGCATCATCTCCATTTACAGAGAAACCAAGATACAGAAATGAAGCATTTAGACTACAGTCCCCCAGAAACCAGCACCAGAGACATGAGCCACTACAGTTTTGCCACAATACACACTCATTGCATGCCTTCACCTTAATTCGTATTTTTTTCTTGGGCTAAACCTAAAGACTTACTAGTTGGAGCTGGAAGTGCCAGTACAACAATGGTTCTGTAAAGCATTTGAAATCCTCCCCATCCTTTTAATTAAGCACTAAAAAGACAAGTTTTTGTAGCGTCAGGCAGAAGTAGATTTACATTACCTGAGATCAGATCCTTTTTGTTACTCAGTTGTGCGTTGCACACACTCCAGGTACAGACTCGGGAAGAGGACACTCCCATGACATACCTCGGGACATGAGCTATGACTGGCTCACCTATGGACCAGCCTTTGGGAAAAGATGCGTGCGAAGGAAGGATCCCTGAGTATGAAGTTCTGCATGTTCTACACTTCACCAGTTGGTCAACCTCTACCTGAGCATCCCTACTACTACGCTGGTTCCTACCCAAGCCACTGCAGAGTCTTTGGTGTGGTTATGGAATAAGGAAGCCCTATACTACAGATGTAACTCTTCAGAATGGAAAAATAACTAAAAAAAACCCCAGGGCACAAGGTTCTCTGATGCACAGCAAGGGCAGGAGGTGACTGTTCAGGTCAAATGAATCCTGCAAACCTTCTTAGGAAATAACACACAGATTTATGAGTGTGTTGAAATGAAGTTTCTAATGAAACTTCTTTCATTAGAAGTTTACATATCTACACAGTTTTCTTCCTTCAACCTACACGACACCCCCATTTACAGCCTGGAGTTGGTGCTCGGTGATTTTTAGGGAGATCAAAAAAGGGAGTCCCACAGGCTGTGGCCACACAAGCTTAGGTGGGATGTGAAAACCACCTTTCCCACTTCAAGACAAGGACAGAGACCCCAGCAGCAGTGTGGGGGGTTTACAGGAGCACCCCAATTGCACGGCACCCCGCAGACCTGTGAGGCTGCAGCGAGACACGCGCCCGGAGGATTTGTTACCTGTAATTTGCCCAAACTTGAGAAGCGACGAGAGAGAGAGCGGAAAGCCACTCCAGCCATGGCAGCACCCGGCTGCCCTTCAGCACGGCACTTCCAACCGAGGCGAGCGTGGCCAGCCCCAGCCCCGCCAGCACAGCCACCGCCGCGTTGCTCTGGAGCCAGAATCGCTCCACCTAGGAAAGAAAATCCCCGAGACCTTATTTCTGTTTCCCCAGCTATAAGGAAACAGAATATGCAGCTGTATTTTTGCACCTTACATGGCTCCAAGACAACCACCTGCTCTGGTTAGGTGGATTTAAGGCTTCTTCCAAAAGTTAACATCCCAGAGCAATTTTTGGAGTGCAACTTACCACACCCAGAAACAGAGGTTTTGTAATATCCAAATTTGCTCTCCAAGCGAAGAAAAGGGAATAAAGACAGAGCATTCCAGCGAAGAGCCAGATCACAGATGATTTCTGCTGCTTTGTCCTATAAAAAAAATAATGCAGCACTCTAGTGGCATGATGAAAAAGGAGACAAAAGTTATACACGCTTGAAAACCATTATCTCTGCACACTTAAATGCATTTAATCCAAGGAGCTGATGAGCCTTTCTCTACCTTTGCAATTCATGAAACTTCTGTTTTCAAAGCACAAAACCATCAGGATTTCAAGATTTTTAAGCTTGCCATCTAGAAAGCCACAGGGTTACCAGGAGCAGGGATATTTTGCTCTTAATTAATAGGTGACCACAGCCAATTACTGAAATTTTTGCACCAGCAAGCAGAAGACAAAGAAAGCTGCCCATGCAGCTAGTCAGAAACTGCACATTGGAGCAAATATTCTCCTCCAACTTACGGCAGTGCTGTGCTCACACAGGCCATGAGTGCCAGGGCGAGGACGGGAAGGGAGAGCTCCGACTTCATCTGCGCCAGCTGAAAACTGCGGAGAAATTAGTGCATGGATGCGTCATCCCCAAATCGTCCCTTGCGCTCTATTAAAGTGTCAAGAGAAGAAGGGAATAAGCACAACATAACATATTCCCATTCTGCTGTGATTAAGTCTACCAGAAAGGAGAACAAGCTCACTTTACATGTCAGGATTTTGAATGAAAAATCACTGGGGAGCAGGACCCAGCTTTTTTCCTTCAATGGGGAAGACAGACGGACACACATGCTGTCCCTGCGCCAGACACACACGGCCCCAGCTCTGGACCAAACCGAGGAAAGGCAGGACAGGAGCCACTTTGGCCAAAATGACAGCAGCAGCAACAGGTTTCTCTCCACTGAAAGGCACAGTCAAGATTTTACTCACGCCAGCATCTCTCTCATACTGGTTCCTGTCTCAGACTTGGCCTAGATTAAAAAGAAAGAAAACCCATGAGAAATGCGCACGCTGATTGCCATATCACCGCGGCACAGAAAAGTCTTTTTGTTTTCTGTTTGCAGAGCCCTGAGCACACAGGGCTCCTCAAAACACCTTCAGGTGGTACCCCAAGGTGGTCACAGGGAGCAGGAATTGCTTAAATAACAAAAACCCAACAAACTCTACTCAAACCTTCATTGTAAGGTTTTCTCCCACGTTCTTGTTTTACATTATGCCACTGTGCAGGGTTTACCACCTGGATAAGCATTTTTTCAAGGTGCTACCAACCCATTACCCTGTGACTTGAGCACATCATATGGTTTAGCTATGATCTCCACTATATCATAGAATCATATAGGTTGGAAAAGACCTGTAAGATCATCGAGTCCAACCGTTAACCTAACACTGCCAAGCCCACCGCTAATCCATATCCCTAAGCACACATCTACACGTCTTTTAAATACCTCCAGGATGGTGACTCCACCACCTCTCTGGGCAGCCTGTTCCAATGCTTGACAACCCTTTTGGTGAAGAAATTTTTCCTAATATCCAATCTAAACCTCCCCTGGCACAACTTGAGGCTGCTTCCTCTTGTCCTATATCCGCACGGTGCAATCATTTTCTGGGACATCTCCCCACAGCCTGAGACAAGCACGTGGGCTTCAATTCCTGCTTGTTTACCAGACTCGCCCCTGTCCCCTCTGCCCTGACAGAGGCAGAGCTGTATGAGATTTATATGAGTTATATGAGAAATTTTATTGCAGAGGCTTGCAATCCATGGCACAAGTCTGGGAAAGAAGACATGCTGGGTGGAGGTGAGGAATTACCTTCATAGGTGCTTGTTGGAAAAGTGGTGGCTACCAGATAAAAGATAAGGTAAATGGATCCAGGAGGTCTGGAAGGAATATTTCATCTCAATAAAAATGGAAGAGTTAATTGCATTCAAGATTTAATTAAAAAATAAAAGTGTTAGAGGATGGAGAGCCAGCCCACAGCTCCTGAAGCACCACTGCTACCTCTCTGTTTCTTGCAAAGCCCCACCTTGCCGGCAGCTGACAGCTTCTGGCCCCAGACACATCCCTCGCAGGAGATGACATTTCTGATCCTTGGCTTATAGGTGGAACTCTCTCCCGAGTCTTTTCTCTGTTTTTTTTTTTTTTGACCCTGCCTGCCCTTAAAATGGAGCCGTGGGACGCAAGAGCTGTCTGTCCATCCAGGCTGGGCTCTGGCATTAGCCCAGCTGGCATCGGGACCAAACACTTGGATTTTGCTGTATTTATTGCTCCTGCTTCAGACAAGTTCATCGTAAATGTGATTTATGGTGTAGGATTACACGCAGTCCATCCCTAAGCCTCCTGAACATCAACTTGAATTCATCACATTTGATGGAGAAAGGAGTTAAGGGATTTGCATGCCTTGGTATTGCTCTGCCCAATGGAGTCTCACTCTCAGGAGATGGCTGGGAATAGGACCACAGGGGAAATCTCAGAAGTCCTTCAGAGGGTGGATCTTATCTCTGTAGGAGTTTTGGAACGATTAAATGGCAGCAGCAGGAATTATCAAGTCTTTTGCCTCACATCTGACAGAAGAAGGCTGTAATGCAATGGCGATGGTGCTCGCTGCGTCACGCCGGCTGGATGCAGCTGCTGCATGCACGGGGCTGAATTTCTGAGGACGTGGGGCTTCAGGACCCCAAGGAGTGACACAATATGTAAACCATCCCTTTTGCTTTTTTATTCCCCCGGTGGTGCAATTTCCCAGCCCTCTGCACTGAAATCTCTGAAGCAGGAAGGATAGAAGGGGTGCTGGGCACTTGCTTTCCTCGGGCGGCCAGAGCCAAACATCTAAATCAGGGCTGGAGGAGACAGATGCAAACCCTACGCCCGACCTCCCTCCTTGGCAAAAGCACAGACCAGTCAATAACTTAAATCAGAGGATTCTGAGACCCCCCCTAAACCTACTATTAATTTCAATTCCATATGAGTAAGAAGTTGGAGGAATCTCTTTTAAAGCTAAAGCAATGAAAACTGCTTGCGACCTCTTTAAATAGCTGAGTTTAAAATAATAATAAAAAAAAGACAGTTATTTGTCTTAAAGCAAAAAAACCACAAAATTGATGTCACCATCTTCCTCTAGCACAGTTTGCTCTTTGGGCTTTTACAAATACAAGACACCTGTACAGCTCCCAGTAAATAATACAGCTCACCCCATAAAGGCAAAGAGAATTATTTCTTTGCTTTCCCAGCCACGTGATCCATTCCCAGAAAACCTGACAGATGAGAAGGTCAAAATCAGAAATACATTTTTTAAAAAGAAAACATTTTCAATTTCTTCCCCTGCAGGCCATTAATCATCACAAATAGAAAGGTTCTGCTATTGCATAAGTTAAAAGAAAGTCATTTAGCAAATGACCCTTATTTACCAGATTGAACGTCCCATATTCTTCCCTGAGAAAGTGGGTCAAAAATCCTTGAAAAGTCGTCTGGTCTCCCCATGTCCAACGGGCTTGACTGAGGTAGGACGAAGCCGGCAGATAGAGATAAGGCAGCAAACCAGCCAAGAAGCATAAACCCAACTTCAGCAAATGGCCTAGGGACAATTCCTGCACCAAAATATGTCATATTGCATAACAATGTTTATTTGAGTTTAATCGCGCTGGAACTTCAAGAACAGATAAAGAAAAAACATCAAATATATTTACACAGAGCAGATCTCTCAATTTATAGTAAGTCCCTACAAAATGCTATGTTAAACCTTACGATTTTGTGGATTACTAGGAAACTGCATCAAACTGATCTCCTTTGCATGGCAGGGTGAAATTTAAGTGAAGCAAATAATATTAGCTAGGACTCATGAGTATCATACTCATTGCATCTTTCACATTTAAATCATGGCATGACATGCATAGATGGCTGAAGCACTGCAAGGCTGAGATAACCCACTTTGCAGTGATTAAGAGTTGGCTGGTATTCCATCTGGCAAAAAAAAAAAAAAAAAAAGCTGCTCTAGTACAACTACACACATCACCACCATCATCAGGAGTCAGTTTTGCCATTTACTTTATCGTGATTACACTGGCTAAATTGGATAGGCCAACTTTTGGGGTGGGATTTTCAAGACTGCCTAAGGGGTCAGGGAAGACAAGACTTTCAAAGGGACTTCTGTGCCTAACTCCTTTAAGTGCTTTGGAAAATCTCACCCTAGAATATTGCACGCTTGCTTTATCGTTAGCCACTGCCCTGTCAATCAAAGCACTTCTTCAGCAGTTGGGGTTATGGGGAAGAGGCACCATTCAGAGTGATGATCTGTGGAGCAGAAACAGTAGCTTGGTAATGGTGGTGGCCAGAGTTCCTTCAAAAGAAAGCTGGCTCTTTTTTACTTAAAAAGGCGCTGTTTTCCATCAAATATCCTTCTTATTAGGTGGTTTTCTGGAGCAGGCACTACTGGGCTGTCTAAAGTATTTCCCAGGAATATAGTATTGGCACAGGATTGCCCTTGCTGGAAATCAGAGAGGTCTCTCTGGACCTCCCCGGTTAAAAAAAACCAAACAAACCTCTGTTTAGAGAACACAAATATATTACAGAAGTGAGTTTTCATTGTGTTCAAGGAAATGTATAATCAGAAAGGGGTTTGCTGGAGTCGCTAAATAGATTTTGGATCAAGCCTGTCCGAGTCGCATCTTATCCCTTGCAGCTCACATGCTTCACTCCAGGCTTAGTTATACCCTGTGCCATTTCAAGCATTGGAACAGGCTGTCCAGAGAGGTGGTGGAGTCACCATCCCTGGAAGTGTTCAAAAAACAGGTAGATGTGGCACTTCGGGATATGGTTTAGTCTAGTCTACCCTTGATTGGTTTAGGTGGGCTTGGTAGTGTAGGTTAATGGATGGACTGGATGATCTTAAAGGTCTTTTCCAACCTAGACGATTCTATGATTCTATGATTCTATGATTACTCAGAACCACACCTGAATTATCAGGTTGAGGGTGGAAAAAGTACAGGCAGGACTGGCCCAGCAGAAACCTGCCCCACTGTCACCTTCACAGGGGCAAAGAAGAGTGGGGGGGAGTAGGCGGAGGCTTCTCAGGGCCACTTGCAAAGCGAGCAGAGCATCTGCGTCGTTGAGATGTGCAGCCGTTTTCAGGGCAGAGTTTCTACAACACATCTGCATCCAGCCTGGTGCATTGACTCACAGATCACCTACAGAAGACGAGCATTGCAGGGCCCCTGAACGTCACCTGGGAGCCTCATCCAGACAGATGCATATCACCTTCATTAGCCAGGCATGCAAAGAGGTGTTTTCACCTCCTCACACAATGAGCAAGTTTAATAAAGAGGTGTAAAAGGAGGGACATCTTCACCATGGGATCTCTGGTAGGAGATAAAAGGGACATATTTGACCGGATCAGAGGCTTGCTGTTTTGCTGAAGGTCAGCTTTCCTTTAGTCTTCTCCAGCTGGCATGAGGCCGGTGCTCTTCACATGAGAGCTGATCTCTTCTAGGACTCTCAAGTCCTGGCTGCATCACAGTTGGAGGCCACCGAGCCTAACACACCCCAAGGAGATGCTGAAGAGGACTTCCCCCTACAGACAAGCCTCTGCACCCTTCCTGCCATGCTGCTTATTCTGGCTGTACCTTCAACTATCACCAGCAGTCGCAAGTTGCTCTGCAACGAGCGGACGTGGCTTTTGTTTCTTACCACCAGGGAACCAACATATAGAAACTCATCTCCAGACGAGCTGATGGCACGAGAAAGCCAGTGCCATCAGCCAGAAGAAGCAGTACCCAGACTGCACATGCCTGTGACTTCTCACCAACAGATATTTATCTGCTTTCCTGTTTGGTAGGTCATTGAACATGCTCTTATTTCCTACACGCTGAGCAGTTTTTAGCTCCGAGTATCGGTCTTGTGGCTGCGTGCAAGGTTACTTGCAAGCAGCTGGGACAGAGCTCTCCTGTGCCAGGAGGCACGGGCAGGTTGCTGGTGTGAGCAAAGCCCCTAAATCGTGATAGACGGCTCTGGTGTCAGACTGATGGACTGTAACTTCAGTGGGTTACGACTGACTAGTTTAGACAGACCATTGACTGTCCCTGTTTGTACATCAACATAAAAGTGGCACAAGTGCTTGAAAAGAAGAATTACTCCCTGCCTTACAAAAATAAAGGTACAGGTCAGCAAAATACATACCGTCTTTCTGAAAAGCCGGGAGAGAACCCAAGGCACAATACAAGCGATATAAAGCACTATTGTGTGCTGGTTGCACAAACTGAGCCCGCAGCAAAAGGCACCAAGTTTAGAGATCTGAAAGGGAAAAAAACCACATTCACAATTACTCTTTACAGTTTGCAAAAACATCCAGAGACCAAAAGAGCTTCAGTGCAGCCCACAGCACACTTACAGGAGAAAGGCAAATACATCGGTGAGCACCGGTCAATTGTAACACAATAACACAGGCTATTTTTGATTATTTACAGGGAGATTTCATTTGTTTAACAGAAAACATTATTTAAGAAGCGTCCAGCGCAATGGCTATGTCTCCTTGTATACAGAGATCATCTGTAGCACCGTCATGTCCTAATGATGCGATGGGGACCAATTCCTGAACCCCTGCTGCACAGGGGAGACTGCCCAGCAGTTAACTCCAAATGATGCAAAGTCTTCAGAAGCTATACCCTAAAATAATGCCATTATGTACAGAGACCTCATTTTATATAACAGGAATGATTTTTTTCCTCTTCTTCAGGCACAGAGGGCTAAAGTCAGGGCTACGCAAACTTCCTAAGCAAAGGGAATTAAATGTGATATCCGTCATTAGTCTAAAAGTTCATTTTCAAGCGTCTTTGAAAGAGTTTTCTGATCAAATGGGTAATGTATCCAGACTATGCAGCACGGTGCAGGGTATTTCTGGTACTCATTGACAATTATTCACGGGTTCGTTATTGGTACCTTGGCCATCCCTGGCTGATGCGAAGGGAAACCTCTCTCTGCCCCATGCTGCCACATGCTCTGCTCTGTCCCAACACCATCAGAGCAGTGCTGAGCCCTCTTCTTTCAGAGTGGGAGGACGAGGCTACAAGAGCAACTCCACATATAAACCTTGGGTCAGTGCCACGTACACCACTGGCTACTGCTCCTCCTCTGAATTTTCCCCCTCCTCCACCATCACTGGCCACTTGGTCCATGTTATAAGCCCCAGGGCAGCTCCTTGGTGGGGAAAAAGTCCCCAGAGTCCCACAGCGTTGTTGGACAGGAGCTGACAACGCATCCTCCCCTCTCCAGCCATCCCCAAGGAGGGCAGCACTTCCATCTATCATCAGAGCATCGCCCCTGCTTATTTCAGTCACCGGTGACGGTGGTGTGTGAGATGCAAACACTTGCCCTGGCATGGTGATGGGATCAACTGGTAATTTTTAACTGACTGCCCAGCATTCAACGCTGAACGCTGCCTTGCCATGGAAACACCTGCCATAACTTCTGAAAAACATTTGTGGGGCTTCAAGAGCTGCCCTGCGGGACTCAGAACAACCTCGGTAATTTTTCAAGTGTATTGATGAACTCCAAGCACGCTCCTGAAGATGTTTGCATGACCATCTGACCTATGAAAAGCACTGTGAGCTTGCTGTTGGCAGCCTGGCTTCGTCAAGGCATGGGATGCCAGACACCCAAAAAACACTGGAACAAGCTCCTTAACTGCTTCTGAAAATCTCATCTGAAAATCCCATTGGAAATTTGGCACATGAAACGTGGAAGCAGGTTGGAAAATGCCCAGCTCCATCTTCATGGAGTTCAGGTTGTAGGGATCTTGGGATGGTAATCATCAGAAAAGAAAAAAAAAATCCAATGGTGAAACAAGGTCTCTATAACCCCCGATAAAACATGTTACTTGAGAACTTGCGAAGCTGAGTAAACTACCACTGTGGACTCCTGAAATTCTAGCCTAGCCTGACAAAAATCCTTTTATTCACACAATTTACAGGAGTCACAGCAGGCAAGTCTGTGAGAGAAGAAGAGATCAGATGTTCAGGCAAATAGAAGTAGAAAGAACAAGGCTGCTGAGTAAAAATATCATTTGGCTGCCCAGTCTGTTTATAAAGTAGAGAATATAGCATGAAATTTAAAGTCTCTGTATTTCACAATGCCATTATTTTAGGGGCACATTTAATTTCAAAAGAAGAACTGACTGAAAATTTGGTCGTTTCTCATTTTCAGTAGAAACCTGGGTTTCTGACTAGATGAAGTTTTCTGTAAAATATATCTGTTTACCCCAAGGAAAAATACCAGTTCTGAAAACAAAAACTTAAAACACCCACATGATGCAGGAAACCAAACCTTGCACTAAAACATTTAGATGAAAATGATTTTGCTTTTCCTGTTTCCACCCTGTGGGAACCAACCCCAAACCCATCCAACAGGTCCCAACTCAACCCTTAAGCAAAGTGTACAGGTTTTTCAATGTTTTGGCACTTTTTAACATCCAGGTAGGGCAAGGATCGACACCACCCAGCACAGGTGCCAAACCCAGTCCCAAAATTTGGCCACCTTTATTTAAACAAAACTAAATCAGCACTAAATGAATAGGAAACCAAACAGACACGTGATAAGTAATTGGAAAAAATATAAGGAACTATTCACTTTCCTTGAGATGTTTTACCTTTGATCTCTCTTTTGCAGTGGATGCCTCCTCAAAATGCACGGTGAGAGCCATCAGCAGCCCCACAAACAGATTGTTTAAGCTAAAAACCTCTGCCGTGATGGACCACTGCCATGTTAGACGAGAAAATGAAAACACCCCCGCAGCAAGGATTCCTCCAGCATATGAGCCAGAAAGCCTGCAAACACAGATAACATGAAATCTTCTTTTCCAACAAAAAAGCCTACTTTATTGTCCTTCTTTTTTTTAATTTTTTTTTAAACATACTGTAGCAGCAGAAATTATGACTGCCACCCAGCACCCTGCCAAAACATTATATGGTTAATATCTTCCTAATAATTCCTTTGCACTGAATTGCAATTAGGAAGAGCAGGCATTAGCCAGCCTATTTGCAAGCCACCCAACACCAAAGAGTTGGCTTCTTCTTGCAAGCGCCATGAAAACTTCCAGTATTGAATTTGGTTCAGAAATCCCGATGAGCGATGGCCCAGCGGGTCATGGTACGGCAAGCCAGGGAGTCACGCCTCTAACGGGATACTCTCCGCTGGAGGAGATGCCAGCAAGGATGCAGCCTTAAATTCATCAAGGCGTTGAATAAAGAGTGGATTAGAGCTATTCATGATGGACAGCATTAGCAGAGCTTTCCTGGGGGGCTGTTTAGTGTCTTGGGGGTAGGTGAGGATTGCGGCACCCGTGGTCCTGGCAGGGAGAGGCGCCCGCTGGGGTTAGGAGTGGGGAAAATGGGTGTCAGCTCCAGCAAGCTGGAGAGAGCAGAGGAAGCGGGTGAAGTACCCGCTGCTGGGATGGCTGTGAGCCCGAAAGCCGGGCACCTCTGTGACTCCCGGATGGGATTACGGCACACGGTCCCCACAAAGCTGCTTGCCCAACTCAGCTGGATGCTGCAGCCGGCACGGGGAGCCCACAGGGTAGGATTTAGCCGAGGAAACCTATTGCACCCATTCTGCAATAGCGGCTCTTCCCACCTGGTCGCACTGGGGGCAGCTCCAGCTCTGCCTGTTTGGAAGGTCTCCCCTTCAGGAAGTCACCCTGACATGATGCCATGTAGGGCACCATAACCAGCTCAATTATGCCTTATCCAAAGACATAAATAGCTGTGGCTATGGTCAAAGCTCCTCTCCACAAATTCACCATCCCGCTGTGAGACTAAGCCAGGCTTTACCACAAATTGGGTATTTTTATAGTCCCATGCCAGGTGCACACAATTCCATTTAGCCCTAATGTTTCCAGCAGGTTTAAAGCAAAATTGTGATAAGGAAGCCAACTTCTTCATCAAGCTACCCATGTGATTTGCTCCTAAATACTGGCCATATCCTCTAGCACAGCCAAAGTCCCCAGGTAGTTTGTTCTGCCCATCAGGGATCGGAGAGTGGACATCCACATAGGACTTGCTTATGGTGTTCCTCACGTAACTCTGAGATAAATGGAGACCAAGTAAACAAAACCTACAGCCTCTACGAACAGAGATGAGGGAGCTGCTGGCACAGCACATCCTAGCAAGGGCTCCTCTCCTTGGTTATGCTTTCTTTCCACTTTCCTAAAAAGACCTCAGTACACTGAAAAGGCAATCTATTTCTTCTGTAGATGTCAAAGAAGGACTTGTGCAGTCAGAATGGGAATTTTTAATCCATTAAAAATGGGAAGGAGGGTTCATGGGGAGGAGAGGACTGGGATGAGGGCTTGGAAGACCAGGTCTCTACTCCTCCTCCTGCCCACAGACACTGGACATCCTGAATGGTCTGGGACAAGCCACTCTACTGCTGTTGCCCTAGGTATCTGCAAAATAGGACTAATGTTTTTTATCTCCTTTGTCAAGTGTTTTCAGATCTGAAGCTTCAGGAGGTAGCTGGAGGGTGAGAGGCAAGGCATTTCAGTCAATATCGGGGAAAAAGAAATCAGCTCTCAGGTGTCCGAGGCCAGAGCAAGACCGGCTCAGGGTGACACAGAGCTTCAGCATCAAGATTGTAGGAAGGAGTCTTGAAAAATCAGTGGAAGAGGACAAGATTGAAAATTCCCGACAGCAGGTGGGACTGTTTCAGATCAAATCTGTGCCTGCAAAGTACCCTATAAGAAGAAAGGTGAACGTGGAGCCTCTTCTGTAGAAAGTGAGGCAAACTTTGAAGTATCTACTATTGCCAGCTGAAAAGCCCAGGTGTGCTGGGCTTGCCCTCCCTGACCTTGCCATACAGGTCGCTCCCATCCAGCCCTTCTACACAATAATTGTATCGTAGGATTATATTTCACGGTGAACACCAACATGTCTATAAAATGGGTTGTTACATCCATATCTAAATCCACAGGGTAGTGAGGCCTTGTTCAGACATGAAGCTCCCAGCCTGCAGTCATCAGTGCAAGAACTGCAACGTGGAGTTCCACATCTCACCCCCTTTGCCCACTCTCACTCCAGCCTGCTCAAGATCATGGCTGCAAGATCAGCAGGGGGCCCATGAATCAGCATTCTCCAAATTCACCCACGCTAAAGGGCCCTGAAGACCAGGGGCTGTGTTTTCAGTAGCATCAAGACAGATTTGAGGCTGAATCTGATGGCACTGGGTAACTCCAACGCAGCCCTGGCCATTTGCTTCACACAAGTGTATCTGTGTGCCCCATCATAACGGGAAAAGAAGTCTAAGGACTTGCTCATAGTCATTAAAGTGACTAATGATGAACCCCATGCCGCCCACATCTCCCTCGTGCTCGCAAATGCATCACCACCATGATGGACTGTTCCACTGTCTGAACTTCACTGCAGTTCAACACAGGTCTGGGTATTTGGCACGAAATTCTCCAAGGCAAGACCTGTCGCTCACTGCATTAATATAACATTTCAAAATCACACAATTGCATACAGAAAAGGCATTCACAGGCACGATCGCTGCTCCGTTGGTTTTGCTACCAAGCCAGCCCAGCAGCCCTGAGTCCATCTCCTCCAAGGGAGAGGTGGGACACACATGACCTGTCTGGCAAGGTTTTCAGCCTCAAGGGCTCTGGTTGTGCTCTCCTCCTCCCTGTCACTAGACAGATTTGGCACCTGAATAGAAAAAGGAAAGATGCAATGGAGTTTGCAGGAATCAAGTCAGGAGTGGTTTCTGCTCCTGAAGAAAAACACCAGGAAAGGGCAGGAGGGTCATGTGCATTTAAAAACCAAGAGATCCCCCCAATACACAAACCCCGCTACACAACATTCCTAAGTTTTGGCTAAACCCTTTAAACAGCACAAACTTTTAGTTATAAAGAAACAACTTTATAAATCCCTTTGTAATTCTTGCAAGGAAATAAAGTAAAAAAAAGGTAAAACTTTCCCCAAAACCTTGGCATGAAAAGCAGCATTTTAGGCAAACATCACAATCATTTAAGAATTTTCCTTGTCTTCCCCAGAAAAGACTCGAGCAAATCACCAGAGTTCAAATGAGATGAAAGAAATCCCATTCTCTTGATACAAAGTCTCAAACCTGCGATTCAAATTTTATGAAATAAGGCTTAAGCAAAAGCTACTCAACCCAAAGCTTAAAGACCTATCCCAGCTATGTGGGGCAGGGGACAGCTCTGCTCACTGTCCAGCACAGGGTCAGGATCCAGCACTGAGCATGGTCCACAGATGTGTTTGTCAGCAGAGCCAGTGTCGCCTTTAGTTTCCTGGGAAACTCATGGGAAAGCCAGGCTGCTAAGCTTACTTTGTAAAAGCTTGTTGTATGCATGGAGCATTAAGCTCCTACAAGTATACTAGAAACTAAAAAACCAAATGGAACTGTGTTGCATTCTTGAAGAACATCAAGAAATCCAAGCTGGAGACCAAGAGTTTTTTGCTGATTCTGTTACCAGCAATGGAAATGATGGATTTACGAGTTTGCTGATTTAGGAGGAAATGCTCTTGGAAGTGGAAGCGATCAGAGCAGGTATCTCCAGACAAGGAAGAAGACCACCTGGCAGAAAAAAACCTCAACACATCCCGCAGGTCTACCCAATGCAACAGTTCATGGTGCAAAGTAGCACCAGCAGGACAAGCAGAAATGAATCCCTTGTCAGCTGGGGCCAAATTAAATCAACCCTGCCTTCCGGCTGGGCTAATATGGTTATACTGCTCATTTTGATCAACATCAAAATTGCACCACTGCGCTCTGCCGTCTACCAGCCTCTTGGACTTCTCCAGCATGCAGTGACACTGTGCTGTGTCTCTTGCCTTAGCAGCAAGATGGCCCCCAAACAGACACAGTTGGGTTTTTTGCTGAAAGCACCTTTTAGTTGCTTAATGCTGTCTCTCCTTTCGACAGCACATCAGGGCTCCAGAGCAGAGAGCAGCAGAGATTTATCCTCACTTGATTTCTACTCATGCTTCTGTCTTCCAACACAACATTTTTCAAATACAGTTGAGGTGCTACAAAAAATATGGCAAAACCCCATGATGGCTGGATTCTCGACTAGCCTCACATAAAAGCAACATCTACGAGGGCTTTTTCCCATTGCTTCTGGGGAGCAGGGAGAGTAGCTTCTTCCTCACCCAAAACCAGCATCTTTCCCCCAGTCTTTGGAACTGGTATGAGAAACAGATGATCGGAATAAGAAGATCAATGGGTTGCCAACAACAAAGCCGTGGCAATGGTAATAACCATCCGGTGTTCACCTGTCAACATAGTATAGGCATAACGCTACTCCCTCAAGAAGAGAGGCTTTACAAAGAGCACAAGGTGGGGCAAAACCCTGCTATAATGCTCTGTCCAGTGGAGGAGGGATCCTGGGCTTGGACTAGGTAGGGACTATCTCTTGGAGAAGAAGGCTGGGTCACCTGGATTCAGAGCATTCAGAACAGTAATACTCTGCCATCGGAGCAGCCTCAGCACACAGAAATCAGCTCATGAAAGAAGAAAAGATCTGCAGCCAACGCAACAGTGAGAAAGTCTTCATAACTTCTGCCAGAGGCATTACAGCTCTACTACCGCCAGGCCCACTTCGAGAAGGACCGAAGCACCGAGCTGGAACAGAAGGTGCCTTCTAGGCTTGTTTATCTTACATGGAGGAAAAGCCAAGGGAACAGCTTGTATTTTTGATTTTGCAAAATAACTCGTTTGGGGCAAGACTGGCTCAAAGCACATGGAGCACTTTATCAAAACAAAACAAGTGGGAAGAAGGTCCCTTCCTATCGGTCAACCAACTATAATCTTCTGAACATGGGAAGAAATTCCCATCATCTGAAAACATGCTCAGAAGGGGCAGAAGCAGTCAGCAATGGAGAGGTCACACAGTCCTTTGTGAGCAATATTTTCCCATGGCATCTCGAAACATAAAAGGAGAAGACTAAAAAAAAAAATTATTATTTTGTTTTCCTTTTCAGGCACCATAGTGCTGCACATTCTTTAATGTGCGGCTGGGCCTCAGCTCTGAGGACATGGGCAGTAGAAACTTGTTTGAATCAGGAATATTTTAGCTGCAGGTTTTTATTAAAGAGTTTGCAGGAACAATCAGGAAAACTGAAATTAGGTATTTTAATCTGGTTTTGCAATTATAGTTTTTAGTTTCTCATTTGTTGGCAATCACTAAAACATGTCAGTTGGTGATTTAAAATTTAGCCTCTCCTCTTAAGTTTGGCAAAACTTTTTGATAGCCAAGAGCACAGGTTACACCTACATGCATTTAACAAAGAACATGATCAGCATTTTCACTTTTTATTTAGAAAACGATGGCAGACATATTATATTTAATAATTTGCAAAAACTTATTAAATGATTGGTATAAAGCTATAGATGGATGGGAATTGGAATTTAATTAAAATGTTTTCGTTACACGCGATCTTCAGTGCATTGGATTCATGAAGAAGAAAAGTAAGATAATCAGAATGTTTTGTATTTGAAGCCAATGCATTAAACACTGGAAACACCGATCTGTACCTACTGAAATAAGCTGATTATTTCTGCCTTCTGTTCCCTCCAAAACTTTACAAGTAGCAGATCTCAGCCACGTATCTTTTTTCTTTAGTTGGTGGAATAAGAAAAAAACTCTCCTGCTTTTTAAAATCTCCACTAACAAACTAATGAATGGACTTTTTTTTTTAATTTCAGTCTCTCCCTGCACCTGCAGATGATGACCCTGGTGTCGGCAGTTCCCTGTACACCTGCACAGGCTCCAGGTACATCACCAGCAACTTCTGCCTCTGCAGTGCTGCGACTTTGCTTCGCAGTAGCAAAGATATATCCGTTCAATGTATTTTTATTTCATGGTATAACACACTAGTGCATTAAAGATTTAACATTTCAAATTTAACATAAAGGTTTCACTTGTTTGATTTATTAAAAACCCCACTTCTTGTTTGATTTATAAGAAAACCCCTTCTTGTTTGATGTAGGCTAAAAAAGAATGGGACTTAGAAGACTAACAACCAAGCTTTCCACAGATACATTTTAAGTGAGTATGCGCATTGGTGCTGAAATAGAACTATTTAAAAAGAAAACACAAATAAAAATCCAAATGTGAGTCTAGGACCTAAGTAATAATAATTATCCCCAAAAAACCCAATCCCTCTGGGTTTGCCTGCCTCTCAGTCACAAACACTCAATGGACAAAAGGCAGTTTCTCTTGCTCTCAGCGCTGAAGAGCCAGCGCAGGTACTACAGGGAATAGCAAACCCGATTTTATTCTTCCTCAAGGACCTGGAGCTCGATAGCCACTTAAGCCCTGCCTGCAGCCTCCGCTCCCGGCGCTGGAGGAGGCAGGAGAGCGCAGCTTGGCTCGCCGATCCCCGTTGAGTCTTCATGGCCACAATGAGAGAACAGAAACCAAGCAAATGGGCTGGACCACCAGAAAAAAATACCGAAACCCAAAGTGAGCACTGTGGTTATAACTGACTGCTGTCCTTCGCGTCAAATGAGACTTTAGCATCATGCGACCTCAGCATTCCCGCGGACCGCGGTGTCTCGGGGTGGGGGGGAACAGGCAGCATCCTCGCCACCTTCCGCATGCATTCAGTGCCGCTTCTGCTCGATACACCCTCACATCCAACCAGGGATTGCCACCACTTATTTACCCTTTTTTAAAAATTCTTGTATTGAAACACCGCAATTTGAAAAGGAGATGCTCCAGCCTGGATAAGGAGTATTGAGCTAGTGTGGATTTTGGCTAAGAGGAGCTGGTCCTTGCACCCTCTTGCAGGCATCCTCCTGGAATGGATGTGTCCAGTAAGGACACCAGCTCTGTAGGATAATATTGAGTCCCTGCCTGTCCCCTTGGTAAATACAGGCCTGTAAATGTCACCAGCACGTCCAAGAGGCATCTTGCATACCACCCCTTGGGTGCCGGGGCCATGCCACCTCAGCTCCTCTCGCCAGGAGAACCAAGCTGTGCCAAGGTGCCCCAGGATGGTGGCAGGGACCTCGGTGGGTCTGGACACCGGGGATGGGAAGAGTCCCTGCGCGGGCTCGGCAGGGGAGCGAGGAACGGGACTCCCCAACCTCAAACCTTGCACGCTCCCAAGCCCCCAGCACCACGCCAGAGCCAGAGCCTGCCTGCAGCAGCCCCTTCCCAAGAAAGTTTGGTATTTAAATTCAACGCCTCCATGCTAAGCTACCCCAGAGCAGTTCAATGAGTAGCACAACTCACGACAGATCAAATACATATACAGCTGTGCTACTTAACAAACATCGCCCCGGACTCACACCTTTCTAACAGTGAGTTGTAAAAACTGTGCTTCCAGGCATTAAAAATGAGAACTTCTCTCCCGGTGTCTTTCCAAGCAGAAAGGGTATAGTAGTTGAAAGGCTATATTAGTTAGACCCATTATTTGACTCACAATCCTTAGAAAATAGGTACGCCTTTATCCCGGGTGCCCGTAATAACCGGAGCCTTCTTCCAGCAGCCAAAAACCTCAACCCTCAGTAGGAACTGACTTTAGCTATTTAAATGTTTTATAAGTTTTTTTTTTTTTTCAGTAATTGCAGAAACTTTTCCTAATCTGACATTTGTTAAAACCCCTTATTAGAAATTATGCAGCCACGGAAAAAAAATAAGGGGGGGGGGGGGGAGAAAAAAAAAAGAAAAAATAGAATAAAATATAAAATAAAATAAAAATGAGCTGGCTTCACAATTACCAAGTCAGCCCATGCAGCCCTTCGCTATTGTATGGAGTGGCATAAACCCCCCGGCGGCCTATCAGCTCCCTGGCAGGCAGGGGGCTGCGCTATTCAAAGCGAGAGATACAAGCTGCAGGGCAAAAACCTGGCAGCTCCCATCTGACCCCCCAATCCCCGGCTGGTGACAGCTCCAAGCTCCATGGCAAATTAGCCCTTCTCACATTACAATTGCAGGAGACAGATTCCATTAGCGGTATCTGAAATTGAGTGGAGAGCTGCTCCGTTATCAGACTTGACTCATAAGCGCCGCTATTAATCAGAGCTATGATAGCATTTATATATTTCAAGCTATCTGCCGCCGCTGTGATATTCTGCTACAAAGGGTTGATGGGACTTAGGGAAGGGAACAATGGAGCTTTCTGGGAAAAGCAGAGTAAATCAAGAAAGTCTGTGACTTCCGCACATTCTGAAGGGATTGCGGTTTACATAAATTTTCTCCCAATTGGAGATTGAGCTCTTCCTCATCTTACACATGGGATTTAGTTGTCACTCAATGGTAACAGCTGTGAAAAGGTGAAGCGGCCCACCGCTCAGAATATTGCCTCCGCTTTTAAAGCAATTAACCCATGAACAGGAGGATACCTGGTGATATCAAAGGGATTAAGCCAGGCAGTGCATTATTAACATTTCCTTGAACTAATTCTAACTCTGACTAGCTGTCAGAAAAGACTCTTCAGTCTTTAAAAAAAAAAAAAAAAAAAAAAAAGAGAGTTTTTTGCCCTGCTTCTCCCCCCCCCCGCCCAGCCCTTCATAACGAAGCAGAGTTATTGCAGCCTAATGTGCCTACTCTAGAGCAAAATTTAAATGAACAGATTTGGTAACGTCTTCAAACAGACTGAACTCAGCATCAGTTTATTATGGGGACAAGGGGAAAAAATTATATCTCTCTCTATATATAGAGATAGAGAGAGAGAGAGAGAGAGAGAGAGAGAGATGATCAATTAGCCAGAGGTCACAGTAGATATTCTTCTAAAAGCAAATTAATACTTGAGTACCTTCCTTTCTTCTCTCCCTCCTAAAACTTCGTAACTACTTATTACAAAGCCCAGCTGCTTTTGAAATGGCCAAGATCTTCGCGTTGTGCTACAATGGCAATAATCTACAATAATCTGTAATCTGGAAAAATCCAAATATGCCCTGTAAGGAGATTCCTCCTTCCCCAAAGCCCAGTATTTTAATTTCCCATGACAGTCGAGCTGGCACCCGCACGCCAGGCGGGAACGGTCCTCTCTCATCCCTCCATCTTCCCCAAACCATGCCCAAAAAAAGGAGTCAAACTGTTTGGGGACGCCTCCTGCTCCAGCAAACCTGAGTACCCCAAGGACATGGAGTATTTCCCTACCCCTCGCAAGCAGCAGACAACTTTTCCCGGCACCGGTTAGATTTAAGGGACCATCAGCCATGAGGTCCCTCTGGGGATGGCCATGAGGGTGACCCATCCTCCTGGTGCTCCAACACGCCTGGTCCTTCTCGGGAACCTTCTCAGGAGAGCTCCAGGACACGCATCACTGGAGCAAGAAACCTCAGAACCGTCAGGATGGTCAAGTGCCATTTCCAAAACATTTTGATGACTTCAAAACGATCAAATCATTTTGATGATTTCATTATACAACACGCCTACCGCTCCTTTTTGTTGGCGGTGGGAGAAGGGCTGACTCCGGTTTTCATATGCACCCAGTGTGTTGCTTGGAAGGTCTGGGGGGCAGGGAAGTATATATATATATATATATAAAAATATATATATATACATAAGTCCAAAACTTAACACAATACCCAGAGCAGCAAACCGAAGAGATGTGAACTGCTTAATTTAATGCAACATTTTCCCTCTTTTTCAAAAACCTGCGTGCAACTTAGCCAGAATAAAGCCGGCTAAAACTTACCAGAAGTATTTGGGCAATGACACCTTCTACTCTGCTACTGCCCCTGCAATAAATTAGCTTTGTATATTTAGGTACAGCAAAGCAGCCGAGCTATGAAAGGTGTATACATTGAAAATGAAAAAAAAAAATGCACTTAAAGCAGGGCAAAGCATCCTATTCCTCTTTGCAACAGAGAACGCAAAGAATGCATCATCTGTGCAGAAAATGACACTTTGGCAATCATATTATAAGAAGATAATTGGTTTACTTTGTAAACTTGCTATGCTTTGCCTCCCACAGTAAAACAAAGAAATAGTTGTTTAAAGAAACAATCCTATAGCCGCACTTGCTGCGTCCTAAAAACATAAAGCAGTTCCCCCCTCTTTCAAAGCAAAGATGAATTATTTGCCTCAGTTACAAGCAGTCCGAGAAAACTCTTTGTAAATGCCATTTTACGATAATTACAAGCAATTTATTAAAGACTGTGCAGAGGGGGGGGGGAAAAAAACATATTTGAGAACTAATTCAAAGGAGTAAACCGCTCGTTCGGCAATAGTCTGGATTACTGACAAAAGGGCTTTTTGCATCACAGCGGTTCGACATAATTTTGTTTTAAGATGCACAATCCGGGCTTAAAAAAACCCAATATAACGAAATGAATAACAGAAAAGAACAGAATGAATAAACAGACAAGAAGTTGGAGTTGCTTCCTATCGACCCCGGCAGCGTCTGCGCGGAGCATCCTGCCAGCCATCACCTGGCAGAGGAGAAATCTGTTTAAGGAATAAATTCGATCCTAATCCCGCACGCGCCGTAACATCCCAAACACCACCCAGCCGCGGAGGGAACCACCACTCTTTCCTTAAGCAGTAAAAGAAATTGTCCCGACCTGCCGAGGAATAAACTCGGGAAATGCCTCTTAAACAAAAAAGAGTCAATGGGGAAAAAAAAGGGAGAGATTTACTGTACGGGGCTGCTGGGAGGCACAGAAAAACCCCGCGAGGGTAAACAGCAACCCTGCCTGGCTGGTGGGGAGAAAAGAAAGGTTTTAGAGGTTAAGTTCAGGTCAGACGACAAATGAAATTGTAACAACCCAACTGACATTGTATAATGTCTTCTTCCACTCGATCAATAGGGCAGCGTCAGCCCCATTACCATAGAGATGGCTTCCTCCCCGCTGAAGGGTGGCTATTGTTTGAGGAGAGAGATTTGCCACTTGAACCGTGTTGCTCCCGAAGGATGTGTACTTCATCAATTATTTGTATTCCTAACATCTACATATTTTCATATTAGCATCCACATTTCATGCGGCAAGAGGAGCAGGTGCTTATTTTTCCTCTGGTACCTCGCGGGGGTCACCCCATCAGCTAAATTTTAATTAAAACACAAAAATGCGGGGGGATTTGATAGACCGGTTTAGATCCTTTGTGAGTACGGACAAGCCCGGTTAAAACCAAAACACGCCGCCTTCAGATAGTTATGGCTTTCACGCAGATGGTGCCAGGAAACACTTTCTGAAAGATTTTTTTTTTAAAGTAGATGGCAATAGAAAGAAGAAACTTTTTTCGCTAAATGAATGTCATAAAAAATATATCCATTTTAAAGTGCTTAAAAGGAAAAATATAACACTGTAATTTGGAAATAAAACTGACCTACAATACCTTACAATTCATTTCCAAAAAAAATCAATCGCTGCTAGGCTGAATAATTGATTCTGTCAGTGCCTTGTATCTACGAAATAATTTTCTATAAGTCCTAATAGTTTCTATCCTCTCTCAGTTCCAGGTTTTCCGTTCTTTCATGCAAGTTTTAAATTTGACAGAAGCAACATCTTCCAAATCCAATTAAACAACAACCAAAAAAATTAAACCTCTAGAAGTGTAAAAATAATTCCCAAACTTAGTTTGTCATTCCTCTCCTGCATTCTTATTTCTCTAAAGCAACGATCGCGTCATTTCATATGCACAAAATGGGCACGTAAGGAACTGTCACACTGGAGTTAAAACTAAAAAAGCGGGGCAGATCTTCACGGTAACTGTAATAACGGGAATAACCATAATTAAAAAACATCAGAACCCAATATTAAAAACCTTTAGTAACTCCTTGCAGGAGTTTTTAATATAATCAAAACGAGTTGTGCTCTGATGCTGCGCCTGGCACTGTGCACGGGAGGGCAGCGCCACTTCCAGCTCCCCAAATATACTGTAAAATACAGGATATTAAATTAAATAACGCCGACTTAATTACATGTATTACCCAACAGTAACAGCAATCACTTTAAATGCCTATAGAAATGTTTAGGAATCACTTAAGCAATTCCAGTAGGCGTGCTTTGGAACTGATGCACTGCTATGTGAAAGGTGATGTGCAAAAAGCAACTCCTCTTCAGCAGAGGAAGATGCGCCCAGACAGACGGGGCCCGTGGACCGAAGTTTAAGTGAACTCAGGGCTCTCGGGCTGTGCAGGATCTGGCCCCCCCCGTTTATTCCTGGGTTTATTTCTAGGTTGCCCTCGCTCTCTGGGAAGGTTTCCCCGAGGGGCAATGCAGCTCTGGAAACGGGTGGGAGAAAAGGGCTTTCGTCAAAATAATCTCGCCCTGTCTCATCCCGAAGCGCCCCGATATCATTTCAGATTTCACTGTTTGCAGCCCAGAAACGTGCCCCGTTTTCCCCGCAAAAGAACATCAGAAATTGTTTGTACGGGTTGCGATAATCCTCTCAAATATGGGTCAGGCCGAGGTTAAGAGCAGCCAGAACTTGCACATCAAAGACGAGCGGGGTTAACAAAATCCCCAACCACGTGCGCATCCCGATTGTTCCCTTTTTCTCCGGAGGTTAGAGGTCCGGAGAAAACGGACGGGCTGCGGCCGGCCCCCGCCGCAGACGGCAGCGCCTACGCCGGGAAGCGGCCGGCGCCCGACGCTCGCCCTGGTCCTTGGGTACCGCCGGCAGGCAACTGCCCATCCGCCTCCGCCGGGAGCTGCAATTAAACCGGGTTCACGGTTTCCCGATAGGTGAAGCTCATCCTGTTAATTTAAACAGACCATCTGCATCTTTCGAGAACGACAAACTTCATTAGTTCTGGTTAGTTAAACCGAGCGGTGATTTGTGATAATGAGCCTGAACAACCTGTCACGTCTGCGTAAGGGAAAGGGCGCACTTTTAATTATTATTATTATTATTTAACAGAAAGAAAAAAAAAAAAAAAAAAGAGGAACCTTTTTTGTGCAGGAAAGAAGGTCAAATTCAGATTAAACCACTGTTAGGTTAATCAGAGGAACTAATTACAGCAGGAAAGGGCCGGGGGGAAACGCTAGTCCGGAGGCCAGAGGGGAACAGAGGGAGCCTTCGGAAACGTCCCGAGCCGACGGGGAAGCGCCCTGCCAGCATCACGCCAACGAGAAAACACCCCCCACGACTTTACCTGAAAACCGTGTAAAAAAGCAAAGAGGCGGCAGCTGCTCCCAACAAGCCGCAGAGGAGATTGACTCGGTAGGCGGGGGAGCCGAGGGCCAGCAGCCCCGTCGCCAGTTTGGCCAGCAGCGTGAACAGGGGGTAGCCGGGAGGGTGGGCGACCTACGGACAGATGGATATGGGGTTAAAAAGGGGTGAAAATTCTATGAAATCGAAAGGAGAGCAGCACGCCGGGGTCCAGCAGCAGGAGCCGGGGAGGGATCTCCGAGCGGCACCTCTCCCCGACCCATCCTTTCGTACCAATTTGAGCTCCGCAAATATTTTTCCGTAGTGGCTTTGGCTCCACGCCTCGCCCATAATAATGAGGCGGCGAGAAAAGGAGGTGCCACGTTTCATTAGCGTGCCTTAAAGGGCTCCTTGTTTGGGTTCACAGTATATTAGGGTCATTCAAAAGGCTGGGGTTTTTTTGTTTTGTTTTGTTTTTTTTTTTAAAAAAAAGCAGCCTCTCAACTATTTTATTGGTTAGCAAGTTGAAAGACCACACTGCTATCGGATTACCACCGCGCTGACAGTCCTAAGGTCTTGCCTAAAGGGATCATGCACCATAATAAAGTTTATTAAATAATAAAACTTATTAAAATTGTTAACCCGATTTATTTTATTCTCCCCAGCTTATACAAAATTTGGGTTGATAATAAGCCAGCTACTGTATATACAGTAAAGCCTTTGCTTTATAATTTAGTTTAATTGGATTTAAAACTTGAAGTAAATTGTCGCGTGCTGTACTTATAAGTTAGTAAAAACTGTGGTTTGAAAATAAATTAATCTACTTTACTCCATGCTTAATTAAACTTCCTTAATTCCTAAAACTGTTAATGAGAGCATTGATTAAACAATAAAACTAATACTTACTCCAAGCTCATATGCGGCTGTGATCAGCTCCCCTGTGAAAAAATAATGTAAAACCAATAATTACTATTAGGAAATGACACTCCTCCAAAGTTTTCAAAATCCAAATGCTTGCATTGGGGTTTTGCATTAATTTGACTGGATAAAACTGTAAATCTGTAGAGATTTAACAGCATGAAATTTTCTAAGAATATTTTCTCCCTCTGATGTCATTGCACAAAATATCTTTTGTATGTTTTCGCGAGACTTTTATGAACAGATAAGTGAAAGTATAGGTAGGCTCGGGTAAAGAATGGCCCGAGATATTAAAAATGCAGACATTTGTGCATATTTTCAATTTAAAACCAACTGACTCAATAACTTTCAAGCACTACAGTCTGCAACGCTTAAGCTGCATTGTCTCTTAAAGAACCCGGTTGTTTCTCATTAAAAAACCCCACAGCTTTATAGTTTTAAAGAGGGGAAAATATAATCATTGATCGTGCAAATCTGCATCCCCGTACTTGGGAACGCCGCTCTCCCTCAAAGCTATAAAGCAATTCCTGCAGCATCTGCTTCGCAAGGAACTCTTCTACCTGTCAGCGGGTGCTGCATCCAGCAGCCGCTCCCATTAGAAACACCATTTAGATTTTGCATTTCATTTGTATTTTATGCCAGGACAAATAACTGCCACAAAAAGATCCACGTTAGCATAATAGTTAATACTACTTGGCATTTTTAGAGCACTTGACACTGAAGCATTTTGCAACGCTCCTGAACGGCGTATATTAAATATATTCAATAGGCACAACGCATTCAGGGACGAAGGGCAAAACCAAAGGGCGACGAAATTAAAAATTACGGCTGGTTTTCCTTCTTTCCTTCAAATTTCGTGATCCAATTTTGCGGTCCTGCTAATTTTGCAAGTGCCAAGGTCGCGGTAGCTTTGTCCCATCATTAGACGGTAAAGATGCAAAACGAAGGGCGCTGTTGGCATTAAATGCTAAATTCACAGTGTTTTAATTTCTAGACGTTATTACTTCCTTACCATCCAACGCAAAGGAGGACAATTGTACAAATGGCACCTTTAAATCCTGACATTAAATTAAAAAAGGTATTTTAAAAGGAAGATGCAAGTCAACCCACTATTGCTGTTCGTCACTGCTGTAAAATTACAGCTATCGCCCCACGCCAGCCCGGGGGACAGCCCTGAGGCTTTCTGCACAAAACCCTCTCAGATGTGGATTTTGCCACCCTTGCAAACACCGGCTATTTTTATTGCTACTCTGTTTTTGGAAAGTTTCAACCTATTGCAAGACAGCCCGAAAAAAAATTGGATGCAATGGGAAAACCATCCATCCCGAGCTGAGCCCTTCAGCGTTCAGCAGCTCCGATGTTTCCAGGGCACGGTGAGGCTGGGAAGGAATCGATTCCTCTGCACGCCGCAAAAGATGATGCTAATAAAGGAAACCCTAAATTCGGCGTCGTGGGGGTTCCCCAGCGTGCCGGCACGTGCTGCTCTGTGCAGCGGCTGACGGTGGATGCCCATCATGGCATCGCGGGGACGCTGCTGCCGAGCCAGGCATGGCTTCACCTTCATTAAAATCCTTCTGGGATACGGCAGTATGTGCATCTAAAACGGCACTAAAGATTAAGTTCATGCACGTTGCTGTGATCTTGGTTCGTATCACAGGCAAGAATAACCCCAAAGCAATACAGACACAAACCAACCAGAAACCTGGGGGGAAAAAAAAAAAAAAATACTGGTGGATGCCATTTGCCAAGCTTTGAAAGCCAAGAGCACACCTTTGCCTCATAAGAATTAAGGAAAAAAAAGTAAGAAATCCTGCAAAAATAAGCTCCCAGCTCTGCAGGCCTGTTGAATTCCAGTGGGAAAACCAAAGGGAGCGCATAACACCCAGCACTGCAGGTAAGGTTAATTCTCCATCTCCCACCCACGTACCTGGGCATCGCTTACAGCCGCTGTGGGCTCTATGAGTGAAGATACGGGCTATGGAAGCGCAGAGCACTTCTTATTAAATGACAAAACACACGAAGGAAGACTACAGCATCCAAAAACTTGATTTCAATATATTTCTCGTGAGAGAAAACGACCTGCAGCATCTTCAGACGCTGGCTCAAATGGAAGAGTTTATTCCTGCATAATCTTGGTGTAAAATACATTTCTGACCGTCCGGCTTGATTCCCTGATAAGGGTGTTCAGGTGACAGGCCCAACGCTGCCTGAAAAAAACTGATTTATCCCCAGCAAGTATCCCCAGCAAGGTTGGGAGCTGGTGTCTAAAACATCAGAGGGAAGGTTTGGGTTGGGTTTTTTTTTTTTAATTTTAACCTGAGTTTATTTGATCCCTTTTTAAGCTGTTTTAACATCTGTGGATGTTTCCGAATTAGCTCTAAAAGTCATTCTCTCATTTCTTTATTATAATGTGAAGTCACACGAGAAAGCTGCCGATGCAAACACCTATTGCCTTTTACGTTTTAGGATTACTGCAAACTTCAGGAACAATTAAAAATATAGGGGTAGCTTAAAAATAAAATGAAATAATAATAGGCTCCCTGCCTGAAAGCAGATAGAGCAAATCCTTAAGCACCTCTTTACTCACACAAGTAGCCTCAGTGCTTTTGATGGCATAAGTTTGAGCCCCGTGCTCAGGCACGGGTAAGTTAATCGCCTCGAGCGGGACCGTGCACAGACCTTCCAGGGGACTCCAGCCAGGCAGCAGCGCTGAAGCATCCTGTGGGCTGCTCGGGCCACGAGAAACCAGGGGAATAACCCAAAAAAGTCTTAACACAAGACAACGGGGTGGCTGCTGGCTGGGACAGGCACAAGAGGACAGCGGGGATGAGCCCATCTCCGTGCAGCTGCAGTAAACACGTACAACACAGGCGGCAGATTTAGAAGAAAATGAAAAAAAAAAATAAAATAAGGAGAGACAGGGAGCGAGGGCATGGGGCCAGCCAGGGGATTTCACAGAATCATAGAATCGTTTAGGTTGGAAAAGACCTTTAAGATCATCCAGTCCAACCATTAACCTAACACTACCAACTCCACCACTAAAGCAATTAAGGGTAAATTTCCTCTAATACATTTCCCTCTAACGTGGGTTGCTGGAAGCCGTGTTTGCAGGCACGCACCTAGGTAGTGTCCTTGACACCTCTGACAAAAGTTATTAGCAGAGGAGCAACACACGCTGCACGTGTATACATGCATTTCTATACACACAGCTGCTGTGCTAGGAAGAACCCAGATGACTGTGGAAATTAGGGAAAGAGCAATCCCCCTCCTGCCTCCAAAATGGGATAAAATAACCACAATAACCCAGGGAAAGTGGGGTGAACCCATGCCTGTGCTGCTTGGCTGCTCGCGGTATGTACCGGGATAGTTCACATCAAGCAAGGAACGGATCCCAGCACCAATTCATCACTGAATCAGGAGAACCCACATCTCACTTTGTAAAGGGTGCTAATGGTTATTTGCATCCCGGAGGCAAAACCCAAGCTCAAGTACAACTAAAAACCAGGTTCCTGAGGCTTTGCGCAGCACAAACGGCTCGGAGCGCAGGCACCCCGTGTGTTCATAGACGTGCGTTTCCCGTCAGGGAGTACTTTAAACGACAAAATGGTTAATAGCTGTAAATATATCAATCATCACACATTAACTGATGCAACCAGAAGGAGCAAAGCCAGCCCTGTTACAAAGTTGGGAGCAGAAGCAAAAGCCATCAGGATGCACGCTGGCCAGCCTAGCCAGGGCACGCCTGCACGCCTCGTCCAGAGCGCGGGATGCAAGGTCTGCAGAGAAGGGATTTAAAAAGGAATTCTTTTAACGCAGCTCTGACAACAGGGTGCCTCCGATCCAAACACGGGCAGAGGGAAAATGGACAACACAAGGTTGCATGAGCGTCCATCTACACACCACAACCCCTGCTCTGAGAGCCAGCTAACCAGGACAAGCTTGGTGCAATGAAAACACAGCTCCGTCCTGTTATCTTTAAATCAAATACCCCTCACTTGAATCCCGGCTCAACTTTATGTTCGTGTGCGAAGAGCTGTGCTGAATACACGCTGCCTTATACCCAGCTAGACAAAACCATCCCGCTTTTACCAAGGAGCACTCTCTTTCACGTAACTCTAAACAAAAACTAACAGCAAATTGCAAGGAGTTGTAGTTAAAACGTGTATCTCTCTCCCCCCACACATACGGAAGCTGTAAAATATATGCATCCATTAAAAGCCCATTTATTTATAAGGAATTTTATGCACTGCTTGGATCCAAAACCAGCAATGGCCAAGAGGCATGGAGTTAAACAGACCCACTCAACACTCTACTGGGATATGAAAGAAGTATGCTGGGTATCTAGTCCATCAAAAAAAAAAAAAAAATCAAAGCATCACCTAGAAAATCCAAGCCCTCCTATCCCTAAATCACAGCTGCACACATGCTACAGAAGGCAGGCAGATTTTTAAGCAAGACCAGACTAAACCAGCAAAACCACAGGACCAAACAGGAGAATTTTTTCCCATCTGGTGGGATCAGCACCACAAAACACAAA
The DNA here is from genome assembly GCF_030463565.1 of Pelecanus crispus. Classification (NCBI taxonomy): domain Eukaryota; kingdom Metazoa; phylum Chordata; class Aves; order Pelecaniformes; family Pelecanidae; genus Pelecanus; species Pelecanus crispus. The sequence continues at coordinate 69,858,584 of NC_134648.1, forward strand.
ACATCGGATGGTTTGTCACTGTTGGCAAGTCGCATTTCCAGACAGGCAGATCCAGAGATTTCACTGCTGCATTGGCTGCGGCTGCGCAGGCCAGAGAAAGCGACGGCCCGAGCAGTGATACCACATCTGGCAGGACAGCACATCTGCCTGTGACACCACCAGCCGTCCCCAGGGCTCCTGACTAAATCCTTCGCTGAAAGGCTCGGGCAGAGGCGAACTATTCACTGCAAAGCGAACAGGCGGTGAGGACAGGATCAGGTCAACACAGGGTGGCCAAAGGGCTCCAGCCCTGAGGGGTGGCCATGCTGCACCGGCCCGGAGGGGACAAACCCCTGCGGCGCGACAGCGATGCGCCAGGCTCGGTGGGGCGAGCACCCCATGGGGGGTGGCAGTGCCCCAGTTCTGGGGGTCTGCACTCCGGTATAGGGTGTCTGTGCTGCAGCCGCCTCTGGGGATGAACCAGCCCCTATGGGGAGGTTCAAATGCACCCACCGCAATGGGGTGAGCACCCCACGCAGTGACTGCAACGCACCAGTGCCTGTTGGGGTGCAGCCCTGTGGGATGAGCAACCCTACAGTGGCGGGGTGTGCAACCCTATGGAGCGACAGCGATGCAGCAGCACCTATGGGGGAGAAACCCTATAGGGTGACAGCAATGACCAGCTCCTAGAGGGTGAGCAACCCTATGGGGTGACAGCAGCCCTATGGGGTGACAGCAACACACCAGCCCCTATGGAGTGAGCAACTCTATGGGGTGACAGCAACCCTATAGGGTGACAATGATGCACCAGCCCCTAAGGGGTAAGCAACTATATGGGGTGACAGCAATCCTATGGGGTGACAGCAGCCCTATGGGGTGACAGCAATGCACCAGCCCCTATGGGGTGAGCAACCCTATGGAGTGGCAGTGACACACCAGCCCCTATGGGGCAGAAACCCTATAGGGTGACAGTGATGCACCAGCTCCTATAGGGTGAGCAACCCAATGGGGGTGACAGCAACCCTATGGGGTGACAGTGATGCACCAGCCCCTATGGGGTGACAGCAACCCTATGGGGTGACAGCAACCCTATGGGGTGACAGCGATGCACCAGCCCCTATAGGGTGAGCAACTCTATGGGGTGACAGCAACCCCATGGGGTGACAGTGATGCACCAGCCCCTATGGAGTGAGCAACCCTATGGGGTGACAGCAACCCTATGGGGTGACAGCAATGCCCCAGCCCCTATGGAGTGAGCAACTCTACAGGGTGACAGCAACCCTACGGGGTGACAGCGATGCACCAGCCCCTACAGGATGAGCACCCCTACACGGCGCCCGCGATGCACCAGCCCCCGCAGGGCGAGCGTCCCTACGGTGCCACCTCCCCGGTGGGGTGACCGCAGGCCCCGGCCCCGCGGGCGGCCCCGCCGCCCCCCCCCTCACTCGCGGGCGGGCTGGCGGCGCTGGGTACGTTACCCGCATCCCCGCCGGGCAGGGCGGGCGGCAGCGTGGCCGTGTAGAGAGCCGCCACGGCAGCGCCCAGCGCCCCGGCGGCCCCGCCCGCCCCGGCCCCGGCCCCGGCCCCGGCCCCGGCGCCCATGGGCGCCCCCGCGCCAGCGCCTTCCGGGTTCGGCCGCGCGGGGCGGGAGGGCCGTACCACTCCACCGACCCGCGGGGGGAGCAGCCCCGCCCCGCCCGCCTCCCCGCTCCCCCCGGGCTGCCTCCCTGGAGCGCCCGTTATCAGGGCGCTCGGATAGGGAACAGGTAGGGCCGCGGGCCCGGTGGAGCGATTCGGCGCGGCCTTCCGCCCTCTTCCTCTCACCCCGCCACCCCCCCCGCCCAGCGGAGTTGGTACAGCCGGAGAGGGCGTGGCGGGAGGAGGGGGCGGCCCGCGGCGGGGCGGGACCACCGCGCGGGGGGGCGGGGCGAAACCACCGCGGGGCGGTGGCGGGGGGGGAGACACGGGAGGGGAGCGGGCCGCGGCCTTCTCCGCCGGCCCCCGGCCCTCCCCGCAGCGGGACCGAGCCCCCCGAGGGCCGGGGAGTGCGGGGCCGAGCAGGGCCCCGGCCCTGAGGAGGGGGCGCGGCGGGGTTGGCCGCGAAGGGAGGTGAGGGTGCCTTGGCCGAGGGTCGTGGGCGTGGGCCTGGGCCGGGCCGAAGGCCTCCCGACGCACCAACTCTTAAATTTATTTTAAATACCCCGCTCCCAGCCTGGCTCAGCGGCCTCTGCCCGCTCTCGGCCACCGCAGGGCCAGGCGAGCGGCTCCTCCACTGCTGCTGGAGCCGGGGGCAGCAGGGCGGGGTGCGAGGCCAGGCCCCCCAGGCCCCCCAGGCCCCCCAGGCCCCCCAGGCCCCTCAGGCCTCCCAGACACCCCAGGCCCCCCAGGCCCAGCCGCGTTGTCTCTGCCCTGCAGCTCCACGCACAAGCGTGGGGAATGCGCTGTGCATAGGGAATCAAGAATTATGCCCTGAACAGAGTTACACGAGATGCTGGTGAAGAAAAGGGTTGAAGGTGTCAGCGTGTGGAGTATTAAAAGCAGCGATTGCCGCTGCGGGAGTGGTTAAGGCAGGCAAATAGCGTCCTGAGACCTATGGATAGATGACTAAAGCACATCCCTGGAAAGCACTGTGGGATTGTACCAAAGAGCGGCGAGGCCATACCTGGAGAATTGAGACAAGTTAAAGAGAGGCTTTTGAATACAAATGAAAAAGGTGTAGAAGGGGGTAACTAGGATAATAAACAGCCTTATGGATTAGATCCGAGTGGAGATGTTAGAAAGTTAAGTTTGCATTTATTTAGAAAAAAAGAGTGGGATTAAGGGTTGACACGACTGAAAAACCGTGCGTCACATTCTGGGGACTGGAGAAGCTGGTGCCGAAGGACCCTTTTGAAACAGCCGGCATAAAAACCCCAAAAGGGCACGAGCCGAAACCAAGAAGGGTATTAAGGGAATTTAGGGAATCTTTTACACCCTCCAGCCGGTATGTACAGAGGCGGCGAAAGAGGCTGAAGAAGCGACCCGCTCAGAAGTTAATCGGGTTGCTTGAAGGAACTGGTATTCGAGGGTGTAAACGCCGGCTGAATAACGGCTGGGCCCACGTGGCTGCCTTCCATCCAAAAGGCAACCGCTTGGCTCTGCGGTGACCGAGTGAGCTTCAATATACTCAACTCGTTGGCAGGTTTCTGCCGTTATTGGCTGAGGTTCATCAGGGAGAAGAAAAAGATATGTTGCAATCCTCCGCCAGCCATTGTCACTATGGTAATGAGAGGGGGTCATTGTTCCCGCACCCGTTGGGGCTGCTAAAATGTAATTTTAGCAGCAAAGTGCGCAGTCTGTGTGTGAAAGCAGACTGGTGGCAAGGCTCTTTATCCGAAGTGTGGCTTTTTATTTTTCGGTATTTTTCTTTCTTTGTATTTAACTTGGAAAAGGCGTCCAAAGACAAATGTTAACCGTGGCTGATTACAATTATATTGATGGGGGAGGTAGCAATTTAAAGGCAAATATCGAAATGTGGAAGAATGGCTGGTAATAATATGGTAAGGACAAACTATTCTTTAATTGTCCTGCAAGTTGTTTTATACCTTTGTCATGCAGAAACTGGAACTTTTAGGGTGCCAGTTGACAAAGTACTTTGCTGTAATATGGTAGGGCAGGCTCACAACAGCCTTTATCTTATTGAATACTACCGCTGTTTCAAAGGCCAGGATTACAGACACACTTTATGTCGGCACAAACGCTTTGGGGAGTGCATTACCATTTTTCTTCTGTAAGCAGAAATCTATTAATTCACGAGATTTGACTCCCCCTTCTTCGCCCGGCATGACCCAGGGGTCCGACCAAGACAAGAAAGACACGCAGACCCTCTTTTTTTTTGTTTTGTCAGAGCCAGGTAGATATTTTTCAACTGTTTTCATTCGTGCTCTGGAAGTTGAGAGTTGTCCAAACCCAAGTTAGATTCACCTCGACGCAGAGTAACGCACAGCGACTCTGGGCTTTTCTCAAAGTCTTGAGGATGGGCTCAACAGCAATAAAACCAAAGTATTGCTTGGGAAAGAGGAAAAAAAAAAACACGCTAGGGCAAGTGGAAAGCATTTGAAAGCTGGGCTTGTGCTACACATTGATTTATTAAAAAAAAAAAAAAATCCCTGGAACTTGTAGCACGAGAGCATACTCTAGTGGCAACTGAGCAAAGAAAAGTGCTCCTGGTTTGTGCAGTGTCTTGATGGCGAGAAGCCTCCCACCTTTCCACGGGAGGCTGATTCTCCCCTATCTCCTCCTGCTTCGTGCTCTGCGCTCAGTTCGACGGGAAATACCCAAGGCAGGCAGAGAAAATAAACAGGAACTTCTAAAGTCATTTAAAAACACAGCTTGAGAACATATCTCCCAAAAATGGCTGTGTACTTAGAGAGTTGTCTTTTCACCAGGCTCTATTGCAGATTTGCTCCTGAGAGACGCAGTTTAGAGGAGGCAGGAGATAGGAAAAGGGAGAATAATACTTAAAGCAAATTCTGTTCACCCATGGCAGTGTCATTACAAACTTGAATGAGCACAGTTATTGCAAATAAATAAAAACAATAGACCAGAACCAGTTTTACATAAGAAAATACTGAAATACTGTTCAATTAGTCCTAAGCTTTAGTTAAACCTTTTCTTTTGCCCATCAGGTGATAAGGTTAATACAGAAAGCACTCAACTGCTGTACTTGTGTAACAACAGTCAGCATCCATTTAATGAACTTAACGTGTATACACATTTAGCAAAGCTTCAATATTGTCAGCACTGGGCTGGCACAGAATTTTAATGGCAAAGTAGCCAGCCCGGTCTTCATCGTAAACAATATCCCCGTGTAAGGAAAGCGTGTCCTCATGGGGACCATTAACAATACAAATAAGCACGGCTTCTATATTTAAACAAGAAGTTTGGCAATATTTCCACTGACAATGTATGCCTACCTGCAAAGCACAAAAAGGAAGATTATGCTACTTTACTTTTTGTTCTTAAGTGGCTTGAATAAGCTGCATTTTGTGACTTCTTGGAGGGGTTTTTTTGGGGGGGAGGGAGACCAGGCTTGTATCCCATGTTTACAGCAACATGCCTGCAGTAGCTAGACATGGTGCGGAGGGAACTTCCAAGTGGAACAAAGTAGAATAAAAGCACACGTGGTCCAGCAAGCATCCCTCTGGGCCTGACCTGCAAGCGCACATGGTCAGCACTGCTGAAGGGAGCGGCCTCCGGCTGCAGCCAGCCAGGCTGCGCGCGTGGGCTGGGATCATAGGATCATAGAATGCTTTAGGTTGGATAAGACCTTTAAGATCATCCAGTCCAACCAGTAACCTAACACTGCCAACTCCACCACTAAACCAATTAAGGGGAGAGTAGTAATTTCATGTTTCCTGGCTTGCTGGCTGGATTATTTTTAATGAAAGTAAAAACTGGGAATCATTAAGATTGGAAAGGACCTCCAAGATCATCAGTCCAACCATCAACCCAACACCACCATGCCCACTAAACCATGTCCCAAAGTGCCACGTCTGCCCGTTTTTTGAACCCCTCCAGGGATGGGGACTCCACCACCTCTCTGGGCAGCCTGTTCCAATGCTTGACCACTCTTTCCATGAAGAAATTTTTCCTAATATCCAACCTAAACCTCCCCTGGCACAGCTTGAGACCATTTCCTCTCATCCTATCGCTAGTTACTTGGGAGAAGAGCCCGACCCCCCCTCCCTGCCCCCTCCTGTCAGGAGCTGCAGAGAGCGATGAGGTCTCCCCTCAGCCTCCTCTTCTCCAGGCTGAACACCCCCAGCTCCCTCAGCCGCTCCCCACCAGCCCTGTGCTCCAGACCCTGCCCCAGCTCCGCTGCCCTTCTCTGGACACGCTCCAGCACCCCAATGTCCTTCTTGTGCTGAGGGGCCCAAAACTGGACACAGCATTCCAGGTGCGGCCTCCCCAGTGCCGAGTACAGGGGGACGATCCCTGCCCTGCTCCTGCTGGCCACACTGTTCCTGACACAAGCCAGGATGCTGTTGGCCTTCTTGGCCACCTGGGCACACTGCTGGCTCATGTCCAGCCGGCTGTTGACCAACACCCCCAGGATGGGCCACCAAGGACAGGTTTGGATGTGGCTGGTCACCCAAAGCACATGGGGACCTGTGCGCCTGGGTACGCCATGGAGGTGGCTCCTTGTGTTCTCCCTGGCCATCTGAGGGACCCAGCTTCCCGCGATTGCACTGTACGTCTGCTGTGATACCCCCAGTGCATTCTGAACACATCAAAATTCAAAAGAAAGGTGAAGGTCTCTCAGATATTATTCTAATCATGGCCATTTCTTGCGAAGCTGGGCAGAGGGGAGATACCCAAATCAGCGTGGGCGGTGGGAGGAAGGAGGAACGCGGCTGTAACCGGGGCTGCTGGCATCGTGATGGCTGTCGTCTGGCGTGGGGAAGGGGACCCGGGCGTGGTTGTGGTCGGAGGGCTGGGAGAATCCGGGTGCTCAGATCCATGGGATCCTTGGTGCCACCACTCACAGGACGGCTTGTTCATTATTTCAAAAACCAGTTTCACTTTCTTCCCCAAATAAAAAAATAGACTGAACTAATTTCCCTGTGCAGATCTCGTTTCCCATGATTTTGCAACTTTATAAGACAGGCTTTATCGTCTTGTAGAAGACCCTGCCTCCGCCGGTCTTAGCGGCATTCCAGCTGACTTTCTGACACACTGAGCAGTCACAGATCCATTTGTCTCAGCTCGTTTTCCCAGAACTCTGACAATCAGCTGTTTTTCTTAAACTAATATTACTTATTTATCCACATGCCTTACTGGCAGACTCAGATCTGGTGCCTGCTCTGCACAGCGACTCCACAAACGCGTTAGAGACCATCTTCTCACGTGTGCGGCTGATGGACCACGTGAAGGCCCTGTTCCCTTCATCCCTGGACCACTCAATTACTCTGTGATTAGTATTTGCCAGAAGGGAACACTTTTTACCACCGCAAAACACATTTAAATGCTTTTCTTTCTTCTTTTAATTAGAGGGTAGGACATCAATTGCCATGTTGCTGCTTTGGTGGCCAAACTCAGCCTGGCCCGAGAAATGCCCAAACACAGCATCTAGCTGAAGACCTGCCACAGCAGACGGTGCTTCAGGGGTCTCCAGTGGTTCAAATTTTCTTCACCTATGTTCACAGTTCCAGTAAAACTCATCAGATAACTCATTTAGGTAAGAATTTTTCATATTACATCCAGTCCTCTCTGTTTCATTGCTATTTATTAAGCTGTGATCACATTGTATCAGCTGAGGGTCATGCTCAGGGAATTTGAGCAAAGGAAGAGTGTCAAGCAGGACAGGAATTGCACTCTTCATAATCACTCTCCTCACCTGAGTTTACCAGTGCCTTCTTACCTAGGCCTGCCATATCTTCATTGTGTTCTTGCATTGAACAAATCCCAGGTGCTGCTACCAGTGGTTAAGCTACCACAGGTTGTCTTTTAATCTAGTTGGAAACCGATGGAGCTCCAGAGTCAGTTCAGAAATATGTGTTCTCCCATAAGGTCATTGTATTGGTCTCATTATGGTAAGGTTATAATAGGAACCTTTACTCCTCCAGCCTATTCTGAGGAGATGAGGTTACTGGCCAGAACTGTGATGTGTTGATATATGGCCAAAATTAACTTGTGAAGATGCTGAACAACAGCACATAGTGTAGAACAGCAGGAGAGAAGGTGATCTAAGATGCACTTCAGCCAAGGACTCCCTTCTTTTCACAAATAGACTGCTCCGCAAAGAAGAGGTTCATGTCCCAGCACCAGGCATGTGGCTCCTAGGAGGAAGGCAGTGAGAAGCCTTATAGCTAGGCAGAGCTAGGACTGTGCTTATAACCACTCTCTGGAGACATATAGCCGTGCCTCCTCCTACAGTTGCAAGTTAGAGCTGCTGCAACTTTGAACTCTGGCGAGACAATGCTGCTAAACCTTCAAGAGAAGGGACTCGCAAGGTGTCCTGGTTTCAGCTGGGATAGAGTTAATTTTCTTCCCAGTAGCAGGCACAGTGCTGTGTTTTCGATTTAGGATGAGAAGAATGTTGATAACACACTGCTGGTTTAGTTGTTGCTAAGTACTGCTTATGCCAGTCAAGGACTTTTCAGCTTCCCATGCTCTGCCAGGCGCACAAGAAACTGGGAGGGGGCACAGCCAGAATAGTTGATCCAAACTGACCGGAGGGCTATTCCATACCATATGGTGTCATGGGCAGTATAGAAACTGGGGGGGGTTGGACGGGGAGCAGCGATCGCTGCTCGGGAACTGTCTGGGTATCGGTCAGCGGGTGGTGAGCAATTGCATTGTGCATCACTTGCTTTGTATATTATTATTATCATGATTATATTGTTATTATTATCATTACTATCTTACTTTATTTCAATTATTAAACTGTTCTTATCTCAAGCCAGGAGTGTTTCTCACTCTCACTCCTCCGATTCTCTCCCCCATCCCATCGGGGCAGGGGGAGTGAGCGAGCAGCTGCGTGGTGCTGAGTTGCTGGCTGGGGCTAAACCACGACAGAAGGGACTCCCATTTGCCCCATAAACAAGCAGCCCTGCTGATGTGAGGTCTGTTAGAGGTGTGTCAGCATGCAGGACATGCCATTTCTGGGATAGTTCGTGTTACCTGGAGAGCTCTAATGTAATAAATCCAAATTTTGGAGGAGAGAGGGCTGGAGGCTTAGTAGGCTGAGTGGACTGGTTTGCTTTTCCTAGGCTGACTAGGGGCAGATCTCTGGCTCAGCCTTCTTAGTCCTTGCTCCAGTGGGTGACGGTCCTAGAGATGGTATTTTTATTACACAGGAGCAAAACACAGTAATTTTTCTCTTACATTCTCAGTAACGGCTGAACCATTTAAGCATGCCTCCCATAAAATTTACGCTGGGACAGTGAGATTCTCCATAGCTTCAGAAAACAAGCCTTTGCCAAACCTCACCTATGTTTCCTTCGGTATGCTGGTGGCTGAGAGGAGCATGTCCAAGCTCAGCAGCCACGTAGCTGTGGGTGGCAGCAGCATTCCCGCAGCTCAGACGGACCTCTGCCCTCTTACGTGCTCTTCCAAGCAAAGCTCCTGAACGTGCTCCATTCGCTCGTTTCAAGGTCTGTACAGGTCCTGCAGTTGTTCTCCTTAGAGGTCAGGAAGCACAAAAACGGAATCAAGATATTTTGGCTCCATCTCCATTTCCTGTAGAAGGCCAGGCTAGGAAACAGATTAAATGGATTACATTAAATCCAGATTAAATCCTGGCGTATACCCAGACCTGACTTGCCCATTCACATTGCCAGTTGCTCGGTGCCCATGTGGCCAGAGGATTGCATGAGCAGTCCATGTTCAAGCTAGTTGCCTTGTGGGAGTTGTTGGAGGAAGGACCCCAAATTCGATTTATGTGCTGGACTGCAGCTGTGGGACGTTGCCATGAGGAGACCATGGCCCAACAGCAGAAGCAGCAGGCTCTGCCCAAGCTTTCTACATCACAAGTAAGGGCACAACTGAGCACATGGTAAAAGACAACCTGAACCCAGGTCTCCTCTCCTGGTGTGCCCCAAAACTGACTTCAAGCTCGCAGCTGAACATCAGCTAGTAACCTTATAGGATGGCCATAAGGCAATCTGCGATATGGGCCCAGGTTCAAGTACAACCTAGATCTCCCTCACAGGAGCTGTCAGAGCTTTTCCCGCTCAGGCTGAAGCAGAGGGATGCACCAGTTTCTATATGTCAAGCTCTCAAGAGTTAGAAAACACCAACGCAAAACTTCAGTATGCCCCTCTAGGGCATGAGTGTTACAACAGCTTTTACCCAATGCCTATGGCTGGATTTTGTTATTTCTTTTCCACAGGTCATGGCTCACTTGATGCCTAGGATGGATGGTGATTTGGAAATAAACCAGGGAACTTTTGCATAATCAAAAAGAGCTGATGAATATGCTGGAGGCTCTAAGGTGGCTGAGATGAGGGGCTGTGGACTGTGCAAATGAAAGCAGCGGGGGGCAAAGGCAGAGTCCCAGTAAGTTGTCATGTGAATGAGACTTCCCAGGGAGGGAAGTGGGACAGTTGGACTGGTCCCATTAAGAGAGAAAACTTCCAATCTGGCACTGCCTAATCTCGGATTTGAGGTAGAGTGTTGCCCTGAGCATCTTTTTAACACCAAATAGCTGTTGACAATCACATGAAAACAACATTTAACATAAAGCAAGAGGCCAAGGTCTTTGCAGAAGATACTGGATTTTTCCTAGAACTGTTACTTCAAGGGTGGATAAAAAGAGACGATACGTACATAGGGCAGTTCTTGAGACCTTCAAAACCTTCATTTTACATTAACTGAAGGAGAACAGTTTCTACAGCCGCCTCCTCCCCTCTCTTGCATCTCAGAGCCCAGGACCGGTGACTACAGTGTTACGTGGTCAGTAGTCACTACAAAGTCTGCTTTTATGTTAATGCACCTGATGTTACCACCACTTATAATTTAGAAGCTTCAGACTTCTCCTTCTCTGCTTTCTGTGGCCTGGTATTTTCAGGCTCTTCACAAGTCAGAATGAGAAAAATGCATCTCATTTCTCAAAGGCCAGAACTGCTGGTGCAGAAAATAGCTAAGTGCTAGGGACTGAGCTCTGCTTCTGCCTTCATTGGGATAAATCCAGCATCCCTCACTGCCTTCAGCTGATTTACTCCCCACTTGGTGTAACCGAAAGCAGAATTTGCCTCTTGCTGTTTTTCGATGGCATTAAGGCCTTTAAAGAAAATCCTACAAAAAGACTTAGGTGCAAACAAAATCTCCTGCTTTCCACAAATCTGTCTGAACTTACACTGCGAAAGGAAACGCAGAGGAACTGAAGCCTCTTGCAGAGGGCGGGGGACTTTCTAGCACGGTCAGCTGTGCATATATTTACACATGATATTAGCAGGAAAAAAGACAAACTGGGTGCATCGTGACCCAAGGTGGTCCATATGTTCTGTGCTATCATTACCGCTGGGGTCAAAGGTGTTGCCAGTTGGTGACTTGATAAGCATGATGAGCTAACAAGCGACAGCTTAATCAGCACAGATAATTCTTCTGCAATATATGAGGTAATTGCACCCTTTTTTCTGATCTTTAGGAACCTTGTGGATTTTTTTGCTCATAAATATGAGGTAATGCCATACAACTTGACCTTCCCAAAGTTTTTACAAAAAGGAGTGTAATATCCACTGGTTGTTCATTAATATAGCTGCCGGCTTATGTAGACTATTTTTTTGTCCAGTGCAGCTGACTGCCTGGAAAGAACACCAGGAAAAATGCAAGAAAAGCCTTTAAAATTCACTTAATTTTTGTAGACGTGGATAAACCCCATCAAGTTCTGACTTTAGGGAGTTGCTCCTGTTATTTTCTGGGAGACACCAAGGGCCGGATGGAGGCATCTGCAGGGTCTCATCTTTCATCATTCCAGGAAGGACCCAGCTCTGCAGCACTTCTGGGGAAGGAAGCTCTCCACTAAACACCGTAAGCCTTGCATAACCCATCCCTTCACCTGGCACTTCCTTCCCCTGCCCTGGCCAAAATCACACCTCAAGAGGCTGCCAGTAAAAGGCTCCCCGAAACAGCCATTCTACCTAGAGGCTGGAGACAAAGAGACGCCGTTCAGACAGCCCCTCGGTGTTAAAAAAGGCCGTCGCAGAGCAGGAGGAAGGCAGGACAGTCTGCAGACTCCAGGGTGGCCACCTTGAACCGCCACGTTAGTCCTGCACTCCAGACAAGATGTGTCAGAAGTCCAGATTGGAGGGTGGGGGATATCCTGTCTCCCACCTCCTTTGGCTCACTTGAATTTCTCCTATCTTGGACCGGCTGGAATTAAAATAAAGAGTCAGGACCGTGGGCTGCCAAATTCCCTCGGTTGCGGTCAAATAGGAACGGCTGCCCATCTCCGCCCCTCGCTCATTTGTTTGTGCCTGTAATAACTGGATTTCCCAGCTGGTCTCCCAGCCCAGGACCTGCTTAACTCCAGTGAGCAAACACAAGTAGGGGAATTCGGTCCAAGCAGGCAGGTGCAGTGGCTGGATAGCTTGTGGATTTCCCTTCTGCCACGAAACAACAGTTACTGCACATATGTTGCAAAGATAAGCCTTGTTTGCCATCAGTAGAGGAAAAGCCAGAGGCTCGCTGCAATTTGGGAGTCTTGCTGTCAAAGAGATGTGAGAGCGAAAGGTGTGTGTGAAAATAAGGGAGGATGGTCTCTCAGCAGCCGAGGAATAAAAAACAAAGCATTTTGGCTTCGGCTTCTTGCAAACAGGAAGCGCATCTGCCCTGGAGATGGTGGGTGTGGAGTTACATCTGTGGCCAGCACTGAGAGGAGCATTTCTGGAGTGTTAGGCTCAGGGTAGGCTTCCCAAAGAGACTTGTTAAAACACAGGAGAGGTCTAAAAATTGCTGTAAGCATCCGTAGGGGTGCAAAAAACCCCTTCGCAGTTCCATTTAGCAATCTACAGCTTAGCAGCGAGGAGGGTAGGTGGTAACTTGACCGTGGTCTGTAAGTACCCCATGAGGAGAAGATTTCAGACACTGGAAGGCTGATTAATCGAGCGGACAAAGGCAAAGCGAGCCTGAAGTGCTAAAAGCTGCAATTAGATAAACTACACCTAGAAGTAAGGTGAGTGGTCCTGAGCGAAGGGAATTAATGGAGAAATTTGCCTGGGGTTGCAGGTCCTGGTTCACTCCGCTGCGTGGTGATGGCCGCACACGCCACTTTCTGCTCTTGACGTCCCCTGTTTCTTTTCTAGTTCCCTTTTGTCTTTTCCAGAGGATGCAGGGGACGTTAGGGCTTGAGATGACTTAAATGCCCCTCGAACCATGCATGGAGACAGAGACAATAACAAACAGCCCAAGAGAAGGTCCAGGCCAGCAGAATTCAGTGTTTACCTGCCAGGATACCCCGATTCCCAGACCAGCCGGCAAGACTTGGCTTTCTACTAAAGCATTTGCTTGAGGGATGGAGACTCCGGATTTCTTGCCCTGTCCCATGCAATGTTTCTGAGGGACTAAGACAGGTCGAGTGGTCCAGCCCCGTATATAACATATGATCTGTACACAGGACCAGTGCCACCAGCGGCGCTGGCCTTATTCCACCCCGCAAAGCAGCATCCGCTCCTGAAGTCCGTGGAGCTCCAGGAGGCCAAGGCTGGGAGGAGAATAAGACCTCCTGTTTCTAACAGCCCCTAATCCCTGCCCTCCGTAATCAGTTTTAAAATGGCCATCAAATCTTCCCTCTGCCTCTAATTGGAAAAGTGATGTCAGCAGTAATCTGCTGCCCCAATTTATCTCCATATATTTGGGCAGTTTGGGCTAATGCATTGTTTCATAAACATATGTTTGGACGCAGCCGTGCGTGCACACACACAAAGAGAAAGCTCTGAATGCACTGCAGCAGTTACAGAGACTAATGCCTTAAATATTACTTTTAATACTAATGTCAGATTATTAAAAACATAATCCATTCTCCTGATTGGACCTAATGTAAGCAGGAGGATAAGAGGGCTTCTATCCATGCATTAACACATTTCATAGAGTGTAAAGCCACTTTCTTCCTCTTAAAACATAAGGTCAGGAACTAATAGAATCTGTACTTCGAGTGGTTTTTTTTAAAAACATATTACATAGAAAGTTTAGCAAAAGTTAATCTGTCGATAAGTGTCGGCTGGAGCTGTGTGGGTAAACAAGAAATAAATGTAATTCACATGCAATTTTTTCCCATTAAAAACCTATCTGTGCACTTTAAAACATTTATGTTTAAATAGAACAGAGACCAGCACTAAGAAGCACTCAGCCCAAAGCAGCTTTATGTAAATGTGTTGTAAGGGACTAAAATAAAGTAAGCTACCCAAATCTCCCAAAGATAAAGGGAGAAGGGCTCTGACCCCGTGTGAGTTCTCCCCTCATCCCAACCACGTGCCGTTCCTGGGCTTCATTCCCTTTCCCCCTTCTCATGCACCTCTGGATTTAAACTAAAGAAGAATAGATTTAGACTAGACATAAGAAAGAATTTTTTTACACTGAGGGTGGTGAGGCACTGGCACAGGTTGCCCCGAGAGGCGGTCGATGCCCCATCCCTGGAAACATTCCCGGCCAGGTTGGACGGGGCTCTGAGCACCCTGGTCTGGTTGGAGATGTCCCTGCTCGCTGCAGGGGGTTGGGCTGGGTGGCCTCTAAAGGTCCCTTCCCACCCAAACCGTTCTGTGATTCTGTGATTCTATGATTCTCTCCGTGGCAGTGTTCCCCGTCTCCCTCCGGGCTCCCCCACACATCTGCTTCGTGCCCGGCCAGCGCTGGGGCTCAGGGATGGTTTGGCAGCGGCGGGGCAGCGTTCTTGGCACCCCGGTCCTGACCAGTGGGTCTGTCACCTCTCCATCACACTCAGGTCTGCCAGCCTCCTCCTTGCCAACCACAAGACCTCCTCAGCCACAAATTCCTACTCTAGTGGGCTGGGTTATTTCCAAAACCAGCCCCCTTCTCCCATTTCCTTTGCCCAACCTCTGGATAGCAATTTGGAAAGGCCAAACTGGGTGCCAAAGCAAAGGCAATGTCTGCAAAGGGCTGATTTTTGCACAGGACCCACAAATTTGGTGAAACTATCATTTTTAAGCAGCCTCAGCTCCCCGACGTTGGCAGAGGCCGGGCGGCCGACCCTGCTGCAACTCATTTAATTGCTTATCTGGGAGTTTGGAGGGGGCTGGCAGGCGATTCAGAAAGCAGGCTTTGGAGCGCAGAGCCGGGGTGATGGTCCTCCCCGGGGGAAGGCATGCAGCCAGCTGCACAGCTCTGCCTCCTCCTTGCTCCAACAGTGCATCTTCTGGGCTGCTCCACCACCATCCTGTTTAAAACAGGAACCATTTGGTTCCCCCGAAACAGAACTAAGAGTTGCTGCGGGGGGTGCCGGCTGCCAAGGGAGGGAGACGAGAGGGCGGCGGGAGAAGCAGGAGGTGGAAGCTTGCGCTGGCAGACACCAGGACTTGGCCCCCGTGCTCCCAGCCACATGCCAGCGATTTAAGCTTCATAAACAGGCTCCAGCCACCAGAAAGAGATTGATGACATATGGATTTCATACATTCAGCAAATGAAAGAAAAGCTCTCTACGGCTGCATGGGATTAGCAGAATTTATGTGCTGTTCCTTATAGCAAGGGTCCTGGAGGAGGGCTGCATTGCTGAGACACCGGCCAGGGCATACGTTCAAATCTTTGCACCATCACGACAAATCACTTAGGGTCATTCTTGTCTCGATGGCGTTGGAGAGGGCTGACACCCTCCGAGAGACGGGCAGGAGGCATAAGGAGGGTGTTGCATGGCTGGGGCCACCCACAGGAAAGCAATAGGGATGGGGACCTGGAGGGAATTTGGGTCCAAGAGGGTCCAGACCCTCCCTATAATGGAGACAAGCAATTCCCCTCCTTGTCTCTCTTTCCAGTGACACATGCTGCGACTGGTTTTTCAGGCAGGTGCCCAAAGGTAGCTGGCATGTGGCACAGGTCCCTGACTGCAGCGCAGGGATGCTGGCAGCACGGGGACTATGCAGTGCTACGTTCATGGCCATGCGGCCTCTTCTCAGTTGCCAAAATGAAGGTGGTGCCTTGTGAGGAAAGGCAGAGCGTTCACTCGTGTGGCTGCAAGCTGTGCTGGGACTCAGGGGATTCAGGGGATCTCCGTGGGGCTCTCTTTTTTAGGATCCTGCTGTCCCATCCCTACACAGCATCATGCAAAAGCACAGGGAGGCGGCTCTCCGTGTACGGGGACAGGGCCAGAAGCTGCATGGCTGCAGCAAAGGGGATGAAGGTCCACCCAGGCTGGCACAGCCTGCTTCATTCAGGGCTTAAATACGTTGCATAAAGGCTAGAGAAGAAACAGCAGTGTAGAGAAATGGAGGAAGGGACAGAGAGATAAGAATAATAGTCAAAATTTTGGCTTTCGTCCAGTTCCAGGGAAATGTGGAACAAAGTGATTTGGCATTTCCCGCCCTGTCATACAATTTAGGCAACATTCGCCTGTATGGAAATAAGTTGCTGATGCTGCTTTCAACCCAGCAACCTTGGGCTGCTGCAGGTCCTTTGGCCAACTAGTCTAGTACCACCAAAATCAAACAGCAGGCTCTTTCACTCAAGAGGTCCAGTTTCCAGAAAAAAACCCCTTTTACCTTCAGATATCCTCAGGCCATGACTCTTAACCCTGTCAAACACCATGCACCAGTTCATGAGCAAAATCACTAAAGAAGGAAGAAAAAAAAAGTAAAAGAAAAAGCTAGGATGCTGGATAGTGAGCCCCAGCCATCGTGTGGCCATGTTAGTTTGGTAAAACAGTAAGACAACACTTTGAAACAAATGAAAATTGGTTTGTGAGTCTGATGGTGGTACAGAGCAGGAGGGAGCTGCTATCTAAACCCCTTATGTGGCTTGTGTCCTTAGCAGAAGCTGAGCACGCCTTGGGGGATCAAAAATCCCTACAAATGGGAATTCCTTGGCCATCTATAAGGCTGTGATTTTGTTATGGCAGCCACAGGAGCCATGAATTTGAATTAATTCCGTGAAATCTTACAAATGGATGGAGAAATACCTCTAATTCGGCAGATTCTTTCTTTCGTTTCCAAAAGATAGTGTCGTGCCATGAGCTGATGGCAATTCAAATCAGAGGAGATATCACTCAGCAGAGAATTAGCTCCTGTAGCTGTGCCTGTGTCCAAGACATGCAGCCGGGTGGGGATGTGGAAGGAGTGGGGGAACACGACCAAGGTCAAAACGAGATGTGGAAAATTTGAGCAAGAGCTCGCCTTGGGCAGAGCAACGTTTTGGCAATAGCAGATCAGTGATGGTGCTGGCTCTTAGCACCAATTAAAGAGAAAAGAGAAATCTGAGTTCATGAAGGGGCAGTGGCTGGTCTGGCATTGCCAGCTGGGCAGTGTCACTGGTCACACCAGCGTGTGCTTCTCTGTATTTGAAACTTTACCATGTTTGGCCAAATTCATGGGCGCAATTTCCAATTAAATACTTGAAACCCTCTTGAACCTTGGTGCCACTGACGCGACGGCATTCCCGCTGTGGCCGCTGCTCTCCGAGATGTCGGTCGGTAATCACCAGCAGCGCTCCGCTGAGATGGTGATGGGTATGAACTCGCAGATGGCAGCCCCAGCTCAGGGTCACGCCTCCACCAGCTTCTCTGCGGAGTAAATTAGCACCTCCTCGCGCTGTTAGTGAAAGATGTAGCTGGCTGGCTGTGCATGTGTGTGTGGCTCAGGCAGGTGTTCATGACAAATATTTTACCATTTAAAAGTACTTTTAAGCCAAGTGCCTCATTTGGTATCATTCCAGGGACTTTCCCCCCTCCTCTTATCTTCTCCATGACATAAGCTGAAATTTACTGCTCTGAACTTATAGTCACATCATCTGCTGGAAACTCCCTTCTTCTTTACATTTAAGTGTCTCTTAAGCAGCATCACCAGTGTGGCAAGCAGCTGTGGGTTTCATTTTCAGCTTGCCTCCCTTTTGGGATTCCCGGCACCAGAGACAATGTCACAACCTCTGTGTCCTCCTGATCCTTCAGCAAGATCTCCCCTATTCCCACATAGCCCAAATGGAGTGAACATTTCTCTTAGGAGAGCAGGATAAGGACAGACAACAGCTTTGTGTCTCATTTATTTCAGCAAGAGCTTCACAGCAAAGGCATGAAGTGGGGGCATGGTGGGACTCAAAATCCTCGCAATCCCATCCCATCCCGTCCTCGCATCCTAGCGTCCCATCCCTAGGCAGGCAGGGTGGGGCTAGGGTGGTGGTGCAACGCCCCGAGGGAACATATTGCCCATCTGAAGGGAAAGTAAGGGGTTAAATAATGGCTCCTGGGCAACCAAAGGCACAGGAGTGGGTGTGCAGAAGGGAAAACTCAGCACTTGGCCCTCTGGGAAGCCCAGCAACGTCTTGGTCACGTTTGAGCCCTTTAATCCACACCATTTTAATTTACAGGCCATTGAGAGGAACTGGTTAAAATATGTTTTCATTGCAATGCAGGTAAATACATTGAAATATAGAATCATAGAATCATAGAATCATTTAGGTTGGAAAAGACCTTTAAGATCATCCAGTCCAACCATTAACCTACATTACCAAGTCCACACTAAACCAATTAAGGGTAGACTAGACTGAACCATGTCCCAAAGTGTCACGTCTGCCAGTTTTTTGAACGCTTCCAGGGATGGTGACTCCACCACCTCTCTGGACAGCCTGTTCCAGTGCTTGACAACCCTTTCTGTGAAGAAATTTTTCCTAATATCCAATCTAAAATTACCCTCTTACTCAAGGACCAGCTCTTGAATTCCTCATTTAGTTTGTGTTTAGCCTTTCTTTGCTTGCCTCTGGTTCGGTTTAGCTTCCTGGCTGTTGCATCAATTAATGTGTATAATCCTGTAAAGACTTGACTAAAGTAGTAATTGGAGTAGCCTGATGGAAACCGTGACTGATAGATGAATGACCTACTGGAGGCCAAGGTGGTGGCACAGGACAAACTGCCCCACAAATGGCCAAGAGGGGTGGGGAGGAAGGGAGATCCCTCTGCCGAGGGCAGGGTGACCTCATGCCCTGTGCAAGGAGGTCGGTGTAAGATAATACGCCTTTCTTTTGCCCTCCATATAAAAGGAGAGTCAGGAACCGTGTAAGCCTTGTACTGACCCATCAGGGTCTGCTTGTCCTTGTGCAGGAGCAGATATGTTAACACATTGTCCCGTGGGTCAGTAGTGTGTCAGGACCAGGTCTTGTAAACAGGGAAGCTGGCTATGTCACTGCCATCCCACTGAGCCCATGGCTAGTATTTAGGAGGCAAGACTTGCATTGGGCTCTCTGGACAGTACATTCACCAGCCTGGAGGTCTCTGAGGTAGCACCACTGGGACCTAGCACAGATGCAGCCCCGTGGCTGCACTGTACCTCCCAGGAGTGTGGCAGTGGCCCCAGTGGCTACATTGTCCCCAGGGCCAATTCACCATTCGCTCGTGGTCCTTCAGAATTGTCCTCACCATGTTGTTCTCCTTCCATGACCATGGCCTCCTCCAGCAGACACCTAAATCCTACCAGCTTTCGTGACCCAACTCCCCAACTTATCTTTCCTGCTTGGAAGATCTTCCCCATCTGCCCCTACCATGATAGGAGTGAAAAGAAGAGGAGCAAAGACACTACCCATGAGAAGAGGCAATTTTGGAAGGCTGTCAGGTGGGACAAAAGGTGGACATCGCATTAAGGAGTGGTCTGTGTGACCATTACACAACTAAATTACAGCAACTCGTTTGCACATGGCATAAGGAAGGAGGCAGTTCGTTTATCAAGCATGCTGGACAATACGAGAAGAGGCCAAAAATCACCTGAAAACACAGGCAACGGAAGTTTAACATATTAACAAATTTGGCAATGTCTCCTGTTTAGCAGATCAGTGAGTATTGAAACAAAATGGGGCCAGAAGCTAATTATATGGAAATATTTCTATTTGCACATTTCACTGGAAGGCAAAGTGGAGAGTATAACGAATGTATCTCCACAACTGACAGGAATATTAAGTTTTCTGTCATTTTGCTACCACGGCTACCTTTCTCAGCATGCATTCTGTCCTAGTTCCTATTAAGGTGAGAGCAGAATCAAACTCATTAATTGTCTGGATTTTAGATATGATAAGAATTTAGTGGTTGGTGTTAATTAAACTACAAAACAACTCCTCTTGCTGCGGTGTGCATTCCAAGTTGGAGCAATTAATTCACTCACTTAAACTGATCAAGATTTAATTACCATCACTCTGTGCAATTACTCCATAATTAAAGTAATTTGGTTCATTCCACTTGCTGACAGTGTCATTGAACAGCCATTCATAGTACCAAAAGAAGTGATAATTAACTTAAAGAACAGCTCAAGGCAGTTTTACACAGACTTTTAGTTATTCCTAAATATACCTATATGGGAGAAAGAAGCCGATCACATAATACAGGTGCTTCCCTAGTAAAGGGTTTCAGATATTTTGTGTTCATTTTTTTTCAGCCAGCACACTGTAGCAGACCCAATTTTGGGTATGGCTCTGTAGTTGTCACCAGACAGCATGCCATTTTGTACAGGCAAGCACAATAAAACCTGGATCCCTCCAGCAGTACAGACATTCCCTGCCTGTTCCTGGAGAGTCCTCATTAGGAATGAAACAAAATCCTCAATAAAAAGCTCCCACCACCCAGATAATGCTGCCAGCTCTTAGATGTTATCAAGTATCTCATGACAGAGCAAGTCCCCGGTTGCTGGGACCAAGGGAAGGCAGAGGAGCCTCAGGGTTTTTAACAATCCGTGTTCCTAGTCCCTAGGTGTGTTGACAACAGCTTGGAAGCTTGACTTAAACGTACTCCAAAAACTGAGACAAGTTAAAAAAAAAAGCATGTGAGACTGAAGCTAATCTCGTGTTTGGAGAGTGGTGGGATCTGGCTCAAGAGGTTTTTTTTTTTTAACTTGGAGAGTTGGAGACACTACAAATAAAACCTGATGGCCTTTGAGCTGACCAAGAGCATCTCCACAAAACCTGACCTACCACTGTTACCATCTATCAGCCCACCTGCTTCCCTCTTCGCTCTGTGCAGCATCTTCACCTCCCATGGCGTGTCAATACTCACAGCAGCTACAAGCACAGCCTACGGGGGTGCTTCACCGGCTGCCTTTGGTCCTGTTGCAGGAATATTGCTGGTGGCCACGAGGGCTAAATCAGTTACTCAATATACTTTCAATGGGAACTACAGTAGACACCTGCTTTACCTTGTGTAAGGCAGTGAACTTAGAAGAAATGCAAGGCTAGAGCTCTCGAATATTTTTGTATATACCAATGTCGTGTTTAAAATAATGTTAAATACCTGGTCTTGGTGTTCATGGCACATCTATTCAGAACTGAATTTTGTGCTTATTTTAGTCTAGAAAACAGTTTGGCTGGTAGAATAATTCCTCAAGAATTGGAAGTGAATATTGCTGCCTATTTTCAGAAAAGGGTGTTTGTACTCACAAGTGCAAAGCTAGTACCAGAAACCTCTGTGCTGAGCTACCTTCTAAGAGGTCGGACTTATTAGACCAGTCTAATCTTTCCCCAGTAACCTTGTAAGATGCCCATGCCAAACTCTCTGCAGGACGGGCAGAGAAAGAGGCAGACATATCCATCCATCCTTACTTTTGAAGGATTCTGAAGCTGGAGTGGTAAAGACGACCATCAACAGATTGTCCACCCATTTCTAAGTTAAGTCTTCTCAGCCCATGCACAGAAATTCAAAACATGACCTGTCACAATCATTTGGACACAAAGTATGCAATATTTGTGCTGAATTTTTTTTCTCACCACAAAAGTGATGTTTTGATGATGATCATCTCAAACAAGTGGAAGAAGCACACCAGATATCCAGGGAGCCAGTCATGAGTACCAAATCAATTGCTGGTATCAGCCTTTGCCAGGATCTCTACTGTCTCCGTCTAGGCAGACGCAGAAGGTGGATGTCACTTAATCTGAGCTATCTGAAAATTAATGGTCCAGTTTTTCTTAAAAGTACAGATTCCCTCTTCTGGAAAGAGAGAAACACCTCTGGAGAGCAACTCCTGCCATTCTGAGAGGGACTTAAGGTGGCTGGGATGTGTCGTCTCCTCAAAGAGCCTGTCTTTCCTCACCAGCATCATAGGGAAGCCAGCCCAGCTCAAGCTGACCAAGATGAATCCACTCTATGCTTCAATAGGACCATCTGTCCATGCTCAGCCTCATCCTACAGCAAACACAACATCCTCGGTTTTCTCCTCATTCGCACATCTCATGGGTGCCCTTCACTAGGTGCAGAGATGTGTGTTGAGGCCAACGGTGGTGGTGGCACTATGAGAGGTACGATCTTCCCTTGTAGCCTGCACGCATCCTCCTGGAGCACCCTTTCCCTTACAGGGCGCCTCAAGTGTGTGCGTAACGCGCTCCAAGAGCACAAGGCACAGGGAGCAGCATCAGGTTTGGAGATCTTTCTTGTGAGAGGAGATGAAAGGAGATGGACCTACACAGACTGGGAAAGGAGATGGACCTACACAGACCAGGAAAAAAAACATCAGGTGTCTACGATTGCATCTAAACCCAGGTAAACATTAGGTGTCCTTGAGCTGATGGACAGTGTGGACCCCAAACACACCAGACTCAACCAATCATGAATCAGCCTGGAAAAATGAAGTTTTCTCATTGTCAGAGCTGGCTGATTCTGATGAGAGCAGTGGGAAGAAAACAAGGTGGCTTAAGCAGAAGGTGAGCAGCTAATAAAGGGGATTATGGTCCCTGGCTCCACGTGGCAGCAGGTCCCCATGTGGTCCCGCAGCCCTGCGACCCACTTTGAAGGTGGTGGGGGCCCTGCAACTCCTCTCTTGGTGCTTTTCCATCAGCCATTAAAGCTGCATTTCTCAGCAATGCGAGACCTCTGCAGAAAGCTGAGCCGTGCCATGAATTATTCCTACACCTGCACCATCCATAAAGCAGAGCCTTTCGGTTGGGCTCCCAAATGCTTGTTAGCCTTCTGTGACTCAGCAGTGGCTAAGTTAATGTCAGCTCTACCCAGGGGAAAATCTTCAATATTTCTTTTTACTTAAAAAGAAAGAAAAAAACCCCCCAAACATTATTTTTAAGCTCCTAAAAGAGCATTACGGAAGAATCAAGAGGAAGGAAAAAAGAGACTATGTAAAGATTGCTTACCAGAGTCCTTTTACAATATTCAGCCACACAACAGAAATAGGTGGACATTAATACATGCTAACCTTGCACACCTAAATACCATTAATTCATCAAAACTAATAACATTAATTCCTTCAAAAATGAGATTAAAGACAGGCACCCCTTGCAGTCATAATCTGTGGCTGATGACACTAAAATGAAACCTCCAGTATACAAAGCTACCAGCAGAGCTTGCAGAATCTCATAAATTGCAGCTGGCAATACATAAATCCTCGAGACAATATACATTATTTTCCAGGGAGCAGGCAGTTGCACGCCAAACGCCAGGCAAAAAGGAAAGCAAAGTCGTATAACTTCTCTCCCAACGCAAGAGTTGTTGTCAGAGAAGCGTGATGCCGCTCGGACCAACGCTTACCTAAATCTGTCAGGTCAGAGCAGGATTTAGGACACGCATCATGGGAACCACATTTGTTTTCAATCTGCAAACCCAGCTAGCAGAAACAAAGCATAACTCAGAGATGGAGGTGCCGTCACCTTCTGGCAGTGGGTAAATGACTTTGGGTACACCACCTACCCTCGCTTCTGGATATTTGAAGAGCTGGAAAAGGTCTTTAGCAGGGCCTGCCGATGCCCCTAATGGGTGCTGAGATGGCTTTAGGGTGAATAAGGGCTCAACTATACATTGCTTTCTCCCCAGGGCTGCCTCCAAAGGCAGCTGTAAGTCAGCTAAAAGCTTTCCTTTTGGTTTCAGTGGTTTTGGGCTATTGGCCTGGCGGCGGATTGCAAAGTGGCACACTCTAAGGGCAGGCTTGGGTGGTGATGGGTGAGAAATACTAGCTAAGGTTAGCACAGCTCCCCCGTCTCAAAGCAAATGGAAATCTGAGAGTTCAGATCCCGTACTCAGGGTCAGAGCCAGCACCAGGATTGGCACCTATCTGCTCACTTTCTTCCATGTCTCGTCCTCTGCCTCATCCCGTCCCCAGAGGCATGGGGGAATAAGCGTGCTCCACAGCCAGCTGCCGTGTCCTGCCTGTCCCTTTCTCCATCCTTCGCTTACTCCTCGGTGGAGACGTCCCCTGTGCTTGTCAAGGGAAGTGCTGACCAGGGCTTAATGTGGACTTTGGTGATGGCAGAGCCCCTCATCTGCTCCTGAAACATCCTTTTGCTACTTTCACTACTGATATTTCAAGTGCATGTGTCTGATCCCAGTGCCTGGCTGAGCATCACGAGGGTCATATTTAGCTTGGGTTGCTGGTGTGACCCTGCCACTGAGGTCTCTCACACATCCTTTCTATTCTCCCTGTTGTACCCATTGCATTTTTCTTTTCTTCCAGACTCAGGCAGAGGGTTTCACCTGCACCCAGCAGGATGGGCTGCTAGATCACAGCCTTTTCCCCAGGGCTGCATTTCCCTGTGACAGCAACAGAGACCACTGCCCAGAGGGGGACCCTGACAGCATGGGCCATGTCCAGCACACCTCCCACTGCCCTGTGCTACCTACAACTGCGTCTGCACTGCTCTAGGACTTGGACACTGACTCCTCTTGGAAATAACAAGAGTTGTGGGCAGGTCTGGAAGGGCATTCATTAAATTGAAAATTCACAAATTTCTATATATTGCACTCAGAGGTCTCCAGTCTACAGATTATGGTGTGGTTGAGAGCAGGATCGCCTAGCTGGTGGCCAGAGATGTTTGCAGGAGGCAGCGGGATGCTGCTTGGACCGCCGGCTTGCCCGGCAGCACTACCCAGGGCTTGTGAAGGACGGCGGCTGCTACCACCGACCCTTTGAGGCAGCGCCGATACATCCAAACCACCGGAGGTATTATTTCAGATTAAGCCCAGATTAAGCCCATTTAATTTTAACTCAGATTAAGCCCCTATTTAGAACCTGGCCCTGTTTCCGATGCAGCTGGGCTAACCCCCCCCCAGGGGCTGTGAATCACCCCAGCCGGCTGTTGGGTACCACCCAGCCTCTCCCCCCATCCTCTTAAAACATCGAGTTACTAAAATAAGGCTTCGCTTGTGAAAACTCATTTAAAAGTAGAGCCACACGTGGATTTTGGGATGGGGTTTAATGCTTCGTGGCTTCAGGAGGGACCCCAACGCCTGCTGCAGTCCACGGGGGCTTCGGGCAGACGTGAGCACTTAGGAGCTGCGCCAGTTTAATCTCTAAATAACGATGGAAGTGCAAGTGTGTGTATTACTCCAAATGAATGTATCACCCACACGTGCTACGCATTCTGCATATTTAATTACACGGTGCTTTCTCCTGCCCTGCTTTTTAAGAAATACTCCGCAATCTGTCAGTGCCTTTCAAAGAATAACTGATTTCAATGAAATTTAGGGAAAGAAGAGCTTTGGAACCATTCAGACTAGCTGGAAAACAGCAGTGGGGAGAACATAATCAATCTCACTCATTTTTTACTCCTATTTGTGTTACCAGGGCATCCGAAAGGTCCATGTCCATACCAGACCCGCCTGTGTGAGGAGATACACAACCCTCAAGAGAAGAAAAAAATCTCTATTTCTGAGATGTAATGGTGAAGTGCAGCACATGAGGGCTGCACAGGAGCACGCGCAGCGAAAGAACGAGATGCTTTTTCTTTGACTGAGAGATACAAGTCTTCAAGGTTTCTTAAAAATGAGGCGCCACAGCAAAGGCAAGCTTTGCAGTGCTTGATGGATTTCTGGAGTAGCTCTTATTCTAACTTGCCCAACACAGCCTTCATCCCAACCCTGCGTTGGGCTGTGATATTAGGCGACCATGCAGTGTGTTTTCACTTCCTATTGACTGGTTGTGTACTTCCCTCCCACTAATCCCTTGTTAATGGACACTTTCTTTGAGCCAGCTGAGATCTGAGTTACGTTGCCTTTGTGCTTCTTGCAGATTTTATTACTTGGATATCTTTGTTTTCATTATTTTGAGATTTGGGGATTTTGTCTCTTTCCTTCAGATTGATTCACGCGGTTAGAGACGGGCTGGCCTCCCACGGCTCCTGTTTGCATTTGATCCGGGAGCGGTGGGAGAGCAGCTTCTCAGCTGCAAATAACGCAGTCCTGCACTTCAGCTGCCGAAGCTGAGAGAAGACCCGCTTTTAGCTTTCACTGGAAAGCGTTCCTCGCTTGCAAAACAAAAAAATAAAGCAATTCCGCGGCTCCCCTTGCTGAACTGGGGTGCACTGGTTTTAACTGGGCTCCGCTTGCGGGTGCACACCCAGCAAGTGGGAAAGCACCCACAGCAGGGAGGCAGCAGCTTGAGCGGGCAGGAAGGGGAGAACCCCCCCAGCTCTGGCCCCGGCATGCCAGGGGACCCTGGGAGCTTCCGAAATGTGGAGCCCAAGGCCAACAGAGAGCATCTGGGTGCAAGCTGCCATGATGTGGGGAAGCCAACGGTGATATCCCTGGACACGGTATCCATGAGGATAGACATGCAAGGCAGGTTCAAGGACACCACTCTGACCTTCAGAAGAGGGAAAAAGCATGGCCCATGGAGCAGCGAGGAAGCATGGAGAGCCCAGACAGAGGCCTCCAGCAGCGGGACAAAGCAGGGTCCCTCCTCCGGGAGGGACATGGGACGTGTTGGGCGAAGCCAGGCTTGCAGTGCAGGGCAAGGACAGTGGGAAAGCAGAGAGGTGCAGATCCAGCAAAGCCACCGGCAGAAGGGAGACACACAATTAAAGACTCGGTCTTCCCAATCATCTTTTCTCCTTCTGGCACAGCTCTGGGCAAGGAGCAGAGCTACACGACGGTTTTTTCATGTATGTATAGTTTAGCCCCATCATCCTTAGGATGGGCACTAAGCTGGTCGAAGGAGGAAAGGCAGAGCCATTGGTGTTGGCATAACTTGTGCAGTCCCTGGAGAGCTGAGGCTGCACATGGGGACCAGACAGGACACTGAGGACAGGTGGGAAGAAAAGCAATGTTGCATCAGGTTTTCAGGACAAGGCAGGAAGGTGTTTTCTGGTGCAGAAATCAGAAACTTGCCCACAGTTTCAGGAGATGAGAGAAAAATAAAAACCCTAAGAGTTCAGCCAAAGGGATGTGGTTTGTGGGTGAGTTTCTCAACCGGGGCGGCAGAGCCTGGTGCTGGTCACGGCGGAGCTGTGGCCATGATGTCCCCGGAGCTGAGGTCCTGCCATTCGCAGACTGGGAGCTGCTTCCAGCCAAATGCCAGAGCCTGGAAAAGTCCTGGCATGTTCAGCGTCCCCACTTTGTCTTCTTAGTGCCCTCTCCTCAAAAAATCAAAAACGAATCTGATATTTTGATGCTTCCTGATAAAAGTTATATCTGTCAAAATGACCTTTTGGTTAAACAGCAATAGCTGGCATTAATCCTATTATTTCATCACAATTATTATTGTTTTATCAATCCAACGCAGCTGCCATTTGATCCTGCACTAAGTGAATTGAAGTTCTCAGCTGGGGCACGCCACGCGCTCAGATGTGTGAAGCACTGATAGCCGCAACATGAATCACCGCTCCTTTTCCCTCCTGGTACACCACACTTGACTCCAAGTCTACATTGAGATGGTCGGAAAAGTCAGCTCAGCATCAAGAAAAATAATCTCTTTCCAGATCGTGGATGCATCAGATGAAATTTGTGGTTATCTTTTGTGGTGGCCACAGCTCCTCGCAGCTGGGCAATGCGAGGACACTTGTTAACTTCTGCAAAAGGAAGAAATGTGGTAGAATTGCTGATGTCTTAAAAGAAATGACAAATAAATATAAGACAGTTCTATTCCAAGACTGATTTTAAGGCAGATAAAGATGAGGGCTAAAGCGTTTCAAATCCAATCCAACAAAGTCCTTAAGCGCATGCTTTAAGGCAAGCAGAGGAATAATGCCATCGACTCAAAGGGGTTCTTTATCTGGTTATATTTATGAGGGCGCTTAAGTGCTTTGCTGGTTCACAGTGTCAGGTGTAAGAGGTGAAACACCCTGCTCGCCCGCCTGTAATGACCTCGGCACACACGACCATGCTGGTGTGAGCTGCTCGCAAAGGAAGGTACAGCCGTGACAGAGGTAATTATAAGGACAGCAAAGCCTGAATAGGTGGCTGAGGGAGGTGGTGACGTCTCATAGGAAATCTTTATGAGCCAGTTAAACAAACATCTGTCTGGTTTAGAGATTGCTGATCCCAGCTGAGGGCCAGGCATGAATTAGGTGGCCTTTTGAGGTCCCTGCTAGCCTTGGTTTTGGTTTCTGTGCAAGGGAAGGGTTGGATTCACAGGAGGTCATCATACTGAGCTGGTCCTGCTGAGTCCTGCCTCTATGCTGCACTGACCGTAGATAGATATGAGAATGGGTATGGATATGGGCATGGACATGGAAATGGACATGGACATGGGCATAGAAATGGACGTGGGCGTGGGCATGGGCATGAACAAGGGCATGGACATGGACATGGGCATGGACATGGACAAGGGCATGGCATGAACAAGACATGGACAAGGGCATGGACATGGGCATAGGGATGAACATGGACATGAGCATTGAAATTAGGTCTAAATCACCATAACAGCCCTCTGGGACCCACCTGATAGCAGGTGCCTGGTGGCGGTGGGAGCCCGTGCTGGGACTGAGAATGTCCCAGCCCATGCAGTGAAGAAGTGACAATTATTCACCAGAGCAGTTCCCTTCCTCAGGGCTTCCCAGGGAGCTCATCTCCAGAGATTTCAGACAACGCAGCAAGTCCCTTCTCTTGCAACCCTGTGCCTGGATTCCAGACAAACTGAGGCTGAACCCCTCTCCCAGGACCAGGGTCACAATCTCAGAAGAGGACAAGCCTTAGAAGATCCCTCTGTATTTAGGAGACGGGTGTTGGACGGTTCCTACTTCTTCTGCAACTCTTCATTTGTCCTTTACAAGGTTCTGTGATTTAAGAACGTGTGTTAAATCTTCTGCAACAATCAATTCAAATATACAAGTTTGGCTATTCAAATTACTTTTCCAAAAGTACTTTAAAATGCATTAAGTTATTAATTGCCTGCTGGCACTTTAATCAAATGGGAAAATTGACATAGCCAGAGGCATGTATTTTTGTGGAAAGGAAATTTATTTAAGAAGAAACAGCGGCTCTTACTGCTTAATTTAAACTGAGAAAACTGTGGAAAATCAACTGCTATGGAAAATTAATAAAACATTTCCAGCTGCAAACAGTGACTAATTGTACAAGATGAAGACTGCCTGGAATTAATAACTTGCAATCTTCTGTGTGAAGAACCCCCTACCAGTTCAATTTACTGGGAGATTAAATTACTTCTAAGTTTGCCATATTAAAACAGAACATGAATAAAATGTTAGTGAAAGCACATCTATTATTTACTGTCTGTGATATGGATATAATTATTTCCAAACAACCACAATGTGACGTGACTGGCAATATTTAAATTATTTGCTAGTGGATGTAGTTATACCACCTCAGTTCCTATAAAAGCAACCCAAATGGGTTTCTACAGATGGTGTATTCCTGCCACAGGGAATTATCTCCCCACCCTCTGCCTCCTGGTGCCCAGCATCCCTGGCTTACTGCTCTTTTAGCACCACCACCAACACCACCATGCTTCCCCCACTGCCCCATGTCATATGAACTCCATGCCTCCTTTGCTTTCCTTGATTTTTATATTTTTTCCCCCTTTTTAAAGTTGACTGCACTGAATACCTGGTGCAAACACGAGCTGTGGCGGTGGTAGAGCATAATCAGGCAAATGTTTTCCCTGTGTGCAAGGGCTCCTTGCTGAACCTGGCGTAGAAAGCTCACCTGCGGAGCCGGCAAACTCATGCTTATCTTTTTCAAAGCATGCCAAGTTTGCAGGGCACATAAGCCCGTTTCAAGGGAGCAGAAAATAGGAAGGCAAAAAAGAAACAAATCAAGGCAAGAGGGTATTTGCTAAAACCCAAACAAAACCCAGCGGGATTTTGAAGAAACCTGAGAAGGAGCAGGAGGTGGGAGAGCGAGGGAGAATGGAGGAGTTGCCAGCCCTCAGGTCACCCACTGGGATGCCATACTGTGGCCCCAGTGTGGCGATGGGTGCTGAGCTAAAGCAAAGAAAGAGGTTGTGCAATGTGTGGTTTAGGTGGAGGAGATTTTCAAAGCACCAAGAGAGCTGGGAATGAAGAGAGACCACCTGGAATGTGTTTGGGGCTGATATGGTTGACCACTGCCCTGCCATGAGATGCAAAACACTTCCAGGACCTTAGCATAAAATTGAGACCCCTAAAAAGACCCAAAAATACAAAGCGTTGCAGAGAGAGGGTGTAGGAGGATGTTAATGGACTGTAGGGTGTCAGTCCTTGCCCCTCTGCTTGGAGAAGACAGGGAGAAGGACTGTGTGGCAGCATCCCTGCTTTACTGAGGGGAAACTGAGGCACGGAGTGACCTGGAACAGCCCATTTCTGGACATCAGGCTGGGTCATTGTGTTGGGCATCTTGCAGTCACGGCCCTGACAGAGAGACTCACTCCATGTCCCTCTCTATCCAGCCGGCCACTGAAGGATGCCCAAGCTGACACCCCTAGGTGCATGTCAAAGTGCTCTTGGGAAGCGATAAAAAGGGGTGAGAGCGATGGAGCTGGATGAACCACAGCAAGAATCATTCAAATGAAATAAATAATTTACCATTAAATGGGACTGTCTCTAAAGCTTTGCATAGACATTATTAACTACAAGTGCAATAAGCCAAAGCTGTCGAGGCAGTGGTGTCGGAGAAGGACAGGACCAGCCACACCACGCTGCCCCAAAGCCCACCTCACCCCACAGCCCCTCTCCAGCGCTGGCAGACGCTGCTGGCTGGGTCAGAAGTTAAGCATGGAGTGGTACCTTCACATCTTTTCCTCACCTCCACTGGTCTGCCACACAACTAGTTCCAGTCAGGGGTGGTCCTATGGACCTCCATGGGTTCCTGCAGTGAAGAGGTCCACAGCTTCATCATGCATCCTGCAAGGAAGGGCTTCCTTTGGCTACTTGGAAATGATGCGCTGACGTGTCTGAGGACCCTGCTAGTCTTGGCTTTATGAGACAAAAAGAAACACTGTACCCTCCTCTGCCATCCCTGCTGCTGGAGGCTCTGCAGACCTTTGCCACCTCCCTCTTCTACAGATGTTTTCCGATGGGGCTCTTGCTGGGATGGGGTCTCAACGGGAAGCATTTACACTTGTGTTTAAAGGGATTTGGGCATGCTCTGTGAAAATAACTGTACTGCAAAAAAGGGAAAGATGCTCTGTGGTAACTGTGAGCATCCTTATTTGCCATTTATTAGTCCTAAGCAGTCCCCCAATGTCCTTCCCAGCTAGAGGTGAGATGGTCCCTCCCGCTCTCTGCCCAGGAAGGTCTCATCAGGAGGATGCTGAGCCCAAGCAGAAGGCCCTGCAGACACAAGTCAGCTTGCTCCCAGCTCCTCAGCTTGACACTTGGTGAAAAGCAGCTCATGTTCAGAGACAGCCTTTTACAATGTGCTTCCAAGGCCTGTGTACAATAATGAGCCTAATTATGGGCATTGGGCATTGAAAGATAAGAAGTCCTTCTTCTCTGTCCACATATAAATGAGTTGTAGCTCAGATCTGTAGGTTAATAGAGAGAACGTGCATGGATGGAGATGGAGTTTCCCAAAGACACTTTCGCATTTCAATAATCGAGTGTGTCACATTTAATTGCCACAGACTGCCACTGTGCAAACCTGGGGACCTCTCCTCTTGATGTCAGCTTAGACCCAATTGCTTAATTGCATTACCTGGGTAATTAGATAGAAATATAGTAGCCCTGTGCTGCACAATAGTGAGGATCCATCCACCTCCTAACAGAATTAACCTGGCTTTAATGTGGAAAACTTGTACACACACATGGGCACACAGAGACATACAACTTAAACCAGCTGTAATCACACAGATTAGACCCAGGGGCTTGTTCCCTTAAAGAAATAGTTAAAAATTATACACGTTTTGTTCCAAAGAGCCTCCTTTGTGCAGTAGTTTGGGTTCCAGCAACTAGAAGTATCAGACACCGGGGGAGCCACCACGCTCCCACCATGCAGCACTTTTGCAGGGTCGCCCAGGAGCTCAGTGCAGGCCAGCTTGAGATGCTCCAGCCACAAAGGCGCATTTTAGGCTTTGTGGAAGCATGATGCTGGGGAAAGTTTGGGGTGTTATGGGCTTCCTTGGCGAGTCTCACGGATGTTTGGTGCCAGAGTCACAGCAGGTCCTCTGTGGTGGTAGCAGGACCTGGAGAAGATGGAAGGAGCGGTGTTGTAGGCAGCAGGGCTCACTGCCACAATGACTTGTTGCCACCACGCCCTGCTGCCACCATGCCTACTGCCACTGTGCCTTTTCCTCAGCCAGGGAGGAGAATTAGCTTTGCTCTGGAGTGGGTTCAAGAACAAGAAGAAACCAATAATCCCCCCACAGCAGGGTGCAAGTCTCATAAAAGCAAGCGGCTGTAATGCTCACCTGGAGACCTGGAAAGATTTGTTTCCCTGAAGGTCCCCTTTCCCCCCGTAGGCACAGAACTGGGGATGTGCCAACCCACAGCCGTGTTCCCACTGGCCGGGAATGATCTGCACCAGCATTGGCCATGGTGTGACCAGCGAGGAGCAGGAGGAAAAAGGTATTTCCATGTGGACGGTGGTTGGTATTCAAGGAGGATTGGCACCTTTTCCAGCCTTGACACCGCCATTCACCCTTGGCTGGGACAATCTGGTCTTTCTTTGCTTTGAAGGGCCCGTTCCCCCTCCCACGTCATCTCTGCGTGCACTTGTCCCACCCGTTCCTACCACCCTCAACCATCACGTTTCCCTCTGACTTGCCACCAACCCTCCCTTTCTCCCCGCCGTTTGTTGCTCCCCCCGCTTTCTTTTTTTCTTCTTTTTTTCCCCTTAAAGAGCGAACAAAACAAAACAAGAAAAAGCAGTGCCAAGCCGATCCTCTTAACCCAACGTTCTTACCCCAGGGAGGGCTCCGGCAGCACCGAAGCGCGCGGTGAAAACCCCCACGCATTTTGTCCTGTTTCTTCATAGCAACTCGAGCAAATTGAAAGCCGCGGAGGGGTGTGCCCCCAGGCACTGGGTAAATCCACTTCCTTTGTCATAACAAGAACAAATCCCACCTTTGAAGTTTTTCCTTCTTGTTACAAGGGGAATGTCTTTTGTTTAATCCATTTTAGCCTTTAATGCCTGACCTGGATCAATCCTGTTGGGTAGATTACACACTACTCACGCCGACTTTAAACTACCCTACAGGGACTTTTATTTCCCGCCCCCCCCTCCCCGCCGCATTGGTGTGAGAATCTCTGCAATAATCGGCATTACGACTTTAGACCATCACTCACTTTGAAGGAGGAGACTGTCCTTTATCAAAGGGGAGGGAGGGGGAGGAAACCCTCAAATATCAAACAGATTTAATCAGTTTTGAGGTCCTTCAATCTCATATTCATACCGGATCTTTATTAGTTATGAAAATCAGTGCAGAACTTGGCTGGGCTCTGTGTCTCCATGTCCTCCTCCTCTGTTTCATGCTGTTTGGGACTGAACTTGCTCACCCTTGCAGCCTTGCCAGTGCCGATCTGGGGGAATGCCTGGGAAACATTAGTCCAGGACTGCTGCAAGCAAATTGTCAGGGTGTCCAGCACCCACAACACTGCACTGTTCTCTTACATTCCATTGCTCACACAAGTGGAAGATGCTGAAAACTGCTATCAGGAGGACCCAGGTGTCCTCCTTGATGACCCAGACATGCACGATGCTGCACAGAGGATAAATCTATACATGAACGCACAGCGTCCATCTCATTAAACCTTACATTAGGACTTGCTGTAAAAAGAAGTGACCTTAGCTCTTGTCAGTCCCTTATTTTGCAAAAGAACCTGTAGTATAGGCTTGCTTTGTTCCGTAATAACTACTTATAGCAGACATGTCTGGTCCCAAAGCCTTCTCCTGCCTGCAGCATCTCTCTTCTTGATAGCATTGAAGCATCGGCTGTGCTGTAGGTCTTGCTGGCAGATTAACATTGGCTTCCTTGCTTTTTCTTGTGGTTTAAGGCTAATCACCAGCCTTGTTCTAGAAGGGATACAAAGCAACAGGGCTCAGGCACATGCAGGGCTGCAGGGGACCTCCAGAGGTGATGGCAAGCAGCATTTCCCAGTCCTCCCCAGCTCCGGCACCAGGATGGAGCTAATAACGCTCCCGTCAGCCTTGCTTTGCTCCTGGTGGCCACAAAGTTGGTGCTGGGGAAGGTCTGAATGACCCAGTCCCTCCCCAGGAGCTCCCTGTCCTGAAAAGCTCCAAGACAGACGCTCCACATGGTCCCTTCATCATGTCATTGCTCTTCCAACTCAAACCAGTTCTGCCTCAAGTGCAGTGGCTGCTGCCTTGACCTTTCCCCAAGGAACAGGAGGGCCAACTCCTGCTCCGGGAGGCTCATAGCCCATCTTCCCTCACCAGCTATGGCCCAGGATCACTTCTGTTCCTCCGCTCTGGACTCTGTCCAAGTTGCTTACAATGTTTTGAAGCCCCAGTCTGGACACAGTGCTTGCCCTCATGCCTGGTAGGAGCACACGAGGCAGGACAACTCCCTAGCAGGGCTTATGTGTGACTCTCTTCATAATAAATCCCCAAATTAAGTTTTTCTTTAGTGCCACAACCTGACCCCTAATGCTGCTGCTTCCCCATCTCTTCTCCATTTTACACTTGTGTGTCTAATTTTTCCCGCTTAACTGTACCCAGAAGCCCTGGGCCTTGAGGACTTGTATCTGCTCATTTCTGAACTTGGTTCATCACAGTAATTTTGGATTCCTGTACAAAAGCTCTGATCTCTTGCCCTCTCCAAGCTCCACAGCAGGCAGGGATACTGGATCAGTGTCTCATCCGACCAAGCATGAGAAGGCAAATGGAAGAGATTAAATTACCCGAATATGCCGGACACCTCTTGTGTTGCAGCCCTTAAAAACCCCCAGACCTCTTGAACAGATGATCCTGCCCCAGGGTATGGCTGAGATGAGGCCAAGACAGAATTTGGGACTTCCCCATGAGTGGGGATAAAAGGGACACTTGTCTACCTCCTGGGATCCCAGCTAAGTAATGAGTTGTAACCAGATGTTGTGCCACTAGCAGACCCTTTTTAGGAGCTGGAAAGACTGGGAACATGAGGACATTGAGGATGTGGGACTCCCATCAGAGACCAATGAACACCAAGACAAGATTTCCCTGAAGCTGGGTGACTCAAGGACATCTTCCACCCTCACTCCTCCAGCAGCTCATGACCAGCAAACAGCCAAGGTCACCCCAAGCACCCATCCCACAAGAAGTGGGAACCATCTGCTCATTTGGGGACTTGCCAACAGCAGCCACAAAATGCCCACCAGGACCCTGCTGCATCACTCTAGGGGAAAAAACAAAGAGTAGGATGATTTTACGGCA
Source organism: Pelecanus crispus (assembly GCF_030463565.1). Taxonomy (NCBI): domain Eukaryota; kingdom Metazoa; phylum Chordata; class Aves; order Pelecaniformes; family Pelecanidae; genus Pelecanus; species Pelecanus crispus. The sequence continues at coordinate 69,893,694 of NC_134648.1, forward strand.
AAAATACCCCCTGGGTTAGAGTGGCTGTGGGTTAGAGCACAAGACTTTCCATCCCCATTCCTGACAGCATGAGCCTGGAGATAAAGTGGCTTTTCCTTGGCTTTCATAGGGCCAAGCCCCAGTGATGGATGTGGCAGAACATTTTGGCACATGGAGCCAGCGGTTGGCTTGGGAAGGGGCCAGTTAGCCCCTAGCCATCCCTCAGGACAGTCAAGTAAGGAACCATCTTCTTTCACTTTTTATGAGATTGATATGCTTTGAAATTAGTAACCCTCCATTAGCTCTCCAAATAGCTCTGAATCATTAAGGTCAGTACGTCTGCACTCCTCAGAATGAGCTTTTACCTGAATTAGCATCTCAAAGAGGCAGGACTCCCTTCCCCGGTTTTAATTCCAGCGTCTCGCTGCACATCAGGATGGTTTTGATGGCCAATCCAAGCCCCGCATCCCAAATACATTCAGGGGAACCTGCTGGCTTGTTTAAAATGTTCTTTTTCCTTCCCATTCTTTACTAAATGCCTATTATATTAATGTTTAAAATCCATTTAAGTTCATCATGGGTGGCTTTGTGAAAAGACACCGGCTCCGTCATTGTAATTAGATGATTTATTGCCCTCTCGTGGTGACACACGCTAACTAGAGAAGCTGTGATTTAAATTGGATGATCCTTCCAAGAGTGTTTGAGTGAGAAATAGAAGGAGAATTATTAATACTATTAGAGACCAGCAGTGTATATGTATGAGCGATATACTGTGCTAGGAGAGGGATTAGCCAAAACTTGCTGGTTTGCAGCTGAGCTCTGCTTTCACAGGTGTCCGGCCCAATGTGGGACCAACATCTCCCATCAGCTGGAGCTGTGAGCTGGGCAAGATGCTGACACAGTGACGGGGACATCATAAAAAACCAGCATGTTAGCCCAAATCACTGGGTTTTGAGTGGGAAACCATCACCCACGAACGGGGCCATATCTGCCCTCCCTCCTTTTTGGAGGCTGCTGGCCACAGGAAGAAGTGAAGGGGTTTAATTTTTTTCTTAATTGAAATTGTGGTTCCTCTCTTCTGCCCGCTGATTAAAATACATTAAGCGCTACCTGGGTTACAAACCTTCTTCCCTTTGAGCATGCAATTCTCCTTGTCCCCACTCTTGGGAAAGCTAGATGACTCCCAAAGTTAACCCACTGTAAGATAATTTCCCATTAACATTTTTTTCTGATTTGATTAAAAAAACAGGCAGGCCTGAACTGCAGTAATTTGGTATAAAAACCAAGTATAGACCTAGCCTGGAGCTGTTATCAAATGCCTGGGTTAATACAGTGTAAAACCGTGAGCACATCCTCTTAACGATGGGGCTTAAGTCTTTTAAGAGTGGCTTATATCCATCTAGTTTAAATCAATTCCTCACCGAGTTAAGCTAAATTGAAAGAAGCACTCAGACCCCAAACACAGAGCTGGTATTACCTAATCTCTTTGCACATAGCAATGGCTTTGGCCAGGCACCTGCCGACACGGTGGGAAAAGACAGGGTATCAGGAAGCCTTGGCCAGACCCCATGGAGCACCAGGGCAGAAGGTTTCCCAGTTTGATCCCTACTGCTCTTTGCAAACACAGCTGCCCCCTCTCAAAGGTCCACTTTGCTGGAGACCATGGCATGACCATGTCCTTGCAGAGGACAGGGGTCTCCCTCCAGTTGACCATGCCTTTGCAGTGAGCCTTCATCCCCAAATCATAGCATCTGCTCTTGAAACTTTGGAGAACATTTCTAATGTTGGGCTGGTCCAAAGCAGAGAGCAAGGATAAAGACCAGCAAGAAATGGTTTCCTTGCAGGAGGTCACTGCTACAAAAGAAGTGCCAGAGACAGTGGATGGCTGTCCTGTGACCGCCAAACATGTGTGTGCAGACAGGGACTTCCCAGTGGTAAAGGAAAAATAAAGGAAAAAAAGTTTTCTCCTACCTGACACAAAACCTGGAGGCCACGCACTGGTTCCGTGCCCAATTGCATGAGCTTTGCTGTCAAACTGGGGTTGCGCTGGCTGGCAGGAGGCCCAGGAGCTCCAATCAAGAGCATCGTGATCTGCACAGAGGTAAACTTCTTTGTAGTAACTAAATAAAATCAAACCTTGATTTCTGACATAGTCATTATGAAGCTCCTTAGTTGGGTCCCATAAGCACACAGGCCATCAGCCTCGGATGCACCAGCACCTTTCATCTCTGCCCTCTTCACCCCCCAGGATCCCCACCCTGGCGCTGAGCAGCACCTTTCCAAAAAACAGAGGCAACCCTAAATGTTGTGACCTCCAAACGCTGCCTTTACTTGTGTTCAGCCATGAAGACCTCCTGCCCTCTGCATCCCTTACCAACAAAAGGAAGGAAACTTAAAGTCACCACTGGTGAAATCATCAAAATCACTTGGAAGATCCTCAGAAGATTAAATAGACGCCACTTTGAGGGTCTTGCCGTTCCTCCTGTTCCCAGAACTGGAGTCACTCTTTGGGCAGGACAAAAGCCAGTTTTTAATCCACTTCACATGTGCTCACACACATTTGGGTGAGCGATAATTGTGAATATAAAGCCATATGGAAAAAATAACCCTCTGCAGAGTGATGCAGAGTAAGAAATGTGCTGCTGAGTACTTTGGAGACTACTAAATAAATAAAAAAGTCATTACAGGCAACAACACCTCTTAAATACAGAGATTAATGAACCCATAAGATTTGACTTGAAGATACTCCCCTTTCCTTCTGCAGCGCTCCCGGCCAGCCCGTCATCCCGGCTACCCGAGAAACCAACTCCTTTACCTCCGCGGCAGAAAAAGGCTGAGGGGGTTTCCGCAGGACGAGTGGCCTGGCCGTAATGAGCAGGAGGGTGGTTTTCCTGCAAGTTTTGCCTGTGCTCAGCCAAAAGGACCAACTTGTGACTAAAAAGCAATCCCGGGCTACCCCGCAGCCCCGCTCGGCTGCTCCCACTACTCACAGTTCTCCGTGAGGTTTTTCAGGCTGGCGCTTGGGAAAAGGAGCATGGTTTACCCACATAAACAATAGCCCTTAAAGGAAGAGGGTTATTCTTTTTCTCTCTTAGCATCCAAAAGGTGTCTTGTGGGTTTTTCCCGGGTGATGCGGCAGGGTCTGCGCCGTGCGGGCTCGGGCATTAGATGGCAGCAGCGCCCGGGGATGGAGGGGCCCGGGCAGCCGCAGCGCAGCCCCCCCGCCCCTTCCCCTGCACCCCCAAGGACCTCGGCCCCGGCTTTCGGTCCGGTCTGCGGACCAGAGGGCTTTTGATCGTATCGTGCATTGCAGGGCGGCAGCGAATATTGGGCATGGGCAGTTGAATGTCAAGGTATTTTGGAAAGAAGCTTGAGGTTGTCAGTGTTATCATAGAATCAGAGAATCATAGAATCACAGAGTGGTTTGGGTGGGAAGGGACCTTTAGAGGCCACCCAGCCCAACCCCTGCAGTGAGCAGGGACATCTCCAACCAGCCCAGGGTGCTCAGAGCCCCGTCCAACCTGACCGGGAATGTTTCCAGGGATGGGGCATCGACCGCCTCTCTGGGCAACCTGTGCCAGTGCCTCACCACCCTCAGCGTAAAAAATTTCTTCCTTATAGCCAGTCTAAATCTATTCTTCTTTAGTTTAAAACCATTACCCCTTGTCCTGTCACAACAGGCCTTGCTAAAAAGCTTGCCCCCACCCTTCCTATGGCCCCCTTTCAGCACTGCCAGGCCGCACTCAGGTCTCCCCGCAGCCCCCTCCTCTCCAGGCTGAGCACCCCCAGCTCCCCCAGCCTGGCCTCGGAGCAGAGGGGCTCCAGCCCTCGGGGCATTTTTGTGGCCCTCCCCGCATGTGTTACTGACAGCGGCCTCCACAGCATCTTTGGGGTTGATCCCAAAGTAGCTTTACCCCTGTCCCAGGCTGAGGCTGGAAGAGAAGGGGTTACCCAGGAGCACCAGATGGTGCTGAGCGTGCGGGTGGTCGGGGCAGAGAGCTGGGCACGGCTCCCGCAGGTGGTGGCTCCACCGATCCATAGAGACGGAAGGTCACCTCCTTGCCCCACCCAGAGAAGTCATCTGCTGGGAAAAAACACAGGAAAAACATCACTTTTTATAGTACAGGTTAGGGCCAACATTCAGTTTGGGGTGGTGGGGTGCAATGTGGGGGCACTGGGATAGCCCGCTGTAAGCCTGACTTTTGGAAGCAATTTGCAGGAGGAAAAGTGATGCTGCACCTCCAGACATGATTTCGAGCTGACCAGTGTGTATCCCACAGTGTGCCGGTGGCACCAGCACCCACAGACTGCGAGTGCCCTCATCCCCAGAGACCCGATGGCAGCAAAATGGGTAATTCCCTTAAACCAACCGGCCAGAGAGAGGTGCTCTGCGAAGTCTCAGGCATGAGTTAAGAAATCCCGATGGCTTTTCGGCTTCATGGATGGTGTTCAGGAGATGCTGGGGGTCCTTTTCCCCAGGGCCGGGTGCACAGGCTGTGGCAGAGGGGATGTGGCCGCCAGCCCCAGGTGGCACTGGGATGATGTGCAACCGCTGCTCCGTCTGAGGCACTGGAGCGTGGCCCAGCTGCTGGGAGCTGGCTGTAAACTTGTCCTGGTTTCGGCTGGGATAGAGTTAATCTTCTTCCTAGTAGCTGGCATAGTGCTGTGTTTTGGATTTAAGATGAGGATAATGTTGATAACACACTGATGGTTCAGTTGTTGCTGAGCAGTGCTGACACTAGTCAAGGACTTTTCAGCTTCCTATGCTCTGCCGGGTGCACAAGAAGCTGGGAGGGGGCACAGCCAGGCCAGCTGACCCAAATTGGCCCAAGGGCTATTCCATACCATATGGCATCATGCTCAGTATAGAAACTGGGGGGGCTGGCCGGGGAGCAGCGATCGCTGCTCAGGAACTGTCTGGGTATCGGTCGGCGGGTGGTGAGCAATTGCATTGTGCATCACTTGCTTTGATTATTATTATTATTATTATTATTATTATTATTATTATTTAGTTATTATTATCATTACTCTTTTAGTTTATTTGAATTATTAAACTGTTCTTATCTCAACCCAGGAGTGTTTCTCACTCTTACTCCTCCAATTCTCTCCCCCATCCCATCGGGGCAGGGGGAGTGAGCGAGCAGCTGCCTGGTGCTTGGCTGCTGGCTGGGGCTAAACCACGACAAAAACGCAGGGCAGTCCTCTGCCAACAAGCGCCTTCAGCCCTGGGCCCGACCCCACTGGGCAGGAGTCAGGGAGCCGCCCTTTAATGGGTATTTTCATAAACAACAAAGTTTTCAGCCCCAGCTTTCTGGTTTTGTTCCCATCAGGAACCGACTGTTACTTTGTAAAAAAATTGGAGAAGGGAAAAAGGCTTCTTTGCTGTTGCTGCAGCAAATTCGTGGACGCACAAGGGGCTTTGTAAGGCACAGTATTTATTTTTTTATCTGACATATCCACTCGCTCAGTCTCACATTGTCTTATCTACCATCCCGATAAGAGCCCCAGAGAAAAACCCCACAGAGAAATTAGCAATCAAGAACTGTTTTATCAGGTCTGTGTGACAAACACGGGGACAGGGAGCAGCGTGTCCTTTGGCCCCTCGGAGATAGGGGTGCCTGGAAACCAAAGGGCTGTTTTACAAAACAAGGTCAGAAAGATGATGTGGCTTTGGGTTTGGTTTTTTTTTTCCTGGCCCCACTTCTGCAAACGGCCGGCACACCCATACCCACACCCCGTGGGGAGCGGCAGGTTCAAGCCCTGGTAACCAAAGGGTGCTTGACCACAGAGTGAGTCTAAAAAGTCTTTGCTTCATCAAAAAAAGGCTTTTTTTTGGCTGAGCCCTCAGCTTGTTTTGCTCGAGCCCAAGGAAAGATGCTGATCCCCAACTGCCTACCATATTACCAGCATGGCAGCACATGGAGCCACCCAGATGCCCCCTGCAAGCAGCAGCCCCCCAGATCTCTTCTCTGCAAATGCAAAGCCCTTGTAGCAAAAAACATGTAACAGACTGGAGATACTACAGAGAAAACCACAGAACGAGCTGACCACGGTCTCCAAACCTGGGCAACAGCCCTTTCCTGGGCCAGGTCGGGGTCTGGCACCATGTGCCCCCGCCCAAATATTCCTGCTGGAGTCACGCTGCACCTTGCAAAGTGAAAAACCAGCAAGCTACAGATAAGCGAGTTAACCAGATCAATATTATCCAAATTTATTAAAAAAAAAAAAAAAAAGGAAAAAAATTGCCTATAACCTTCGGCTGTGACCTTTCTCTGTCTCGCTGATGAGATTCAGCAGCCTGCCTGCCAAGAAAGAGTCGCAGGACTTGCCAAGCGCTATCAAGCAGCGTGCCCTCATGACTCAGGGGGATTTCGTGCCTTATCACATGTGCACTGCAGTGATTTCCACCGTCGGGGGGGGAAGCAGGAGGTCACATTCACAAATGTTGTGAAAAAATCCTTAATTACTCCCCCAAGGGCTGTTTCGGAGCTACTGTATGGCCAAAAGCGAGATTGAAAAGGTTCATTAAGGAAGCTGGCAGACAGATGTGCCCGAATCATGGAGTCGCAATATGGTCCCTGACCTTAAAACAGGGAGCTGGGAACCTGACCACCATGTAATGAAAGCAGAGGATGGAAGAGCTTTATACCAGCCCTTCTCATCAAGCACTGCGAGGGAGGCGGATGCGGTGGGGAAGATGCGATGGAGAGATTTTTCTGGCTGGTGATTTTGCTCTGTGCAACATACAGCAATGCCAAGAGAGGGCAGCCCAAGCCACCACATCACTGCCTGGCTTTTCCCAAATCTGTACACCAAGATATTAGGATGCTGTGAGCAAGCAGGGAAAGAAAAAAAAAAAAGAAAAAAGAAAAGGAAAAAACCAAAAAGGAGGGGCAAGGGGAAAAGGCATTTCTAGCCCAAATACCAGATGTGAAAATGCTGGGAGAGAAAATACAGGGGGAAGCCAGAAGGAGACCCCCAACTTTGGAGGGATGGAGAGGCTGAAGCCATAAGGTTGCAAACTGCTTGCAGTTTGCTTGCAAAAAGAAAATTTTAAAAGATGTGAGGTTAATCCGTACCCTGCTAATAAGGGACCATGAAGGGGGGGATGCGCTGAAGCGAGGTGCCCCGATGCACCTGCTGCATTTCCCCCTATGTGAGGGAAGATGAACTGAGGGTCATGGGGTTGAGGTGCTTGGGTGCTTTGTTTTCAAAATGTTTTAGGAAAAAAAGAAGCTGGGAAAGTTTCCTACCAAGAGCATAAGTCAGGTTCATGTGCCCACGGGAGCAGGTCTCAGCTACCTTACCCCTTGGAGTGGGGAGCAGTGATTTTTCATGCGAGTTGCTGGGGTTTTGGTCTCCCCCGAGCCCATAAAAGGCCTTTTCCTTGCAGAAAGAGGCAGCTTTACACATTTCCAGAGTCTTTAATAAATAGTGACAATAAAACCGGCCAAGATAGGGGTAATGGAGTGTGTCAATGTGCAAACATATCTTCAGGGCATTTCCAAGCAAGTGGCTTTAGCTCAGCGGCCCTAATTGTGAGGGAGAAGCAGGTGGGGTGCATCGCACTCCCCAGGCGATTCAAAACGGGTATTATTCCCAGCCCCAACCAAAACACTGAGCCCCTTTCTTCCATTTCAATGCAGATTTGGGCAGTCTTAGAAAGCGGGCATGTGTGGCTCAGGGGAAGAGAATAGCACCTCCCAAGCTATTGCTCCCGGAGGGTTTGGGGAAGTGTTTTATCCCTGTTTGTGGCACTGGGTATTTTCCTTTCTGAAAGAGAACAAAACCACAAGATCACTTTTTTTCCTCTCACAGTGCCCAGCTGAAGCTGGGCTACATCCAAGCCAGCATTCGGAGATGACATTGGTGAAAATCCAGGCCAGCGAGATGAGGATCTACCCCAGAAGTCTCTGAATTTTACACAGACCAAGTAAATTAATCAGGAAGAAAAAGAATTACCCAGCAAACTCCCTCGACATGTTGTACCAATTTAAAGCAATGTTAATGTTGATTTATTGATTTGGAAAGGTACTTACATTTATAAAAGCAGCAAGGGCTTGTCTATAGTGCCAATAATGTAACACAGACCTGCTGTTTCTAATCCTGCAAGTCCCTTATCAGTGTGTAAAATTCATCATGTGAGAAGGATGCAAAGGGGAAAAAAAAAAAAAAAACAGGAAACTTTATTTTTCCAGAAAAAAAAAAAAAAAAGAGGTGAAGCCACGTTTCCAGTAAAGGCCAAGATACTGTATAACGAGCCAACTATCCTGCAAAGAGCCAAGGAGTTAACTAGGCTGGAAATCAAAGCAGCAATCAGATGGAGCAGCGAGATCGCTGGCACATCTGAGGCTCAGGGCTCAGTTACTTGAACACCACCGTAAATCCCTCAAATAGCCCCTGAAGCAAAAGACAGTTCCCCCAGGGACTCAGCCGAGCAGCTGGAAGCACAGTATTTCCCAAGCATTCCCAGCCGGAAGGTGGGAGCGAGGAGCAATTTGTAGGGGCATCTTGGTATCATCCGGGGGATGATGCTTTAGGGCTGGCTGAATTCACAGAGAATCTGTGAATAAACTTGGAACGATCTTCCCCGAATCAAGGAGTTTTATGTGTGTATTTAATGGCAGAGGCTGGTTTCTGAAAAGCCCCGGAGGCGTTAGGTCAGAGTTGCTCAGCAAAAAGACACTTTTCGGTAAGAAAGGCTTTTTGGACACAGGTTTACTCTGGGCGGCTCGGCAAAGCGTGATGCCGAGTGAAAAAAGATTTCAGGAGCAAAAAGTCTGAGAGATGCTGGATGCCAAGAGCCTGGCAGTGGCCATGGGCAGACATCCCTGGGGACACCACGGGACAGGGCTGGCCGTAGCTTTTTTCCCAGGTCACCGCAGCTCCCTCTGCTTGGTGGCTTGTCCAGAAGAGATTCATCAATGGGACACAGGCAGGAGGAAAATCCCCTTACACGGTAAAGGCAAACCAATAACCTTCTCCAAGCTTGCTGTGAGGAGAGATGTGGGAATAAAGACATTTTTCAGAATAGAATGCAAGAAATAAATAATTTCTCATGGATCCAGCACAGCCCAGGTCAAATAGGCAGTGTAGGAAGGACTTGCTTCTCCAAGAGAATCCGTATAAGCTCCTCACAGTTTGGTCAAACTCCTTACCAGCTTTTCAAAGTAAGGGGGAAATTATGCTTCTTGCACAAATTCTGCCCCTGGGATTATTCCAGGCTGGAAAAACCTGGATAGGACAGAAAAGCAAGAAAACCAGGCAATTTTCTCAGCCTGGACATTCCCCCTCTGCATCCTGTGGAGCTCCTGGATGGAGCTCCTGTGTCGCTCCCCATGCCCAAATACATTCCTGGAGGATGGGGTAACCCATCTGCAGTGGAAAAGAGGGAGGTGGCTCTCTCAACAGACAAATTATCCACAAATTGCACAAGCCGCAGAGGTTGTCTCAGTTACTAAATGATAAAAGCATCTAATCTCTGGAGCGATGAGGATGAATATGGTTTGAAAAACGGGATATTTGGGGAGGGGAGAGGGCTCCTCCAGCATTGCTCTGGGGGCTGGGCCATAGGAGCCCTCTAAAAGAGCCCCAGATAAGTAAGACATCATTAATAAATCAATGACAGGGAAATGAAAATGGAAGTAGATGAATCAGCGAGCTGATCAGGTCACAGATGAAAAATAGCACATCTGCTGCCGCTTTCAGTGCATTAACAAATAAGGCCACTGGCTCAGACACACTAATGCTTGGAATAATGAAGCTTCAAGAACGATTAGAGCGTAAATCACTTTTTTAAAACGTAGCTGGTCCCTCCCAGACCATTGGGAGTCGTATTTGCTGTATCCCATGCGTTCCCAGCAGCTGCCGGCTGGTGCAGCGGGCAACGCCGCTGCCCCTTTCTGCTCCTGGTTTCTATGGGGTTGACTCCCACCAGCTGAACGCGCTGAGCCACGGCTAATCCAGACGTTAAATCTACGCCAGCGAATGCCTGCGACCTCCACACCGACCCACTCGCCGGCTGGACGGGACCCAAGTGCCTTCTCCTCTTCCTTTCCCACTTGCACCAATTCGGGGTTTTATTTGGATTGAAGAGGGCAGCGACTGCAGGCTGCAAAATAATCACAAACTCGTGGAACGGTTTGGGTGGGAAGGGACCTTTAGAGGCCACCCAGCCCAACCCCCTGCCATGAGCAGGGACATCTCCAACCAGACCAGGGTGCTCAGAGCCCCGTCCAACCCGACCTTGAACGTTAATCTGCTCCGTGTTATCGGCTTGGATTTTGGGAAGGGAGGTGAAGCGACTTTGCCCTGGTTACATAAAAAAGCAGAGAGCTGGGAGCAGCCCCAGCATTAACCCACAGGGTTTCCCTGGGGACCTTGGGTTTGAGTGCAGGGACATGAGGGCAAAAGCGTTGCAGGTGGACCCACGCCACGTATCGCAACGCACATTGCGAGCTGACACTGAACAGCCACAGCTCACAAACTCCTGCCTTTTTCATTCTTCTCCCTATCCATATTTCCCCATCTCCCTGCTATCGATCATGGTGACACAGCCCAGCACGGCACCCCAAGGGCTCCTGCTCATCCATCAGCTCCGTGCCAGCTGCCTTGCCAAAAACCAGCCTCTAAGGGCATTTTGGGGACACAAACTCGGAGATGCCAGCACCATCCAGACACCCACACCACAACTCATGGATGCGGCCAGGGGATCTCCCCTCCTGGCTGCTCCCTAATTTTTCCCTGAGCAGCCCTGCCTCTTCCATCCCCTTCCCCAGACGCTGCGGTCACTCGCACGTAAATGAGATCTATAAGCTAATCAAGCTACTTCCCCTTCGGGCTTGATAGAGACACAGATCGTTATTGGTGTTTCTATTTTTAAATACAGGAGAAGTGCCTGGATATTATAGCAATAGGGTCATCTGTGTCCCCAGCTTCACTGAGTCGTGACCCCCATTACCAACAACCGGGCTGTGTACAGAGAAGCACCGCCTGTACACGGAAATTTGGCACCCAAAATATCGATGGCAAGAGGCAGTTCTTCAGCCCCTGAGGACAACTGGCCTGGACAACCGCTCAGGCTGTACAAAAAACAGGGTGGGGGGAAAGAGAAAAAGAGAAGCCCCAGGATCCTGGCATGGGGACTACGGCATGGACCACCGAGCTGCATCGCCCTCCATCCCGTCTGGGGACACGCCGGGGCTGACCCTGGGGCTCATCCTGACACCGAGCTCCTCCGCTCAGCCCTGGAGCAACGTTCCCCAAAATGATTATTATTCCACAGCAGTGGCAGCAGCGCCTGCCTGTAAAACCAAGAGCAATCAGAGCTTGCTCTTCCAGCCTCATTAAATCACATTTAAACGAGGGCAGCGCTCTACTCGGGGCTCGGGGGGAGCCGCGCTCCGCAGCCGCGCGCGGGATTATTGTACGACAAGATTACAGAGCCATTACGATTTTATACGCCGCCGCTATCCAATTACTTAAGTACAAATGCCTCTCCTGCATGCCGAGCGAGCCGGCCCGCTCACTCCTGCACTCAGTTGCTACCCCTGCTCCTACCAGCGGATACGATTGTCCGGGCTGATTGCTGCGTGTTTGAAAGCAAACCGGAATTATCAATTTGCAGGGAAGGCTGGAAGGGCCAATAGCGCTGCCGCGTGTCGGCGGCGATGGGGCGATGCTGGGCCGGGGGTTTGCGAGGGGATGGTTTAAGATCAGGTGGCGGCGAAGAGCTGCTGGGGAATATCAGGGAGTTTCTGATCCTGAATGAAGAGGTCTGCTCTCGCTGCGAGATGCTCTATTTATTCCGGTGGCAGCTGCCTCCGTTTGTATTCATACTAAAAGGCAAAGGACCAGCCAGCTACATTCATTCATTAGGAAAAGCGTTGCGAAGGAACCTGCTCGGGCTGCGATTACCTGTTTGCAAGCGATATTAATCACTGAAGCAAAAACTAATTATGTGGTTCACTAGTTTTCCCTTTCCCTTCGATGGCTCTGCCGTGAAACCCCAGACCTGATGAGAAGGGAGATGTGCTCTGCCATTGCGATGGCACACAATGCCTCCTCCTTCCAAAAAAGAAAAGGTCCGAGTGATTTAAGAGGAGCCTGGAAGTGCTGCGGGAGCATCACGGGGTTTGTACATCAAACCCAAACCTCAGCTGTGATCGACCGGGAGATTTGCAGCTGGAGCCGGACGGGGTTTGCACATCAGGAGCCTCCAAGGTGAAGCCCCGCGTTGGCGTGAGCCATCGGGGGTGTGCAAACAGGTTTGGGCGGGGGAAGGCCCCAGCTGAGCCCTGTGCCCCTTCCCTACTCCTGGGTCCCCTGAGGGGGAACCCCTGAAACATCCTCCGTGCATCCTCTGCCCGAATGGAAGGGGGTACAGCTGACATGTACCCCACGGCAACAGCCCTGGCAGCCCCGTGGCAGCCGGGTGCACACTTACATTTTTGGAGAAGAAAAAGTAAAATTCCTATTTTTTTAGAGGTAATTACAGACAGCCATCCCAGGGTGACGTGACTGCACTTCCGAATTTTTTAAAGGCGTGCTTTCATGTTGGGAAGTGTTTAAAAATGCAAATTTTGACCTAAAAAGAGCACCTTGGGTGTGCTTTCAAAAAATGTCCGTCCTTCAAGTCCAAAAGGCCCCTCTGCTTGCCTGGCAGGGCAGGGCAGGGTGCTTACAGCGGAGCTGGGGGCTGCTGAAGTGGAGCCCCAGCAAAGCAAGGGAAAGGGAAAGGGGGAAAAAAGGAATAGGAGAAAAGAAAAAGGGGAAAAGGTAAAGGGATAAAAGAAAAAGGAAAAAGGAAAAGGAGAAAAGGAAAAGGAAAAGGGGAGACGGGAAAGGAAAAAAGGAAAGGCAAAAAAGGAAAAGGAGAAAAGAAAAAGGGGAAAAGGTAAAGGGATAAAAGAAAATGGAAAATGGAAAATGGAAAAGGAAAAGGAAAAGGAAAAGGAAAAGGAAAAGGAAAAGGAAAAGGAAAAGGAAAAGGAAAAGGAAAAGGAAAAGGAAAAGGAAAAGGAAGAAAAGGGAAAGGGAAAGGGAAAGGGAAAGGGAAAGGGAAAGGGAAAGGAAAAGGAAAAGGAAAAGGAAAAGGAAAAGGAAAAGGAAAAGGAAAAGGGGAGAAGGGAAATGGAAAAAAGAAAAAGGAAAAGGGGAAAAGAAAAGGTAAAGGGATAAAGGAAAAAGGAAAAGGAGAAAAGGAAAAGGAAAAGGGGAGAAGGGAAAGGGAAAAAAGGAAAGGGAAAAATTAAAAAGGAAAAGGAGAAAAGGAAAAGGTCCAAACATTTTGCAGTCCTGGAAACAAGGCAAGGACGGGAGCAGCATCGGGGACCACCGGGGTGGGGCAGGAGCAGCACACCTCAAGCCACCTCCGAGCGCTCTCCGAGGAGCAAACCAAGAGCGCCGCTGGTGAAGTGGGTTAATTCCCACCCCTAAATGATTATTTCATCGCAGCAGCGCTGCTCGGCGAGGCACGGGCCCTGCCTCCACCCACTGCTCCCCAACCTGCCTGTGCCAGCGACAGCCTTCCCCCGAAGAGCTCGCAATCTAGGTCAGAGCCGCGTTTTAAACGTCTTTCAATATTAAACAAAACGAAGGCGCTGCGAACAACACATCTTGGGTGAGGGAGGGGGGCTTCTGCTCCCGTCCATTAGCTTTGTGGGAAAGGCAGCCTTGAAAAAACACGGATAACGGGCTCCAGTGCTACCGGGGTCTCAAATCTGGCAGAGCCCGAAGCAGTAACAATCTGCCCTGCTAATACTTGAAGGCGCTCACAAGCGATACTGCTCAACCTCGTGCCGTAGGATGGTGGGTTTGTGTCAATGCTGGAAAAACCCAAGAGTTTGCTTTCTGCTTGAGCTCCATGGGTTGAACGAGGGGTCTGTGTTTTCCCCGGAGAGGGAGGATGCGGAGTCATCTCCCCGTGCGAAGCTTTACGCCGCTGCTTTCCCATCAACAAAAGTGCGACGGGTCCAGCGCCGCCAAACCTCCAGGCATCGCAGGCAGGGTGAAGCCCCACGTCTCCAGGGAGCACGTGGGATTTTGGGAGCATTGACCATGGGGAAAGGCAGCGGTGCCCTGTATCCACGAGCAATCGCTCTGAAATTGCCGATGAGGGGCTGCTGGCGAGCGCGGTCGGGGTCTCTGAGGTTGGGGTTTGCGAAGGAGACGGTGCTCAGTTTGGCTGCCGCCCGGCTTCGCCGCCCCGTGCCCACTCTCTTGCATTCCAGCTGCGAAAGCGCCTGTCGAAAGGGGTTTCAGACCTGATAAATCCAACCTCAATTTAGTGCCTGTTACACTCCACAGGGAGAAGGACGCCCCTGTCCAGAAAAATGCACTTGCTGATTTTCATCGTTTTGATTTATAGAGCTTCTAGTTTAAGAGATGTTCCTCTCCTCTCCAAACGAAGCAGACGCTGACAGCTCCATCCATCACCCGGCTGTCAGAGGCCCAGTGCTTTAAATAAGCTATTAAAGTGAGATCTAGCTGGTTAACAGTCATAACAGACCAGAAATCAGAGACTTTACTTATTTCAGTGCCCGGTGAAATTAATTTCCTTTTAATGACCGGGGACCGGAGGGAGAGATCGCTCCGATCTCAGAGATGCAAGGATATTTCTGACCCCGGAGGTGGCTGGAGCATCGGCTATAAGTGTCTGTCCGTGCTTGCTCTGGAGGGGGAATCTGTCTTCGTTACTGATGGCAAAGCCTAATTAATGGTCTCGAACACCCACGGAGCTTGGCCGGGTGACGGAGGTGGCAGCCCTTTCCCTGACAGCCCTTGGGGACCCCTCCGTGACCCGCCGGGGATGCGCTAGGGTGAGAAACAGGTATAAATTGAAATGAGACACGTACAACTTAACAACTTTAAATAACTTTTGTTATGTATTAACGTCACCTATTCTTCTTTTTGTTTCCTTGAAGCAGATGTTCATTACTTATGAGTGTTGCCACAGATGTTAAAGATGAAAATGTTCTTGTATAATTAACCCTTGAACTTGTTTTGGTAAGCCTTAAAAGTACAGCTTTAAAATAATTAGTGCTGTTATCCAAAGTTTATTGCGTACGTGTGACTAAAGAAAGAAACACGATCTAAGTGTGATTATCTAAGGAAAAGTCCTACAGAAGATTGAAATTGAATGTAGTTACTGTAATTGTCTACAAGGAAGTCTATTACTGCATGATAAAACTGTCAAAATAATGATGGGGGCTCCTACAAGTCATGCAGAAGATCAATAAAACTAATCCTATGTCATAGCTTGAGAATTTAGAAATTGTATTTTGACCTTAATTCACGATGGAGCCATTCAAAACATATTTCATAAATGGGTTATAGTGCTTCTTCTTAATTAAAAATTAAAACCATTCCTGCTGGGCTGGGACCGCGGTGGGGACAGGTCCCACAGTGCTCTGCCCAGCAAAGCCCATCACAACCCAAAAGGAACCAACATCAGCAGCAACATAACACATTCCTCAGCATTTTGTTTTCCTCCCGGCTCCCCGCAGGAAAATCCCAGCACTTTGTCTTTTTTAGTGAGCCTGGCGTCCTTGTCATCTTTTCCCTTTCGATTTCCACCAGCCCATTTCATCCCTTCCCACCCCACCATCTGTCTTGTCCACCTTCGCTCCTTAATCCAATCTCGCCGCTCATATCACCTTGTCTCCGAGCCGCGGCTGATTTATTTCGGAGCAGCCGGTTTCTGTGCTGGGTGGGTCGGGACACCTGGAAATTGCTCGGATTTAATTTCCAGACCTGGCAGGGGAGCCAGGGGGAGGTTGGTGGGGATGTCCAGCAGGAATAACTCCATGGGCCCCACCGAGACAGACCACAAGGGGGAAATTGGGACCCCCAGCCATGTCCCCATGCTTTTGCCTCAGGATAATTAATGGCCACCAATGCCTTGGGAGAAAAACCTGCTCTGAACCCCTGGGTTGACTTTAAGCTGCCCATCAAAACAACCTGCTTTGCCTTTATGGCATTTTTTACCTCAGGCTGACTGGTAAGTGTTGCTTCCCAGCCATTAAAACACTGCTTTTCAGCAGCAGCGACAGCTCACTCGCTGCTCAGTGAATATTTAATTCCTCCAAAGCAGCAAAGCCCCATCTGAGCTGGTCCGTTGGCCACAGGTACGTCGGTGTGTTGGGGCAGGGATGCCATCACCCCACAGCTAAATGCATGAGTGGTGCCGAGTCCCCAGCCCAAACCCCTGCCGAGGCTGGCTTCATAGGCACAGACCCAGAAAAGCTCTTGTCTTTATATCCACAGGTGACTATTAGGCTCTGCAGCCTCCGTTCCCAGCCCAGCAGAAGGTGGCGGGCATGGCGCTGTGGGATGCTGCCTCCTCCTTGGACTACACATAGGAGAAAGCCCTCGCGTCCCCTCCTCGGGGACCTGCCATGCTGCCTCAGGGATGGGGGAGCACGCTGGGCTGCGGAGGTGATGCTAATACAAATATATTAAGCTCAGAAGAGACTGGTTTTGGCAACCAGCAAGGGCTGCGTTATGCCCCAGTTGCTCACTTGCATTGCCATCAGGGCACGGCCACCCTCCTGCCACTCCCCATGCTCGCAGGGACAAGGTCACCATGACCACGGTTGGGGCTGGTGGCTGAGCCCCACTTTGGGGGGGGGTTCTGCCTTCAGATGAATTTATGAGGCATCACTGCAGCAAGCAAAGACCCTGGGAGAAAGACGTGGCCCAGGGACCCCTTCTGCACACTGACCCCATGGGACAAGGTACAGCCGCACCACAGCCAGGGTCCATCCCACCCCCAGACCAGCCTCCATCTCCATCAAACCAACTGCAATAAAGGCACCCCGGGCTTATACCATCGACCAAGCATTGGAACAAGCTGCCCAGAGGGGTGGTGGGGTCCCCATCCCTGGAGGGGTTCAAAAAACGTGCAGACATGGCACTTTGGGACATGGTTTAGTGGGCATGGTGGTGCTGGGTTGATGGTTGGACTGATGATCCTAGAGGTCCTTTCCAACCTTAATGATTCCTAGTTTTACTTTCATTAAAAAATAATCCAGCCAGCAAGCCAGGAAACATGAAATGATTACCCTTAATCGGTTTAGTGGTGGACTTGGTAGTGTTAGGCTAATGGTTGGACTGGATGATCTTAAAGGTCTTTTCCAACCTAAATGATTCTATGATTCTATGACTGCATCAAAAGCAGAACCTGCCTGGAGCTGCTCGCCTCCAAGAGCCATCCCTCCATGGGCAACAGGCTGGAGCAGCAGCCACTTCATGATCAATTGGTGTTAAATGCATAAATCATTCCTTGGCATTCTCCCTCTCATGCAGGCAGGAGCGGTCCGGGCTCCTGCAATCCCCACCTGCTTGGGCAAAGCCAAACACTGTGATCCCTGCAAAAAGGAGAGGTGAAACCGAGCACCAGGAAGAATTTGGGAAGAAGGAAATTAGCAGGTCTGCAGCGGTAAATTCACCCTCCCTTTGCCCCGCGTTGGGAAACAACATTTGTTGATATGTGAATCGGCTCCCCCTCAGCATTAATTACATCGTTATCCGTTGTGCACTTCCTTGGCGGCTGGTTCTGCAGCGAGCGAGGGAAGTTGCATCCTTGCTGGAATGAAACGAGACTTGGGGCCCTCGCCTGCCTTGAAATAAGTTTGTAAACAGGGATTTTGCTGGCATTTGCTCTCATCCAGGTAATGCTTCTGGGCAAAGAGTCAAGCCCAGATCCACTGTCTCATGCCAGCATCCCAGTCCCTTTAATACCCAAAAAAGCAGTTTTCCTCCCGCTGCTCCCACCACCACCTATTCCCTTTCCATACACGACTGATGCTATCCTGCAGATGCACGTGGCCGGATCAGGGAGCTCGTCGGGATGAAAACCAGCCTGCAAAAGAGAAAAGGTTTGGTTTAATTCCGATCAATTCCCAGATCAGGTCTATAGTGCGGCCCCGGGAAGGTTTGGACCGGCACAAGGAGGCCGGTGCTGGGCAGCAGCACAGGGCAGGGACAGCTCTGCTGGGCTTAGTTCAAAGCAATTGCAAAAACACAGCTTGATTTACCCTGGCGCTAAAGCTCGCCCAAGATTAGGGAGAAATAAGACGTGAGGATAATCCGTGTCCGCCAATATCTCTCGTTATAATTATGGAAATTTAATTACAGGCGAGCAGGAGTATCGCGGGCGCCTGGACCGCATCCTGGCCTTCCCCGTCTCCGTGGGACCTTCTGCTAGGGCAGACGTGGAGCGAGCTGTTCTCAGGGGCTCCTTCTTGCTCTGCTGTTTGCTCTATCAAAAAGAAAAAAGAAAACAATAATAAAAAAACCTCTAATCAAGGTCACAGCACGAGGGCAAGAGGCTCCTTTCGAGCAAGGAGACGGGGCGAAGAGAGGGGTCACGTGTGGCGATGGGGAGCACGGCCGGCACCGAGGGAAGCTCAGCCAGACAGTGATGAATAGGCAGGACAATGAAAAGATACAGCCATATTTATTACCACTGGTCATTTCTGACAGCAGAATGTTAATAAGAATACTAATAGTCAGTATTTCTTTGGGAGAGGCTTCATCCATTTTTAGCAGCTTGCTGGAGCACAGTAGATGAGTTTCTTATGGGCTGTTTCTTGCGGCTGCCGACGTGATGAAATCTGAGCTCCTCAAGCTACGGTACAGCGCAGTAGCACAACTTTATTGGGCTTTCAGAAATCCAATTTTACTGTGTCCAATATTATGAGTTGATTAAACCTGATTTGAATCGACAAACGTCCGGGAAGGTGGGTGGTAGCTTACTGTGAAAGAAGGGAGAGAGTTTAATAAACAGGCTTGGGAGATAAAAATCTACTTTTATTCCAATAAAACTCCCATGTCAGAAAGCTGATGGTGGCGTGAAGAGTAAGAGAGAGAGAGAGGGGGGAAAAAGAAAGATGTCTCCAAGCCAGTGAAGACCCAAAGATACTGAGAGTACAAGAGATTAAAATGAAAAAGCAGACACGAAAGCAGTATCTGGGTGCAGGACTTCTGGGTAGAATTTGGGGATGAGGTGCAAAGCAGGGGGTGCTGCAGGAAAGCCCCCACCAGCACTAAGCAAAGCAGCGTGCCAGTATTTCAGCGTGCTTGGGGAAGGGGTGATCCTGGGAGGGAACAGCCTCTGTTGAACTCAGGACAAGATCAACCTTTCCTTCCCACCTGCAAAAACCCAGCTGGGCTCAAAAATGGGCTGCTTTTTTGGTTTAGGGTGACGGACCACAGCACCCAGGGCATGGCCAAGGTTGTGGAAGAGCCTAGGGTGGCAAAAGGGAAATGCAGGTGCCCTCCGCTCCAGCCCTGCACCTTCATCCAGCCTTGGTCAGGGTTGGGATGCAGTTCTTGGGGTGCTGGGCATCAAATCCCACCCCCAAAACCCAGCTCATCTCCCACCTCCTTCCCAGTGCAACTGTCTGGCATCAGAAAATTGTGCATCCCCCCTGGCCATGCCCTCGCCGCTCCCCAGGAGAGGACGGGGTGCCTGGCCATCCCTCACAGCAATCCCCATATCCCTGCATAAGCCCTAAAAGCCTTTGGTGCTGCAGGTTAAACCGCCTGAGCTGGGAAGATCCCCAGCCAGCTCCTGCCTCACATTTGTACTCCCCTTCTGCTAAAGCCAGAAATCCTTCACTGCTCGCAGCCTCGCCTGCATATTAACCGGCAGCAGTCCGTGCGCTGTAAATTCCCCGCATCCCTCTCCAGTAGAGCTGTTCGGCACTGTCAGAGCTGTATATAAAACCTTCCTCCATGATTTAGACAGGGGGAGGGAGATTAAACACAAACTGAGCACGCTGTGATAGAGTCTCTTCCAACAGCTGCACGAAAACTGCGGGGTCCAGGCGAGCCCCTGCCCTGCATCACTCGCGCCTCAAAAACCTCTGCAAGGATGAGATATCGGGAATGTGCTGTGCCGAGCCACGGTGCGGGGCTGAAACCATGAAATGCCGTACCTGGAGGCAAGGAGGGAGCAGATTGGAGCCCCAGCTCCTGCCAGAGCCTAGCATGGAGTGAATTTTACCACCCTGCAAAAATATATTGTCCTGTCCTCTGCAACCGCGGGAGTCCTTATTATTCAGTCTGCATCCATGCCGATGGCTCTCTCCCAGGCAGCTAAAGATCACAGCCAGGGCTGCTAGAGACGGTCGCTGTGACTTTTTTCATAAGGAGTATGTCACCAAAACCTACAGGCCTTTTGCAAAAGGTTTAAAAGAATTTTACAGCCAGGGAGTGAAGACAGAAGCTGTTATTCTCGGTCATCCTAGAGAGACGATGGGCAGAGACCGAATCAGTGTCCGAGATGATGCTCACGGCTGTTTGAACAAAAGCAGAGTGCAAACTTCAACCAGTATCTCCCATCAGGCCGGGAAACAGTTGGCTTTCCCCAAATTTCTCTGCCTTAACATCTGGTTGGAACAAAGAGGAGGCATTTGGCTGTCCCCCCCAGATCTCCAGGGTTCGGGCATCCCACACGAGTCCCCCCAGTGCGTTTGCTGGGGAAGCATTTCGTGGGTACGTGGGCATCCCATCCCACCGACGCCTGGCAAACAGGCACATCTGCCCCCACCCAGTAAGCCCAGCACATCCCAGCCCGGCTGCTTGCAATTGCACCCCTGCCCAAATTTTAATTAAACGGGAACATTAAGTACCTTGCATCAACCACAAAACTCCTGGTTATGTTGGATTTCGGTCTCTTTTGGAAAAGATTGCAGCTTTAGCACAAGCAGATAAGGCAAAGCTCAGTATTTGCTGTGAAACTTGCTTTTTGAGCAGCAGCCAGCCCTCGCCGTGCAGCTCCCCGCTGTCGCTGGCTCCTCTGCAGCCCTCTGCATCTGGGCAGCTACTGAGGAACCCAGGGTAGGATCGTGCTGCATCTTCTCATTTGATAAATGTTATGTTATCTCACGCCCTCTCCATAAGACACCGAAACACCCATCTGCACAGCGGGTGACACCCACCACCTTTCCTTCACCACCTCCAGCCGATGAACTCACATGTTTGGTGAGGACAGGGATGCAGAGGCACAGGGACAGCTTTGCTCAGCATCTCTGGTCCCTCTGTGGTCTGAGCTTTTTTTTTTTTTTTTTTCCCCCTTGACAGCCAAAGCAAAATAGCAACGTTATTCTGAGGCTGGGGGGTCATTCATGAAGCCATGAGTCTGAGTTTGGAGAGATGCGATCGGTGCAAGCACTTTTTATCGTCCACTCCTCACCTTTCCCCTTGGCTGGACGGGAGCTGGGCCACACAAACGGGTGGACCAACTCCTGGGGAAAGAGATTACGGATGTGGGCTCCATCCCAACCTCACGCTTGTTTTATTGCCCTCCTGGCTATCGTAAGCTAAGCACGCAAAAGGATCAGCCTGTCCCTCCTTCTCCATCCTGCCCCACCCATTTCCCTCCACATCATAGTTTCCCTCCATCACTTGCAGCTCTCTCCCCTTCTCCCACAAAACCAGGAGCGTTTCCAAAGCCGTCAGCCCAGGAGGTTGTCTCCAAGGGGCTTTGATGTGCACGGTATCGATGCGTATCTCATCGCAACGCATGCATCCCCTGCAAGTGCAAATCCACCCCTGTCCAGGGTTCAGGGTGCTCACGCCAACGTGAAACAGGAGCAGTTATTGCCAGGACCTAAAACCCGCAGCCCTGGCAGGGTTAAAAGTACATGTGCAAACCCTCCCCATCCCACTGGCGCTGTGGATCTCTGAGTTACGGGAATAGGGATAACACGGATACACCACACAAAAATCCCACTTGGGCTTATGCTTCGCTAAAGCATCTCTGAATACGCGCAGGCAGCAGCAGGCAGCAGCAGGCAGGGCCCGCAGGCAGCGCTGGGCTGTCCCAAGCTGCTGGCCGAGGGAATTGCTCCCCAAAAACCAGCGCAGGTGTTTAACAGCCCCAGATCTGTGTGTGGTTTTTAAGCATTTTCAAAATAAAACTATTTTATGCCAGGATGACTCGGAGCAATGACCCGTCTCCAGGGCAAAGAGTCGGCAAAAGTAATTTTTCAACCCGACTTTTCAAAGTAACAAGGCTTTCCTCACTGGCTCGTAGCTGAGTGATGGAAATCTCAAAACTGCCTCCCCCGCCTCCCATTTTCTATAAGATGAGGGTTGAGCAAAACTTTTAATTTCTCAGGGATAAAGTTACATGTTGGTATCATTTTGCTGCTTTAAGTGTTGCATTTTGGAGGGTCCATACTCAAATCTCTGGCAGGGAAGGGAAAGTTAAATGAATCCCCCAAAATTTTGACCACAAATGCCCCAGGGCTTG
Source organism: Pelecanus crispus (assembly GCF_030463565.1). Lineage (NCBI taxonomy): Eukaryota > Metazoa > Chordata > Aves > Pelecaniformes > Pelecanidae > Pelecanus > Pelecanus crispus. The sequence continues at coordinate 69,915,937 of NC_134648.1, forward strand.
GGTTTCTCACCTCATCTGAGAACCAGCCCCTGTCCAAACACATCAGTTTTTCCTGGGAAAACTGCATCTTTCCCCGCACCGGCAAGCCAGCGGCCCCCGGTCCTTTGCAGCGACTCCAGATCCCTGCAGCAAACAGATTTTACTCTATCAGGGAGAATAAAGAGGGAAATGACACAATTAACAACTCTTCCATGCTTATTTAAGGAACTAAAAAGCATCCCTGGCTCCAGCATGGGTGCCGGATCGTGCCATATCAGCCACTGCTCATCTGTGGCCAAAATCCCTGCCTTGATAAGCAGCATCCCCTTTCCCCCCAGCATGCCCCTCTTTGCCAGGTCCCGCCCACACAGGAGGTCACTCAGTTCATTTTTTTGTTTATTCCCTTATTCCATTTTCCTGTCCCCAAATCCCTCAGCATTTTAAAGCCAAATCAAAGCCCTGTTTTGGGGTTGGGTTTTTTTAATTACTCATAATTAAGTGATTCTTGGCGGGGAAGACCATGGAAACAGGGTTATCCCACAGAAAGGAATTCAGATAGGAATTTCCTCTTAGCCTCCTAGCCCTAACTAAAGTGATTATACATTTTTCCAGATGTATTTATTACAGCAAGTATTTCCTTGCAAATACAGCCCTCTCACAGCACCCCGGGACCTTTATCACAAGAGCCTCCAGCAAGACCTTGAGCTGCGCCTTCGTTTCGTTATTTGTTGAGCTCCACTTTTCCTCCTCCCGAAGTCACTGGGAAAAACCCTCTGGATTATCTTGGGTTTTTTTTGGGGGGGCGGGGGCTGGTATTTTTCAGTGTGTTCGCTGGTGCTAGACAGCAAGAGCATCACCTGCGCCCGCACAGGGCTACGTATTGCAGGAGCTGAACATCTGCTGAAAGCTCAGTGCCTTTGGTCGCCGTCTCCATCATGCTGATGCTCTCCTGTGAGTTACAGCGCGGCTGGGACAAAGCCCGAGCAGCCCTCGCTGCAAAAGCAAAGCGGCTTTGGCGAGGGGAGGAAAGAAAGAAATCTCTGACGAGAATCTCTACGTGCATCTCTTCTTCTGCCCAGGCTGACGGGGACCTGCAGAGCTGGAGATGCTCAAATAGAGTCATAGCATTGTTTAGGTTGGAAAAGACCTTTAAGATCATCCAGTCCAACCAGTAACCTAACACTGCCAACTCCACCACTAAACCAGTTAAGGGGGGAGTAAGAATTTCATCTTTCCTGGCTTGGTGGCTGGGTTATTTTTTAATGAAAGTAAAAACTAGGAATCATTAAGATTGGAAAGGATCTCTAAGATCATCAGTCCAACCATCAACCCAACACCCCCATGCCCACTAAACCGTGTGCCCAAGTGCCACATCTGCATGTCTTTTGAACCCCTCCAGGGATGGGGACTCCACCACCTCTCTGGGCAGCCTGGTCCAATGCTGCATCTCAGCTTTGCTTTTGAGCGACACCGCAGCTCTGGCCAAGCAATGCCACTCTGATGGCCTTGCAGCATCTCACGTGGCATGGTGCAGGGTCTGGGGCTGCCTCAGAGCCCGGTTTCTCTCTAGGTGGGTGCAATGACATTTGGTAATGGCATTACGGCAGGGTGCATTGGAGGGCACCCACTAGCGTGGGCTCGAGGGTGCACAGCCAGCGCAGCAGCCCCACAGTGTAAGGGCTGGTTGCCCACAGTGACTCGACCGTGCTGTGTGTCCCTGTAGCTCACCGAGCCCCTCAAAGATGCCCCAGTAAGAGCTTTGCAAACCAGCACAGCACAGCCAGTGATTTTGTGCTTTTACCCTCTCGGTATCCCATACACAAGCCAATGAGTCCCCATGGACTCAAACAGCCACAAGCCCTCCTGCACCCTTACACCCAGCCGTGGGCCCCAACATCTGGCCTCTGCACACACTGCATGTTCATACACCCACCTTCGAAGTTCAGCCTGAAAAAGAAAAAATAATTTTAGCTTTAGCTGTATTCCTACCAGCAGCTTAATCCTGGTGGAGTTCACATGACAAACATCATACACACGGATGATACCCACAACTGCATCCCACACCAGCCCCAGGACATGTGCTGGACCCAAAAACTGGAGATATGCAGGGAAACAGGGAAATCCAGGCTGTTCATTAGCAATCTCCTCCAGTCCTTCCTTTTTATTAAGACCTGCCTACAGTCTTGGGTCTCCAAAGAACCAAACCCTTTGAAAGCAGCACCATCCTTCCCCCATGCTCCAAGGGGAAATAAATCCCAAGGTTGCTCTTTTCTCACATCTCACAGCATTTTAGGAAGACCATGTGGGTCTCCTGGGGCAGGTAAGGATGCAGCCAAGGCTAAAACAGCCCCAACGTCGCCTTTCCAAGCTCAGGACTATTACCCAGAAATGCTCAAAGGACCAATGGAGCAGGTTTCGTAGGGTGGGCTGCTTCCCAAAACCCCAGCACATCTCAGAGAAACATCACCCTCCTGCTTAAACCCACAAAACTAAAGAAACCGTGTTCACATAACACCAACATGCCCCGCTGGGCCAGGTTGGTTTGAGCTCATCACACTCTCAGCTTTGTGCTTGAGTTTAGCTCCACTTTTCTAAATAAGCTCAAGGAAAAGCCTGTATCCAGGACTGTCAGCTCTAAATATTCATAAGTCATGAGACTGGCTTCAAAGTCGGCAGATTTTTTAGAAACTCACTCATACATTGCTATTATTCAAAATTGTCTTAATTTTTTTTTTTAAATGTTCTATATTTGGCTTTCTTTTGATGTATCTTCTCTTCGGGTTTGTGTTTCTCCCGGCAACCATATGGGCTTTAAAAAAGAAAAAGAAGAAGAAAAGATAGCTACAATTCTGATACATTCATACAGCTCCAGATGTTAATCCCTAAAACAAAGCAGATGGGGGTGGGGGGAAATCAGGATGAAGCCACAATAGCTGGTGGAAAGCTCCAGAAATCTGCCTCTGCACCCAAAATCCCATCTGGTACCCGGGGCACCTCGGAGGTCCACGTCCTATGCTCAAGAGCGGCGGTAGGGACCAAGATGGGGTGTATTCTAGGTACCTTATTGCTCTGCTGGATTTGTATTTGGATTTGCTAGAAAAGCAGGAGATGGCCATAAACCTGCAGGTAAAATCCTAGAAAAAAGCATTTTTTAGGGATGTCTGTTGAAGGAGCTGGATGGGGAGATGGGGTGCATCCCCATTTCCCATGGCCACATCCTACATCCAGGACTGGGCAGAAGGAAAATAAACTCTCTGGTTTCCTCTGTTGAGGAAATTAGAGGAAAACCCCAGCAGCAATGCAGCGAGTATCCCCGGAGAGCGTACCAGTGCCCCCCTGGCAGCACCCAGCTCTGCCCATGGGCTTCTCCATCCCCAACCAGCACTTTGCAGCGCTCCCCAAATCTGAGCAATGATGGAGATAATCCCAGCCACCCTGCCAGGTGTCTGCCTCATCCTGCCATTGCACAGCAAAACGCTTTGCATAATCTGATTAAATAAAATTGATGCGTTGCTCGGCACAGCGCTGGGCCAGTGGGAGCACCCGGCTAATCACCGGGGAATAAAAGCTACTGGGATTTTGATCGCTGCTGTAGTATTCTCCAAGGAGCAGCTTTGCCGTGTAAATCCTGGAGTACATAGTTTGATGTTATTGCTGGGGGACGGGGCGGGTGGGGCAGAAGAAAAGAGAAAAATAGGGAAGTAAAAAGCAAACGCCTAGGTGCAGGATGCTTGTGCATTAACAGACTAGGTGAAGAAGGGCATTTCTTACCGGTAGAAATGGAAGCAGCAGTCACCTCTGCACATCACGGCTCTGCTCCTGTAAAAACCAGAAGCGAGAAACCTCCCGGAGCCAAGTGGCAGCTGACAGTGCAGCTAATAATATCTAATTCATTGTGGGTAGCAAGGAAATTCTAAAAAAATAGAAAGATGGTTTAGTGTGGATCCAGGATCAAATAACGGAAAGGGGATAACCACCAGATGTCTGTCCCAGGTGGAAAACTGCACGCGTTTGTGCAGGATTCAACTCAAAGAATAAAGAAATGCAAAAACAACTGGTTCCACTGGGTGGTTGGGTAGAAAATAAGCAAACACACATGTTCTCTTTCTTAATGAGATAATGCTCAGGTTTACTAACAGCCCAGCATGCTGTAGGGAATGCGGAGAGACTACCAGGAGGCTTTTGACTTCAAACACCCTGACATTTGAAAGCAGGACCGCAAAATATCAATAAACACGGGTTAAGTGGCTTACGGCGTGGTCAATACCGGGCTCTGGCCTAGGGGAGCTCCCCAGGGCACAGCGGGGATCAGTGCTGAGCCGCTGCCTCAGGACCTCGCTATTAATGAGCTGGAAATCCATCTGAACGTCTCTGCTGATTGCGTGCAGAGTGTCGAGTAAGGAGGAAGGCAGGGCCATTACTGGAGCAAACGGGCTTGTTTGGCAGGCTGAGCGCAGTCCCGGGAATGGGGCTGATGGCGGGGGGGGCTTTGGGGTGGGGGGAGGCTGCCAGCCCCATGGGGTGGGGGTCTGCAGCCAGGGGAGCCCCAGTTGCACCCGATTCAGCTCAGTAAAACCAGCAACTCCCAGTGTTTACCAGCTGCCCAGAGCCTTGTAGGTATGAACAAGGCGATTGCAAGGATGGGATATGATCTTACATCTCTGTATCCCACTGAGGAGCACAGCGGGAAAGTGCATGCACAGATCTAGTAGAGAAACTTGAAAAAGCACAGAAAAGCACAAAAATGGTTTCAAAGCCAGAGAAAATACCATGTAGAAAGGCTCATAAGGATCTCATCGAGCTTAAGCTTATGGGAAAGAAGATTGACAGTGGCATGACTACGTCCGTGCACCTGAACAAGAAGAAAAACCTGAGAGCTAAAGGGCTTGTAGCCTGTTTTGAAAGAGGATGGTTGAAAAGCAGGGCCAGACTCAATGAAATAAGGATGTATACCTCATTCAGGGGGAGGGTGAGTAATGGCAGGACGGCCTCCAAGGGTTGTTCAGGGCCACTCCTCTCCAAATGGCTCAAAACCGAAGATGAGACGCAATCCTGGGAGAGATGCATTGGTTGGATGCAAACTCAAACCAGGCTGGCATCCAGAAGCCTGGGCTGGGTTTTTGATCCCTCATAACTTGAACCTGTGGATCGAAGGTGGCCCCTAAGTCCCGAGCCCTCCCGGGCTGAGCTCCCAAGCGGTACCCTGAGGAGGGAGGTTTGGGGAGCACCACTGCAGCAGGAGTTGGCACCATCATAGGTGGCACAGGCTCTCAGCAGCCATCTCCTCATCCATCTGCTTTCGGACACACCAGCAAGGCGTTGTCTAAATGCGCTCTGCCACACAAGCCTCTAAAGCCACCAAAACCCCAGCAAAATCCCAATGACGGTGGCTCATCGTGCCTGGGTTCTCATCTCCATGCCCATCTCCACTTGTTCCCTCTGCTCGCAGCATCCCACTGTGCCTGGCCACCAGCACTGGGACAGTCACTGCCCTTTCCTTTCCATATGGGCCTTCAACACAGCCTGCAGGTTGGTTTTTTCGGAAGCCAATAGATCACAGAATCATAGAATGGTTTAGGTTGGAAAAGACCTTTAAGATCATCCAGTCCAACCATTAACCTAGCACTGCCAAGTCCACCACTAAACCAGTTAAGGGGAGAGTCATAATTAATTTCATCTTTCCTGACTTGGTGGCTGGATTATTTTTTAAAGAAAGTAAAAACTAGGAATCATTAAGGTTGGAAAGGATCTCTAAGATCATCAGTCCTACCATCAACCCAACACCACCATGCCCAGTAAATCATGTCCCAAAGTGCCAGATCTACCCATTTTTTGAACACTTCCAGGGATGGGGACTCCACTACCTCCCTGGGCAGCCTGCTCCAATGCTTGACCACTCTTTCCGTGATCACCAGAAACATACAGAGCCAATGCTTGAGGGTGATGGTGGTTTGGGTTTTTACCCTGCATGGGCTCAGGACACACAAGGAAAGCAGGAAGCAACTCAACATCAGTGCATAATCCTACAGTGAGAGTATCACTGTCAACAGGAACAAAAACCCAGCAGAGACTGCCGATTCTAGTAAAAAAACCCACTAAAACTTCAACCTTTGGGACACATGAGCCACCCCTGCTACACCATAGCACAGCTTCACCGGCAGGTGAAGACGTGAGAGTTCAACCCTCATCACATCCCTCTTGAAAGAAGGGTTTGTACAAGCCCCAGGGCTGGAAGCTGTCAGTGCTGCTTGATGCTCTGCAGATCAGGGTCCCGAAGGAACCCCGTGCATCGGGCAGGGCTGCCGGAGCGAGCCCTGGGCCACAGCATCCATCAGCTACTCTGGTTTCCCATGACAAATTCATTCTTCACTTCAAAACCACGGTATTTGTTTTTTCAGAGGCATCCATCAGCGTGAGCGTGTCTTCAGTTCAGAAGGGCAGGACCACGCTGCTTTTCATCCTTGCTTGTAGAGCACAGGAGATCCAGAGACACAGACAGGGCTGCCGTACACGGAGCGACATTAATAGTGCTTTATCCTCCCAGGCTAAACACAGCCGTGCTTCGGAGAACTCCTGCCAAACCCCGCCCCGATCTGTTTCCAAAAACTTCCCTTAAAAAAGAGCCAGATCCAGAGAAGCATAGTGCAGTAGTTTCACCAGCCTCTGCAGGGCATTGACCTACATATGCTGAGATGAGGGGCCAGGGCCATGTTTCCTAGCAGGCTCTCTGTTTATTAATTGCAGACCTTGAATACAAAATATGCCAAGTCCTTCAAATCTGCAAACAGTGTCTGGGTTCTCTTCCCAGCCAGTCTGGCATCATGAATCACTTGAAAAGACTTCAGGCTTTCGAGGAAATTTCTGGTGTATTTGCTGGCACACGTGATGTTTCCAGTGACCAAAACCACTGTGGAGTCATTGGCTCGAACATCCAAATCTTTCTGGAAATGTCACCTTAAAGATGTTCTCAGTATTTTAATTGATTTCATTGTTCAAGGTAAAGTTTAAAATGCTGAGAGTTGCTGCAGAACAAACCGCTCCCAACACTTCTGTTTGGAAGTTGATGGAGGAGTGACGATGCTCATTGCAGAATTTACTCAGACCAAACTGGCTGAAGTTTTCTGAGTGGGGGAATATCCAGATGAGATGTTTCTCTATTTAAAGCAATCTACAGCAGCAGAGCATTGCATTTGTGAGCAAAGACCAACTAAAAATGACCATCCCTGGAAACTGGATGAGACCATGCTTAAGATTAAGACAACCAAGTTGTTCCTTTGCCTTAAATACAATGCTCTTCCACTAAGTCTATAGATCCTGCCTCTTGACTGTAGGGCTATGAATTATTTAAATTTTAATATCAATCTCCTCTTCCTCTGCCTGCAAATTCTATACAAGTGGGGAAAAAAAAAAAAAAAAAGAGAGGTTTGGGTATTTGTGTGCTTCCATATGCTGGAAGTGCGGTGAAGACAGCTGCTTGGCAGGCACTTTCTGACCTGATGGCTTGCAGCGAGTCCACCCTACCCAGGACACCCCAGACCTCCTGCTGCCAAGCTGAACCCTGCACGGCCAGACCAAACCTGAAGTTTCTCAGATTCCCTGCATGTTCCTTGCCTGTCTGCCCAGGCGGCAGGTCCCGGCTGCTCCACATGCGTCCGAGTCCTTTCTGCATTTGCTGCATGCGTGTCCCTGCCTGGGAAACCTCACCTTGGGTAGGAGACCAGGAGCCCACCTTCGCTGCTTGCTGTCCATGCAGCTCGGGAGCCTGCAGATCACCGCAGCGATGGCGAGGCAGAACATCTGGCCCACACGTGTGTTGGGGAGGCAAGATTTCTCCTTGTACGTCAGGGATCGCCTGTAAAATGCGCTGTTCTCTCCGCTGGAGGCTCCTGGCTGTCTAGACATGTTCAGCTACATGCACTCAAATCCCCAGCCGCTCCTGATCTGGCTCGAAGCGACCCTCCTGGCTCTCCTCCCGAGGAGGGGCCGACTCTCCCCGCCAGCACGACTCTCCCCAGCCAAGGGAAGCAGGAGGATCTTGATACGAAGGGCTCGGCCAGCAGATGCTGGGACCGGGGTGGTGTATCCCAATGGGAAGGGAGGGGAGGGAGAAAAGAGATCTTACCGAAGGGACAGCACTCCTGGGAGCCCACGGAGGGTGAATGAAGAAGAGAAACATGAAGGAAGACACTGGTTTCTGCAGGGAACATTCCCATTAAAAAAAAAGGGAAACATTTATTTTCTGCTTGCAGGAAGCAGGGATAAAACCCTTTAGTCAAAAGCCAGATTTCTTTCAGCAAACCCTCAAATTGTCTTCGTTTCAACCCTCCAAGCAGGGCTGGGTAGCCCTGTAGTTCCTATTCCTTAGATAGGAAAGGGGAAATGAAAAACATCCAACCCAAGGGTACAGCAGGGGAAAGCCAGAAGTCAGACCTGCCCTCCCTGTTGACTCACTGCCTTCCCCTGGGCTCCGTTAATTTTTTGGCTACCATTTAGGTGCCTGTACAGCCCCCATAGCATAGCATGGCTACGGCAGCACTCTACATGCCTTTCTGTGTGAACCTGAAGATTTCAGTGGAGGTCAAGGTTTCCAAACAGGACAAGAAAATAACATGCGTACATGGGAGAGAAAAAACAAAGCCGTTTTCTTAGGACTACGAAGCAGGACAGAGGCGAGCCCAGGGCTGGGGAATACACCAGCCTCCTGGTGCAGACGCAGGCAGGGTTTGCCGGATCACATCTAACGTGAGAAGAGACTCCCCTCCATACGGACACCCCTTGGACAAAGCTCAGCCCAGTCCTCGTCTGGACCCTCTCACCAGGAGAGTTACCCTGGCCCCATTCTCCCTTCCTCCACCCCTTCCCTGGCTCCTCACTTCTGTTTGATCAGAGGGAAAGAAGGAGGGGCGGGGATGCGCCCCAGACCTGAGGTTAGCCAGCTGTTACTCATTGCTCTCCCCAGCCTGCTGAGCTGGATTTGTGGTCTTCTCCTGACAGGCAATTTGGCCCAAATCCCACTTGGCCCTCAAGGCTGAGCCCCAGCTCCTCTCCGCGCTAACACACCTGGCTGCGCGGCCGCTCCGCAGAGCCACGGCTGGATTACAGCAGCCTGGGAGCTGCCTGCCCACCTCCCTCGCCTTCGCAAGGTGATGCACAGAAGGACCACAGAGAAACCACCCGTGATCATAGAATCATAGAATCACAGAATGGTTTGGGTGGGAAGGGACCTTTAGAGGCCACCCAGCCCAACCCCTGCAGCGAGCAGGGACATCTCCAACCAGCCCAGGGTGCTCAGAGCCCCGTCCAACCTGGCCGGGAATGTTTCCAGGGATGGGGCATCGACCGCCTCTCTGGGCAACCTGTGCCAGTGCCTCACCACCCTCAGTGTAAAAAATTTCTTCCTTATATCCAGTCTAAATCTATTCTTCTTTAGTTTAAATCCATTACTCCTTGTCCTGTCACAACAGGCCTTGCTAAAAAGCTTGTCCCCGTCCTTCCTATCAGCCCCCTTTCAGCACTGATAGGATGGCTCCCACCAGTGTAGGCAGCAGCATCCCTTTTCTGGTGCGTGGGCATGGCCAGCACAGCTCCGTCCACACTCTGCGATTTAACCCCAGACTGAGGAGACGAGTCAGAGATGCTTCTCCAGAAAGGGCAGCAACAGCCCCCAACACCCCACCATATTTTGAGGGAGTCCAAGTTTAGTTTTAGACTTGAGTACAGCCTTCTGCCCTGCCATCCTCTGCTGCTCTTGCAGAGGACAACTGCTACCAGAAGTGGCAAATTCCCCGCTCAGTTCAAAGGCCAGGGCCCCTGCCCCCTAGCTAGAGTTTTAAAAATATGGCATTTAAGGCAAGTACTCCACAAGATGTTTTTCTTTACATATATAATTATATACATGCATCTATATAATTTTAAGCACTGATGTAATTGAGGTTCTACTGAATTCCTTTCTGCTGTTAAGTATTTCCTCATCTTGAGCCCGCCTTCAGACATGAGTTTTCAGTGAGTTGAAAAGAAAAGAAATACAAGGCTCAGACACCTATGTCAAACTTCTGTCTGCCTTAGTTTCACATGAAAGAGATTTCTTAAGTTCCTCCGAAAAATATGCATTCACACAGCAATACCTTGAAAGGGAAAGAAAAGCAGTAATCACAAATGCTCTGGAAACCTCTCACAAAGACCATTTCCCAGCAGCACAAACTGCAGTAACTGAGGAGTGAAGTTTTACAGCCAGGTAACACAGAGGCAGGAATCCACGTGCTCTTCAGCAGGGAGTGAAAAACCACCACAGCATCTTTAATCAGATAGTTGGAAGAACGAGGAGAAAAGTAGCACGGGAATGGGATCATTAGGATGATGTTTGGTGCTGTTGTCTCGCATAAAATGAACCGAAACCAGGTTGAAAGCTGTAGGTTTAAATTAAAAAAAACAAACTTGTGGTGTTGCCTGATAGCGCTGATACAAAATCCACAATTTGTGTAAAAAGCCCACAAAAGGGCGTCACTGGGGGTTGCTGCTTTAGGATCTGAGTGGTGACGCTTCTCTTCCCAGGGGACACTGCCAACCACCTCGGCTCCGAACACTCCGGGTTCCTCCCTCGCAGTCCGTGTTCCTGCCTTTGGTGCCCATCTCCCCCTCTGAGGAGGAGCAGAAACCTCTCCCCCACCAACGTCCCCAGCAGAACTCCTTCTCTTAGGTTGCCTTCAACTGGTTTAAACAAAATCGGAGCATCCCCATCTTTGGTCGGGTACAAACGGCTGTTCTTCATCTGGGTGCTGCTTTTCTTCAAGCACAGAATCCCTGTTCAGAAACCCAGTGCCAGAGACCAGTCTGACCACATCTGCGCAGCGCCTGTCCAGCCCCACTTCACAGAATCACAGAGTGGTTTGGGTGGGAAGGGACCTTCAGAGGCCACCCAGCCCAACCCCTGCAGTGAGCAGGGACATCTCCAACCAGCCCAGGGTGCTCAGAGCCCCGTCCAACCTGACCGGGAATGTTTCCAGGGATGGGGCATCGACCGCCTCTCTGGACAACCTGTGCCAGTGCCTCACCACCCTCAGCGTAAAAAATTTCTTCCTTATAGCCAGTCTAAATCTATTCTTCTTTAGTTTAAAACCATTACTCCTTGTCCTGTCACAAGAGGCCTTGCTAAAAAGCTTGCCCCCCCCCCCCCTTCCTGCAGCCCCTCTCAGCACTGCCAGGCCGCACTCAGGCCTCCCCGCAGCCCCCTCCTCTCCAGGCTGAGCACCCCCAGCTCCCCCAGCCTGGCCCCGCAGCAGAGGGGCTCCAGCCCTCGGATCATTTTTGGGGCCTCCTCTGGCCCCGCTCCAACTTCAAGCACATTTAAGATGTCCTGAAATGAAGCTGGTCCCCATACGGCCAGCGACAGTCCCAGAGGAAGGAGGTTTTACTCTTCCATTGGTAGGTGAACCCAGTTACACACAAATAATCCAAAGCTTCTCCCGTTTGCTGGGGAGCATCTTCCCCGGAAAGTATTTAGCACTCTTCAACTACAAGGACGACCGATAGCCAGCTGGCAGACAACCACATCTAGAGAAAGTTGCAGATATCCTTATTTCCCTTTCCTACGCTCACGCCAACATTTTTCTTTTTTCTGTTTACCAAAAAAAGGCAGACAATTTGTTTTAGCTCATTTTAAAAAAAAAAAAAAAAAAAAAAAGCTTATGCACTCGCAGGGACTGCATACAAAAAGGGATGAATACACAGATGCAAACAAAACACTGAATTACCATTAAGGAAATTAATTTTAAGAGTCACAAAGCATATTATTCCTGGAAACTGCTTTTATTTAGCAATTATGTTAACAACGCAAGAAGGCAGCCGGCATTGAAAACAAACAGTTCAATTTAAAAATCAGGGAAGTGAATGAACTGAAATTTCAGGGCACTCACACCTGAATACACTCCACTACCTTCAATACTTAAGAATCCTCAATCAAAGGCTTAGGTTTTTGTTTGTTGAGGAGTAGAAGAAAGGGGATAAAAGAGTAAGAGAAACTGTTTATTTTTGAAGTTATTTATATGTTTTTGCAAATCAAAGCTAAATCCTGACAACCAACCAGCAGGGGAAAAAAAACTGAAGGAGTCAGTGACAATACTGAGATAATATTTTAATTTTTTTTAAGGTTTTTTTTCCCCCCCCTGTAAAATGGCTTGTACTTCCACAGGTACAACAGCAAAGAAATTATTTCAGTCCATTTCACACGGTGTACAAAAGACCAATTTTACAAATATACCCAGAAGTTTTAACAGCGGCTAACACTATTTAAAGGTAAACATCACTTCTCCATTGACCAGGGCTCGCTGTGTGAACGAGACTTTTCCTACGGTTGTGCCGCAAGAAGAAGCCTTCCAGGGGCTCTCCATCCCGGATTTGATCCGAGAGGAAAGCGATACCCATCCCATACACTGTGACACACACAGAAGGGACTGCCAGGTGGCTCGAGGACTGGCTTGCCCACCAGGAAAGTATAAATATGCCCCGTTAGAAGGAAATCTTGACAGCCACCAGTTGCGTCTGTAGTTTGGTTGTCCAAGCAACTAATTTTTGTTCTGCTGCCAATAAACGAAAACTCTGATCGACACAGAAAGTAAAGCTTTATCTTTACTACCTGTCGAGCCTGACTCCGCTGTTCTTTTGAGACCGAAGTGTCTGCTGCAGTCCGTGGGACATGGTTTGCACAGGGCCTGCAGAACTACTGCGACTTCATCCTAGAAACTACCCCCTCTCCACCCCCCTACCCCCCCAAAAACCAGCCTTACCTTCTAAGTTTTTCCTTTTAATTCACAACACCGAAGTGCGAAGACTTGCGAAGAGTGCTTATAAAAATCAGAATAATGAGAAAAATTCGTAAAAGACATTTGCAACTCCAATTTATATTTTCCTTAAAGAGATAAGCAAGCCTGAAGGTATCATTTTAATTCTCTCGTTTGTTTTCTTTCCAAGCTATATTTACTTGCTTACCTGCAACTACATGGATAAACAGAAAGTGAGAGGAGCCAAGAACTCACAAGAGGCTGAAAGCTGAGCAAATGAGGAGGAGGAGGAGGAATCCTTGGCCAGAACACTGCAGAATAGCTGGGCTGTCCACACCTATTCAGCTCAAGCGCCTAACAGGCTTCTGGCCCTGCCGGTTCCGATCAACAGCTCTCCCTGCCGATTCCGCTTCGCATCCAGTGCGGCATGTTAACAGTCTTGGGGAAAGCAAGACTTAGCCGCCCACGACAGAGCATTCCTTTACGGAGAAGGGACAAGCACAGCTCGTTTCAAAAGTAAATCTGCAGCTCAACTTTAAGCAAGAGCAGGAGTCAAGCCAGGTCACTTTTCCCACCACGCTGAAAATGCATTTCAATGCCTCTGTCGGGTCTCATGATGGCCAGGTCACGACCAACAGTTCTCTGACCCCAGGAAAGTGTCAACACTATGAGCTGGATGAACAGAAACACGACTGTCTTGGAGGAGCTTCCTTCCACTTCCAGAAAAATGAAAAAAACAGTGAGCAAAGCAATCAGCTACTGCAACAGCACTTAAGGGAGAGTTACCACAGTTGAAAGCAACAGTTTCTTGTGGGTGGTGTGTGGAGTTAAATAAGTAAGTTCTCTTCAGAGACTATTGCAGTTTCTCACTGTCATACACTCAGCACCTCTGCTCCCAGTCAGGCTCTGAAGCACAACCCTCAAATTCTAGGAACTGCCATTAAAACCCCGAAGTGTTTTGTTGGGAAGTTCACAGCCTTTCCATTTCACCCCAGAGCTTCCTAACAAACCGAGAACCTTTTTAGAGCATGAACCAGGTCTGAAAATGAGAACAGCTACAATCACTTTTCTGATCCGCTCCTGGCATGCCTTTGCTTCCAGGTGGGTCTGTCCCTACTGGAACCTGCCTGACAATAATGGCTTTCGTATCTTCTGAGCCCCATTTCCACCCTCAAAGAAAAAAAAAAAATCCTTAATTACTCTGCCAGTGCAGCACTTACTGTATCCTGAAGCACAAAGTGACTGCACTAGAAAAAAATTAGTGATTAAAATGCAGTATCATGCTAACTTTTTTGTACAACTTGGACCACGATTCAAAATAAGAGCAACACTTACTGCTCATTCATCTACTTCGACTTCAGCGCTCTAGCAAGAAGCTGCCAGGAAAAAGGAAAGTGTAACAGCTCCAGTGTGCATGGATATGACAGTTTTATTTTTTTTAAGATCAGACTAGAAAAATACTTTTAGCTGTAAGTTCTGCAGTCAAAGCTGGTTTTGAAGCATTCAAATAGAATCAACAGTAACAGGTGAAAAAAAATCCTTACAGAATACATTGCCAGCATTTGAAATGGTATGCGAGAAATATTGTTAACACTGAAATCATGAAATAAACTTTCAAAACAAAGTTTGAGGGTGGTTCTGAAGTTTACTCACTCCAAACAGAACTGGTCTTATTTATCCAGAAACAGTTTTCTCCTATTGAGTTACCAGACCAGTGAAGGTGTGTGTTTACTGAGAGGAGGGAAGGAGAAAAGGGCCAAGCAGCCAAGCATCATTTGATCCGAGCAGCGTATGTGGCAGTAGCATTTGAGAAAAAAAATACTACAAACTCTTCTGCCTTCCCAGTAAATCCAGCTCTGCGGGACTCGCCCTCAATTTGAATACTGGTTAATGGCAAAGTACCTGGATTCATGCAAAGGAACCGTGGAGGTTTGCTTCCCAGATAAGAGGAGAGTTTTCCTTCCTGCAGTATTTCTTGTGTTACACAGAATTGCTGACAGCAAAAGAAACAAAACCCTTGCTCAAAACACAGTCTTTTCAAAGTGACACTTCCCTCGGAGACAAAGCATTAGCCAGTCTTCCACTTCATGCAAGCCAAACACACCGCAACCAGACGGTGTGCCAGTCCCCAGTGAGGATTCCTCTAATGCCATACATTCACTTTGCACAGGGTGCAGCTATACGAAGCCCTGAAGCAGCAAGTGAACTGCAACAGCGAAGGAAGAAAGGAAAGGAGGTCAATAACAGAGATGCCTGGGAACCTGCGCGTTTGCAATCCATTTACGGTCAGAGGGAGACTACGCATGCAAGTCCTGATCAGCTCGGCAAAACAGCGGCCACCCCAGAGCGGTGAAGCTGTCGTACACAGCACTCAAGACCTCTGGCCATCAGCATTAACACGCGGCTCGTGGCCTTCACTCAACGAGGAACATTGCCCGAAAGTGTGTTTTCATAGCATCTCTTGTGAGAAACAGAGTTAAGTATTTCACAGAGTCCAGTAAGAACGAGGTGGAGGTGAGACTGCCTCTCACTGATGAGGTATATGCTAAATAGAAATAATGCTGCAGTATGCATATGGGACCTGAGGAACTTGTACTGAATATAAACGAGGAAGAGGCACCTTCACGTTTATGACAGAAACCGTGACAAGGAATTGAAGGCCAAAGGCGTTTCTCCCCAGTCTGCTTGGGCTGCCGCTCTTGATGAAGATTAGCCACAAGGTTGTCTTGTGGGAGTAAGGACTCGGAATACGGAATCACAAGAAGATCTCATTGAAAAGGCACTAGGAAGAAGCGTATAGTTTTAGGTTAACAAGATTAATCCTATTTCCAACCACTGAGTGGGACAAAACCTGTACAGTTTGGGATTTCTAGAGAAAATGCTGCAGAATTTTTTTTTTTTTAAACAGCAAAAGCGTAAAAAGAAAAGTAAAGCTATTCTCAAATTATTAAAAATGCTGAACATTTATACAGCAAAATTATATTAAAAACAGCAGCAGACAAAGTATGTCCCATCACCATTGGCAAGGGACATGTAAAATGTTTATAAGGTTAACTATAAAACAATTTTACAACCAAAATATGAACAGGCCAATTCAAGTATATATATACAGAATATATTAAAATCATATAAATTATATATTTATACAAAGGGCACAAATATACCAAAAAGCTATAGTTGATTAAATAGAACTGAGCTCAAATGATCAATTTCATCTAGAGATGTTATAGTTTTCTCCCAAATTCTTTTTTTTATTTAAACCTGGATAGATTGATACCTCAGATACCAAGAGTACAGAAAGCAGAAGGAAAAAAAGCTCCACAAATCAGAGTTATCATTCTGTATGAAATGAAACTAGCAGTGGGCGGGGTACATCTCATGAAATTCTGATTTAATTATTTCCATAGTAAACATTTATCAGCTCTCTTAAAGTCAGGAATTTCAAGTGATCCACTTCAGATGTACCACCCTGGTGCATATATTTGATTACATTTGAATGTTGTTTGATTTGCAAACATTTGAAAAAAAAAAATGGATACAAACACATCTCAATCTGCAAAAAAGGTGACAGATGGCAGCAAGTTGAAAACGGAACAAAAATACTCAGCTGAACTAGAAATGATGCTCTCCTTACAGCATTTTGGCTAGTAAGTGAGCTTAAAGTAACTTATTTTTAATTGCTTTTTTTTAATTTCAAAACATAACACCATATAACCACAATCCATTGAAGCACTTGAGAATCTAAACAGTCCCATCCGTGGGCTTATATTTAAACACGAACTAAGTGCTTTCCTGAATTCAGGTCTGTGTAAATAAGTTCTGTATAAGTTGTACCTAAACCTTCTGCCTTGCTGCGGCACTACCCCTTCATTAATGCAGTTTTTAAAGGCTCGCTACGTCTCAATTAACCCAATGGTCATGGGCATGCAAGGAGCAGTTAGGGCAAGCTAATTTAAGCAGAAATAAAAAGGCCAGACTACACATATACAGAACATTGGCTTAAAAAACAGAACTAAGTATGTAAAAAAGTAAAGCAGTTTCACCAGATGCAGGTTAAACAGGGAGGGGGGAGAAAGGGAAAAAAAAAAAAAATCAAAAAAAATCAGCCATATACCATACATAATGAACAGTGGATATCTATTACGCTGAAAGGAAATCAATGCAAACAGGATTTCCTCAGTTTCAAGTAATCCTTGATGCCTTTTTGGCCAGCTGTGTTATACCATAATAGATATTTTAATAGCTTTTATACTCTATAATTTAGGCAGCTAATTTTTCTCTCACATATCCAATTATCTCTAGTGAACATTCACCTATGGTTGTCCACACATTCTGTATTAGCTCCTTGAGAAACTATTCAAGTTAAATTATATTGCAAATTAAAGACAGTTACATTCTGTATGTTCCTTCTAGATTTGAAAAATAGGTTTTAAAGGCTTGTCAAAGTTTAGAAGAAAAAACCTTTCCATTAAAAAATCTTAGCTTAAAAAAATCATTAAGACACCTTTCTCTGATCCAGGGTAGGTACTAATAAAAAGATTACAAATATACTACAATTTGACCAAGAAGACTTCATGAATATGCTGCTTTTGAGCATGCAACACCACTGATATCTGTCAAATTCCAGGTATCAATGTATCCCAAATCCACCACAGCCCCTCACAATTTCCTTGTCAGTTCCCCATCCCCACCCTACCACCCTATTAATAACATTATAAAAAAAGGTAAAACCTCTAGTTAGTGGCAAAATCTTCACAGTAAATTGTTAAAGAAAATGTTATTGTGGTCATTGCAAAGTGATATCAGTCAATTGGACCCTGAAAAATTAGCTTGATGCAGTTGTGTTCCCCAGACAGTTGTGTTGCACAAAAAGGGCAGGCAGCATGAAATGCATGAGTACCATGAGGCAGTGGGATTTGAGACCAGTATTTTGCAGATTTCTCAGAGCACACATGTCCACAAGGGGTGAAAGCATGAGTTGGAGGACCAGCATCCACATAAAAGCCTGCTTCACAGCCAAGCCAGAGAGGCACATAGGGGCCAATGGTTCTGCACATAGGACATTCCCGCTCATTGGCTTCGGTGTCACTGCGATGTCCCCAGTTGTGATAGCCATGAACGTGACCACAGCTGAGGTACGCCCAAGGCTGCTTCTCTTCTACCACATCTTTGCGGTTGATGCTGGGAAATGCTAAAGTGTTTAACCCAACAGGACACTGCGGTCTGGCAGCGTTGATCTCCTGTCGCAGAGCTTCAATGTGTTTCTGAGTTGGAGTGTGAAACAGTCCATCTGCCGTTCTCCACAGAAGGGTGGCTCCACACAGGTCAATGAGCGAGCCATCCTGCAGGACGTTGGTCTCATTTTCTACCTAGTGGTAGAACACAAGGACAAGTAGTTAAGCCTGAGAGCTTTTACAGACAACCGCATTAGTTCTGTAAACGTGTCCTCTCGCTCTCTCACCAAATCGTTACCCTCCCTAGCATGCTACCTAATTTTGTCTTGTTTCCTTGTGGCCCCCCGTTTGTCTGAATCCATCTCGTGTCTCTTATCCTATATTTAAGATTATAATTAGCATTGGTCTCTTATTCTGTGCTTGTACAGGAGGTCCTATATTTGCAACTGTTACATGCTGTGGCAACACTAATTATTAGACACAGCCTTCCCGCCTGTAATTCTTTGTGAAAGGTATTACATTAGTAATCACTAACAACTTCACAAATACCCCCTGCCCCTGAGCATGCTACTTTTTCTTTCTAATATTGATTCCCGGTATGTCTTTGTCATGTTTAAGGTAAGTCATGATACACCGAAGAGAAAACTTGCCATTCCCTAAGGGCTGTATTAGGAGACTGCTCCCCTGGAATTCTTTGCCCACATAGACTGGGCAGAGGCTGCTCACGCAGCAAAAGATCCTTTTTGGACTAAAAAACTGCTACCCAGGACAGAACAGCTGTCCTGCCACTCAGATACCATTTTTTTTGGCTTGTGGCAAGTGTAAAGCATTTTGCAGAAACATGAACTCCCACAGCGTACCTCATCAACAGCGAAACTCTTCCACAGGTACATCAGGGATAAATGACAAATGCAATCCTGGCTGCATGCACAGGTACTTGCACGGATTATCATGACAGCAGAGTGAATTACCACTTGAATTTCTCAAGTGACAAGTTCTGCAACTGAAGCCACACAGGCTCAACTTCTGAACAATTAACCACCCCAACTAGTTAGGCTCTTTATTTAATGAGGTATTGCATGCAAATACAGTGCCAGTGTGCATTGCCTAGAAGCTTCTCTCATCTGACTAAAAGCAGGTACTTACAACATTGTCAAAGGATTATGCCAAACACACGTTGTACTTTGGTGAAATATTCTTTCATTTATTTTAATGTCACAAACATATAAGCAACTTGTGCTATTGCTACCAGTTCAGTGGCAATGAATATATATCAAAAAGGTTCTTTATGAAATTAAAGAGGAAAAACAGACCTACTGCCTGGCTTTACACGTCGGAAGCATGTAGAAAATACCACTAGGGCAAAACAAATACCCTGGATGTTAAGTAGGTCACATGAAACCATTATGTCTGCTTAAGAATACTATGAATGACAACCAATTTGGCATTTACATTTTAATCCAGGTTAAATTCACAGATTAACTGTGGATCATCCTTGCACAGAACACCTAGATGGTACAATACAGACTACAGATAAAAGGCCACCAGCATGAAGTACTTCCAGCAGAAAAATTCAACTGTTCAAGTAGAGATGAGAGAAGCCTTGATTTGATGCAAGTTTCAGATAATTCCTTCATAAACGGCAAAGCAAAAGCTTTCTCGTATGCAATGTGTTCAATTCATTATACAGTGTGCATTTGGTTTTATGAACCCAATCAACGAATACTGATCACATCAATACCAGTGTGCCATCTAATTTTATTTAAATGAGAATTCAAGCAATTTTGGATGCAGAGAAGGGAATTTATTTGTTTTAGTATTGCCTTTCTTTAGCAGCGCTCAAAAGGTGTTTTGCTAACCACATACAAAGGGCACAATTGCAACATCATCTGTCCCAGTCCCCGAGGCGATGTTTGCCTGCCACCATTAAAGTGACAAAGCAATTTATGTACTGCAGGCTGTCTACTGAAAGCAGAACAAAATACAAACTTCGAACTCCATTTTCCTTTCTGCAGTCAGTATTCTGCAAAGCCGACGGCAAAGCTGGAAAGTCAGTTCAGTGTGAGTACGCGGGACGCCTCTGTAACACCATCAAGCTAATGGGAATGCAAGGTAGCAGCAGAAAAGCAACTTTGGCTTGAAGAAGGGAAGGATATTCCCCCCGCCATGCACCCTTTCTCAGTCTTTAAAAGTCTAGCAGCTGGGTGATAAAGTTACAGAAGAGACAGGGCATCTTCAGTTGCAGTGAAGATGCCCCTTGAACATCCTCTCGCTTCCTGAATCCTAACAAAGAGCAGGAGGAGTGAACCAGGATGGCTTTTCCAGGTCTGCAGGCAGCACAGCATCCTAACCTACAAAGAGGACTTCTGGGAAAGCTCATCTGCCTGAGCCAGAATAGGGCTGCCTGTGTACTTTGCTGGGCTACTTCTATGTGATGGTGGTTGACTTTTTTTTTTCCTCTTTTTTTCTTTGAGGGCAGGGGGAAGAAGGAAGAGTGATGATAGCATTCTCCCTCCTAGGCTCCACAAACCTTGGCAAGAGAAAGAATGAGCGCACTATGGGGATTCCCCTCCATCTTCTATGGAGATACCCTTAACTGGTTTAGTGGTGGACTTGGTAGTGTTAGGTTAATGGTTGGACTGGATGATCTTAAAGGTCTTTTCCAACCTAAACAATTCTATGATTCTTTCACGGGAACGTCTCTCCTGGTTATGTATGTCACAGGTCTCTGTGGCAGTGAAATCTCTCACTTCTGGTAAAGGCAAAGTCCATCCTGCTTCACAGGATAAAACAGGAATATACTTAGCAGGGCTTCTCTTATCTTCCTAGTGGCAGGTAAATCAAACAGAAGCTGCATTATCCAAACTTGTTTTGCATACAAGTGGACTCTTCCTTTGAAAATAGTACCGCAAAAAACAACTCCCCATGCAGTAACTTCCAGATGTCCCCATGTCCCAGAAGAACATTTCAGAGAGGGAGATTCAAGAGCAATGTTTATTTAGCTTTTACACTCTATGCTATTTCAGCTGGAAAAGTGACATTAGCAGAAAACTTAGTGTTCTCCTGTATAAGCAGAAACAGAATAGCAGTACAGAATCTACTGTAACACACATCTACTTAGATGATTTCAGTGTCCACTACCCAGCGACAACGCTATTACTCTGCAGTCAGTCTACGACTGCCTCCATTCAATACCAGGAAAACAAGTGTCCCTTGTTTAGTTTTAATTACCAGTTACTTTCAACTTACCAGTTTCCCCCTTTGTTGAGCAGATCTGGTTTCCCGGAGAGTGTACACATCACCACAGACTGAGATTTCCCGCCAAACTCCAGGTTTAGACTCCTCAGTGAACCCTCCTTTTGGATGCATGACCAGCACCCCGTTAGTTGTCAATCCATCCATGTGGCCATCAGGATTTTTCCACTTTGCCGCTTTTTCCTGTGTGTGACAACCACCCCAGGAAAGAAAGAGTTTGTCTAAAAGTTTACGGACTACAAGTTTTACACACTGAAGTTTTACTAGCACTGTCTAAAACACAACATTTCCTCACCAGCCGGCAGCGCTTAGACATAGATTTACAAAAAAAAGCATTTTTAAGAATACCTTGTGCCAGAGCAGTAACATCTTTTGCTTATGCATCTTCAATTACTATTCTACTTAAATATTAGTATTTTTAACTCAGTTGAGTGCCTCTGACTGCAGGTCAGGTAAGAGTTAAAGCCTCAAAGGTCAGTAGCGTACTCCGAACTGTCGTAATGGAATACCATTGCACTGGGCACATCCTTTTCCATTATGCGGCCAAAGCGCTCTTCAGCGCTCAGAACTGCAACAGTGGCTTATTCACAACAAGTATCAAGAATATATCAAACCAACCTAAAGAAAATCCACTAACAGTTACTAAAGTAGAGCTTCGTTGTTAAAGACAGTTATGACCATGAGACCATACTGGTAATAAATCTGGCACATAAAACTGCAGTTTCTACTTAACGCTGCAGCTGGTACACTGCAGTAATAAAAGTCTAACGACAGTATAAGTTATCAACTAGTACAAGGGAATTTGGGGGCTTGAAAATAACAGAGAATAAAAAACAGAGTTGGCTCGTACATAACATAATTATTAGTAGTACTTACACCAAGAAATATATTTTTAGAAGAGTCAAATCCAGCTGCAAAAATCCTTGCTGTATATGGTGGGCTCCTGTCACATACAATCCTGCATGCAAAACGGGATATGGTGCTTTGTGTAATTTGGGTCTCATCATTATTTTGACTTCCAGAAATAGTATCTGTTACTACAAAGTCTATGGGGCTTTCTGTTGACCTCCCAACCTGCAAAAAAATATTAAGATAATGGTATAATTAGAAAGAGCCATAGAAATATCAACCATTAAGGACACAATTTTGCCAAGTTAATGTTGATGAAATCAGTAAACTACTGGCTACTGAATTTTTGGATGGCAAGATCCAACCAGAGACTAATCTGTATTTTCACATTTGTCCTAGGCACAAATGCATCTGTTCTGGTTTTGGCTGGGGTAGAGTTAATTTTCTTCACAGTAGCTAGCATGGGGCTATGTTTTGGGTTTGTGCTGGAAACAGTGTTGGTAACACAGGGATGTTTTGGTCACTGCTGAGCAGTGCTCACACAGGGTCAAGGCCTTTTCTGCTCCTCACCCCACCCCAGCAGCGAGCAGGCTGGGGGGCACAAGAAGCTGGGAGGGACCCAGCCGGGACAGCTGACCCCCACTGACCCAAGGGGTGTCCCACACCGTATGGCGTCATGCTCAGCACATAGAGCTGGGGGAAGAAGAAGGAATGGGGGATGTTCAGAGTGATGGCGTTTGTCTTCCCAAGTCACCGTTACGTGTGATGGAGCCCTGCTTTCCTGGAGATGGCTGAGCACCTGCCTGCCCATGGGAAGTAGGGAATGAATTCCTTGTTTTGCTTTGCTTGGGTGCGCGGCTTTTGCTTTACCTATTAAACTGTCTTTATCTCAACCCATGAGTTTTCTCACTTTTACTCTTCCAATTCCCCACCTCACCCCACTGGGGGGGAGTAAGCGAGTGCCTGTGTGGGGCTTAGTTGCCAGCTGGGCTTAAACCATGACAACATCACTGACATGGCAAAACAAATCTGTGCTTACTACAACTGATGTACATGCTTGTCCAACATAGCTGCAACAAATTGTCAGAGTATTGTCAACATGAAAGTATCAGCACCTTGGTATTTCATAATCCAACCACAGCAAATTACTTACCACTATATTCTGTCAATTAAGAAAACGCTAGCTTGAAATGGCAAGTTTTACTCACATTTCTAGTTCCAAGTTAATTTGCCATGAAAATAAAGGACTTTTTTCAGACCCAGAACTGGTTATTTTGATACATTATAACAGAAAGCTACCCGCCTGCATGTTTTCAGAATTTGTAGTTCCAGAATAGAGGAGTTTTAAGGTAAAACCCACAATATTTATAATTTATATATAATAATTTATTCCTAATCATGCATGTACATGACTAAAACGAAAAAACTTTCTTCAGCAGACATAAAACACAACTGATCAGGAGACAAGAGTATTTTTCTATCCTGACATCTATAAAATTTAGTTCTAGAACTGGAAACATCTAGGCATCTGGAACAGAAAACTTGTTTACAAAATGGAAAGAGGGATCTGACTTTATCAGCCAACCAAACACACAGGGAGGCTTTATCAGTACTTCTACAGGCAAATTAGTATTACACCAACTTCGAGCATAACTGGAAAGTGGAGCTGAGGAACAAGGAATGGAACAGAATATTAATTTTATAGACACGGGTGATCAAACAGAAGAAAATTAAGAATATTTTTCACATGAAACTACATTCAATATCAGGAATCTGTATTTATATAAAAGAACTTCCTCGCTAAACATGATCTCATTGTTTCCAAGAAGTAACATCATTCTGCTTAGCTTCTTGCTCTTCAAAGCCAGCTATGGGAAGACATGTATGGTTCTAGCATTAACATCTCTGCAAACTAAACTAGCTGTAAAGAAACATTGTTCAAGAGTCAAGAAAAGTGATATTAATACTTAACTCTTGTCACAACTGAACTGATAGCAACAGTACAGGGATCTCTCCCGTACTTCTCTTCTGCTTTCAGTTCTACTGTGCAGTGTTAAACTCGAACACATGTTGAAATTCATGTCTTAAGTGACACATCCAGTTACTTTCTCCATATCACGGGTCTCAACCTGAGTATAAAATGTGATGAGCTTACCGCAGAAGCGCCAAGGAAATACTAAAAAAGGCCTCAAAAGCATGCACTTCAATTTTTCATAGAAAGTAAAGTGACTGCTGGAATACCCAAGACAGTTTAGAAACTGTTTAATACGGGACATTTCTGTTTATATAACTTGACACGTTGAAGCTAAAACTTAAAACTATATTCTTCTTCCTCTTACAGTATTAGTTCTAACAGGCTTCTATTTCCCATCCGATGCAATTCCTGCTAAGACTCAGCACCAAACAGCAGCAGGAAGCTTATTCATATTTTCTGACTATTCTCTATCTGTATGTGAAGTCTCTTAAAGGTTAATCAATAATGAACGTGAAACAAATTTGCTCACAACAAGTTTTTGCCTGTTGCAGTCTCAAATAGATCACTCCCTCAAAGCTTTTAGATGCAATTAGAGAAAAACATGCCTTATTTTCTTTAAAAGGATGACAAAACATGCAAGTGTTTGCTGCAGTCTTCCTTACATCATACCGGTCAACATGAAATCTGAATACGTTTGGATATAAGCATCAAAATCTATACACAAAGCTTTTATGTGGTTTTTAAAATATCTGAAATTACATGTAATATTTCAAGCAAAGTAATTACTTTATATATCTCATTTGTGTCACAAGTATGTCTATACAATGTCAAATATTTTAAGTATTTTTCTCTTGTTTTTTCTCTTGAAAAAGCCTTCTAGAGGATCAGTCACATGTATTGTGCTACATTTCAACACTAGAAATTATTTTAAGAAGTGCACTTCAAAAGACAGCAATTTCTCCTTATTTTAACTCTTAACTAATTTTAACTTAACTTATGTTGCAGTCAGACTACAGTCACTAAAGATGTAGTTCCATTATTCAGAGCTACTCTTTACAGACTTTATTACTCATTTTTCTTCCCTTTTCCTCTACAGCATGGAAGACTTTATTGGTTTTAGTAATTTTAGGCTATATATTGGGACTTTTCTTGTTAACTATGTCAGATTCTATATTATTTCGCTAAGTTACTTCCAGTAACAAACAGTAAATCTTCCAACTGATGCATAAGACAGCTTCTGTTTTCTACACTACAGGTTATTGCTAAAAGCTCTGTGAAAGCCAGGCAGTCAATCAATTTGCTAGTGTCTACTGTCAATCAAAGAAGTGGTATTAAAAATGCTCACTCCCGAGACAACGCAAAACCAGACAACCTGCCAGCAGATAATTTAACAGCTGCAGATTCTTGGACTTCAAAACAATTTCACTGTGATAGGGAGAATTGGACCATGCATCTTCTGAAGGCCTGTTCTTTAGGGCGGGGAAATCAATTCTTCGTATTGAATGTACCGGTTCTTGTATAAACTTGCAGTTATTTAGGGTACTGGCTAGACAGTTGGTTCCTTGTAGTGGTATGAACAGGTATAATCAACCCATTCATGTCCAATCAAACCACGAAGGAACAGGTTCTCCTCCAACTGATGCATCATCCACAGAATGGTTACTAAATCCTGAAGAAAATCTTCATTTTTAGCAGCATATAGATGCTGCAGCATATAGACTTGGGGAGATGCCAGATGGAACATGTTAGTACATTCTTTTTGTTATCATATGAAGAAATCCGATCTCTGTGTCACCAAGACAGCTATATAGTAGCATTTGTACACAAATTTCACTACAGAATTACATTAAGAAAAAAAGAAACCACACACAACGCAGCAGAACAACAAGTACAGCGCAGGGAGCGGGGATGGAAGCCTATTCCCAAAACCAAGTACAGGACATAAGAACAGACAGATGTCCAGGTCAACCTTCCAAAGGGCCTGAACACCTGCAAGTTTCAAATCCCTGCAGGTGGAGGCTGTGAAGCCATTTTGTTAAAGTGATCCAGCGGGAGATGTTTGTCAGGTGACTGAGCAGGATACAAGTAAGCAGGGAAGACAAGAGCACCCATTTCTGCATTGTTTCCAGCTTTCAAGAAACATGAACATTCCTGGTTAGCGCTTTAAGTAATATTTTCAAACACCCTTAAAAAAGTCCGCTTACTCGTAAAAAACTCTGCACGTTATCTGCAGAGAAGAGCTAGTAGAAGAACAGGGGGTAGGACTACTACTGTATGAAACTTCATCACGCATCCACTGAATTTGCATATAACCCGCACGGTTAACAACTGATGTGTGTCTGCATGGAGGGGGCAGGTAGAGTACATGCATGGTGATTTAAACCACTTAGTAACTGCTAAGTTATATGCATGAAAATATGGTCATTTTCATTTTATTATGAAAAATGTCAAGAAAATTGGTATTTAGACAGCCTGAACACTGTTCTTCAATGCCTTCTGAATTTCTTTACTGCCCCTTGCCTAGTTTCCCCATATTTTCCGTATGTGCCTCATTTCTGATAAATATCTACTCATGCTTCTGCTTGGTTATAAGCTTGGAAAGCATAAAACAAGCTATTCTGGGTTTGCAATCTTCAAAATTTTCCAGCTTGTTTCTGGAAAAACTGCAGAATACAAGTCAGCAACACAACGTTTCTCATGTTTTCCTTCAAAGAGAAGGACTGACAACAGACAACTTCTCTCTGGAAGAAGGAAAAACATGGCAGCTTTTTCTGCGAACTGTGAATCTCCCTCGTTTTCACACGAAATCAGCTCTAACCCAATGGATTCAGTCCTCACAGGTTATAAATGGTATCCTGGCCAAGAAAACAAAGACCTCGCATCCCTTTTCCCTATTTCAGGTCCGACTAAGGTGTTACTAACAACCACCATTCTAAGCTTCTCACATTCCTTACTACGGTTACCTTAGTGAAGTCATGCAGTGCTACTATCTATTTTCTAACTACCTATTCATGCATTTTACAGAGGGGAAGATTGAGAGTAAAAAAACCCAAGCGATTTGCCCAAGATAATACATTATCAGCAGTCAAGGAGGGGCCTCAAGAGAATCCTGTGGTCCAGGCATTATCCTTCCCTTTTCAGTTTCCACATCTTTGGCAGTGTTCTACAAAAGCCAGGAAAACACATTTGAAAAGAAAACAGCAAATGCCAAGGACTGTCTGTTCAAGCAATGCTTGAGGAACAGTAAGGTTGTACTCCGTAGATCAATAAAGACAACGTGGAGTTTGCCCACCGTGTACCACAGGGCAACACAAAGCAGCCCTCAAGTAACTCTTCTCTGACTGCCTACAATCAGATTACTGAGAATAATTAAAACCTAATGGCTTCTCTAAATAACGGAAACCTCTTCAGCTGCTGTCTGGCATCACTTGAGCAGCAAAGTATTGCCACGGTCTACCAGACTATTCCTTTTCCCATTCTCACGGCTATCAGACCCTCTAGGCCAATGCTCGCAGTGCAATTCTCAGAAGACGGTTACAGAGTGGAAACATGAACCAGGACACAGTGCTTGAGGTGAAGCTGAGATCAAGTCACAGCACGACAGTCTACACATCTCAAGACAGAAGAAACAGACTGCACTGAAAAGAAGAATTTTAACAACAGAGAAACCTTAACCCTGACACATTAGCTATTTGAGGGGGCACCAGAAGGACTGAGACACTCTACCAACACAAGATTCAGCTCAAAAAGTTTTACTGTTATTAAGATAGGATAGTTTGACCTGTTACAAGCCAAACCAGTCACCTAACTACAAATGTACGGCAGATAATTGCCTGAACCATAGGCAGCCTCTCACAGGTCAATTAGTACCTGGGCCAGAATTAGGGCTTTTGTGACATTTCACCAGGCATCTGAGAGGTGCTGGAAGGAGAAAACATGATCTGTGCTTTTAAAGTGGCAGTAAGATATGTGCACTCCAGTGCCAGCTGTGGAAGTGCAGTGGGTCTCTGGGTCAGGCAGCGCAGTCCAAGCTGTCTCAGTGTACAACCCCGTGCAAATTTCTCCTCTACTGCTCCTCTCCGAGCATCCATGCTCCTGAAGGGGAGCAGGTCAAGACACGTTGTTAGCTGGGCTATGCTATGTGTAACCAGCTCATTCCTCACCAAGCCAAAACCCTGCTTTACATCCAAAACATCCTTAATTAGCTCCATTAACATACTGCCTTAGACAAGGGTCACTTGAACAGTGATCTGTGGAGCGCTGCTTTGCCTATGCCGTATCTCCTCACCCCAGCCTGCTAGGTTTCATTAGAGTGACAGCTAAGCACCTCAACCTACTTAGTTCTTTATCAATATTCCCTGCCCCCCCCAAGCAAAAGCTGTAACTGCCACTAGGACATTATGCAATCAAGAAAAGCACTGTCTATACAATGCAGCCAGAAAAGCAGCTGTTCTGCAACTCTTTATTCATTTTTTTTTTAGTGTACACAAGTGGCAAAAAGCTTTCAAAAATGGTTTTTCAAAATTTACATACAGGAAGAGTTTCACTGGAGCTACTCAAGGCACAAAAGCATCTTGCAGAGATAACAAGTGTCACACAGTAACCAAAAGGATGGGTTATATTTTCCTTTTACTAGTTAACTGAAACAGGTTTTTCTGTGTTCACTCTGGCTGTGTGATCCTTCTCTAACTACCTATTCATGCAGCACCACACGAACAAGACGTTTTTAATCAATCCCTGTGTGGACCTAATCGTTCCAAAGTCACACTAGGAAAAATTTCATAGAGAGCAAAAAAACAGAAGCCATATGAAGCAAAAACATTTTCATCTTGACAGGGGCATTTCCTCTTCTGTCAACAACACTCAACTACTGACCCTTCTAAATATGAAAGACTGAATGAAGAGGGATAACAATTCATGATAAGATGCTCTAATTACAGAGGTTACTGACAAGACAGACCCAATTAGTCTAGATCCGAAAAGGTTGCGCGTGTTTCTTTTCCTCTGAGCTTGAGGTTTAAGTTTGTACAGAATTTCTGCTCTTTATTATATATAAAAATAAGCATCACACAAGAAAAATCACTTAGGTTACCAGAATGGCAGATGATGCAGAAGAACGCAAATGTGTACATTGGAGAGTGAAAACGTGTTGGATAGAAGGTAGCTTAGAGAAACCCAGCACAGTCCCCTACACCATTCGATATATTTGCACACCCTTCAGGAACAGTTTTCTTCATCATTCTATCACCAGTTTGTCTCCTTTAATGCGCAGCTCCCATATTCCCCTCCCTGCCTTTGCTTTTACTTTCCTCCTTCCCCAGCCCATGTCCTGCTCCTATCCACTTCCTTTTTCCTCCAGCTACTTGATTAACTGGAGGGTGTGGGTTGTATTCTTATGCATATTCATGAATCCAAACACAGCACATTTCTTTCTAGTACTATTTGTACAGTTGCTACACTGTCCTTGCAGAAAAAGCAGAGTATGGTGAAAGCAGTAAGGCAGTGAGGATATTAACAGATGCTGGCCCATGTCTGAGAAGAGAGGACAATGCAAAATTTCAAATGCTCCCATATTAATGCAACTGGGTTCAACCATGAAAATTCCACAGATCACAGAGAATACCCAGAAGAATATAATGCGGAACTGTGGTTCCACATGTTGCTTTTAAAAAACAATGCATATATTGCAGAGTCTTACCTGAAACATGTCTGTATCTTTATCATGAGTATACTCCACTACAACAGTCTGGTTTCTGGATAATGTGTAAGAGATACTGTGCTGACCTTTACAGCTGATCGCCTGTTGAATAAAAAAATATGTCTATTATGCACAGCTTCCACAGAAATATTATAATCAAATTCATTTCACTATACAAACACCTTTACTATGATCAGGAAAAGCAGTGTATCATAACATTTTATTACAAGGCTGGGTAAACACATACAATAGGATTCTTTGGTTTGTTTTTAATGGAAAATCCCAAGCTGCACTTGTTTGTTGCTAGTTTGAAAGTACACAATACCTACCATTTTCATAGTTTAAGACTCCAAACACATGGTTTTCTCTCTGAAATTATACTAAGTTCCTGACCCTCATAGGAACTTCTACCCCAGCAAAGACCTGGAGTTTAGGGTTCTCTGGTTTATTTGGTTTTTAAAGCAAATAAGTAATACAATTGATTTCCAGTTAAAAGTGCCAGGATTTCAGAGGTAGGGAGATCATTACAGTTGAGCAGACTTCTAGTTATATCAAATAGAGCCTAGCAGGTTTACATCAATTGTGACAAAGAGCAAGCGCTTTCAACCTGGTTTTCCTCATTAAAGGGTATTTCTCACTACCTGCCAAAGGAAGATGATTCTCTATAGATATGGATATAGCATCGAAAACTAAATAGCATTTCAGTATTTAAAACAAGACTAGAAGAGGACAACTCCTGTTACTCTGCCGTATCTGACTAACACTGAATTCTTTACTTAGAATTCTGTACTTGTTAAGACTTTCCAGGTTTACATCTCTAGGTTGTCTTTTTTAAGAAGGTTTTACTAGTCCAGCAACTACTTCACCCCAACACAGGAACAGTCCCAACTCAGAACAAAACAGAAACAGTTTTCCTTGATAAACACACAGCATAGCTGCTGCAGCAGGGAGCCATAAGAAGGGGCAGGGCCCAGCGATCCTTTCAAAACCTCTGAGACTCAACATACAGATTTTTTTTTTATGGCACTGATGATCATTTCTCAAGCTTGAAGACTAACACTCACTTCAAATAATTAAGCGGTGTCAAAGTGTAGTTGCACTAGCTGCACAATGTAAGCATGCTGGTAAAAGCTTCAGGACAGAGGGAAACAAGCTGAGAAACTAAATCTATTGGCTAACAGGGAAATACATGTAAAACATAAGGTCTATATAGCTGCACACAATTATGAGAGGTAATGACTGTTACTGCTCATTACTGCTCAGAAAACACTTTGCAGACACTTAAGTATTGAATTAATAGGTTAATTAAAGCTTTCTCCAATTTTCTGCTAAGGGGGGGTAATTTTCTAGAAGATGTTCCCTCACTAGCTCCACTCCTTCATGCTGCTCTTCACCTACAAAATTCACACATAGGGATGATCAAACTAAGCAACTAAATCTATTCTACTCATCTGTCTACCATTTCTAACAAAAGTCTAAATGATCCCAAAGCTACAGATCAATTATTAAACAAATCATTAAAAGTCTTACCAAATGCTGGAGGTACTAAAAAACATCTACATGCATACTAAAACCCTACTAAGGGATAGCAAAACTATTTGATACCGAATTATTCCAACACCTGCTAAAGATTTAGGCTTAGGTGATAATCCTGGAAGTAAAGGATTGGGCAAGATGACCTTTCCCAGTCCCTTCCAGGACTTTTTTCTGCAATGAAGCTTTTAACAAAACTTCAAGCCATAACATCTAGTTTCCCTGATTTTGTTCCAACAGTTGTAGCAACAACTGAAAAGCGAGGTAAACATATTTGGTAATCAGCAGTACGCAGATTCTAAATTTCCCAGTTTAAGTTTATAGTGTTTTGTAATAACCATTATGCTGTCACACAGTATGTTGCAAGAACAAAACAGCATCTCGAGATGCAATTCAAATGAAGTCACTAACACTTCGTGACCTGCTAGGACACTGAACTGTAGGTCTGAAGTGTGTACCAAGAGCTTTTCCTCCAGGCATGTTTGACAACTAACAAGGGGATCTCGAGCCCTGAGCAGGTCTCAGGTGTTCCTAGAATATAAATGAAATAAAGTGATCAACAGGAGACCCTCACACCTTGCACTTTAAGCATAATATGGCAATAATCAATTTATATTCAGATTATCAGATATCATCATCTCAAACATCAGAAAGTAATAGCTTTCACACACAGTATTTTCATTCATTTCCACAAAACCGTGTTGCAGCTGTGGATACAGAGGAGGACAGGCCCATCAGCAGCTGTTAACGTGATGGTCCTGGCTTCAGCTCCAGCCCGTCTGCACAGCACTGACCACCAGCAACCAGGTAAAATTCCTGGGCATGGATGCATGCCCTAAGCTTATGCTCTTGTCAGACAAGATACTGGATCAAATGGAAACTTCGGCGAGACCCCAAAGTGAAAGTTTTAAGGTCCAATGGGAAAAACAAGGGGGGAAATGTAAGAACTTCCAGAATTACTTAGTAAGGTCGTGTCCTACACCTACAGGACTTAGGGCTTAGATATGTTAACAATTCCCATTAGGCTGACCAGGGTCAGTATCTCCTCTGAAATATTACAGTAGGACATAATCTTTTTCTTTTCTGTGCGTGTTCCTTTCCCTTCCTCATCTTATTCCCCCTCCTCTTTGCTTTCCACTATTTAAACCCAGTTATTTTCAGTGTGAAATGCCACATTTCATTTCCTGGAATTGTGTAATCATTTTTCAGAAAAGCTAAGAACAATATGAGAAATGTTTCAACTTGTGTGCTTTCAGTCTGCTCAGCACCAACAGTTGCTCCAATTCAAAGACATTTTACAGGCATTTTAATTGCTGGTCTCAAAGGAATTGGTGACTTCCAAGTAAAAGAAAAAAAAAGTAACAGTATTTCAAGAACTGCACAAAACAGAAGAACTATGAACTATTTGCAATGACTATGACAAAGTGAAAGGTAAGTATCTTAATAAAACAGTATTGTAAGTGGAATGCAGCCACAGGCAATCGTGAAGGATTTTGACAGCTTGAGGAGTTACAGAACCACACTACTACAAGTTCCAAAAAAGTATGGAGATTGATTGCCCCAACCCCCTTAAAATTGGTTTGTAGCAACTAAAATAGTGAGGTTGCCTTCCTACTGCTTTTAGCATTCAAATTTCCAGACTTTTTTTCTGCCAGTAGGATTTCCCCCAAAAACCCCTTGATGCTGTCACATAATTGCTCTGCTGCGGTAACTGAAGTTGTGAGAAAAGCCCTGACTCTCACAAGATGTACGGCAGCATCACAAGTTCTAGCAGATGACTTCAGAGTTGCAGGCTGGACATGACCACATCCACCTTCCAGGCAGGAACTAAACACAAAAGAACAAAAACCAGGCACTAAACCTGACCTCTATCTCTTCACCTCCCACCCCAAGGCTGCCAAGATCCAGAGCAATAGTGCGTATTTTCAAAGCTTGTACTCAGAGTCCACCAAAATTCCAAGTGTGGGGGCCAACATCAGCTTAATTTGAAAGCAGTTTTCTCCTATCTTTTAGGTTCTTAGAAGTTTAATGAAAATCAGCAACTGAGTACGGGGGGCAGAAAAAAAAAACCCACACCACTGCTAGTGACTCCATGTCCATATTGGGGCTGAGGGATTTTAAAAAGTCCAAATACCAAATGAAAGCAACAAGGGAAACCTGAGGTGCCATATTCCACTTGGCATGAAGGGACAGATCTCCCCAGCATCTTTCCAAGACAGAGCTCGTGTTTGCACAGTAATCCATCCACCTCCATAGGGCTTTCAAGTTGGAGGACAGTGTGCAACAGCTCCAAGCCTCTCTATATGTTGAGCCAGTTTACCTTAAGAGGAAGGCTCCTCTCCTCCCCATCACTCAAAGTAAACGCCGCAGCTACCCCCCCTGCGGCACTCCCACTGCCTTGAGATTTGCATTCTAGTGACTTAGGGTCATCAAAACCACCATATGTTATCAGAGACTGGAAAGAGCTGCATCTGAGAAGCCCCACTATCTCACCCCCACACTAACATGGCCTAAACAATTTAAAAAAAACCAAACCAAAACAAAACAACTTTGCTGGTAGCTCCTCAAGTTTTCAGTTATATCCTTCCCCCTGGCTGGAATTACACTTGGCCTTGGTTTTTCCGCTGCCTCCTTACACACACTTTTCATTCTTCCTCCTTTCTCTCTGTTTTGAGACCAAAACCTCACTCCAGCACTCAGCACTCACAATCAAAGCAGCAGCTAAAGGCTACGGCTTACAAACCTGTCAGGTCTCAGAGGAACTAAGATCAGATAGAGACTGCTTTCCCAGCAGCAATGCTGCAACTCAGGCAGCCCCTGGAACACCCCAGCCTACCTCAATTATTTGCTCTCTACTTCTTCCCCTGGAAAGGTAGCTGCTATCAGTTTTACCACCACTTTCAAGAAGTGAGAAAGTAGAATTTCCTCACCCAACATATAAAAACACTTTTGCAAGTAAGGGGAATAAGAATAAACAAAGGTTTAATTTAAAAAACAGTGTTTCTTAGTACTCTGCTTTTTTAGCAAAGATACAGAAAAAGGAGGGAACACAAAACTAAAAAAAAAAAAAAAAATCTTCAGCAGATTGGACGTAGGCACAACCGACTGGCAGCGATGCACACCATCGTATTTGCAAACACGCAGCGCTGCCCCGGAGCGTGCACTGCACTGAGTGACCCCACCGAGAGTGCCACCTCCCTCCTAACCACTGACAGCAAAGGTGGCTGCTGTCCTGGAAATGAGCAGAAAGGTCAGTACATCTGAAAAACTTTAACTGTTTCCTGTTGCACAATGACAGATTAGTGTCGAACGCATCTCCAGATATGCCCTTATCGACCGGCAAGCTACAAGAAGGCAAATTGGTAGCAGACCACCCCTTCTGCAAGAGCATACAAAAAGCCTGTAACATAATTTGACCTAAGATAGAATTCTTTTTCAAGAGGTTAACTGTACCAGTGTTGGATTTCTCCAAGTGCAACGAGAAAACCCACATTTTCCTTGCACTCCTTTTTTATTGGCTATCGAGAGCTCTGAAACCCCTGTTTTGCACATAATTATGAACTAGTATATATTAGTAAAATTTGTCTTCTGTAATAAGCATGCCACTGTTTTGACCAACAGACATAAGGGTATAATAAACGTTCTGGCTTAAGGATCAAACCTGAAGAGAGGCTTGCAATGTACACATGGGGTTCCCTCCCGCCCCCAAATTATACTTATT
Organism: Pelecanus crispus; assembly: GCF_030463565.1. NCBI lineage: Eukaryota > Metazoa > Chordata > Aves > Pelecaniformes > Pelecanidae > Pelecanus > Pelecanus crispus. The sequence continues at coordinate 69,950,897 of NC_134648.1, forward strand.
TAGTAAGAGATTCTACATTTATCTACTACACAGAATTTACATCTATGCTCAGCCAGATGTTCCCTATCTAGGAGCATCTTCTGGTGTGCCGCAGCTCTCTCCCCACGCATTGACACCGATAAAGTTCCTCATTTCCCTTCGTCATCTTCAGCCCAAGAGTTCAAGAACGGGTCAGGAGCTCACGGCATGACTGCATTAACTTCACACTATTAGGTCAAACCTTCTAAGGAGCATGTCAATGAACTAGAGAAGCAGATCCCAAAATTCACAGAGCCCTTAGGCTGCTGCTTACGAGCTTGCAGGGAGCAGGTCTAATCCAACTCTAGAAATGGAGATTTTGCCACTTTCTTCTGTTTCACTGACAGTGTTTCCAAGGAAGGGAAAAAAAAAAAAAAAAACACCACAAAAAAACCTACCCAAAAAACCACAGCCCAAACCCTCTACATTTGGAAATTTAAACTTCACAGTTCACTTGTGCCTAGCTAGCTCCCCAAAGATCACGGGAGGGACTTAACATTATTATAGTTACCAACACTTCTGCACTATAGCAGAAGTGAAGGCTAAAATCCATTAAGAGGCAGATGTCTCACAGGAAGGGCTGCTCCATTAAAATAGGAGTTTTAGTTTAGTTAATTAGGTTGGATTAGGACAATAAAATGATTTATGGGAACACTTTAGTTTTCTTTGTTGGTAGTCAAGCTGACCAACACCACGCTGACGTGTTTAAAATTAATGACAGCAGTGCCTTCATGAGTTAAATGCTTTCTTACTTGGCTGCTGGCCTTCAATTTCTTTTATAAAAAGAGAACACAAGCAACACTCAGGGATGTCAGACAAAAGACCTTGCAACTTAAGAGAAAAAGGAAGCTTTAGCTAGCAAGGAAGGAATCCTTTTAAAGTGAAGAACACATCACATTTCCACTGGCTTTTGGACAGACTGACTGCCAGAGCCAGCAGACATTAGGTTACCTTAAGAAAACACAACAAAAGCTCATGATCATGATACACTGACATTTTGCCCGTATCAGAAAAGCATGTCCACTTCGGAAGCTTCCCGGGAGATTATAACAAATGTCAATTCATATAACATTAACTAAAAACTGTTTGGAATTTTACTCTATCTCAACTTAAGCCCAACAGTAATTGACCAGAATTACTGCTTCTGTAACACTAGATTTCAGTAACACTGAAAATTTACACTGACCTTTGGCTACTGATACAGCTATTATGTACAATTTCCCTCTAGCCTTTTGCAAAGAAAATAAGAGCCATTATCATGGAAACCTTACAGGCTTCATGTGCCTACAGGAGGGGCCGACATGACCGTACCAACCAGAATCACAGGCCCAGCTGTTGAACAAGTCTGCATCTGCTTCCTGCACAGCTCTGTATGAGCCCATCCTTCAATGTTCTTCCCCGCTATCAACACAGGCTGGGGGTGAAGGGTTGGAGAGCAGCCCTGCGGAGAAGGACTTGGGGGCCCTGGGGGGTGAAAAGCTGGACATGAGCCGGCAATGTGCGCTGGCAGCCCAGAAAGCCAACCCCATCCTGGGCTGCATCCCCACAGCGTGGGCAGCGGGGCGAGGGAGGGGATTCTGCAGCCCTGCATCCAGCTCTGGGGTCCTCAGCACAAGGAGGACATGGAGCTGTTGGAGCGGGGCCAGAGGAGGCCCCAAAAATGATCCGAGGGCTGGAGCCCCTCTGCTGCGGGGCCAGGCTGGGGGGCTGGGGGTGCTCAGCCTGGAGAGGAGGGGGCTGCGGGGAGGCCTGAGTGCGGCCTGGCAGTGCTGAGAGGGGCCCATAGGGAGGGTGGGGACAAGCTTTTTAGCAAGGCCTCTTGTGACAGGACAAGGAGTAATGGATTTAAACTAAAGGAGGGGAGATTTAGACTGGATATAAGGAAGACATTTTACACTGAGGGTGGTGAAGCACTGGCACAGGTTGCCCAGAGAGGTAGTGGAGTCCCCATCCCTGGAAGCATTCCCGGTCAGGTTGGACGGGGCTCTGAGCACCCTGGTCTGGTTGGAGATGTCCCTGTTACTGCAGGGGTTGGGCTGGGTGGCCTCTGAAGGTCCCTTCCCACCCAAAGCATTCTGTGACTTTATATGATGCACAATGCAATTGCTCACCACCCGCTGACCGATACCCAGCCAGTCCCTGAGCAGCGATCACAGCCCCCCAGCCAACCCCCCCCAGTTTCTGTACTGCCCATGACACCATATGGTATGGAATAGCCCTTTGGCCAGTTTGGATCAACTGTCTTGGCTGTGCCCCCTCCAAGTTTCTTGTGCACCTGGCAGAGCATGGGAAGCTGAAAAGTCCTTGACTAGCACAAGCAGTACTGAGCAACTTGGTCAACAGCCAGCTGAACATCAGCCAGCAGCGTGCCCAGGTGGCCAAGGCCAACAGCATCCTGGCTTGTATCAGGAACAGTGTGGCCAGCAGGAGCAGGGAGGTGATTGTCCCCCTGTACTCAGCACTGGCGAGGCCGCACCTCAAATACTGTGTCCAGTTTTGGACCCCTCAGTACAAGGAGAACATTGGGGTGCTGGAGCGTGTCAAGAGAAGGGTAGCGGAGCTGGGGCAGGGTCTGGAGCACAGGGCTGGTGGGGAGCGGCTGAGGGAGCTGGGGGTGTTCAGCCTGGAGAAGAGGAGGCTGAGGGGAGACCTCATCGCTCTCTACAACTACCTGAAAGGAGGGGGCAGGGAGGGGGGGTCGGGCTCTTCTCCCAAGTGACAAGCGATAGGATGAGAGGAAATGGGCTCAAGTTGCACCAGGGGAGGTTTAGGTTGGATATTAGGAAAAATTTCTTCATGGAAAGGGTAGTCAAGCATTGGAACAGGCTGCCCAGAGAGGTGGTGGAGTCCCCATCCCTGGAAGTGTTCAAAAACCAGGCAGATGTGGCACTTTGGGACATGGTTTAGTCTAGTCTACCCTTGATTGGTTTAGTGTGGGCTTGGTAGTGTAGGTTAATGGTTGGACTGGATGATCTTAAAGGTCTTTTCCAACCTAAACGATTCTATGATTCTATGATTCTAACAACTAAAACATCAGTGTGTTATCAGCATTCTTCTCATCCTAAATCCAAAACACAGCACTATGCCTGCTACTAGGAAGAAAATTAACTCTATCCCAGCCGAAACCAGGACATGCAACTACCTACAGGCAAATTATTTCTTTCTCTTCAGTACATGGTAAACTGAATAGAGCAGTGCTTGCCTTCTGAAAAACACCGTTTAACTGTAAAAACATTACAAATTCCTTATTGGTTTCAGACAGTTTAATTTATTAAATGATCCAAGCACTAACAAACAGACTGGGGGAAAGTTAAAAATGCACATGTAACAAGTAATTGGATGACAGATACTTGGCATTTAAAGAAACAGTGTAAAGCTGTGTACCTGCAGCACTGTCTGCAATCGCGGTCATAATAAACTAGTTGATGGATGTAACTTGCAGGCCACCTCTCTTCAGTCTGCTGACTGCAAATCACCCCCCCCAAAACTCATGGTGCATGGGCTCAGTGCCTATGCAGAAATAATTTCAGCAGTCTCATTTATTTACACAAACAGTCTCATTTATTTACACATCAAGCTTTTATGGCTTTCAAAGCATTCACAAGTTTGTTCTTACGTACCCCTTCATGCCCAGCTTGGAGATTTGAGGGAGAGGGGGCAGAAGGGACAACACATTCGTCTTTTGCATACATCAAAGCCATCTGCCACAAGTGCTCATGTGAGGCTGTGTGCTGCTACTCGAGCAATTTACCATTTATCAACTCAATAGGCAGATGTTAAACAATTTTCTCCGTTTGCTGAATTTGTATTGGCATGCAGTTTTAGACAACCAGCCAATACAGTGCACACCGCCCTTTCTCCAGAAGGGGCAGCGAAATAAGTCATTCCCATAATTCTCTATTTTGGGTACTGCAACAAGTAAGGAGGCAACAATCTAAAAGTATTTCTAGGTAAGCTACTGTAAAGCTAGGTAGAGGTTGGCAGACTGCATGCTGTTATTCCAGGGAATAACATAGGGTAGGCTACTCAGACAGAAGCAAGTATTCAAAACACATCTAAAAAATCCATAGTGAGTGTTGATTAAATGGCACAGATTAAAGTCCGGTGGCCAAAACCATCATTGTTGCAGCTGCTTACTAGACCTAAGTCCTTCCTCACACCTAGGACTCCTGACGAGCTCTGGTAAAGCAACCCAAGTTGTTCCACTTAATAATTCAATGTATTAAAAGCAGCTCAAAATAGGTGCTGGTTTATACTAACAGGCACAGCTATATGATACAGCAGCTCAGGAATTCTTTTGTAAATCACAAACTTTTGGTGGTTGTGAATCAACACTTTACCTACCTAACCTGTGAATCATTTTCCTGCCAATCTCACTTTTTAGCTTTTCTAACCCTTAAAACCTTTATTTTCCCCTTCCATTTTCTTCCATCTGTGTTCACTAACATCATATTGCAAGTGATCTTTCATCCATCTTTGAAATCAAGTCTGTAGTTTTCCTCCTTTAGTCAGCTCGCTAAAATTTCCTCCCCCAGACAGATTAGAGCTAGAGACAGCTCAGAGGCATAACACAAAGCTGCAGCAGCATCAGATACATCAACTACCCACAGCATAGATCATTTACCCCAAACTCCAGGATGCTCCTTTGGGCAAATTACTGCCTGCACATTGCCGCTACACCTTCTATTGCAACTGCTCCGGAGTTGCCTGCTGTAGTCCCGTGCTGAGGACACATTTCACCTGCTTTGGAAACCCAGGAGACATACATGTTTATCAGTGTCCTGTACTGAGTTTCATCTATTTGATATGTGATCTTAACTGATACTTGAACAATTGTTTCAGATTGTCAGTACGTGCATATTCCTCTACATTTTGCGGTTCATGTACTGGTAGCCAACAATAATTTATTCATACTTTATTAAAAAAAAGAAAGAAGTCGTACTACAACTTCATTTACTCCACCAGGTATTCCCTTTTCATTATCTCAGCTAATCCCTATGGATTATATAGGGATCCACCCACTGTGTTACAGGTTAGGTTTCCATGTACCTGTCAATACAGATTACAACCAAATGATTAAGATACTTTTTGGAAGACACATCTGTTCCTGTTTCAGCTTCAACCCACCACGCAGTCGTATTACTATCTAAAAGAAAAATGCACATGGGCATGAATTTGCAAAGTGTTTTTGTAGAGTATTTTATAGTCATTTGTGAAAAGGAAGCAAAAGAGCCCAGAAAAGTAGGACCAAAAAGTTGAACATGTTCCTGCCAAGATACTGCTTTGGAACAAGACCTCTTAAATAAACATACTGAGCATTTGAGGTCCTCTATCTGCAACAAACAGGAAAGAAAGGAAGCGATACTATAATAACTTGCATTATAATGTTACTGAGCTCTGCTAAGAGCTACTGGTCCTGGTTGTGCTGCTAGGACTTTGCTAGTACCATGGCTTACTACCTTCATATAATGGAGCTGGTTTTTGTCATCTCCACAGTAAAGGAGCCTAAGAAACCTTCTGGTTTAAAAGCAAGAGAAGCTGAAGAGACTAGCAGTCTACTAAAAGAGACTTTGCACAAGAGACAGTTCAGGTCCAGCCACTTTAGGGAGAAAGGGACTAAATGGTTGACTGGAAAAAAGCCTACTATGCCAAGAGCTGGGTTGAATACAATGTTCACTGTCCTAAGATCACATACTGGAGACCAGTAAGACCTTCCCTGATGCGTGACCTTCTGAAAGCAAAACTTCTGACCCCAAAACTCCTGGCATTAGTTCACTAAGGGTAGGATTTCTTCTGGAAGACTACAAGCCCGTAAATTTAAACATGAAGGCATAAACATGATTTTGACACCGCAGCTGGAGCACATCCCCCAAAACTCTTGATACTCCCACAAAAATATCAGTAAATAGAGAAGGATGCAACAGTGTTTGTAGCTGAACATTCTGGTGCCAACAGTCTACAATTCATTTATATACATCAGGAACAAAAGCAGCAGATGCCTGGCTACACTTATGTATTTGGATATGCCAAGCACACAGAATAGCCACAAATTAGAATCCTTAACTAAAAACCAGACAAAAAAATACAGTGATAAAGTCCCCTCAAGGGCTGCTATCAATACACACACTGAAAGATTTGTACACTCGGCGCATCAGCAGTGAATGCTTCTGTGAATCAAAGCACCCACGAGCACCAATCTAAGCCTGCCTGCCAAAGGAGAGCACATAATAACAAGATGAGAAGCTGCATATCATTCTGTAGCTTCCAGAAACCATAAATTCAATCTGACACACATCAGTTTTACATTAAGACAGCCGAAGACTCTCCAGACAGTTACCTTAACAGACCTGTTAAGCAGCTGCACAAAAAAATCTCTCAAAAGGGGGGATGGGAGGGGTGTGGGGGGGGTGGTGAACTTCCTCTTGCCAAAAAGCCATGTAGAAAGCAGTTACATTTTATAAAGCCCAACAAGGGACAGAAGCTGCTTTCTAGACTTCATGCTATAGCTAGAGTATTGTCCTGATAGAAAATAGAAAAGAATCTGATTGCTTTGGGGTTTGTTCTGTTGAAAAGTGCTTTCTGAGATTCCTACAGAAATTGTAACAAGTCATCACAACAAACTGGACATTGTCTTATTTTCTTTCATGGAGGCTACCAACAAAAAAATTCCTGCAGAACAGTTCAACTGGTACTTAAACCAAGTTGGACAAACATTACTGACAGTAGCTCTCAGGAAAAGCAAGTTAAACCCACCTTTCAAACAAAGCATCCTTACTGCAAGACATTTTGGGGGCAGAAGGCACAAAAGGGTACATTTGTAGGACCTGCCTCCTGTGTGGATGAAGGTGATCGGTCTGACTGGCAGGCTCTTGGTACACCAATACTCAGGTAGAAGAAATAGCATGCAAGTTAATAGCACACATCTCACACGTGGGAAATGATCACTTTTGGTTTTTTAAAGTCCTATGAGTCTACAGTAAACAGAAGTATTTTAATCTTTCCAGTTATCATTTATACATATCACCAAGCATCTTCCTGCGTAAAGTTCAGAACTTACATTCCTTATATACAACTTCATGTTTTTTTTAAATATACTCACACTTTTTGTTTCAACTCTGTTTAACTGAACTACTAAGTGATTTAAGTCAGCAAGATAACACACTAAACAGCAGTCAAAATACAATCCTGATTTATGCACTGCACAGGAGTTGAAGAATCAACTTGCTAACAAGTGGGAAGCAAGGAGCCTTCTTGACTACATGTGCAGTTGCCAAACTCATTTCAAACCATAACTGACTGTAAGTCCCTCCAGTGAATCTGTACAGAACTGAAAACAAGTCTGGCCCTGATTCCCAGACTTTTTCCCCACCCCACCCCCCTGGATAATTTAAAAAAAAAAAAAAAAAACCAAACCAAAAAACCCCAGACAGACCATCTCTTCATGCAGGAGATGGCATGGCTCAGAGTATGCAGTAACTACTACTGCCTCTCCATCTTGCAAATTGAGAAGGACAGTGAGAAAGCAACAAGTATGTACCCTGGTCTCAGTCACCCACCTGAACTATACCAACATGTTAACAACCAAATTCAGGATTCATTTATCTGAATGTTTTGTCCCCGGCTGTCACTCCAAAAAGTTTACAGTCCAAAGTACCAGCTAGGTTCACAAAATATATTCATTACTAGTACAGGGAGGTGCAACTGAAAGTCAGGTATTTAACTTCAACATCTTCGTCTATTTACTAACCTCAGTGTAGAACACCAGATTAGGGAAAATTTCAATATCAACAGTATGCTACAGAGTAAAGCAAGTACAAAAGAACTGTATGAGAGCACTTAAGCCAAAATATGGGTCAGGCCTGCCACTAATAACTTCGATATCAGAGTGGAGCCAAAACAGAACTTTTACAGGTCAGTCCAACACAAACAGTCCCTGCTCCAAATATGCCACATCCTCAGCCCCCCCCACCGTGAGAAGAATGCTCTACCTGATCATTCAGAGAATCATAGAATGGTTTAGGTTGGAAAAAAACCTTTAATATCATCCAGTCCAACCATTAACCTAGCACTACCAAGTTTAGTTAAATTTCAAAACACAGGGTGTGAAAGGGTGAGCACAGGGCAATTAACACCCAGGAAAATTCAAGCCTGTAGACAGATATTTGACAGAATAGCCACATCTGTCTCACTTCTATCAGATAAAGACCACCACAGCCCATTACTATTCTGAACTGGCAGCAAAATCCCTCCCTCTGTAGCTTTGGAATGGAATAAATTTAGCTTACTTTAGATTGTACTGAAGGATATTCTGCAGCACAATTCCCAGTGCTCAGAGAAAGTAATTAGAAGATCAGTCGCCTCTATTGGTCTCAATTCCTGTTATTTTCATTGTGTTCTCAAATTCAAATCTTCTGTCATTTTTCAGTAAGAGTGATTCAGACTGAGGGGAGGAAGGAAAATTTATGTCCCTAAAATTTAAATCTATCATGCCAGCTTAAAAATTCAAGCCACAAACATTTGGTTTAAAATTTATAATACTGGAATTTGGTTTTAGCAGGCTGTGTTAGATGCACTCATATCCAGAAGTTACCACTTATCTCTTCTACAGTTTATTAAAATTTAGAGCAAGCTTTACAGGCAACTTGCTTTATATTCATATGTTATGGTAGATAAGAGAACAGCTCATCAAAAGCTAGGCACTTCATACAACGCGATTTTACTATTGATATGACCTGTTTCCCTCCTTCCCCCAAGCACACATACAGGCTCCCTCAGAAATAAGGCAGGCAGAACTCCATCCTGTATTAACACATTTTTTTTTTTCCTGTACATACCTTTAGTAATAAGGCCCAAGCTATCTGAACATATGGTCAAAAAGACTTTTTTTTTTTAAAGGTACAGCACAAGACTAGAGTTGCAGTAGCAAGATTATGGGATATGTCACTATCTCTATGAAAAATAGGCCCAGTACCCAGTGATGTATGGGATTTGGGGTTTTATATTGAATGAAACAAATGCTGAGAAACAATATTAAACACTGACACAATGTGCTCAGCAGGCCCACAGTGTAAATAAGGCACCGTTTTAATTAGGGCCATAGAATATCAATTGTTTCTGAGGGTAAAGCAGCCTACATTTATGTGGAGAATACAGAAGGCTTATGAAATTACATACAGCAAAAAGCACTTCAAGTATCTTCCCCACCCACCCCACCCCCCCCAGCATGCCTGGGTACCAGTTCTTTATATAAAAATTAATCATGTTTCCCAGTATTAACTGATTTAAATAGTTTTTTTTTAATTTGGTGTCTTAAACTACTTGATTTCTTAAATCAGTTGTTAAAACCTGGTTTAAACAAGTCGGAAAAAATCTTCACTGCACCGAACTCTTCTCCTGGTAGAGCTTCAAATCTCAGCCTTGCGACAGTTAAGAGTATTTAGTGCTCAGTATTAGGCTGCCCATAATAAAGATGATAAATGAGTTCAAGATTATTGCTTACATTTAAGAATTCATAAATTTACATATATGTTTCTGAGAGTTTTAACAGCAATACTGGACACGTTTCAGAGGCAGAACACCTCACCACCCACAATTTTACAAGTTTACTGAGAAGGCAAAAAAAAAAAAAACCAAAAAACACCAAATCACCCCCTCCCCGCCAAATTTTCATTTCTTAACCTCTTCTACGCTGCAGCACAACACACACGCAGTGTGAGGAGCCTGCAAAACTCCCCTGTATGACACCACACTGCATTCAAGTTACAGCTCTGTGAACTTCCAAAAGACTTTGCCCCAAGTTTAATGTTTTTGACTGCTGGCGAGACATTTACTGTTTTCCCTTGCGGGCAGCATGTGAGCTGGAGACTGCCAGTTAAAGAGCATTGGTACAGACACCTACACATTTTGCATACAGCTGAAGAGATTACTGCTTACTCACTCACTCTTTGCAGCCCATGACCACAACTGCTGCCAACGAAACAGCTTGGGTAGAAGTCCCTGAACCTGTTTGGATCCATGAGCTGAGCCAGCTGATAGCCACCATTTAATGCATTTTTGATAAACTAAGGAGTTTGAAGGACAACCTCTTTCATACACACAACTGGGTCTGAAGCTTAGTCTGTGGGCTATTCACATTACACAGGTTTTTAAGCTTCTTTGGCACATGAAATGAATATGTACTAACTGCTGTGTATTGCAGACCAACATTCATAAAAGTTTCTGAGCTTTGATGGCTCCGGCATCATTTTTATGCTGTGGATAAGAACAAAGGATTCCTTTCTGCAAGCCCTCTTCCAAAAAGCCCTATTACCACTTTCCAGAGAGCCGCCGCATAAAAGCGGTCCCAGAGTCATCAAATCATTTGCACTGCCCCTTTCCTCTGCACCCACCTTCACCTCCAGACTTATCTGCCCTTTATGTTCTTTTGACCAAATATCTAATGACAGTTATAGATATGTTTTTCCAAAACATGCAACATCACATATATACACACACTATATCTATATATATACTATATAATTAAAAATATTGCAATCACATGGCTTTGGGTCAAACGTTAGTCAAATTCCAGTACACCGGGTGTACAAATGGCAAGTGAAGTCAACTGCTACGAGCGCATTAGGAAGCAGCTATCTACAAATGACCCGATTATCTAATGCAGCAGTAGAACAATCATGAGCAGGCAGTGACCGTGAAGATCAAATTGCAAAAGCTTATCAGCCACCACTCTGCTGAGCTAAAAAAGTAATTTAAGAATAGCTAGTGTGGGAATCTGCGCTGAAACCAATTGATTCTTTCACAAGGTATGAACTGTAAAGCTCCAAAAAACAGCAGGAAGCCTAATTAATGACAACAGATGAAAATGACAATCCAGATCAAATGCCAGACAAAAAAATAATTAAGAATTTACATGTTTTTAGAGCAAATATTATAAATAGAAATACAAAGGAAAAGATAATCTCTTCAAAGTCAATATAACTGAAGAATGTATTCAAATTCACGTTTAATATAATTATAACTGAAAAAAGCTTATCAGTTTTTGTAACAACCACCCAACAAGCTAGTACAGATTCAGTGATCCTTAAACAAGAGCTAAATAACATAGTATTGCTGGAGAAATGCAGACCACACAGAGTGCAATGCCAACACAAAAATTCTTTTTATGTACAGATTGTATGCAAATAGTTAGCTGTACTTAAAAAATTACTTTCAGAAAGCTGGAGCGGAACCCCTATTCAGTTCTATAAACATGTAAGAAAGGGTTTGAGTGTCTCAATAACTGAATGCACTCCCCACCTGCAACACGACTTTGGACAATTTACTGTCTCAGCATGTCTTGTCCTATCAAAACATTAATTTTTGCATTGAGTCTCCCATGCTTTATTAAATCTCTGGGATAATGGCATTCATTCTTTAACAGAAAGCCTAGTGAGGCAATACACAGTAAACAGTTCACAACTAAAAGGTTTTTTTCAACTACATTAATCTATCCTGCTGTATCAACCTCTATTATGCTTATAGCTATTACATATAACAAGCAATTTAGAACACCTGTTATCAAAGTAACTCATTTGGGCCTTTTAGTTTCTGTACATGGCAACTGATGTAAAATTATTTTCACTCAAGAGATTTGCCCTCTGACTGTTAAGTCAGCAAGTATGGATAACACAGGGATTTAAAATAATGGCAGAAACTATAATCCATAATTTACAGTCGATTATAAACCACTTCTTTACACTACATACACTATCGTTCCAAATTTACAATTCCACAGATTAAATACAAACTTCAGTTTGAGGATTTTCTGGTATTGGATTTTGGTGTTGAGCCTCTGTAAGAGTAGCAAATAATCTCTTAAATCTCTACTCTGTTAAAGGTGGACAGCATCTGCTTTGTCTAATGAAGCACCACAAACAAAAAGCCCTGACAGCTGAGAAAGTTTCTCCACATCCACGAAGGCATTGGCTTTTACCTCCTTCCCTGCAACATGATGCCTCTGCAGAGAGCTGAAGCTACAAATCACATATGGGCCATAAAGCCGGTATCTTCCTTTAATCTTCCAAGACTAATGCTTCCCAGGTTTTCTATCCACATTGTATACACAGATACTACTCTCTCTCTAAGCATTATCATTTTCTACACCTATAAAAAGGTGTCTCAATTTTGGCATTTACTCACAAACAGCCCAAATTCGTTTTTACAACATCCATTACCCTCCACATCCAGTTTCATGCATTGCAAACAGTGGCTACTGTAACACACAAGAACATTTTCCATCATTCTCAAACCACTGTAGTTACTGCGACACAACTTATTACCTCACCCCCCACCCCAACTTTAAAGAAAACAGTGAACACTTGCTTCAGAATAACCAAATACCTTTGTGCACTTAATATTAATTTCTCCAAAAGAGCACTTTAAGTAATTCAGAGTTCAAAAATCTTAATTATCATTTCTTCATCAGCTCCAATATTCCCCATACCAGATAGCTTCCAGTTTCACCCAGTTGTCCCTGTATTGGTTCTTAAGTATACCGTGTTTGGCTAAGATATTTCAAACTGCTCCATGCTAATTTGATTTCATCAAGACAGTAAAAGTCATCTTTGTTACTAGCTCGCTCCAGTGGTTAACTATTCTCCTAAAAAGCTTCCCATTTGAGTTGGTTTGGCTTCAGCTTCTAGCTCTCATTATTGATTCTCCTGCTAGAACAGAATGCCTTTTAGTATCGCATATTTTTGTGGCTGCAGGATGCACACCAACAGAGCTCAATAGTCTTTGAGAAGCAAAACAGACTGTTCTTCAAGGAGCTTCAGCTTTCACGCAGCAGCAAGTTAAAATTGCTAGGCAGTTGCTGCAGTTCAGAAGCAAATTTGTGAGCCATATTCTGCCATGGAAATGGCAGTTTCTTGAGTAGCTGTGGTGAGTAACTTGTAGAGTAGCTAGTTTAAGCTGTCAGTTTTCATCTGATGCTATACAACTCAGAGTTGCTCTATTCCCTCCTTCAAATCAGTTTTGCAACTCCTGTTTGCGCCCTCTCCGGTTTTTCAAAATCCTTCTGAAAACTTGACAGCAGAACTGCACACAGTATTTCATTAAGCGGCCTCATCAACACAGATTATATAATGCTACCATTCCCTTACTCCTGCTACCTCCCTTTTCATCCAAGCCAAGAACTCTATTACTCCTTTTTACTGATTGTAGAAAACTCTGCTTTCCAAGATACAGTCCCTGTTGCAGTAGCTATAGGCTCTACTGAAACACTCCAAATATTTAGCTTTGTTAGTATTTTGGTTATAGTTGGATTACAAACAACATGCCTTTTTTAAAAACCCGTATCACCAAGCCATCTGGACAACTCTATGCAGCCACCTTTATTTTATTTACCCTTCTGACAGTTGAACTGCTACGAATTTTGTCAAATGAAATTTGTGGGTTTGGTTATTTTGGGGAGTGGGGGGGTGCTTTTTTTTTTTTAATTTTCTTTCATATGATGCATTTAATGCAGCAAATTACTTACCTCTATGGAATCCCATTAGTAATCAGCTCAGGAATTTAAATTTCCCAAATAATTTCTTGGGATTTAAATTAATTAATAGCCAGCTGATAATGGTTAAGATAATACCACATAGTGCTCTTTCCCATTTCTCTCTTCTTGACTTTTCATACCAGAACATCATTAATCATCCTTAATCACAATACTGTGGGACACTGGCAGTTATTTTATCCCTCGGTTAAAAACCAAGTAAGCTTCCTCACATTCACCATAGTAACAGCACAGTTAGGCTGTTATCACCAGGCAGCTGAATCACAATAACGTGTTTAAGATTAGATGCAACAGGGTATTGATAGAGTTAATCAGACAAGCTTGCACGCCAAGGTCCTGTATAAATCAGTAGATTATTGACAAAAGCACGTTACCCACATAATTTTGTTCACTAGCACTGTATTCCCGGCCTGTACGTGGAGTTATAAGAAATTCAACTCTGGTCCCTAATCATCCAGTTTACCTTTTCACGTTCTTAGTGGATCATTAAAACTCTTCAAGAATTCCCCCACTGCTCTAATACCAGCAATCAATTACCAAGCCAGTGTGCGCTCTCACTCTCTCTCTTTGGCTACTTAGGATTCTTGGAAACACACCCGCTTAAAAGTGTTTTTCCTAGTACTTAATTCAATAGACCAGGACTCGCTTTATAACCCTCCAGTGAGTAGACACACACTGTTGTGCTTTTCTCCCCAAATACAGGCAACAAATACGCATGAACAGGGATGAAAAGTCACTGAAGAGGTGTTGTGCAAGCTTTATCATGCCCGCCTACCTTTGGGAAGGAAACACAGCCAGGCTCTCTCATTTTGCTAACAAACTTCAAGAATGCCTCATTACTTTAACTATAGGAAAGATACTGCAAGGGGCCCAGTCTGACCAAAATGGATGAGGAACTAGATCATGGCATCGACGCTGTGCTCCTGCCCCCTTCTTCAACGAACAGGAGGGTAAATAGAATACCACATTCCCCCCTTCCACTTCTCCATGCACTTTCTGAAAGCGTCCTTTATTATATCAGCATTTCATTTACGCAAATCATCAGCAAGTTACAGAAATGCCAAAGAAAAGCTTCAAGTGATGACTTACAGAGATTCCTTGCATTATTATGTAGGCAAGCAAGGAATTTCTTTGGAATAGAACCTGCCAAATTAATTTCTCGCATACGCTGCTTAACACACTTACCATAGCCAGTTCTCCTAGGTGCTCTAAATTGTCTTCAACCCAGGTGACAATCCCACTTACACAAAAAATTAGGGTCATCCTTCATATAGTCCTGTCTTCCACTGAAATGGAACAAAATGATGCACGACAAGAACATTTAATTCTCACCGGTCATGGTACATTCTTCCCTGACCTCCTTGCTGAGAGAGTCTGAGAAAGCCAGGATGTGCATGGTGCCAAATCTATGTATTGACATATTCTCTTTTAAGAAAAATATTTTGGATAGACCACCCCTATCACATCTATTTCTAAAAATAAATATTGAACAATAGTTAACATTCATTTTGCAGGCATAGACAGAGTACTGTGAATTGCACATAGCAACTTAAGCACATTCTTTTCAGAAGATTACAGATACTCCCTTAACAAGGAGCTACAAATGCACGCATAAACTATTCGTTTCCCCTGACTTGCACTCAACACTTAAATGCTGGCAAGGATATCACCATATACACTACAGAAAGAACTATGCCCCACTAAAATACATAAGCAAAAAAAGACCATTTAATTGTAAATAAAAAATCCTAATATGAATTATATGGGGTTTAATCATTTAAAGGGTCTTGAAATACCAGGTGCCCAACTGACATATTCTTACACAGTGGAAAGTATAAGCATCAGACAGTCTGTGTGCCCATAACCCAAAGCATCTTTATTACAGTCTTGCACTGAGGGTCAAACTTTGATCTGATAGATAAAATTGTCAGATCAAAGAAGGTTTAAGCGTTATGAAAAGACAAAGCGTTACCTGAAGAGGACAATGGTTCTATGATGCATAACTAACAGCTGGGAAGGTCTGAACTATTAAATACTTGCCCTCAGGGTTGATTATCAAATCTAAAACTTCAGGAAAGCCTGCTTAAATACACACCATCCCATTATGAAATTGTCATTATAGCGTAAGGTTTAAAACTTTATTCAGTGCCTGTCAAATTGCATTAAGCAATATTAGAAATACACCAGTTTAAAGCCATTTCAGAGGTGCAACTGTCCCTGTCTTTAGCTGATAGCAGCGAATGAGCTGATGCAGCAAAGTGGTCGATACTTTTGCTACATTGCTTTCAAACGAGTAGGTTTAAATACTGGAATGTCTGTTAGAACTCACACAGATTCTCCTGCTGCTACAAGAACAGCAAAAACGGGTGGTTAAATGTTCCATCTGCAGGCATGAAATACTACACACAAAAAAAATATTTGTTATGTCTGCTGAATCCTGAACTTCACCATGCTGGGAAACAGAAGCAGCTAAAGAGGAGCCACTTTAATGAAGCCCCACGGGAGTACAAAGATAGAGATAATTGCAGCTTTGTATCACTGCACATCAACCTGACTAACTCCTGTTAGGAAGTTCAAATGCAATTTCACAAATTAATGCTTTTTTTTTTTTTTTTTTTTGGTTAAGAACGAACAAAAAACCAACACAGCACTTATGGAAAAGGCATTCATAAAAGAACAATGCGCTTAAGTTGTAAGAACAAAAGACAGCCATTCTTCCTGGAGGAAAAAAGCTGAGTTGTTACTATGAAGCTTCTCCAGTGCAAACGCTACAGGAAAAACGAGCTCAAATTCCGTCCAGACCTGGAAAGACTCATTTTATTTGTGACACTAGGAGATCACAAATCAGTGTTCTGCCGCTAGACACGCACATAGATGACAGACACTTTCTGCTCAGACTAGCTTCCAAGCAAAATAATAGTTTTGAGGAAACGATAGCTATGAAAGAACAGCATGTATCCAACATTTTTCCCCTCAGTAGCAAAAGGCCTCAGTACCAAGGAAAATATAAAAACAGCAAAAGAGTTTGAAGTCAACTGTAGCATGTAATTTTTAACGCTCACCTCTGTGCATCTCACGTAGCAAAGCATATAAAGTACTGATTTTCGGTATGAAATAGTAAAACGAAGAGATAGTTTAGTGTAACTAATATTCTAATTATAGAAGCATGTTTATTACTCCAAGATTCCCCTTCACAGAAACATGAACAAACAGCAATGCAATAATATCCTACAATTTCCTGCTTTACAAAGTTAGGACCTATTTATTCATGAAGATTCAAAACTAGGATTCAATGAAGACTTCAGGATTTAAGCCAGAACCAGCAGCGTTCTGAACTACTTTCATGAACGCAGGCACCAAAACCAAATGATTTAAGAGAACAATTTGCAGTTCTACATTTTAGATTATTAAAATATCTTTTCCAGATCTAATGTTATATGTGAATGTTCTGTCAACACATCCCCTCCCTTTCTGTTGCTACATGGCCATAATTTGAGTTCAGAGACAAGGAAAGAAACTCGCAATGGCAAAAACAAGTTTCTCGTTTTGCCAGCTCAAGAGGAAAAAAATAAAAATCAAATGCTACCAACATGGAGCGATGGATCAACACGGTGCAAGCGTTAGTGGTATGCATGAAAACTGGGACACATAAAGTCTCACAATTCCTGATCATACTGGACTATTTTTACTTTATGTATTCCAGTAGGAACAAGCTCTACAACAGTAGTGAGTGCTAAGCACAGTGCATATATGTTTCATATATTAAATGCAAAATGAGAAGGAAAATTCTCTTTAAAAAACCCCATGAGTACAGTTTTAACATTTTTCTTTCCAAAAAGAAAATGTTCGGCAATGTTTTTCTAAAAAGCTCAAAGGCATCTCAGTGATACCTATCATAGGCCAACTAGGAAAAAAAAACAACCCACAACCTCAAGACTCCTGGTATCCCTTACTTCCCAGTGACAAAAGAGCACTGAGTAGAAGAGCAGCACAAGATGGGCAATTGGCAGGGGATGGGAGAGGGGAGGTGTGTTGGGAAGGAGGATAACTGCAGAACGGCTTTAACCCATCCTTTCAAATCAGTTCATTAAATCAAAGGCCCACTTCTCTAGGCTATTACATCTATTTTCATAGGAAATGCAGGTGATTATGCATAAGGGAAAAAAGACAAACCGCAAGCTTCTTTATCAGCTTATTTCCACATTATGTCATCTTCCCACAAAAAGTTATTAGAATGCAGTCTTCCAGAACTAAGTCACAGCCCAATCCTGTATGTCAATTCTTTAAGAGTTTAATGCAACCCCCTCAGCCCCAATTTTTAATGCTTTAAAATTTTGGCAAAGTTAGGAACTGACTCCCAACCTAACAACTCTGCAGGAATTCACCCGAAACACCACAGCGAGCAAGCCTTCACTCTGTTTACACACACAACCAACCTGCATACTTGACGAGAAGACAGCCTGCCCCAGAAAGGTACCAATCTTAGTTTCTGCCAAAAGCATTTTGATATAACCACAAACCCTATTTTAAAGGCAAGGTGTTTTCCCCCCGCAATGTGAAGCGAAACATACGCTCAGCATAACAAACTGTTAATATAAAACTACTACAGCGAGGCACAATCATAAATTAGATTAATACGGCACTGACAACGCCAAGACATTTAGTACATTTTTGGCCTTTCCACTCCGCATGCAATTGTTTGCTGTTGACAAAGTTATGTTAGCGAATTCCATCAGAGGTGAATCTTACTCTACTCCACTAGTCTGCATGAAAGAGCATTCAAACATCATACCAGCTATAGTTAGCAGGCACTAAACAAACAGATTTAATTGTATCTGGCATGCATCATGAAAAAGGGTTGCAACTGTAAATCGCACACCCCCTGGTTGCAAGTTTCCTTTAACACCAGTCATCTATTTTAGTCACAAGAGGAGTGCAGTATCTAGACCAATGCATAAAGAAAAAACCAAACCCAAAAATAAAGTGCATATGCAGCAAACCATCATGTCAAATTAATGTGAAGACGTTGGCCAGTCATTGAAATGAGACTGTGAGTGCTTAACATTTGAATGAGGAGGTTTTCCATTTTAAAAAAAAAACTACTTTTTATCTTCATTGTCCTTCAAATACATATTGGTACGCAACACAAAAAGTTATACAAATGATACAGAAGAGACATTATGCACCAGTAACAACTGTTCTAAGTGCTCTCTCCTTCCTGTTAATCAAGCCTGAGAAACATGAGACTGAGACAATCGGGGAACACTAAACAGGCTGATTAGACAGAATCGAGGTATCTGCGAGTTATGAACTTTTACTAGTACCAACAACTCAATTCACAAGTTGGCAAATGAAAGCCAAGAAAGTACTGCCTTTAAGACACGGTCAGGGCTAATAAAGCCAGCCCTAAATACGAGCAGAGCTACGCACAATTAACAAACGATTCTGGGTATGACATTTCCTTGAAGAAAACTTGCTTGAGTTCAAAACAAAGAGTATCTGAACCTTCGCAGGTGTGCAGAAAAAAAAATTGACTCTGCAGACACTCCTGGAGTGTTTGGCAGAAAAATTACTGAAGGACAACAGATTACATGAGGCTCCCAAGATGTCAAACGTCCACTGTACCCAAACTTGCTAGCATTCCTTCTGGAGTCATCTTCAGCTGAGGTTAAATCAGCAATTAAGATACCTAAATTGGTAGGACCTACTGTGCACATCAAAAGTCTAAGCTGCTACTGAGTCAACAGAACCCTGACCAAGTCAGTTTGCTCTAAAACAGGCACGTGCTGCTCAGCTGAGCCACCCTCCAGACTCCGCCGACATACAGACTAAACCTGCACAGACAAGGCTGCGGCATCCTCGCACACACAGCGAGTGCATCACGCAGGTGTCAGTCCGGGACTCAAGCCCAGCTGTAATGGCCCCAACACTCCTTTCAGTGACCTCCACAAGTAAGAGCTACTGAAACAGCTAGGCTGCCAAAGAGATGGACTACCCCCACTGTACCTACCTTTGAGCACTGTTGTGGTGTTTTGTTTTTCTAGTGCAAAGTGGCTTATTCAGAGCAATTCTAGGCAGGACTGTTACGCTTACAGCTGGGAGCAAGACTATTTGGGTATCAGAGATCATCTAATTCACATTAATGCTCTGCCATCAACACTACAGCTAAGCATTATGTGGCAAACACTACAACAGAAAGGATTACTGCTTCGTGAAAGCTGTAACGTTTGCTTGTTGAGGCAGAACTATCATATCTCAGCATTTGCATAGCCCACAATCCTACCTGAGGCAGAGGTACTGTTTGTTACATTCCAAAATCTTCCCCTTTTCAGAGATTTGTTTGAAGCCATCCAACCCTCTGACCCAGGAAGGTACCTCTACACTCCTGTTTCAGAGCAGTTTAATGCTTTTAAGACTAAATGTGGTTATCTTCACTCCCACCAAGTAAAATAAATTACTACTTCAGTCTGAAAAAAACCTCAGCACATTCATACTGCCATGCTATATGATGGTGTTTCCTCTTGTCATCTGTATTTGGTATGCATATATGTATTTTTATTTATCATTATAGCTAAAAATTCTGCCAAAGAGCTTTAATAATGGATTGTAAAAAGTAGTTGTTGCCCAACATCCAATACTGGAACAAAGTACAAGACATAGAACTCCTGTTTAGACTTACTGAATGAACTCTGTACCCAGCTTTTACTGTAACAGGTTTTATATCCACTGATCTAAAGCTACAAATTCTTTCCCTCAAAATTCTACTATTCTTTAAATAACAATTGGAATGCTTTCTTTTCTCCCAATCCCTTAAATACTTCCATGGCAAAAGCCATAAAACCACTTTAGAAAAATATCTGCAAAACATACATTGCATCATCTAAATATGTGCATTACATAGGTATTTGACAAAGACACTTCTGGAAAAGTTTTGAATAAGAGTAATAAATGGGACTACTTTAGCTCAACAGCCTGATCTTTTCACAATCTATGTGAGACCTTGGGCAAATTCACACATCCAAAGGAACTTAACAGATATGCAACTTCTTTCCTTTATGAAATCCTTTTCTATTATTTCCAGGGGAAAAAAAAAGTTCCTCAGGAAGAGTCCTGTTCTTTACATGCATCACATAATGACACGGTAATACTCTCAACTCCAGCAGTATCTGCTACTATAGTACAAAGATACAAAGATACAACATTAACCAACCAAGATACTTTTCACCAGGCAAATGAGTTAGACCTTCCCAGTAACAGTCAAGATCATAACAGAGTGATATTTTAAGATTTTTAACAGGGGCTGTCTCTTGCACAAAATTGCAAACATTTTGTTTTGACTTACAGTTTATTTATTACACTCAAGCAGCAATAGAGTCAATTTTTGCGACAAAACACCAAACACGAAGATTTGAGAAAGCTTTGAGAGGGAGGGATGATTTAGGGAGAACACTTTGAGCTATTAGAAGTTTCGCAATCCAGCTTTCCAAGGCCAGCTTTTCATTTGGAACAAAATAAGAGCAGCTGCCCATACTGAAGCGAGGTCAGCTTTGTTCCTGCCTGCCTCCCACCTGGACCACCAAGGCACTGCCTTATTGCTGACCTTCAGCAGTAGAAGATTCTTTGGTGGGCTGAAGCAGAGAGAAAGTGGTATGGAAAACCAAACACTAGCATAAGAAAACAGGGAGAAGGAAAAACTTCTGCGTGTCTTACACAGTAGTCTATTGTCTGAAGTTTATAACAGTAAATGTCATTACGTGAAGGCTAGCAGTCAAAAGCAATCCACAAAGCCCCCCCAAAGTTCCTTTCAGTCCTCCTTCAGTTTTTGTGGGGTTTGCAGTCGCCGTCCTATTCAGTATTTCCTCCAAACCTGCTCTGTAGAAAATTCAAAACTACTAAGGTTTGGATACATAAAGTGCCATCAAATGTGCAAACTAGAGAAATCAGCCCATAATTGTTGAAGATTTTTTGACCATTCATGCACTTTTTTTGCATTCATGCAGTACAGACAAAAAGTTTTGCTTTAGTAACACTCAGGAAGCGCTCTTAAAACCTCAAGCACAAAAACCGCACCTCTCCCTCACCTTCTCCCAACCACATGATCTCCTTAATTACCTCTTCTGGAATTCCGGACTCAGGAGGAGATTGCATGTTAAACAGATGCATACTCAAAATACTGTGAAGGAAAGAGCTTCAAAGAAAGAGGCTGGTTGGTTGTCTGTGTGATCAGCTTATGTCCACTCATACAGTGAGTCTCCCATAGTCCACACTTAAGCCAAGGACTGAGGGACAGCTTTTTCCAAGTACACCATCTAGATTATTTCAGCAGCAGTGTTGTGTTATGCTGGTGACATGTAACTAAGGCCCATCTCAGGAGCTGAACGATTCATTAGGAATGGTTCAGTCATCTCAACGCAAGAGAGACCACAACGGGTCTTAACGCAGCTAGAAGATCACCAAACCTTTGGCCATTTGTGCTAGAGATGATGAGTTGCTGATCCTATGAATTTATACGAATATGAGAAGACAGTACAACCCATTCAAGAATGCACACACCTTATAAATACAGGGAGGGAAAAGGTGGAATAATCTCATTTGGCTGAAATTAAGCTTCAGCAGCAGCAGCAGCTGCTTAGGAAGAGCACTGCCTGGGGAAGGGAACAGAAGCTCTAATCTTCAGAGGCTGTAACCCCTACCCAGAGAACAGCTTCTACAGAGAATTCCCCAAAGAGCTGGAGAACAAGCAAGCTGCTACAGGTTCAGAAATAACCTGATCGTCAGGGTTGTAAATGTGTACGCTCTGGTCCCACAAAGTCCTGATTCCCAGAAGTAGTCTGATCCTACAGAAGAAAGCATCTCTTCAGTTAAACCTGAGATTTGAGATTAACTTGCAATAAACCCCAGAAGTTTGCTTTGCTGAAGAGCAAGCATCAAATGTGGCTTAGATCACTGGGGAAGTTCCAGGTTCTTCTCGGATTCCCCTGCTTGAGAACATCCCTCACTGAAGCTGAACAGTACTGTTCTAGACACAAGAGCTATCCAAGCTGCAAACTGGGAGTGCTTTGTCATCTAAGCCTCCAATCAGTTGAGAAGCCTGGGAGGAGGAAGGGAATTGTGCAGCTACAGGTAACTACACAACATGCCCTGGAACCAAAGTTTCCTTGGTCACATGGGAGCCATGAAAGAAAAACTAAATAAATAAAAATCCAACATTTTTTTGCTTCCCTTTTCCTTACCCTGGGTTAGGGCAAAAAAGGAAGAAAAGTATGTCTCAGTATCGTAAACTTAGAAAACAGGAATGGTTCCCAGGGAAATCTCTGGAACCACAAAAGTAATAGTAGTCAACATCCAAGGCTGAGCATGCAACACTTCTCAATGACCCCAGTCCAAGACAGATCACTGTGAAGACACTGGTCTTGTTCTCATGAGCACCCACTCAAATGCCAGGCCAGCAGTCACTGGAGTGAGTATTCTGGGAGGCCCATGCAAATCTGACTTCAGTGCACCAAATCCACAGGTTTTCAGCTTGACAAGGACCGATACCCCTCCTTGACTTTCGATATCAAACAGCAGAGGAGAAAGCATCCATCATTCCCTGACTGTGGTGAACTCTGTGTAGGAGAGATCTCTTTGAGCTCACACTGATAGCAAGCTGGAGGAAAACAGAATACTGTACAACCAAGCAAGTCGGCAGTGCTGGGCCTTTAATGAGCTTCCTCAAGTCAAAGCGATAGGCATCTGCTGTTACTGAAATTAGAAGGCCAAAGTATACATTACCACACGCATTATCTCACACCAGGCATCTGCAGAGTCCAGAACTTCCTGAAGTACTGGCAGAATCACTATGGACAAGAGACATACACAGAATTTAAAGGCAAGTCTGTACACAACACACACAGTCTCGCATGGAGGTACAAGCTCTGATGTAGACCCAATGGCTAGACAAGCTTGTTTTCATGGAAGGACAGCTCATGAGATGATCAAAAAAAAGATAATGATCTTGTAGAAGCAAACCCATAGTGCTGAAGAATTCTGAATTGCTCTTATGACTGCCAAACACAGATAACAGAATTTCTTCATGCAGCGCTAAAGACCTTGGAGCATTCAGCAAATGAAGTATCACCACAAGCACTTTGCTGGGGATACATCCCTTCAAAAGAGATTATCCTGATAAAGTACTCCCTGTTTTCTCCTAAAATCTTTGTGAAGTCTTTAGTGTTGAGTAAGAGCAAAACAGCAGGATCCCAAAACAAAGTAGTCCTGCTTCTCAAAGAAAGCATAAACACATCTCAGACAAGAGACCTACAAACAGTGGAAAGAGGAATCTTGTGTTCTCACAAGTCAGTCACCCCTCTAGTACTTCACTCAGTGAACAGATAAAATTACTCATTTTACGGATGTATTCATAAATGACTCCCCAAAAGAGAAATATTTAGATTTTGTTCTTTCCATCAACAAAATCTCAAAGCACTCTGGAAAATAAGTATTTTCTAATTTGCCAAACAGGAATAGCAGCTGTTTGTTTCTTTGAAAAGTTACTGTTGGCCCATGAAGCTTGAATTGCTTTCTGTGTTTTCAAAATAATTGCCCCTCTCGACAAAGCCTTAGAGCATAGGAGTCTCATCTACTCTTTGATGCAGTTCCAACTCCTCTGTTCCAGGAAAGCTGTTCCATACTGCTGTGACTGAGTATATGCTACCTGATTTTTCCAAAACACAACATTCCATCCATTTAAGACAATTTTGTTTGAGATAACAGGAAAAGCACACACATTATTTGCATGTTCCTCTTGTCACCGCACTTTCTTTTAAGCATGAAACAACCTATACGCATATCATTAGCAACAAACACCCCAAGAACCTTCAAGTTCATTGAAAGAGGGTAACACAAGAATAAGATGCACACTACCTTATGCCTCTTCATAGTGCCAGAACATCTGTCTTCAGTTCTGTGGTACGAGTCTTAATCAAGGACAGGCTCTGCGTCATATGGGCTACAAAACTACATTCCATACAGCCTAGAATCCAACTGTCTCTCTCAAGGGGGGCTTTGCAGTTCAAAGCTAACGTGAAAGTCACACTTCAGACTTGTGTAAGGTCCCCCCATGACAGAGGTGATGAAGCATGTTTCCAAATCAGTAGCTAGGAATTCCTGTAGTATAGATGCTAACAGTCCCAGGCTCTTCTAACAGTTGTATACAAGCCCCTGTAGTCATCAGGCTGTTCGTAACTGTGCTGCAGCACAGCCCACCCAAACACCTGGAACACAACAGCAGATTGTCATCACTTTTTAATATCCTATATTCTCACTTAGTAATGCCAACTTGCAACAATGACTTATCCCCAACAGCAAGTTCAAAAGGCAGTACCCACCATGGAGGCAGAAACGTTATGCTCAGCCCATGTAGCTTCATATGATCCAAAACCAGTTTCGGGTTTTCTCCTAACTTTTAGGAAGCTCAGCCCAGCCCAGCTCTCAGGAGACATGCACATCTAAGACCAGATCCATTCCAACCAATTAAGAGTCCAAATAGAATAAATGTGTAACAGGACAGAGTTTCACCACTGCAGTAGGTGGTCTAAAATTTCCACTCTAAATCTTGAGGAATGGCGGGGAAGCATGCAGAAACAAGGCAAATTGGAACAAGTTAAACACGTCAAGCTACATGAAGCTAAAATAGTGAAATCTTTCAGTGCAACGAGTGGATCTGCGGCCTGCAGTACAAATCCTACTCATAGCTCTTCTAGTGGCACAAACAACTGAGGACGTTTCCTGATGGGCAGCAAAGGTTTGCAGTGTCTGACCTTACACTACAGCATTTGAAACTCAGCTGAGATACAGTGTCTAATTTATCTAGCTCTCCATTTCCACAAGTCTAAACTCCCCCAGGTTATTTCTGACAGGGTAAGGGAAGTTGCAAACTGACAGATATTGCGCAGTGGTGGGTTACACAGCCTGGCTCCCCACAGCAAGTGAAGTGGAAGCGTGGGGGGAAATGCAATGCTCCTGTTTCTTAACACTAGCCCTGGTGATCACTGTACATTCCTCTGCTTTCAAAGGGCACCCAAATTCAAGTAGAATCTGCTCTAAATATTCATTTATAGCAGATGTAGTTTAAACAGAGTTTACAAGGAAAGCATTTTTTGATCTTTTGTCTACCCTCTGAAGGGAGAGCATGAAAACAAAAAACAAAGTCAAGTCGTAAAAAAAAAATTGTTGTAGTCCTCAGCAATTTTTAATTCCCCTTCCTTCACTAAACATCTGGTTTTTGTTAGAAAACACTGTAAAGTGATTTTCCAAAACCTTTGACATTCATTCTGCTCAATAGGTCCCAAAACCTCAGGAAGGAGAGCTTCAAAGTAACAGTTGTCATTTATTAAGCCCTACTAATGAAATTGGTCTAACAATTTTCTTCTGCCTAATCATTCCCTACTATTTACAAGGGCAAGAGGATAGGGACTTAGCATGTTAAGATGATGCTCATTTAACAGAAGAAAAGGACACTCCACACCAAGGAAACTATTATTCAAGTAGACTCGGTCTGATGAGCCAAGACAAAGCTGCCTCTGCACAGCTCGGGACTCTCAAGATACCTATGCGATTAAGTTACTTCAGAACAAGTTAGTGCTCCATGAACTGATTACACCATAAATAAGCCCAACAGGAAAGAGAGAAGCCACTGACAGACACTGTACCCTCCTGACAGCAGCTGAGCTCTACAGCTCTGATCCAGAAGGAACACCAAAAAGCTGTCAGTGCCAAAAGGATTTCTGGTCTTTTTACTCAAAATTCACAAAGTATGTCAAAGCAGATGCAATATCTACAGTAGACAACTAATCACAAGAATCCTACACTTTCATTTTCTCTCGTCACTCAAAGCACAAATTGCAGCTCTCTCCCCGACCTAATAATTACTCGTATGGCTGCATTTTGTTCTTCTCCAGTAGCAGCATGAAACTTGATTTGAGCTGCAGGAACCCAGCCAGTGACTATACAAGCTGCTGTTGTGATAGCACAAAGCAGAAGCCAACTTGGCAGGTAACTGGACTTGAAGTCGGAAAGATCTTCCCCAGTCAGCTTGAAATAGTAATTTCATAGGGGAGAAAATAGGTTGTCTTTACCTACCACAGGTTACCAAAGGAAAACTTTGATCCTGAGAAAGACAGGCATAATAAATACCAAGACATACCACCATAAAAAGGTATTAAAGGTCAGGTTTTTTGTACTCCGCAGCAATTCAAAAGATATTTGCAATCTTCTATCAAGTCAGTATTAAGAATGCAAGAGCTTATGTATCAAAGCACAACATTCAGTTGTTAGAAAGGAGTACTTTACTGCTTGCTAGTTATATTCTCTTGCCCACTGACTCAATATTTTGGAAAGGTCTCAAATACCACACATACTGTTACAACAGAATTCTTTCTCGCTTCCAGAGTAATCCTAGGGAATCCTGGAGGACTAATGTCAGCAGTTCATGCTTCCTAATGCCATACTTCAAGTAACTCAACTGTACATGAAGCTCCTTCTTCATTTTTCTAACCTTCACACCCACGGAAGTAATTCCAAAGCATTAGAAACCAATAAAGAAATCTAAACGCATACGTACGTAGAGTCATGGGGGATTACATGACTTGAGTGTTCGGTATCACCAGTAACCTGATTGTTAATGCCAGCTGCCAGCATTCCCCTCATATGGAACTGCAGGAGTTCTCTCCCACAGTTTCACAAAAAGAACTCATCCAACTAACAACCTCCAAGAAGGAGTGAGTGATGGCTATGAAGAGGAGGAAACAGGAATGAAGATCCACCTGTGTTTGCACAGAGGGAAAGCGTTAACCTAACAGCCCACTGAACCAACAGATTGGATGCATACAGGAAGACAAACATCTTTGCTTGGCAGAAGTTGGGATCACACAGTTTTATTCAGACAGGGCATATTATTCACCTACTTAAGATTTGTAAGAAAGATATACTGCCCTCAAATATTATTCTACAGAGGTACTACGCTGGTTTTGTTTTCAGTTAGACACCTCTTTTGCTGCTAGACATGTGTACCCCAGACCAAAAGAAACCCCACAAACCCTCAGAACTTAAAAAAAAAAAAAAAAACACCTTAAAAAACCTCCCATATCTCCCCCCAAAACCTAGTAAACTCCAGTTTAGCATCCCATCATTCTCACGTGATTATTCTGAAAATTTACATTCCCCCTCTCACCTGACATTCAGCACTTACTGGAAAATTTCTGCACCAGTAAACCTTGTAATTATCTCAGACACCAGCAGACCTAGACTTGAGTTCCACAGCATTAACTGTTATGCATGAAAGCAAGAGTTAAGACAACTCAACCAACCAAAGTAAACGTTACAGCTAACTTCTGATTTTGTTAAATAGCTCTAATGGCTTGAAAATAAAAATCAGCAATCCTAGCTACGTCATGACGACCTAGTAGCAAACTTCACCTAAGAGTTTGGTAGTCAGAGGAAGGTTTTCACAGATCGTATGATCATGACTGACAAAAATCTTCCTCTTCATGAGACCCAAGTCAATGCAAGGAATGGCCTCTCCCGAGACATGACGATCTTGAGACAAACTCTCTAGTCTAGCAAAGGGGATTATTAAAATCTTAAGTAAGGTTTATACAGTTAATGAACAGTCTCACTCTTCCCCCCACCCCAGACACATACACACAAACAAGAGACAGCGTAAGAGTTTTAAACTTCCTTTCTTACAGTAATACCAATTTTAACAATGTTGGGAAAAGTCTGTCTCAAACAAACAGTCTGAGATTTCTAAAATAGGGGACATTAGAAAATTCCCTGAATGGTGCCTAAGCATAGAGTTAATAAAATAGTTTTTAAAGTCAAGTGCATAATGTTGAAGAGATGCATGCATATTTTATCAATACCCAGAAAAAAAACTTGAGACTTATTACCCATGTAGTGCGTTCCTCCCAAATATACCCATATACCCTCTGAAGGCCAAACAATTCTAAATTTTCTCTGGCACCTCCAGAAGGCAGAGTGGCAAAAAACAAGCATTCCAGTGGAAAAAACAAAAGGCACTGATTCATATGCAATTAGCTCATCTAAATTTACTACTGAAACCATTGCTACTCCAGCTGTCCTTGACACCTGCATAGCAGGGACAATGGGACATGACAAGCATCCTCTTACGATCTACTGCCGTTTTCAGGCTGACAGACTAAGTTAAAATTGGTGACAGTTACAGTTCTTGAGCTGCTGCATTAATGGCATTAGCACAAAACCAGCTATGTACCTTATTCAAGCATCCATGCCACAGCAGCAACAAACGAAATGGAGCCAGTCAGTGCTTTACCCACCTCTGCTAAATCCACCATCCTAAAAGCATCAGTACTCGAAAAAATAACGTTTCTTTCTATTCAAAGATTCAGTTTACACAGTGACAGACAAGCAAAGCAAAACAGAACTGGTATCTGAAAAGCTAGAAGGAAGGATGTAAAGGGAGGAAACTTGTTAATATCCTGTGCAGCACAAGTTCCCACTGTTTTATCTTCCTTAAGAGTTAGACTGAAAGACTGGGAGCAGAACAAAACTTCTGAGGTCAAGTTGCACATTATTTTCTGAGAACAAAGCAGCTTGTTCTTTTCTCAATAGTCTACGTTTCTGGAATCATTTACAAAAGTTGTATGCAGAAGCCATTCCTTGTAAAACACATTTAGGCTCTGGTGTTTAAGACGTTAGAAAAGCCTACAAAAGCATCTTAAAATGTAAACGTCCTTTCTGTGCATTCGAAAGAGCACTAACTGAAATCCGCTGCATCACTGTTCTGGCACACATCCACCAGCCTTGCCCCAGACAACAGTATAAATACACAAAAGCTCTTTTATAAGGGTTCAGAGAAAGTGCAAAAAAATACATTCAACCTGACATATTTACCTGAATCCAAATCCTCCAGGGAGGGGCTTTAATGTCTCAGACCCTATGCTATCTTTATAAGGGCACTAATTTGTACAGCACACATTTTCTCTGCACTACAATAACAACGCAGATGAACATTAACCAGACACCTTGTGGTGCCTGCCAGGTGTTTAAATATTTTGCAACTCAAATGCTGAAATACTATCTGCAGTCCAAATGCTTAAGATTATCCAGTGAGAACATGTGCATATTTCCATCAGCTACATAAACCAAATTTTTTTCATTTGTTACATTTTAAGCAACCAGAGTTACCAACATACAAACATATACTACAGGCATTCTATTTTGAAGGTTGATTTCATCAGGAAGATTTAACTCACAAATGCTTTCATTTTGAGAATAGAAACAATGAAAAATATTTACAGAAACGTTGAATCAAAAAGACTACATATTTACCTGCACTAGGCAGGCCCTACACAATCTTTAAAAAAAAAGAAGCTGTGATATTGTATATTTTGGTGAGTTTAGGGGTATACCATGTATGGTATGTATTATAAAAGAAAATATAATCCTATACTATGTATTAAACAATATTCCTCTCTTGGTCTAACACACTTACAGAATCACAGAGCAGTCTGGGTGGGAAGGGACCTTTAGAGGCCACCCAGCCCAACCCCTGCAGTGAGCAGGGACATCTCCAACCAGACCAGGGTGCTCAGAGCCCCGTCCAACCTGGCCGGGAATGTTTCCAGGGATGGGGCATCGACCACCTCTCTGGACAACCTGTGCCAGTGGTTCACCACCCTCAGCATAAAAAACTTCTTCCCTATATCTAATCTGAATCTTCCCTCTTAGCTTAAAACCATGACCCCTTGTCCTGTCATAACAGGCCCTACTAAAAGTACTGTCCCCCTCTTTCTTATAAGCCCCCTTTCAGCACTGCAAGGCCACACTAAGGTCTCCCTGCAACCTTCTCTTCTCCAGCCTGAACAACCCCAGCTCCCTCAGCCTGGCCTCGTAGGAGAGGGGCTCCAGCCCTCGGATCATTTTCGTTTCCCTCCTCTGGACCTGCTCCAACAGGTCCATGTCCTTCTTGTGCTGAGGGCTCCAGAGCTGGATGCAGTTTTGAGAATGGTGTATGAGGAGTGGCTGAGGGAACTGGGATTGTTTAGCCTGGAGAAGAGGAGGCTGAGGGGAGACCTTATCACTCTCTACAGCTGCCTGACAGGAGGGGGTAGTGAGGGGGGGGGGTGGTCTCTTCTCCCAAGTAACAAGTGATAGGATGAGAGGAAATGGCCTCAAGCTGCATCAGGGGAGGTTTAGATCAGATATTAGGAAAAATTTCTTCAGGGAAAGAGTGGTCAAGCATTGGAACAGGCTGCCCAGAGAGGTGGTGGAGTCCCCATCCTTGGAGGTGTTCAAAAAACATGTAGATGTGGCACTTTGGGACATGGTTTAGTGGGCATGGGGGTGTTGGGTTGATGGTTGGACTGATGATCTTAGAGGTCCTTTCCAACCTTAATGATTCCTGGTTTTTACTGTCATTAAAAAATAATCCAGCCACCAAGCCAGGAAACATGAAATGATTATTCTCCCCTTAATTGGTTTAGTGGTGGACTTGGTAATGTTAGGTTAATGGTTGGACTGGATGATCTTAAAGGTCTTTTCCTACCTAAACGATTCTATGTTCTCTCCCTCCCCCAATATACATTTTGGTAAGAGTCACGTACACCTCTTACAAACCATCCACTTTTGTGAGCGCCACCACAGAACTCCCCCTGCAGTTTGGCCAGAACTGTAGTCACTTTTTGCTTCTAGGAAAACGGGGTTGAGAGAATAGATAGGATGACTTTTTTCAGCTTGAAATATGTTCCACCACCACAGCTTTAACCTGGACAGTTCTATATGTTAATATATTACTACGTTAATATATTTACTTAACTGCTTTTTGTCCTTTACCTACACTAGACTTTAAATGAAAACATATACAATATCATTAGCAACAAAAAATGAAAGGCCCAGAGGGATCGCTAAGATTTTTATACCAAGCCAGCTATCTTCCTGAAGAGGAAAGACATACCAATCTTACCTTCCAGTAAGAAAGAAATTAAAATACTTCTTGTATTTGCATCACATGATCACTCTATTGCTCAGATAAAACCATCAGTATTGACAAAGTCAGCTGCCTGAACAGGGGCAGAAAGGTAGATTACCTCACACAGAGGTTAAAGACTATTTTAAATAGGTAAACAGATTAAAGATATATACCCCTAGAAAGAAAACCCACTGCAGACTTCTACCACAGAGTGAAGTGGCAGCAAGGGAAGTCAGCAGGATTTGCCCCACTGTCACATACCTTCGATGCCTGGGGAGTAGAAATCACGTGAACAGTGCTGGGCTTAACTCCATTTGCCTTAGGTCGCTTATAAAGGGCAAATCTGCTTTTCCTGCGTCCTCTGTCACCATTAGGGAGGGATCCATTATACCTAGAAATAAACAAAAACAGTTTCGCATAAAGGACCACCAATTTGGAATACAAAGGAGAGCAGCAATTTGGTCACAGTATCCTGATGTCATCAAATGCATCGTCAAAACCAAAAAAAGTAACACAACCACGATAAATTTTGTTTCCTGAGTTATGAGCATTCAAACGTTCCTTCCCTACCAATGGTTAAGATTTCATTCATTATTAATACAGTTATCAGCTACAAATGAAATACTGAGTAGTTCAGCCACTAACATACTACTTCACCTCTAGAATTAAAGGAATTTGGGAGAACAAATCCTAAGTCTCCTCTGTAATTTCAGCACATGGAGTTTTAAAAATGTCTTTACCCTATCAACCCCTTCCCCACATCTCATGCAGGAACGGAGAAGACAAGAGGAAGAACAGGGGCAATTTGGAAAAACAAAGTAATTTAGGGACAAGTCAAACTAAGTGAAAGGGAATTTTACTCCACTCACATCAGGGTGTTTGTTTTTTTTTAATTGGGGTTTTTTCAAAACTCTAATCCCAAAGGCTTCATCTATTATTAAGGAAAGAAGATGCAAGTCTTTTTAATTTATGTGAATGTATCTGAAGACTTGCTAATGACTTCCTTTATCAGGTGTAACACTGTAGGCTTTGACAGTTCTTTAATCTCTCTCTGAGGACAGAGGAGACCAACAGATTAATTATTCCAAGAAGTCTTAAGCCTCAAGGGGGACATAGCTCCTTCCCCAGGGAAGGAATCAACTGGGAATTTCTTTGCAATGTATAAGCATTGAATTCGCCACCGCCCCACCCCGAAGATTTAGGACAAGTAGGTGCTTCTCATCACAGCACTGTCACCTGCAACATTCTTGGTAACTCTCAGCTGGTCTGTGAAGATCTCTCAGGGCTCTACATTGTGCATAGAAGCATCTTCCATTCCTGATCCTCAGAGATTTCAGATTTTTGCCTGAACTACAGATGTTATTCCACTTATGAGATCTCATTTGTCTTACTGGTGAGGTCTATTCTATACTGATCACATATATCCCTCTCCTACAGTCTTTATGATTAAAAGCTAACATGGCAATCAGGAAAAGAATCTGGAAAGGCGAAAAAAGAAGAAGATTTAAATGTGACTTAACTACCTGCAAAGCACAAGAGGTTAAAAAAAGTTAGGAGAACTCATTATCGGTTTAGAGATACACTTAGAAGTAGTTCAGCTCTACATCCACCACACTGTCTGCAGATTAAAATAATTTGTTTGTAGCCCTGCAGAAGGCTAATAGCCACTTAGTGCTCAGGCTGTAAGAGCAGTTCTATGACAATCACTGACTAGGAAAAGCAATGCAGTAACCCAGAATCTTCTTTTTCTTATCACTACATTCTATATATATAACTAACTAGTTTGTGTAACAAGAGAATGCACTTGGAGAGCCTTGTATCCTTTTGCAAACAAGTGAGAAATGGGCAGTGGATGAAAGCAAGCAGTCTCATTGCTAAGGCTCTGGAGCGCTGCCCTGCAGAAGGCTTACTGCTTACTTCAGGCAAGGATCACCTGGTATCACGCAGGAAAATAGTTTAAAACTTTGCACACACAGGGTCTAAATACCACTGATCTGAATTGCGGGACTGCTGAATGTTTGTGAGCACAAACAAGAACAGATTTAAGATTGAAATAATCTCAAATTTAGGTACTCTAGAACATAAAACCAGACTTTTTTTAATATACATTTAATACATGATGCTTTAGACACATAACAAGTTAAGAGCTTTTCGGCTAGGCTACAGTGGAACTTGTTCTCTCACTCCCATTTTCATAGGGAAGACTACCCTATCTTTCTGGAGTATTAGAAGAGATTCCCCA
The DNA here is from genome assembly GCF_030463565.1 of Pelecanus crispus. Lineage (NCBI taxonomy): Eukaryota > Metazoa > Chordata > Aves > Pelecaniformes > Pelecanidae > Pelecanus > Pelecanus crispus. Next base: position 69,984,692 of record NC_134648.1, read on the forward strand.
ACACAACAGAAAAACAGGAGTAAACCACTATTATTTCATGCCAGGCCTACTCATATCTTGGAAGCTTATTATTAACTCTACACAGGAAGAGTAGCACGCAGTTAACACAGCAGATCCTCCTCACAAGAGACCAGTTCCTGGAGAGATACAATCAATACAATCCACAGGCAGCTTAAATACCAGCCCTTAAAATAGGGATGATTTGACTCTCCAGCTTGAATCTTCCTAGACATATACACATGCTTTCTTTCAAACACACTATATTACCATGAATATGCCAGCAAGTTTTAACTTGTCTGAAGACAACATTCTTTCTACAGGTATTTTTATCTGAAAAGCTGAAGAAAGCAGTAACTCCTTCAGAAATAATACACAACTAGTATCATCACTAGCTTTATATTCTGTAATTAAATTTTTTTGTATTTGTGTAACTGTTAAGCAGTACTGAATTTAAGTAGTTCCACTGAAAGTTAAAACCACGCTAGTGGGGTTATTTTAGGTGGGTTTTTTTTTTTTTCTCACGTTCACAAAAATATTGTAACTGGGAACGGCTACTTGATTTCATTGCAGGTCTCTGTGGGATTTAATTATCTTTCTTCCTCTTTTTTAAAAGAAGCCACCCAAGGTTAAAAAGCCTTTTGGAAACTTTAAATAGGAGCGAAATAAAAGCAAAGTTAAAGTTGAATTCATTCGTCCTGATCAGCACTGACAAGTTTTCATGAAGGTTTTCTTCGTGCCAATCTCTAAGTTTCATTTGCACAAAAGGGCAGGAGGAACTGAGTGGTAGTTTTATTTGTTGTGCTTTAATTACAGACCCACAAGTTTTATTTTGATCTGACACTGATAAAAAGAGCTAGGACATTTACAAGGCATATGTATGTGCTTTACAGGAGAAAAAAAATTAGTGTCAGAGAGCTTGCCTCCCTCCTCTCCACAGCCAGCTAACACCTTCATTTTTTTCTGGACCAGGACTCTCAACTTGTTCACCGCAAACAAACCCTCCCCATGGCACTTGGGCCACACCTTTCCTTGCCACCACCTAAACAGTCAACGTACCAAAGGAACCGACATTAACGCCATGGGATCTTGTGAGCCCCAACAGGACCTGCACCCACCCGCCCACCCAGTATCCCTGTCCTGGTAAGCGTGCAGCTAAGATTGCTCTTGAGGCAGCAGACCCACATTCACTTCTTGGCGAGTCCCTGCCTTTCTGAACTGAGCTGTCCCGCAGGATGCAGTGGGTTTCAGCATTCAGGAGGAAGAATACAGGCATGTCCACCCACACCTGGCCACGTCAGCTTTTCTAAGCACAGGCACAAGGAGCTATAGCAAGAGAAGCAGCCCTCTCCCATTTTTCATTTTTCTCAACTGTTCAACTGCGCAGTGCCTGGGTGAGCAACAACCGAGTCCTCCCGGGCAGCAGCAGGATGGGAGTGCAAAGGAAGAGGAGGGACAAGGACTAAAGCCACAAATTCCCCATCACTGAACACTGGGAGACTCTGAGCTTCCCCACAACCAACAGGAGCTTCATAAACAAAACAGAAGCTCCTTATTGAATCCTCTTACAACCCCTCTCCACAAGCACTGGCCCATTTCCCTTCTCCGTGCACCCTTCCAATAGCTCCAGAAGCCCAATGCAGCTTAGGGACCAGCACGTCAGCATGCCAACTTTTTGCTTCGCAAGATGGCCAGCACTACCAAAAGGCAACCTGCAGCTGGAATTCTCCTCCGCCCCACCAAAAAGCCTAGAACAAACGTTGTTTCCAACTAAAAAAACAAACTAGGAAAAAAAGGGAGGGGAAAAAAATTTAAAAAAAAAAAAATCTAACTTCACAGAGACAGAACAACCATTTCTGAGACCATCCTGCTCACATGCAGATCTGCGGGGTGCTTCTGAAGTTCTCCAGATGTTTCAAAGCACCAGACCAACACATGTGGTAAGAGCAGCCCTATACTTTTTTCCAAATGCTTCTCAGTGACAGCAATACTGGGACACCTAGCATTATGAAACCTCATGGGATAATTATCTCTGTTGATAGCACTATTCCTTGCAAATAAGGGAGTGGTGCTGGCATAGGCTATGGGCACCATAATCATCAAAGCCAGTTTCCTACACATTTACATCAAACAGTTGAGGACTTCGGCATATAGTGAACTGCAAACTCCAATTAAGTTTTTCCCATGGTTGGGATATGTAATGAAAGCCTCTCCTCTGCATGGATTCATGGCTGTCTAGAGAGCAAGACCACACATGCTCTCTCCCACAGTCCAAGCACTGCACCAAGTTCCTATTTTTGCAAGTCCTGTAGGAACCTACTTGACTACTCCAGAGATCATCAACAAGTTTTGATTCATTTGTGGGATGGCTTGTTACACAAGCTTTTTTGGTTTGTTTGTTTGTTTTAAAGGAATCAGGCTTAGCCAGTGGCAAAGAGCAAACAAGACCTCTGTTACTTCAAACAAGAGCTCTAAAAATCTTGCCCTGCACCTCAAAAGGTTAAGACTTCAACTCAGGGAAGTTATCCCTAAAATAAAGGGGAGTATCTACTAGCTACCAGACACAGAAGCTGCTGCACATAGCTGCTTTTGGTTTTTTCCTATGCTAATGAAATACAAACTATCATAAAACTTAAATACTTCTCCACACCTATGCAACCTACCTCCTGAAAGACTACAAACTGAACAAGCCATAATTTTCACAGGTAATACTTCCTCTGGACAAAAAGGAGTAACTTCACTTTGCTTTCCTCACCTACTGCTAACAGTTCTATTACACACCTTGTCATTTTTAGATGCAAACCATCCCATTTCACAGCCTTAGCTTTGAACAGATGACATGCTGCAGATCAGCTGTTACCATAGCTTTAATGGGTGAGAGAAAGCACATCTTTGCGCTAAACAATAAAGCTATATCAGCAACAGCTTTCATTGTGAAGTCAGACTTGAGTGAATTTTTCCTTTTACGTACATTCTGATTCCATGTTTGGTATCACACAGTAGTATGTACTCAGCACATATCACAAATGCAGTTTGTGCTTACACTGTATTTTACCACCACTGAACTAGCGTGGGCCAATACTACTGCCAAAAGCAGCAGTCCTACCTTTTGTTTGCTATTTTGTTCCTGCTACTTCTCTCCCTGGTTCACATGAAGGGGAAACAAAACTAGATTTATGCTTTAAATTTAGCTTTAAGCCACATCAGTTCCTTGCTCTCCAGTTCACTGCAAAACCACAGAAGCACTTATATCAGCAACCAGGGAAAAACGGCACAGAGGGCAGGAGAGATTCCTTTGGAGGTACTGCAAGTCTACAGTTATCTTGACATCTACAACATTCTAAGTCTAAAGATACATTATTTGCCTTCACAATATCTAGCCCCAGAGCTTTTCACAGCTGTATGCTGAAGTCCTGACTAACTGGAAAGCCCTCTTCTGCTGAAGCATCCAACATTTACTCCCTTGAACACAGATTAAAAGGAAAAAAAGCCACATGCTAGTTTATATCAAAACACAAACAGAAAGCTTCAACATATGCAACACTGACAATGAAATAAGTGAACTTGTGTCTCCTTTTATGGAGTATCACTGCCAGTATTTCACAGTTTTTATGCCACCCCCCTTGTATCATACCAAACAATTCATTTTGTATTTAGAACTGACATACTATTTCAGCAAAATTACTTGAATGGCTTGGGATTTTCTTCTTTTTTTTTTTTAAGACAATATTTATTCCAGATATATTTTTCTGTATCAGACCTTCATAAAACAAGCAGTTGCTGTCTGTCAGTTATCCGAGAGTTTCAGTGAAATAGGACAGTGAAGTTATTCTCAAACTTAATCTCGTGGGAAGTGTTGCCAAATAGGAAAAGCAAAGATAAGGAGTACTTCTGTACCAACAGGACAGAACTGGTTTATTTTCTCTTTCGAACTCTATTCTCTGGTACTGTGTTTCAGTATTAAAGATATTAGCTCAGTATGAATTTAAGTCTAAGCTTGTCTCCAGCTGATTACTACATGCAGCAGTGTCTGTCTCAGAAGCAGCCTCCACCACCAGAGGTACGGCTGATCGTAGGCCTGTTCCTGTGGTGAAGTTTTGGCAGTGAACGCAAGACTGCTTCTTGAACAGCATAGCGCTTCACAGATGACTACAACAGATTATAACAAAAAAATTTAATGTTGAAGTTTCTTGGAGGTTGGAAGGAAGATACTGTTGTCCTCGTCATCATCATCCCCCAGCACTCAAAAATTCATTCTTCAGAGGTAGCTCAACGAGCCTAGACTGATCAGAAGGTTCCCTTCTGTCTTCCAAAGATTCCCTTTCCCCATTGCATTGCATGTACCTTTGGCAGAGCATACGGTTGCTTCCTGATCACAGAATGACAGAAAACAGAGCTAGATGGAACTTTAAGGAGTCACCAAGTCCATCCACAACATTTCCGTTTCAATTAGTCTGGAAAAAACTAGCCTCCCCACCTTGTTTCAACATCTTCAGAGTTAAAACTCTCCCCATGCGCGCAGCAAGGGAGATTCAGGTCAAAGCAAGCCTCCTGCGCTTCCTGCCAAATCCACCAAGGAACCTAAACAAGCTGTTTTCTTTTCCTTTTCGCAGCAGGCTCACATGCTAGAAGATTTGATTCCCATCTGATTTTTCTTTCTTTCTGAAGGAAAACATTTTAAGAAGTTAAGGCAACTTTAGTTTGCTGCTGTAAGTAGAGGTTGTGTTACTATAATAACTATAGCAATGAGTAACTCATGGGTAAGCAAAGGGCTTCCATCCTTTGAGTAACAAAAGCCACTGATTCAAGACCTTTGGTTTATGCAACCTTGGAGGAAGTCCTGAATGAAAGATACCATCCCATCTCAGACTCTGCTGGCTAAGGCATCTCTATAGGCATAAATGCTTCCTAATCACTACCAGTAATACAGCTTAATAAAGCAGTCTTCCTGCAGAGCAAGAAAATCCAAACCAGCAAGTTCCAAAGTCCCAAATAATCTCATCTCTTTCCCCAATTAAAAGCAATGTTTTTGCATCTGTGAACTTCATTATCCCTGAGAAAGGTATGTTGGAGGAGTAGTTAATTGCGGCTATAATAAGCTTGCCTCTTTTTTTTTTTTTTTTTTTTTTTGAGACCAGTGTTTGTTCTTACAACTGGCATCTGTGAAGTCATTTTACTCTCACAGAACAGTTTAGGAAGTATTCCTTTCCCCAGTACTTTTGGAAAATTCATTGACATAGCAATCAATCCTGTGTGTTCACCACAAGCCTCCTCTTCCCCAGCACCAAATTTTAGCACTGCTTGCCTACTTTACTGCTACCTGTACAGTCCTAGAGCCTTCAAAGAGGTTGCAGTGGTTCAGTGAAATGCAGTCTGACCTGATAACCCCTATAGTGATTAGGCAGATTTTTCAGAGAAGGCTGATTTGTATCGCTGGCTAGTGATTAGGGTTGGGGGGTTTTGGGTTTTTTTTTTGTCTGGGTTTTTTTTAGCTACCCTTCAAAAGTTGCTCCTAATTGCTCCTGCTACCATTAGGAACCTAGACGTCAGCTTGACTGAAAGCTGTATACTATGCTTATGGTGCTTTTATGTTCAAACACAACCAGCCTTTCTGATCAGAACCAGAAGCACGCATTAGCTGAACACATGGCTAAAAGGTTATGCACACCATGAAAAAAAATAGAAATCCCCCCACCTTTCAGAGGCACCTACAACAGATCAGATAAGCTGGAACCTACTTCCCTCCTTCACGAGGTATACAAATTAAGTAGAACCTTATCTACTGAAAACAGGACAAGAAATCACATGTGAAGTAGCTGGGGTTCTCCAAGGTGACCTTACTTCTCCCTTCGTGTTCTGGAACAGAAGCGGTCACTCTTCTGGTTCATGGGGGAAAAGCCTATTTCTGAGGGGAAAAAGCCTATTTCTGGCTGCTACGGCCTCTTCTTGTCCTGCCTGACCCTGCCAAGTGACGAAAGGCTCTGGTACACTACAGTTCAGATTAATTCATAGGCTGCTTTTCAAACTATTCCACTCCACACATTCCCTCCACTGTCAGCAGGACTACCCCACTATTATAACAACTGGAACATAATAGTTAAAAAACCAAAAAATCATGTTTGTTTTAGGGAGAGTATTTACAGGAAATACAGAGAGTATTTATAGAAAATACAGCTGACTAATCCTCATGCACGTTTAGCTTACACAATATAGGCAATTCAAGAAAATATACACCTGATCTATACTAACTTCATCCTATACAAAAAGTTAAAGGATGCTACTGGCTTGCAAATAACAAATCAACTGTGTAAGAACTGCTTTTAGTCAGCTTTATTTACACTACACATCCAGTTTCCTTCAAAATTCCCAAACCTCTCTGCCGTTTTGATACTCTCCCCCTCACTGATGTGGGGAAAAAAAGTTATAGAGCAAGCAAATACAGAAGCAAAGTAGCAAAAGCAACTGGTCTCAAAGTGAGGGGCAGAGGAGTCAGGGCTTTAATACTCTAACCACTTATAAGGTGACTGAGATCCAGTTCTGAACATAGCTTTGACACTAGTGTAAACTAGCTGATATTTCTTCTGGGCTGGGAGGAACTTACTATAGAAAATTCTTACAATTCTCTTTGACCATATTTTTCTTTGCAAGTTGTTTGTTACTGGCCCCAGATTATTCTTCTGGAAAATAATTCATTACTTCCACTTTTGTGAAATCAAAGACAGCAGACCCTTGCCACCACTTTTGAAAGATGCAAGTTTCTGTAGATGTTTCAAATGGCATTGTATCCTTAGTTTAATTAAAGAAATTCAAGCTCTTCAATTGCATATGTTAATGACAGTGTGGAAACAGGTATTTCAAGAGGCAGTAATGGAGGATATTTGCTGCATAAAAAAAACCCACCAAAACACCACATTTAAGATACTATTACACCAATTCCAATATAAGTAATATACCAGAAGAGCATTAGAATGCAAGGGGTTTTCCTTTCAGAAAGCAAAGGGAAAGGGAATCTGTTCTTTCACATAATGACTTCCTTAACAATCCTTATTTCCAACATTTTACTGCTCCCCCCAGCATTCATTTAACAAGGAGGCAATTTTATTCAGTGCGTTAAGCCCATCTCCAAAGCTGTCAACTAAAACCATTCACCACTGCATAAAAGCAACACTGCTAGTGCACAGCAAAATACAGGGTATAAACTAATCAAGTTCATTTCAAAGCATGCTTTTTATTCTAGCTAAAAGAGCATAAGAGGTGGGCAAAGCACCATCTTTAGAGAATCTTCTTTCCAACCCTAAACCTCTCATAATATAGAGCAAATGCTATTCATCTGAGAACTATCTATAATCTAGCCAAATGCCACTGGAATTGTTTGATACGGCATTTTGTTAAACTAAATACAGATAGATATGATAGAAAGTGAGATCTAGCTTTTACTGCATTCAAAACAAGTCAGATAAACACAAAATCTTTCAAAGGAAAGTGCTATGCACAGCTGGGTTTTGATGCAAAGAGAGAAAGAAGTGAAGCAGGAAGACTGTTTATCCAAAACACCAGAGGCTTAGGATCCACATACTTTTGTTTGGAAACCATTTACAGTCTTCTCTTAAATACCAGATTAAAAAAAAAGGCTGAAAGTTCCAAAATTAAGACGAGTTACACTTCATTTAACGCAAGGGGACAAGAGACCTCAAAACACACCTGCCCTGACATACCAAACATGCTCCCAGCCTAGCTATTTGTGCTTCATACATGCTCGAAGGTGCAAAAGCAAGCTGTTCAAATTTTAGTCTGAGGAATGAATAGTAATAACACCACGTTACATCTGAAACTTCACTACATTAAACATGATGGAGAACCTACATTTGATTCAAAGGACCATTTGGGCCATTAAAAAAAAATGCACAATTCAGACAATTCATTTCCTAAGCAATCAAATGCTTTCCCTAAAACACTATGAAGGACTATGTGACAGTTCACATCTTCGTAAGAAGTGATAGCTTTCCTCTAACTTCAGTTATCGTCCAAACACAAGCAGTTGTAATATCATTTTTATGATTCCGCAGACAAGAAGTTCCAGGATGTCTGTTACTTACAGCTTTCTCAAACACTCAAGCATGACAAGAATTCGTTCCAGTATCATTTAGCACAGAGGAAGAGACAGAATTTGCATCCATTTTGTGACTACAGGTGATCTCACAGGCAGCGTACTGAATAGAGAGTGAAGCACTCAACTACTGTATCCTGGCCTGCAACATCTGTGTCAAGTCCTATCAAGTTTAACATCCCTTTTAGTTTCCCAGGGAAAGACAGCCTTACAAACGCACAGCTCCCTGTTCAATCTGCTTAACGGAATCCCAAACGTTTGCCTTGGAAACAGAAAATGAAGAATTGGGTTTCCTTCTTTGTAGCGCTTGCGAACATTACTGCCTCTCTGAATACAGTAGCTTCCTTAATATCACCGGTGCTAGATTATCATCAACTGCTACAGTGACACAAACAGTCAAAGGCAAGATAATCTACCACACAGTCTGCTCCAAGCAGATTTAGAGCAGATAAGAGAAAAAACAGAGTTCCCTTTCTGCCTTCTAGCACCCAGCAAGACCTAGAGGTTGAAAGTTTCCAGATGGAGGTTATTTTAGAGGGCTGCTGCACTACCACCTACTTGGAGCAGAGGTACCAACCTATCTGAGGATCATTCTGTGATTACGTTTGGCATGTAGTACTCAGCGTGAGTTGTTGTCAGAGGCTCCTGCTTTTAATTCTTATTCTCCAAACAATATCAAAAAGAAAAGAATGGGCATTCTATGAGGTAGACGTAGAAATAAAACCAGCAAGACATGAACACACAGAAGGCTGGAAGAACCACCGCACAGTACTAGAAGTCTGGAGAGCACCATGAAGCAATGCAGCATCACACCTAGAATAGCTAGCAAGGAAGCTAAGCAGTACCTATTCTTCGGTAACAAGTGCGTTATGTGCCCTAAAAACCATACAGGATAAATTATTCTTCAGATCCAGTTTTAAAGAACTACCTGAAACCTACCAGATCAGTGTGTGTACCATAAGCACACAAGCATCCCTGCACAGCTATAGTGGTGGGTATTTTTTTTTTAAAGTCTTAATAAACCAGAAATTAACAGTGCAGCAATGCAGAGGACTAGACTTCAATATATCTTCTTCAGACTTAAAACACCCTGACAGCTTACTAACTCACAGCAACCTTGGGTGTTTGCTTTTATCATAATCTATAACAAAGTTAATCAGTCACATCTAGCCAGGAAAAGATTTTGCAAGGCTGTTAAGTTTACTGCTGATCAGCAAAACTAATTCTGATCTATATAGCTTTATGACAGCGAAGTGTTTCAGTTTCACACTTTTTCCTTCCCTTAAGAGGGCTTCCCAGAATGTTACTCCAAACATTGAACTTTTACAGGTCTCAGAACACCATCACAAATATTTAAGAATTATGAGGTATCTCCATGCACTTATCGAGAATGAATAAAAATCGCAGAAGCGATGTATTCATAAAGTTTTTCATTTCGAGATGCTCAGAGATTCTGATCTCCAGAAGAATCTCACCATACAGCTTCTTGCAGCCACTGCTTGAACAAGAGATTGTGCACTGCTGTTGTCTTCAGATGGGAAGGTATGCAGCTCTCAGGGACGCAGCAAGACATGTTTTACGCAAGTTAACTATGCAAGACTGTGTTTATATACAGATGCAACCATTGAAACCCTAAAGTCACACTGAAGGCTCTATAGAGGTCAAGTTTCTTGGAGGACCAAAATTTTCACTTAGTTTATTTGCAGTGCTAATCCAGCCTGCCTACTTCTGGTTGCATGCTCTATGACCTGAAGTTTTGTAAAACTTGCATTCATACATTCCAACAGATATTAAGTAATGCGCACAAGTGGCACAATGGTTTGTAGAACAGAAAACAAGTTTAAAACCACATATAGTTCTCCTTCAAATTTTTTCCTTTGGAAATCCAGCTCTTTTTCTTAGCCAAAACCCACAAAGACAGTCAGCATGCTATTACTATTTTTGTTCACCAGCTTTCAAAAACAAGCCACCCCATATGCTTCTCTCTATTTATCTAGATTTCTTTCACTTTAAAGACAAGGAAGCCCTATGGGGCAAACCAGACCAAGAAAACAGAGGATCTGTTTAAAGCAAGGTTTCCCAAAGTACAGGCTATAATTCCAAACATCATTACAGGACTTAAAAGTAGCATCTAAAAGCCAAATGGAAATTCAGCTGTAGAAATAAAGCTCATGAGCCCCAGACTGAAATTGGAAGTGGATTCCCCAGCAAAGCATGTCTGAAAAGAGCTAGTTCAGAGACACAGAAATCAAGTAATCGTTTACAGCTGGCTGACTCAAGAGATTCCCTCCTGCCCTCAAGTTTTTATACCTGATGCCACCCTCCGTAAGGGCCATGATACACTGTTTTCAACTGAATAGGGGAGTAATACCATGCTAAGAAATTTTGCATCCCACTCCCCTGCCAGTGCACGAGGATGCACAAGCACATACATAATCTACCTCCTTTTTATGCAGGTTTTGCAGATACGCAAATTCCTACCTCTTCTCCCTCGCCCAGCTAAAGATACTGCATGTGCATTTTAGAAAATAAAGAGCACATTCCCTTGCTACTCTGTCAACACTTTGGCATGATACCGATGAGAATATCTGTAAAGGTCTCCCACAACTGTTTTACTTTCCTCCTACAGCCTTATCAAAAGCAGATGAAAGAGCTATAACATTTGCTTCTATTATGTAGAAATCTCTCAGTCGAGAGATGCCACTGCTCTACCACCTCGGAGGGTAGCAGAAGATAAGAATGATGTACAGAAACACTCACGCCCCATCAGTCTGTTTCAGTATCTTTGTAAAACTCAGAAGTAAATCTTCTGGAACTGCCCATTATAATGCAACACGCCTGAAGTCCACTAGAAAGGCATTCACATCTGGACAAATCCCAAACAAACTTCTCCTTTCAGAGTTTTGGCCCAGGACAAAAATCCTCAACTAGGCTATTTTACAACCACTTGGAAAGGGAGACTTTTCACATCCAGAAAATTTAATGTTTATGTTAGGTACAGAAAACTGGTCTTAGTTTTGAACTGAGCTCATACATGAGGGGCAAAAGTATGAGGCTGCTAAACTACACGGGACATTATTTGCAATTCCCAAAACAAAGTTTCAGGTTGTGGTCAAAACGCATCCAAAAAGCTGGTGTTCCAAGAAAAGCAGGCACTCGGAGTTATTCTTCAGGGACCTCTTTTTCCACTGAAAAAGCAGAGATGAGCTGATCCAAAGCAAGAGTACATACCACCACAAGACCTATGTTCTATACTAAGTGCTTCATGAAGCACACTTACTTAAGGCTTTTCTAGTAACCCAAAAACAACCAGAAAACTTTTCATCCCGAGGCACTGCGCTGACTTGTACATACAACACAATGAACATTTACTGTCCTGAAGCTTTCTTCACAAACACCTGTGCCAGACCTGATGGTGTGGCCCAGGCTGCCACCAGGGATTACACCACTCTTCTACATCCAAACCTCTTCCCCACAGTTAGCTGCAAGTACCAGAACGTTTGTGTCCGTTCCCATTCACTCAAAGTTGGCATCCCACCATTACAGAGGCAAAGCAATCATAGTGACAAAGAGAACAATCAAAAAAACAAGGAGTCTCATAAGCCAGAGAACCAGTAAAGCGTGATTTCCTCTGGGTACATGTTTTGCAGTTGGATTCCTTCTTTGTCTACTAAGGTGACAGCTCCAATTGAAGCTTTTCCTCAGAGGTGAGAATCATAGTCACATGGATTCCCCGATGTCTAACGTGGCAGGGGTGTGGGGAGCTCATTTATCTCACAGACTCTCCTCAATAGAGCTCAAACAGCATTGGGAGGCTTTGGAACAAAATCAGTTCAATGACATGCTTCATTTCCAGTTACAGACTACAACCTCACCTGTCACTACATCTTCCTGTAAATCACAGAGTATTCATCAGAGGCAGATGGAAAATGACTGGAATACGGAGCTAATAGTGCCAGCAGAGTTGAGGATGCAGTGTCCTCCCACAAGAAGCCTGCCTAGACAGCCAGAAGCAGTAACTACCTCAGACATCTGACTTCACTCCAGCTGTTTGGGTCATCACCCCAAAACTGACTACCTTGTTCTGCCCCTACCCAACGTCTGCCCTTTACAGTCCCAAAGAGGCATCAGATCCTTAAACAGTTTATCCCACACCACTTAAATACAAGCAGTTCCAGAGGCTACGAGCAGTTGCCATGACCAGTTTGAAACAGGCACTTGTTCAGAACTTCTACAGATTCTAACTAGGCTTAATTTATGTCAAGACAAACTGCACATCTGAACAGTCATTATCTGGACATTTTTTCTTCTAAAGCAAAGAAAGATAAAACAGACAACAGGAAGCTAAAATATCCTATCAAACACTGCATGCTATACAATTTATTTTTTTTAATTTTGACAACAGCTGTCACATTCTGCATAGGTCTGTAAATCAAATAAAACTCCTCTTTCTCCAAAACCAGGCAACAGCATATGTAAAACCTAGGGGTGGAAGAAGGAAGAAAATGAAAAGTTTAGATTATCCCTAACCAGACCACTCTTTAGACTTAGTCATGAATATAGGTGGGAAGTTACCTTCATTTAAGTAAACAAAAGACTGCTTACAATCACTTACATAGGCTTCACTTAGTGCATACACAACAATAGTGGTGGTGGGGAGGTCACTGCACATCTGGTTTTAACAAATGAGTTGTTTTTACAAATGAATACACTTATTTTCTGGATATTAAAGAGCATCATACATGCTCACCTACCAATATTTCTTTTAGTTTAACTCGACTAAGTGTTTTGCTCCCTTGACCTATGCATGACAAACTGACCTTGAATGCGATTCTCTAACTCTACTTAGCACAAAGCACCACACTTTTACCACCTGACATATTCATAACAAATTTCATCAGTTCATAAAACCGAGACAGCTGTTTTTTCTCAGCTGCCATCTCTGCCCAAAACTTACAAATCAGCCCCGTACTCTTTCTGGCCTGGGTCTGAATAGAGTCTGCAATTGGAATCTAGCCAACTCCAAATCCAGTTCCTTCCTGCCTGCCTGCACTGGCTACAAAATGCCCAGAGGAGAAAGAGCAAATCACTTTTGCCACAGAAAGACCTGCTTACCCTTTAACAAGGTATTATTTTACAACTGTTCTCCCTATGCTGAGAGATTTCCGCTAGGTAAAGCCTTAATATAAACCAGTTTCCTCCAAGGAGTTTAAGGTGCAAACTAGCAATATACAATCAGAGGCCAATTCCTGAACTGAATCTAAAGTTGCACTGCACGTGAACTGGGAGGGTGCGCTGAGCTTGACTTAGACCCTGCTAGTCACTTAAACCCTAGCTTTGCTTACAGGAGGTAACTGTACTTTATATTTTGTAGTCTTCCTGCATCCTTACATGGAAAGGTATTTGCTATATTACACCAGCCTCTGCATGCTGGAAACTCAAAACTTGCAATAAAACTAGATACACAGCACTCAAGTATTGCAGCTGGAAGCGTGATTGCGCAACCAAAGAGATAAGGCAGGGCTGAGCCAGCAACGTAACAGCAGTATTTCGTGCTCAAACATTGAAAGTAAGGCCCAAAACAAAAGTCAAAAGTTAAGGCTCTTGCTCTGACAGCAAGCAAACTGTGAAAATACTGCAAAAAATGGCTTATTATCTCTCAAAGGCAAAAGGAGGAACATATTTAGAGCTTTCGGGAACATTCTGCCAAAGTCTTTAAACAGGTGCAGGGGCTCACTACCAAAAAGGGTTATTTAAGAAATGCTTTTGGAATTGTGGAAAAAGTTTGCAGTGCACATCCCTAAAAACAAAAGGGTAGCCTGCAATCTCTACCCTGGCAGCTTCAGCAAGACATCTAAGGGGAGTGGGGTGGGAAACCTCACCACAGTCAGTAAGACTAAAGCATTGTCGCTTCCATAGACACTGCCCACAGAGGCATGTTCCTGTAACCTCTGGGAATGCCAGTGCCATCCCAAGAGCAGCAGGCTCCGCAGAGGCATTTAAAGGCATCTCTCATGTTTTAGACTTTTCATCAGTCCAGTGAACACCAGCTAAAGACAGAATAGGAGTAAAAAACCATGCAAGACTCATCCGTCTGGCTATTGCCAAACTTCCTTCTCCAGATTTAGCTCTGATTGAAGAGGTTACTCAGCTGCTCGTGTCAACCAAAGCTGGCCTCCTCATAGATCTGCCCCAAGACCAATTTGTTCCATTTGCCTAATTTGCTGGTAGGTTTTTTTGGCAAAAAAACCCACCAAGGTACTCACAGCCATGTAATGAGATCTTCTGGCAGAATCAGATTAGGGAACACTCTTACGAAGAAATCTTCTGTCTCCACAGCTGTTCTACCAACCAGAGAGGGTACAGACCTGCAGCAAGGCACTGTCGCCTCCCCCATCACACACATGGTTCTGGAATAGGACTTCTGCCCACAGCCTATGACAAAAGGCCACACACTAAACTCATGAATTCAAAACTCACTCCCTGATGTACCAGAAACTATTCCAGCAAATTTTAAGATCCAGAAAGTAATTCCAAGTAGGTCTTACACATCTGTTAGCAGAAAGGTTAGGACAAGATGATGAATCCTACCTAGTCTGAAAGATTCCTCTCCAGTGCCAAAATGATTTTTTGAACCCAAGTACTGACTTCCACAGCTGCTTGCTCTCCAAGGTCACTCATGGACAGGAGGAAAGCAAGTTGGAAGTCCAACATTTTGGTTTATTAGTCAACGTTCCATAAAAAACACAGTCATCTGTGAGATGCAGAACCCTGTCACAGGATGAGCAGTGAAGCAGGAACCATACAGCTCTTGGTAACTTTCAACAGCTCAGTCTTTCCTGTGAAAAAAGGACATACACATGCTACTCCTGTTTCAAAGGCTACCGACTCCACCATTACTAAATCAGACATCAACAATCAAAATAAAGTCATGCTGTTGCACATGAAGAAATACAGCTGTGCTTATATCAAAGTTTCAGCCCATTAACTTCTGTGTCTAGACTAAACAGTTCTTTCACTCTTCCTAAGGGCACATGCTAGAGAGTTTGCACATTTGGTCTCCAGTTTATTTGTAATACACAAGCGGAGATTTAAGCATTTATATGTTTCGATTTGTTTAGTTTACTTTCATACAGTGACTAATTGTCTTCCCTGCCAGTACCACTTTGTCTTCATCCATGACATTCACATGCCTTAAGAGGATACACCTCATAATTTTGAGGCCTACCTGTTTGTTTAGGCATTACTAAAGCCATCCGGTTTGAAGAACAAAATTGTTTCATGACAGTTTATGAACTTACTGGATTCTAAAATAAAGATATCATACGTACTTGAGGGTGAAGAGTAATTTGAAAGTCTACTAAACATATCACTACAGTTGAATATGAAGATTGCCTTCCAAAAGTGTTCATCAGTTAGAGAGAAAGACTATGCCAACACTTCTCCTTTGTCCTCAATTCCTTGAATGTGAAGAGGAAAAAGGAGAATTTTGCAACAACAGGGATCAGTTAACATCACAATACTCAAAGAGAAGACCATAATGCTTCTTGGCCTTCTCCTTTAACTTACTATATGCCAGCTATCCCTAACTTTTCTTGCCTGTCCCCATTCTTTTGGGGAGGCAGCATAGTAAACTGGCATTTTAAGTTTATATTTGTCCCACTGTGCAACTGGCTGTTTTCATCTCTGTGTAATACAATTAGTTGCTACACAGTAGTGTGGCGATATCACAGTTAATATAAGCAATAAATATGACAGATTAACATCAGGTCTTTATTGCCAAACACTTTGTAAGGGCACGTGTGGCCTTCATACCATTCCCTAGCATAGGAAGCCTTCTGCTACATTAGATCAGGAACAGTCCCACATCTCGTTCATCCTCCTCAAAGCATGCTAGTTTTATCTACAGTGAGGTCAGCGTGCCCAAGTCCAATATTGAAGATGATATTCTTAAATGGGAAAAAAAAAAAACCTTGCCTAAAGTAAATCACTTCCAGAAGCACAGAACAGGGCTTGCTTACTTTCCCTCCCTACAGGAGAAACAAATTGCTACTGATAGAAGCATGCCTAATAGGTCCTTCAGCAATCGGCACCTTCATATCACGCCTAATCAAATTGATCTCATCTCAAAACCACTTTGCTTTTAATACAACAAACTCTTCAGCATTGTAGATGTTGTCTGTATCCATTTTCACAACTGCTGCTTATATCATCTTTCATCTATGACATTGCTGGTGAAACAGAGGAAAGCTTTTAGCTGAATGATTCTTTCTTCACCATGAGCTAGTAACCACTGTTACTGCGAAGCTGCATGCACACTTCTGATTGAACTCACAGGACTTCTTATTCTAGCCTTGGAAGAACTGAACAGAATTTCAGTGCAAAACAGCTGATACTTGCTATTTTTAGGAACAGAAGTTACACTAATCATAACAAGTAAAAGCTACATGTAGACAACCCAAGTCTGGTGTCACCTTTTTCACAGATCATTCATAACCCAACCATATTAAAACGCCGTGTCCTCTGGCCAGACAGACCCTCAGTAACAAGTTTTCAAAGACTGGATGTTTATATTACAACTGTTGAAGCTTCGCTGTGCAAAGATTTCCTACAAGGACTGTTGTCTTGTTTGTTAATCTGTATTAACTCTAGCCAACAAGTGTCGTTTGTGGGAAGGGCAGTAGAAAGATGTTATTTCATAGCGTCAGTCAAACCCAAAGACAGGTTACTCTTACTGATGAACTCCCAGCACCACGATGCCTACTCAGACATTAAGAAAGTCCTCCAAACAGCTTACTGCCTGCCATCCTTCCCCTCCCTCAAGTCTTTGTTTGGTTTTAAATTGCATAGTGCACCCTTTATATAGTCATCAACAGCACACAGAGACCCAGCGAGATAGTATTTGCACAGGAGGTCGTATCAGAAGGTTAAATGTAGGAGCCATCACAGAAAGCACAGCTGGTCATCCAGAGAGGATGCACAATGCTGTACCACAGCTGAAGAGCTGGGACAGCACTGCTCCAGCCATTCGCCTGCCCTCAAAACACGCTAATCTGCTTTGGAAGCCCCTACTCCTCTTGACTGTACCATTTGCTTAATATGATGACCAAGACCTATTCTAGGCCACCGAGTAATAGGATTACAACAGTCCAATCCCAGATGTTACTTACAGTTTGCCAGAGAAGTTACGAATTGTTCCCCAAAGTACGCGAACGATGCTATGATCTCAGGACCCACTGCTAACCTGCATAAAGCTACACCAGCGGTCGTCTAAAAAACATGAGGCAAAGGTAAGGGAGGCATAAAATTCTGCACTGCATCTTGTATTTATAAAACAAAGAAGATGAGAAGCTTTGCCTGACGAGTCCTTCTGGAAGCGGGCATGCTCGCTATGCCAGCATCCCCATCCCTGCCCCTCAAGGTTTAAGCTTGTGACAAGTCACATGTGAGGTTTTCAGTGGTGACCTTGGGCCAGAGTGAGAATAAACATAAGGATGTTTGTTGATAAAAGGAAAAGCATCCTCAACACAAATGAGATTTAGGCTCTCCAACAGTACAGATAGAACAGGATTTGACAGCGCAAAGTACACCTGGAAACAAAGAATAGTTTCTGCTTCAGGCTGGGAGCTCAGACTGAATCCTCCTCTACTTCACTTGCCTTGCTGACCACAGGACAAATAAACCACAAGTACGGCAGTGCAGAATAACCAAACACAACCCTGGATGACATCATGAAAAGCACTTCTACTAAGCATGAGGTAAGACTGCAACTGTACAACATGCTAGAGGAGTCTCCTTTGGAAGCATTCATACCCATACTCGTCACGGATACTCAAGACGAATTCAGAACCAGAGCGTGTGCAGACAACACCAACAAGAAAAATGAAACAAGACAACGGCTGGTTCCGCCTACCTAAACAGCTGTCCCCTACAGGCACGTCTATAGTATTTTGCAAACAGCTGTAAAACTTCTCTGCTGGCACTCTGAACTAATAAATCCTACCTTCAGCAAGGCATGCTGGCTCAGGCTCGGTGCCGTACTACGCTCATGCAGCTTCTCGTTGGCTTAGAGTACAGGAAAAGAAGGTTTCATCTTCTCAAAGTATCAAGTTGATACGTACTATCACTACTGAGGAATCAGGACTAAGCAAGTTAGAGAGCAGCATTAACTCTGTAATAAATGGGTATAAACCAGCCATAATTTAGTTTGACCTGGATAATAAAAAGTTCCTGACTTCTTAGGAAATGTCTGTTCTCAAGCAACCTTGTAATCATAGTTGAAAACCAGCCTGCTGTTAAGATGGAGCATGAAATAGCTTAAGCAAGATGCTGCTTTCAGCAACAAAAAAAAAAATCTTGATAGCCTAGAAAGCAATTTCTAGGTTTATATGCATATTTTTAAGTAGAGTCAAGTGGACTTTCACAGTACCTACTCATTTATAATTTCAACTAAAAATGGAAAACTGTGCATCCCTGGTTCTGCCAAGATAGGAAAGGAGCAGCTATTTGGTTCTACAAGGGAAGTACATCAGTCAAAGGCAAGTCTCTTACATTTCTCAGACTTGTTTACTCAAACTGTCTGTTTCCCATATTTTAAGAAAAAAAAAATTGTCTTCCACTTCTACACGTGTGACCCACTGCCTGTACATGCCAAAGGGCTTACAGTTTAACTTCCAGAATGCCCTCAGTTTCCTTTTACAACAAGCATTAAACGTGCAGATGTTTGATGCTCTGATTTCTTCAATAAATACAGATTTTAGCTTCTAGAGTTGGAAGTTTCTGCTCTCTGATTTTACACCAGTATCAAGATGCTGTGAATAAAGCCTACAGCTGGATGTGAATCTGCACTCTGAGAAAGTCAGAAGTACTCCAAGGAATAGGACAGTCGCAGAGAACCAACTCGGGTATGTTTTCTTTCTTGGCTTAAATGAAGCAAAACCTTTGCTCTATCCAGCCATACACAAGCTTTCACTGAAAAATCCACAAATCTTTCCTCAAATATAACCCTTTCTACTATCTTTTTCTACATGGCAGTTAATCTTCTATTCAGACACAATACTTCTGGCGCTTGATTTATCTACTTGCAAGCTCTGAACTGGCACTGATCACATACTCTCAATATGCAGCATATAAGATCCATCATAAACTAAGCACAAGACATAAAGGTCTCCAAGAAGCCACTATCAATATCAAATAAAAAAATAAATCAGTTTTTCTAGAACAGCAGCCTTCCAGCGATGACTGTTGAAGCAAATGATTCTCAGAATCATGACCTTGAATGTATTTAACAGGTTGCTACCGTTATTTGCTACAGACACTCCTTTAAATGAAGCCTAAAGTAGATTTTTAAATAAGGCTCAAAAGCAGAACCCAAGTCAGATGAGCAGTTTCACCAATATATCTACACCATATAGTGCAGAACATTACAGAAGCATTAAATAAAGCTTCAGCTTGATACCAAACAGCAAATCCATCTAAGTGCAACATAAGGCCCCAGTTTAATGCCATAGCCAGGAGGACCCTCCCTCAGCCTTCGGTCCATGAACAGAAGCAAACAGCTATCGAGGAGAAGAAGAGATACCATATTGCCTCTGCATTTGTCAACACTGCTGGAAAACTGCATCAGCTTCTTCCTGAACTGCACAGCAAGAGATCAACAAAAGAGTTCCATGAAGAGCCAAACCAGTAAGTTAAAAACTGGAAGTGTGCTTAAAGGTAGGAAACACTTCAGCAACTGTATTTAGCTCATCAAGGAGGTAGTGGTTAAGGAGCAACTTTGATCCATCGGAGAAAGCCTGTATGAGAAACAGGAGTCTAAAAATGGAGGTCCCTTCAGATTAACAAAAAGAGCCACATTTCAAATCTAAATTTGCTCCAAGCATAAAGTCGTCCATCAATCAGAACAACTTCCCAAAAGTTACTGTAGAATTTATCACTGTAAACATAGATAAGAATTTTATTCTGTTTTTTCAAAAGGTTAAATTTAAGCAGAACCACAGCCTGTTTATTCAAGGATGTCCAACGGTACACATTAAACAAAGCTCACATAGCAATTCACAGTGGCTCCTATGGGCACTGCAGCCTTTAAGTTAACAGATTCATTTATTTTAATGGTTGACTCTGGAAAATTTATACTGTCAGTGATTTCAAAGCGACCACTGTAACAACACTGAGTGACAGCCCTTAGTTTTATATAGTTAGATAAAAAAAAATACTAGATTTGCAAAAGCCATTAAGTCTATAAGACAAAGTCTTCCTCAGCTGAGGACACACCAGGCTGCACCTCTTTGCTACTTCAGAGTAGCTAACAGCAAGTCTTTGGTTAGTAAGAAATATTACACTTACATGCACGCACCTATTAGAAACCCCATCCAAAACTCCTTAAAACTGGTTGCAGTACATCACATTGAAAGTATCTAAGGTCAGGTACAAAATCCTTTCATGGCCAGAGAACTTGGCCATTGACTAAACTTAACACTTCTTTGGTATTCCTCCTTCAATTTACGTCATTTTAATCAAGTGACTCTTCCGAGAAGTTAAAGCTGCCCATCGACACCATGCAGTCCCAAAGGAAAAGAGATTTAATGGCACCAGGCCACTGCCACCTGCCTGCAGCGAAGGCTACCCCACACAGCCAGGGACCAGCACCCAGCACACCAAACAAAGCCGTGCCGGCCTGAGTAACTTCTTCAGAGTGCAATTCAAACTTGGGGGACAAAGGGGTACTGGGAGGAAGGGGGCAGGACATGCACCTCAAGATGCTAACCAGATACCAGACAAGTCAAATGAAGGCTACTGACAAACAGCGTACAAACACCGTGACACTCTCTCTATTCAGGTGCTTGTTACTGTATTCAAGATGTTGTTCAAAACTCCCTCCAGCCCCACATTCCAAGAAATATATAATGGGCCGTTACTTTGACAGGACTTCAAATAAAGCTTCCCCCCCCCGAAAAAATTAGAATATGAATGTTTCTGCTTCACCAAGAAACCCATGGCCTTTTGTGAACAGATGATGCTATGAGCAGATGTACCCAAGCAGACTCCACAAGCAGGTTCACAGTCAAGCAGATGATCTCTTCTTTACCAGCCATCTTGACCTGTCTGGCTTGATTTACATAAACTGTTATTCACTACAACATTGATTACGTAAACCTCGACAAAATGTTAACCAAACACGCACTGCCACATAACACCTGAAATAACAGGAAATTCGTACCGGACTACCAGGAGAAGGTTATTGGAAATGTATTTGCTGCAATGACTGACTTCAAACGCCTTAGGCTTTACCCTCTGATCACACTAACGCGCAGACAAGCACTCACAACTATTGCAAGACAACACAGGAACGTGTTCTGGTGGGAGAACAGCCTACCGCCAAAAGAACGCCTTCCCCTTGATTTGAAGGTCAAGTGTACAGCAACCCTACTTTAATACTGCTAAGACAGAGTAGGAGCAAAAGATAGAGGGAAAGTTTTGTCATCTTAAAAGCCGGACTCTCAGCAGTTTGCCAGGTATGCCAATTCCTTTGTTCATCACCCTTTTCACAATTTAAGAGTCTCGCAGCTCAAGATAGAAGTTATTCATCACCATCACAATCAGTGCTTTTTTTTTTTTTTAAAGACTACACAGTGTCTCAAAACAACTTATTTTTTTTAAATCCAGCTGTGAGGTCACTCTATCAATTTTAATCAAGGAGGTGTAACAAGAGCTGTGATGCTATGCTTCTGCCGGTCCACAGGCCTCAGTTTCACTATGGGGAGGAGAGCAGATCTACATTGTCTTACTGAAATGGAACTTCAGACTGCAAGATTTTAATACAAAACAGGTATTAAGAATTTTTTTTTTTTTTAAGAATACTGAACAGATGCTTAAGCTGTTCCGAGAGTTCCTAGTCACAAATGTTGAGTCACCAAAGAAAAAGAGAGGTTAGTATTATTTATGGCACCACACACACAATATTTACGACATCTCTGATAGGAAATGAAGTAATCAACTCCTGAAGCATCAAATGCATCTTAAAACCTGAAGCATCAAATGGATCTTCAGTCCAAAAATGGAAAACGTAGTTCCTGCAGCCCTGGCGTTTCCTGGACTGCTTCCATCACGTCTACCTATGCCTACGTCACATCCACCAAGCACATTGTGTCAGCAAGCTGTGACAGCCCCATGCCCTATTGTTTCACCGGAGCCTACAGACACATACTGCCCGGAGAGATGCAGCTGCCCGTTTGCAGACTTCTTGTTCACAATTGTACTACAAGGACAAAAGGATTTGTTTGCTTTTTTAGTACATGTAACACCCAGAAGATATAACCTCAGTAGTTTTAGAGAACAGCTGATACCCAAATAAAAACTAAACTCAGTCATACAAAGTTTATTTAAATTTTATTGGCATGTTTCAACACACGGCAGCAAAGATCAAGACCTCTGGCAGAACTGATAAGCCGAGATCAATGCATTTCCATATTAAAGGAAAAGCACACCAGGCTTTGCTAGGTTAAGATCAGAGCCAAAACATTTCATACTTCTGTACTTTCAACCGCTGCTAAAAATAGTAAAGCAACAGAAAGGAAAATGTTTCCAGCTGTGCACAAAAAGCCACTGCAGCACAACATCAATTTATGCACTCTAATTTAATTAAAGATTCAACATTATACTATGCCTTTATTGTTAGAGACACTGGTGCACAGCTGAGGTTACCCTCCATTTCCACAACTGAAACGCTAAGAATGTTTCTTTATTAAATTTAGTTTGATATGGATATTTCTCCCAAATCAAGTTACTCAATTTCAAGCCTTTCAAGTGCCAGCTATGCCACGTTCGTGGTAATAACTGTATTTTATTCCACGGTAACTGTATCTTGACCTAGTCTCGTGATAAGAAACATTTACCACCCCTTAAGGAAAAAAAGGTGCACCATTGGACACACGAGTACCCAGTCTTGACTGCTCTTTTTATCTGCTCCCAGAGATCGAGTTATTCTGCAGAGGTGAAGGCAGTTCTTCATGAAACAGCTTGACCAAAACAAAACAAGAAATTCCCTAACAAACCAGAAATAAGGTTTTCTACGACCTTGCAGCAAATATGTAACAGATTCTGGGGGAGGCTGAATAACGCAGCGAGGCTGTAACTGTTCTGCTTCACGGCTGGCTTGAAACCTTTCTGTTGTATTTATTACTGAAAATTATTCCATTAACCATATGTTACTCCATATTAAACTATGAAGATTAAGCATCTCTTATAAGGTTCACAAGCGCTCTCAGCGAGCACGGCTTAGACGCTTCTCCCTCATCTGCTTCCACGGTGTTCAGCAGAAAGGCTTCAAGCTTTAACAGCAGGGCAAGAACATAATACCAAGCGGATTACTTTAAGATCCGTATCAAGCTGAGAAAATAAACATTCCCGCTACGAACCTGGATGTAAGTGCTGCACCCTCCTCCTCCCCCCGCCCCCCCCCCCCCCCCCCTAATTCCAAAGTCATCTTCCCTGCAATCTGCACGGAGGACGCCGTCTCTCGGAGCGAGGGGAGAAACCTCCGGGAGAGCTCAGCGAGCGGCGGCGGAGCGCGGCTCGTCAGCACCTGCGAGCGGCCCCGGAGGACGGAGGGGACCGGGGGCGGGGGGGGGGGGGGGGGGGCGGCCGGTAACTCCGCGCCCCCCACCCCGCACAAAGTTTCTCTCCATCCCGCCCCGCCGCGGGTCACGGCGCCCGGCAGCTCTCCCTTCCCTCTGCGCCGAGCCGCGGCGGGAGGAGGGCCGAGCCGCGTTCTCCCCACGGGGAAGCTTCGGGGTGGCGGGGGGTGGCGGGGAGCGGCGGCCGCCCCCACGCCGCGGGGCGACTGGGACCCAACGGCCCCAGAGGGCGAAAAGGCGGGAACGGCGCGCGGCGCCCCCCCCCCCCCGCAACCGCCGCCGGGGGTCTCGCGCCTCCGAGCGTTCCCTGAGCGCCGGCCGCGGCTCCGCGCTGAGGGGAAGGGGCGGCCCCGCCGCTGCCCCCCGCACCAGGACGGGGCCTCCCGCAGCCGCCGCCGCCGCGTTCCCCCCCGCCGGCAACCCCTCCACAGCGCTCACCCCAGCACCACCAGCTCCCCGTACTTGACGGGCTCCTTGTTAGGCGCGCAGTGCTCCTCCTGGCTGGGGGAAAACATGGGGCCGCCGGCGAAAAGTCACCCCGGGGGCCGCCGCGAAACTCCCATCCGCCGCCGCGGCCGGTCCCCAGCGGGCTCGGCGCTGCGCCCCGCACTGAGCCGGCGGCCGCCCGACAGCGGCCACTACACCCGGGGCGGGGAGGAGCGCCCGGGGGGACGTACCAACGCGCCGCGGCGGGGGGGGGGGGGGCGGGAGGAGCAAAGTGGCCCCTTCCCCCCCCCCCCGCCCTGCCCGGCCACGCGTGGCCCCGCCCCCCTCGCGCCCATTCACCGCCTGCGGAGGGGGCGCGCCCCCGGGGGGCGGGGCTCCGCGCCGCTGCGCTCCGCCCCCTTCTCCGCACACCACGCCCCCTTCCCCCCCCGCCGCCCGCAAGTGGTACGGCCTGGCTGTGTTATGTAAACATAGAGTAAAGGGGACGGCGCCGCTCTTAAAGGGGCCGCGGCCGCTCTTAAAGGGGCCGCGCTCCGGTGTGCGCAGTGCGGGGCGGGGCGGGAGGGGGGGAGGCGGGGCCCGCGGGGGGTGGGGGGCTCTGGATCACCGAGGGGTCCATTGGGGGGGGCGTTCTAGGTCACCTGCCCGGGGTGCGGGGGGGTGGTGGCGGGGGGTGTGCTGGGTTCCAGATCACCTGGGAGACTGGATCACTGTGTGGGGTTCTGGATCACCTCCTGCCCCGGCGGGGTGTCTGGGTGCCAGGGAGGGGGGGGGACTTTAGACCCACACCTGCCTGGAGGCCTGGTTCGAGGTCACCTGGGGGGCCGGGTCACCTCCTGTGCGGGCTGGGGGTTCTCGAGCACCCATCGCCTCGGTGTTCTGGATCATCTCCAGGTGCTTCAGGTGCTTCCCACCTCCGACCCGGGAGGGAGGTTCTGGGGGAGGCCTCTAGATCACCTCCCTGTGGCTCTAGATCCCTGGGGTGCGCCGGATTCCCTCCAGGGAGCGCCTAGCTCACCCCCTGCCCCGGCGGGAGGGGGGTCCGGACCAGCACCCACCTCCTGCACCTCCCCTGCGGTCTCCAGCATGGCGGCCTCCAGTGACAAGGCCGCCATCAGCTTCCGCGCTTGTGGCTGAGGACCGGCCGCTCTCCCACCTCTCATCCCTAGGTGAGGAAGGAGCTGTAGAGCCCACCGTCCGGCCTCTTCTCGCCCTTGTCGTCTTCTGAGGCTGCAAAAATGTGCGTGTGTGCCCCCTCCGCCTTTGTTCTTCGGGAAGAGCGTTACAAAGCCGGCGCTTTCCAATGCTCCGACTCATCTCTCCGGGCGCGACCGCCATCCCCAGCGTTGCAGGTCTCCTCCGAAGCTGGGCCGGGGCTGCTTTATTCCTTCAAAAAACATACTTTCCAAAAAAAAAAAAAAAAGAGGAAAAAGTCTGGAAGGAAAGCAGGTGACTGTGGTATTCCTGAGCCCACGGCCCCCTCCCTGAAAGCCCACCCCCGGCAGCGCTCAAGCACAAACACATTTTCACTCCATTTCTGACACATTTGGGCCAGGTAAGTCAAAAAATTGGCGGGCAGGCAGATGTCCAGGGGCACGTGCCCAGACACCAAGGCCTTGTGCAATGCAAAACCAGGCTAAAACGGCGTCAGGGTGCAAAAAAAACCCCCAAACTTTCTACAGCGACTTCCAAGGGCTTTCCCCCCGAGCCAGCCTCGGTGTCTCCCCCACTGTCCCCTCGGCTCAGACCTTAATTTCCTTTCTCCTCGGTACCCGACGCAGGCACAAAACCGACAAAGATTAGCTCGACATCGATCCATGTCGAGGATGGAAATTCCCATTAGCCGCTATTTGAGGTCGCCAACCCAGGAGCCCGTTAGCGAAGACAATAATTACAGCGGCCGCCACGCTGCTCCTGGCCTGCGCTGAAAAGCATCCCCCGGGCCGGCACCGTCAGGCTCAGGATCGAGTCCTGCTCCTCCTGCTGAAAGTTTTCCCTCCGCCTGAAATTGTATTTAGCTATTAATTTTCCCGGTAATGTTATTTTTCTGCCGTTTCTGGTGAAGAGGTGAAATGGAAAAACCCAGCCAATCTCGCAGGACTGCAAAATGGAGATCTTCCCAGGGGCTGTGTGAAGAAGACAAGATTTTATTAAAGACAGAGAGCTGAATTATTACACATTTATCTTCTTTATTGCCCTAACAAAATAGAAAAGAAAGCTGGGCTGTAAGTCACTGTCAAAGAAAACAAATACAGCCCCGAAAACAGTGTGAAAAACAAACCTCCTGGCTGTATCCTCTTCAGCTTCTCCCATTTCTCCCCCCGAAAGCAAGACCTTCGCGGCAGCTTGGTTGTTGCATGGCATAAACAAACTTCAATACTCTTCCAAAAAACACTCCCAAACAGCTCGGCTCAGCTGGGCTTCCCCTAAGTCAAACCTCCCGTTAATGTGGCTGGATTTACAGCATCTTCTGCTGCTCCCCGAGTCCTGTGCGAGGACGGAGGGAGGAGGAAGGACCTTCAAGATTTGATTTTGCCCCTTTTTCCCGCTTTCTCATTTTCTAACACTACACTTTTTGGAGAACGGGCAGAAATTGCACAGAGCCTTGCATGGCGGGGCTCCTAAGTGCAAGGCTCTGCACCCTTTTGCCAAGCCCGCACAATTTTTTTTCAGTGTGCAAACCAGTGCATTTGCTGTATATGAGTACAGAAATGCAGAAATTCTTAACTGTTCTTAACTACAGAAAATGCACTGGCTTGCATTACCAAAAAAAAAATATTAAATACAGCAAATGCACTGGTTTGCATTGCTGAAAAATAAATGCGCGGGCCTGGAAAAGCAAGAGCCCAGCGGGATTGATGGGGTGATATTTGCACCTGATGCATTTGTAGGAGGCGGATGAGCGGCACCGGGGGGGTTGAGGCGGCACCCCCCCACTGTGTACCTTTGGTGGGAGACGGTGAGATAAACCCTGCCACTTGGGTTCATGCATTTTTTTTTTTTCCCTGGAGGCTTGCTTCACCTGTGCAGCCTCTGCATTCTGCATCTCCCCGCAGGGTTTTTGAGGCGGGCACGTGAAGAGGGAGGCTCAGCCCCAGCCCCACAAGGTGTTTTAAGGGCTGCTGGGGCTTTCTTCCCAAATTGTAGGTTTTCTCATTGCAATTTCCAAGGACCTATTGCTCCCAGCACAGGAAACTTGCTTTTTTAAATTTTGTATTTTAAAGAAGCAGGGAGCAGCTTTGCTGTACATTGCATGGCTCCCTGTCCCGCACAGATCGCAGCCCCAAATCCCAGCACCGCTACTTCCTCCAGCTCCAAAAATTCCTTTTGCAACTGGTGCAAGTAACGCTTGGCTGGCATATTTCCCCAAATCCGTTGAAATAATTGAGAAATGTACCCACAGCTACATTCCGTTATCTTTCAACTCAAAATAGCTTGCAGTCTCAGATTTGGGATGGCTCAGCATGGCTTTTCAGGGTGGTGAAGGGAGGTTTGGTTGTTTTCCCCCTGGAAGTGGGAACCACAGAGAACTTGTTGAAGCTCCTGCCCGGCAGCATCAGCGCTGCGAGAGGGAGTTTGCTCCCAGGTTTAGCGTGAGCAGCTGCTTGGCTGGATGGAGGGCTGTCCAGCCAAGCCAGAAGAGCCTTAAAAATCAATGTTTGAAAAAATCCCAAACATGATCCCATGAACATGCCCGTTTTTTTTTAAAATGTAATAAAAAGTTATTTTAAATGCAGGAAGATTAATAAGGGTCTAATTCAGCAAAGTACTTACAGATGTGCTGGACTCTAAGCAAGCGCTTCAGCACTTTTATGAATCGGGGCTTAGGGAACGGGCTTGAACTAGGGAGAGAGTATTGAAAGATCTAAATAGCCCTTGCATCATACCTGCGGCTTACACTGCACGTGAAGCTCACGGTACATGGGATTGGCGCGGATAAAGGTTTCCATTCCCAGCCCTATTTTATTGCTGTTAATAGAAAGGTTTCCAGGAGCAGGGTCAGGTTTATATTCGGTCATCGGTGCGGATGGTTGGGGCTGAGAAAGTTGATCCCGGGGGTTGCAGCAGCCTGGCTTTGGTGCTCCAGGCAGGGAATAAACCCCAGGAAAGGAGGAAAACTGTCTCAGCTCCAAGGTTAGAATCAATGTGTATTGCCTGGGTGGGTGCAAACCTCTCAGGCTGGGAAGTCGCCAGCTCGCAGGGGACTGAGGCTCTTGAGCAGCCGCCAAGTGGAAGCAGCAGAAGGAAGAGCTGTAGATGTTTTAAAATCAGGTTTGATAAAAATACTACAGGAAAAATATGATGTGATTGCTCATAATGATGCAGTACTGAGCTTAGCATGTTTTGGGGACCCTTTCAGTCCTGTGTTTTGGGGGTTCGGTGCCTGACATAGATTGGGCTAAAAGAGATTTGCTTTTTTTTTACAACATTTGGGAAGCTGTCTCTCTGCTTTGGACCTGCTGTTGTCTTAATTGTCCACCATGCCATGTAATGGTCTTGAGTCACAGTAACACCTAAAATTTAGAAAGGGGAATTACATTAAAAAAAAAAATGGAAGACCTAAAAGGATAAAATACTTTCAAGTATCATGGCAGCAGCTTAAAGGTGTGTTAAGGGCTCCAGCTTAACGTGTAATACTCCTTAATAAAGACCCTCAATGATTTTTTAAAAGCAGAGAAGTTAAGTAGCAGAGTGAAGAAAGCTATTAGGAACAAAAAGGATAGCCATCAAAAAGCTACGTCTAAATGAGGAAAATAAAATATAGCATAAACACTGGCAAATATAAAACCACAATAAGGCAAGTGGAAAAGATTTTGCAGAATATTTTGCCAGAGGCATAAAAATGCACGTAAAAACATAGCAGAGACAGAAAGTCTACCAGGGACTCACTGGGGTCAGCAAGCAGGGGAAGTGTGAAAGAAGTCTTGGGTGAAATAAAACCCTGGTTTTATTTATTTTATTTACCATGGTTGGGTAAATGAGCCCCCCACGTGTCTGCACCGGGTGGGGGGGCTGGAGACTCCCACAGCAAACCCCTGTTTATCTGGAATGGGTCTGATGAGCTTCTTAACTACACGTGTCACCGACAGAGATTTTGGAATAAACAGGTAAAAGGAGAAAGGAGCAAATTGCCAGGGTGAGCTGTCACTGGCCCCAGACTTGTGAAGAGATTCAAATATAATTATATGAATAATTAACAGTATTTGTCCACAGCGGATGAGAAATAGCCAACTTGACACTGATTTCTGAAGAGGCAAGTTTAAGAGCTGTGGTCCAGTCGGTCTGACCTGCACTAGGCAAATGAGTAGAAAATACAATCAAGTGTAGGTAAACATGGATACATAGGGTTGCATTTGGCAAATCTGATACACTGGGGAAAAGGCAACAGGGGGCTTTTGCAGAAAGAAGGCAAAGTTTATAACGCATTCACATCCTTCGAAGCACTCAATGAATACAATGAAGGTGATTGAATGTGTACCTGGGTTTCATGAAAGCTTTGCCACCATAAGAGCTGTCAAAGCAATAAAAGTAGCGTGAGATAAAGAAAAGGCTTCATGGATTAACAGCTGACTACAAGAGAAACCAAAGGCTAGGAACAGGTTCTCATTTTCGCAGTGGCGAGAGGCTATTGCCGGGATTTTGGGGTATTGTGGGGCCCTGGCCAGACAGCTGACTTCTAATGGGAAAGTTTGCTGAGAAGCTAAAAATTTTAAGCTGACTGCAAAGAGTTATAGAAGGACCCAGCAAGAAAATGTCCAAGTACAGTACATAAGAGAAGATGACCTTAGCCGTCTCTGTCTAATGACTGGCTCTAATGGAGCTATTATCATTCAAGAAAGACGTCCTGATGTTTTACATCACTATAGGTCCTTCTCTTGAAAGAACAGCTCAGAGATCAACCTAAGTCTAAAAGACAAATGAAATGTCCAAGAAGCTTCTGTACATCTTTTCCAGTGACATGGGTTATTCTGGGTGGATGGACCATATCCCTTTTCCTACGGGGCAGAGCCAGCGCTCTGCCCTGTGCCCCACAGCTCACCCATCTTCCCCGGAGCACCGGCACTGGGCACTCCCTTCACAGCTTCTTTACTGGTGGTAGCTAAGGGGGAATAAACACCTTTTGTATGTGGCTGCCAAAATCAGAAGCACTGGCAACCCAAATCTCAGCATGGCCTTTCCTGCCCTCCCCCTGGGAGGATCCAGGTCCGTCTGCAGCTCCAACCCCTGCTGAGGACCTGCAGCCCAGAGCTGGGTCCCCTCTAAAATCACTGCCTCCCTCTTTGCAGGATGCTCTCCACCGCCCCAGTTGCTCATCTGGGAATGGACTTTCTCCAAGATGGTGCCCCTTTTTTGCCTTTAAATTTTGTCTCCATTTAAAAGTTAACACTAACACCAGTGGCGGGAGGTAGAGGATGGGGACAATTTCCCTATAATTTACTTATACCCAATTTAGGGGGAATTCTGCTACTCAGACCTCCATCCCAGCAGAAAGAACTGGTGAGACTGGTTGCCTGGGCTTGGACCACATTATCCTACTACAGGAACCGTCCTTGGCAATGATGCTCCCCACCCCGCAGGAGAGCAGCTTCGAGAGCAGATGGCTGGGTCCCCATCCACAAAGAGATATTCAGCCATCCCATAAATCAACCAGACTTCCCCCATCGAACAGAATGAAAACACCCAAATCATTGCAGGATATAAGGTAGGAGAGGAGCTGTGCTTTTCAAGTGCTGATGCTCTGGCAAAGCTCAGGTGCGCGGTCTCAGCCTGGCTCTGGTTTACCCTACCCCAGCCCGTGTACGAAAGGCTCCTGTTGCGAGGGCTTGTCAGCTAATTGCGCTGATCCCTGCGTGTCCTGAAAGCCTCATCTAGCTGCTGGTATCAGACAAACATTTTTTATTAATGAAGGAATCTGCTTTTCAGGGGATGCTCGAGGAGTGCTGGGATGACGGAAGCTCCACTATGTCAGCACCGTGAACCTCAGACCTAAAGCTTTCCCAATTTGCAGGCGTCAAAGTATTTCACCCATCAGCAAAGCGTGAACACACACAAAGCCACTTCAAATTAAATCATTTTCATGTATTTCCACTACAGAGAATGAAATGCATTTTAGAAATTATTGCATATTAGAAACAAGAGACGGTCCCCCGGCTCCCATTCAGCCAGCAGATAATCAGTGGGTTACAGCAGCATCCTCCACATCTCCAGCGCGATCCAGCCCGTGCTGTTCCCAAGCCAGGATTCAGCTCCGCAGCCAAAAGCACTGAGCCAGTGGAGGCCCGTCACCTCGTTTCCCCAAACTCCTCAGCACTGCCTTTTGCAATCTTTGCAGCACTGATACATGCATATCATTTTAGAAGAGAAGAAAAACACCGTTTTGCTAAGGACTACAGGATCTGGGGTTAATAACTACTTGGGAGTTCAGACTTCACCGCCAGTAAGACCTAACAATTAATCAGTTTGCTCCTCTGTATCTTGTTAAAGAGGGCTGGGTCATATCTGAATATGTTAAAAGCAGCATTTGGCCTTCAAAATATATACATCAGTAAAGCCTTATAACTACCTCCTAGCATTTGGCATTTTTTTCATTACTATAATTTACTAAGTGCATTGCCAGGTGCTCCCGGCAGGCTTCCAGGCTGCTTTCAGCCAGGCGATGGATAAACTCAGAAAAAAGGCTGTCGCTGCCCCCGAAACCTTGAAAACTGAGCATGAGGAAAAAAAAAAGAAAAAATAAAAAACGACAACCGATCACCAGCTGGGCTCAGGTGTCAGGAAGATGCAGCAAAAGGAACAATGTCCTGTAACATCCTGTTAAGACAACGTAGGACTGCAGCTCCCAAAACCCCAAGCGCTGCTTTCCTCCTGGTCATGGGAACTTTCACTATGTAGATGGGTATAGATGGTCGCTTCTCCTACCCCTGCTCAGTATGGGTAATTAGTAAGTCGTTAGCTTTGTAAACTGAAAAGCTCGCTATTGTCAGGATCCACAGAGATGCTGGTCAAGTTGTCATTGTTATGGGCTCTTTAGCAGATGGATGGCCAAAAGTGTATTTTGCAGCAATAAGGTAATGGCTGAGAAATGCAATTCTGGTACCCCCTGATTGCTACTGGCTTTCTCTGGAATCGTTAGGAGATGAAGATGCCTCATACCTCATCAGATAATGCCTTCCCTTAACAAAGGAGCCAAGTTATTTTGGAAGAGGTTGAGAGCTCCTCGCCTTTCGGAAAGGGAAAATGCACCATTATCTGTTGCTGAGATTTACTAGTTATGTTAAATTAGGGAAGATTTTGTATGGAAAGACTAGAAGAAGGTATGAAAAGATTGCGAGACTTTTTTTTTTTTAGAAAAAGAGCACACATATACCTGCTGTTGTCATTAAGAGACAGAAGATGAATGAAAAAAGCCTTCGAGCTGAAAGAAAATCAACATGAATTCATTGCTAAGTGTTAGCGATCATATATATAGCATACATGCAACTACAGCAACAGAAAATGTATTACTGAAGTAATAGAAAGAACAGGAAACCACTTGCTAATAAAAGTCGCCATCTGCCTTCTGGAATGAAGGACTCCCCATTTCAGATGTTTCAGTCAAATCGAAGCATGCAGGAAAACAAAAACAACCTTATAAATCCACATCTGGATAGTAAGGAACCGTAGAGCTGGTGGCGAAATCTCGTTGACTTAATAGGTGAAGGATAGGGTCTTACTACTCTGGTTCTCCAAAGGGTGAAAACAATGTGAGGTGGCCCTGTGGCCACATCTGCAGCCCCCTGCCAAGCTTGCCAAGCTGATTATACGACGAACATCGCAAACCCACTCTGAGAAAAAGAGACATGTACCGTCGTCTTCTCCGTGGGCTGTTAAAACCACTGGTTTCCAGGCCCGTGATGAAGCCGACGGTAGGAACACGCTGACATCTTTATGAGGAAGAACAGGCTGTGACAGCCCTGTGCATGAGCAGGGAGTTATTTTGTGTTTTGTTAGCCTGATTTTTGGGAACAGATGGGAACAGAGCCATAGGAAGCCTCCTCCTTCAAGAACTGGCCCAACTTGCAACTCATTAGCGAGGCCCTACTCATCTAAACCCTCTGCTTGTCCCATCTGCAGCAGCCAAAACCTCGGTGACCTTCAAGTCCACCACCTGGGACCCCCAGCCCTGCCATCACAGCTTGTAAATCTTTACATTTGAGACACGCAGCCGATCGATAATTTCAAGATGCAAATGGAGCATATGGAGACCATAGCAAGCAAAACAAAGGCAGAAGCCACAGGCCATTTCCATGATCAGAAACAGAAAGAGTTGCTAATTATGCAAAGGTCATTGACTGAGCGTGGTCCTACATTTAAATATTTTAGTGTGTGTTTGCCTGGATCCTCTCAGAAATGTTTGTGTGCGTGTGGGTAAATGCCCCTCTGTGGGTTTGGTAAGCTAAGGGAACACAGAAAAAGTGCAGATGTCTCTGTTTCATGCCACGTGAGATCTTCAAAGAAGACTCAAGCATCTTGGAGGCTTTGGGCTTCTTTTTTTTAACCCTGTAGTTATTTATTCATGCTTTGACTCCTGGTTACTCCATGCAGTTTCCTGCGTGAAGTCAAGAGAAACACTTCTGCCTCCCAAAATTCGCATTTGTTCAGCGCAGCACTGGTGGATGCCCTGACAGGAGCTCGGTGCTGCAGGGTGTCACCTCCACCCCAGCCACCCCATCACCTCCTCTGTGCCCACAGGGCACGGCTGGCACAGTCTGGGTGAAGGAGACAAAGTTTGGCTTTTTTTTTTCCCCTCCTCCTCTTTGCAAATGTGTAACAGTGAGAAGGGACATTGTCCGCGGGTCCGTGGGAAGCACAAAGCAATGGCTGTGCCGACCTCCTTATAAAAATTCAAGGCAGTCCTAATTTTTCCTGGAGGTTTTGGTGGTTTGCACACAAACCTTTGTTGTCCCCCGCTGCCCACCCAGCCCCAGCACTGGCCGGTCCAAAAGCCTCCAGTGCCAGCCCAGCCCCGCTGCCCACACAGAAACCAGCAAACTCTGACATACCCAGGCAAAACTTTGACAATTAGGGACAAATTCTGAAAATTCCTTCTTGGAGAAAAACCCTGCTTTTCTCTCCAGCAATGCTGCCAGTTCACAACTTCAGTGAAGCTCGGTTGCCAGCGCTGGCAACTCAGCTTTTCCCAAAATCAAGCCCTTGAATCCTCTCTGGTCAGATCCTCATCGCTGCAAGTGCAGGGAAGGGTGGGATGGTGGGCTTCCCAGGCAACTACTTTACATGCGTAATTTGGAGATTTTCATTTAAATATATTCTCCATGACCACTGAGGTCCCTGGCTGGAGTTTGTGATTTTTAAAAAGGATTAATGCTGTGGCAGCCTTCATCCAGATGCCCCCCAAAGAGGTTTTGACTTAGTTGTGTGCTGAGTACTTTGCCCTCCTAAAACCTACTGCTTCAAATCCCTTTTGCTTTTCTATTTCCAGCGTTATTCTTGGGGGGTTTTTTTCCCCCTTTCAGGCATTTAAATGCTGAGCTCACTACAGGTATAAACAATTTTTTAAAGAGCTCTCAATTTAACAACATGACAGCTTATATTATATTTTTGGGGGGAGGATGGGTGCCCACAGTCATGCAGGGGAATCTCTGTTCATGGGGAAGCCTGAGCTCGGTGGCTGGGACATGTGTGAATGGTCCTCACCTCTCCCCATCACCCGGCAGCATTTTTGGATTGATGCAGGGTCGCTCTACTCTGCTCATCTCTGAAAATTTGGAATTTAACTGTTTTTGGGAGTGGAGAGCTATGCCATTGGTAAATACAGGGGATGTACTGGGTTTCTTCCTTTAGCCACAAGCAGGATTAAGGCCAAAGAGCTCCTTCCTGCCAAAAACAGGGAGAATAATCCTGTCATAAGCTATTAATACAGAGCTCTATTGGCACTTGGCAGCAAACCACCAAACCCACAAAGTTGTGTTTAATTTGCTGTTAGAGGACAGACTGAGTCTTCTTCACTCAATTATACCAAGATGATATTTCAGCACCGAGCCCTGGAAAAATGCCACCGCTCAGCTCGCCACGGCCCCACACCTCCATCCCGGGGTTGCCGGTGTTGCCCATCCCCTGCTACCCGAAAGGAAATTTCAAGAGCTGCTGTTTGCTGAGAATGCCTATGTGATTTATTAATCAAGGGGTTTGCCATGCACGCCGGTGCTGCCGTGGGAAGCAGAAGGTGCTTCACCCTCCACCTCCACCCCACCAGCCCCAAGCCCTGGGCCCCATCTCATTTTGACCCCATATGCATGGCAGAGCAGCAAGAACAAGCCGAAATAACCCCATGTCCCCCCAGAAAAAGGGCCAGGGGGGATTTTTGACTTTCCACAGGGTTTCTTTGCCCTCCTCCCATCCCAGCCTGGAGGTCTCCATGTGATCTGGGCTCCCTGCCGGTGCTGGGATTTGCCTGGTGCCTTCCTGCCTTTCTCAGCTCCCCGCCAGACGCGAAACCTTTCCTCGTCATCCAGGATGTCGTTTTCTATTTTTGCTCAAATCCCTTTAACTTCTTGACATTTTTAAGGCAGCAGCCTGGAGGAAATAGATTATCCCACCAGTGGTACTGTGCGGCTCCAGTCCTTAGTTAAGAAGATAAAACTTCTTCCTTTCAGAGTTCATCATATTCCTGAACTGGCTGCAACTCCTAACTCACAAAATAGGGAATACAATGCCTGTAAGCCTTTGTTCTGTAAAGCTTTATGATTAGGAACGTCTCTCATTTTAATATATACAGCCTGGGAGAAAGCTATAGCCTTTTATCTCAGTTCGTTGAATATCTCTTGGCTTGCTCACATCCCATTAGAGTTAGGTTAGCTGCCCCGATAGACAGCCTCCATTGCGTGGTGACGTTAAAAACAGGACACAAGGATGCACTGAGGTCTTTTACAAACTGCAATGACTGAAGCAGGGATCACTGCTGGAATTAATTCTGTCCTACACTCACTGTGTAGAATATGAGCTCGATATTTCCTTCTTTTTGTTCTGCAACTGCAGGGCCTAATCCTGCTTTTTTTCTTTTTTTTTTTTTGCCTATTTTGAACAAAATCACTGTTAGGTCCCACTTTTCCTTTGTTTCCAGTACATGAGGATGCGCAGAACAACCACCGCCTTAGGAGTACTTCAAGGCAACAGGAGGAGAAACTCCAGAGCAGCTCCAGGGAGAACGCTCCCACGTTCCTGAGATTCCTCTTCCAACGCACCACAGACAGACTCACAGTTTTATTCGCAAAACCTGGGAAAGCTTCCAAATCCCAGCCTGTAAAGCCTTCCACTAAAAAAAAAAAAAAAACCCCACAGAAAAATCACATTTTCCCCTGCCATGGAGCAAGAGACCCTTGCAAGCCGCAAAGCCCCTGCAGATGTGCCCCTGTGAAGCACAGCATGCTGCAAGCGTTCACCGCCGATGCGCTGCTTCCCAGCAAGCTTGCAGGGCCTAAGATTTCAATTTGCAAGCACAGCTCTGGGTTGTGTCTCCAAGGATAACGTGCTCTCCATCTGCAGGAAAATTCAAGACAGAAATAAACAGCATTTGCTGGGAGCAGGGTCCCTTGGCTGAGCTCTTGCACCAATTTTTCTTGTGTCTTGGTGCCTCCAGCACAAAGCAGCGGCTGAATCCCGTGCACCCGGATGACAGACTCTTGCACTTGCCCCCGTTTTCCCAGCAAGTGGAAAGAAAAGAGAAGAAAGGAGCGTTTCTGCTTGGTGAGGGTAGAACACATGTAACCCTCACATCTGCAGCCAAGCCAACGTGGACAAGTGCGTCCCTGCAAGGTTTGACGCCTTGATGTGAACAGTTGGACCGATGTAGGCAGCGTCCAAGGAACGCCTGCTAGTGGCACAAAGCTCAGAGCTTTGTAACAGAGATTTGACTTTTGCTCCTTCATGTTTTATTATCCTGCTGGAGCTCAGAAAAAACATTGACCTTGAAAGCACAGTTACCCTTCTCTCCAAGTGCTCCACTTTGTCTTGGTCAGTGACTGTTAGTGATGCCAACAGAAGAGAAAGAAAAACCTGAACCAATGGGTATTACATTGTTTTAACCTAATTTGGCACATCTTGAGCACTCATTCTGCTGACCTGGCAGACGGGTGAACTCCACCTTTCCAGATCTGATCTACTCCACCTTGCTGTAGCCTTTCCTGAAGCCACACACTCTCAGACCCAGGGGTGACGACTCCCTGACCAAAGTAAGGCAGATGGGTGGCACCGATGGACAACCTGTCTTTCAAAGACAGGATGGTCACAGAAGAGCTGAGCTGGGACCAGAATCATCTGGGTCTGTCTGTTGGGCTGCACAGCCTCACCACGTATGAGCAATTAGCGTTCGTGCAGAGAGGTCTGACAGACCCTGTTTTGCAAATGCTCAAGTGTTGACGCTTCACACCAAGGTGTGTCTTGTGTTACTGGCAAAGAAGAAAATACTCTGTTAAATTTGCAGGGTTCCCCCGTCAGATCTGTCTTTTGCTCTAACTCAGAAGCAGCCCAGTGCTGATGTCCATGCTTGGATCTGCCATGGAGCGCATTCATTTAATTGTCAATAAGGCTAGAGTCTGCTTTTGCAGATAATCGAAGTCAGCAATGGAGAGGGTGGACACTGAGCTCACCTGGCTGAGGTGAGTTGGGCTTGGTGGGTCCTGGGAAAGGCCAGTGTCCAGACCTGGCTCTGGCAGCACCAACACCTGACACGTCCCTGGTCCAAATGCTGATATTGTTAGAGGACCCTATGAGCAGCCCAGATCCACTACACAGCCAGGAAGCAAGATGAAGAAAAAATATTTTCCTGCCCTGTGTCTCTTCCCCAGTTCTCTCCACACCAAAACCTTGGTTGTGTCTGGAGCTGGTACCCTGGCACCATCCTGCTGAGAACCTAAACGCTCCCATCACCTCTTGGTTGTCATCTTTGCTGTTTGAATGCAGACTATGTAGAAAGGGTGAAGGCAGTGTTTAAAGGTCCCCCAGCCACCGATATGCCCATCTCCCACAGGAAAACCTCGGTGCCTTTGAGAGCCTCCCCTCCGGGGTGCATATATTGCATTTGCTTTGAATTTGAGCTGCCTGACAAATAGCACGCTGCCCCCTGCCCCCGCCCTTCAGAGCAAAATCTTTGCCATTGCGCTTGTGCGTTGCAGCCAAGGCCTGCTGAAGATGTTATCAGGAAAGGGAATTATTTGCTACTGGAGAATGTACTTGTGCCTCGCAGCTATTCGGCTGCACAAATATATGGAGTGTTGCTGATAACTCACCAAGGGAAGTCTGGAAAACGGATTCTGCAACAAGATAATTCTGCTTGTAGACTCTTATTTTATGTATTTCTGTTTCCTTCCTCCTTCTCCACCCTCCCCCCCCTTTTCCATTTACATCTAAATGGGAGCTTTGTTTTTTTCTGAGTCAATATTTAGTTACTTGTTCCTCGTTCAAGCCTCCTAGCTCAGTTTCTCAGAGCAGAGGCGTTCCCAGGGGAGAACCAGGCCTGAGCGAGATGCTGGGTCTGGTGCCACGCAGCTCCTCCAGGTATTTATGGTCCACACTTGGAATTACTTTTACATATGGATTTGTAATCAAGTGAGCAAAACCTACTTATTACAAGCACCCAGAAATAAAAGCCACATCCTATATACCAATATCCATGATATCTGATATAACAAAAATCCAGGATTGAGTCCACCTTTAGCAGTGATTTGCATCAATGTCACAGGCAGACTGGAAGTTCACATAACTTTAGATAAAGAGACACTTCCCAAAGACCCTTCTCAAACAAGGATGTATTTCTAGCTAATCATTTTAGATCCCCTCTCTTGCAGACACTTGCATTAACTGTAGGAACAGACAAGGAAACCTGTCCATTAACGGATTGATTTCCACTGAGGTATCAGCCGCTCTTTGTCCAGCTATTGTCAGACCAGCTGATGGTGCTCAGTTGATTTACAAGGCTCCAGCACTCATGGTCATTGCTTTTTTTTTTTCTTTTTGCATTAAAGCTACAAGTATATGTATATTTGCTTCTGGGCTTGTCTATATGCGAAAGTACTATGGACTTATCTGCAAGCTGAACTACACCAGCTCAACACAAAGCTTGCCATTATTTTAATACAAGACCCTGTTAGATCATATGCTCTAAACTAGATGTAATTTATGTTTGTAAATAAGCAGATACATTAACCAGAAAAAAAAAAAAAAAACAAACCCGATCTTTTTAGGCTTACATAAAGCATCTGCACAGACCCACACTGAAATAAATGCAGGTTGGGTTACAACCTCTAAACACAGTAGTTTTTCTAATCAGAGACCCAATTGTAGTTTTTCAGTTCCACCACGTGGAGAAGCCTGTAAGGTGAGACCTCAAACTGATTTCACCAGACCTAATTCACACAGCTGCAAGGACTTTTTGGGTTTGTTTTGTTTGCTCCAAGCCTGTTCTGCCTTTTCTCAAGTCAGCTGGGAATGGGAATTGGCTGTATGGCAGGAACCCACCTCCCAGGGAGCAGCAATGGCTGAAAACCCAGGGATGAAGAGTTGGGTGTAGTTCCTGGGTGCAAACAAGAAGGTGTCAGTCACCATGTCAGTGCCCTGCCTGCAATGCTCATCAGAAGTGTCCTCACCTTATGGATTGACAGGAAAATAGAAATACTGGAGGGGTTATGCAGAAAAATAGATTAATCTTTGGTGTGAGAACACCAAGAGTTGTCCAGGCCACAGATGGTCCCAAATTATCAGGCCACATGACCACCAGGAGGTGGAGGTGGGCTTCACTGTAACCAGAAAAAAACAGGGGAGAGCTTGTGGGGAGAAAGGGAGAGGAAGTGCTGCCAGACACACACAAGGAGCCATTGGGTGCAGGCTATGTGCGATGGTGGCCAAAGAGCTCAGGAGGATTTGTGACATTTTAGAATCATAGAATAGTTTGGGTTGGGAGGGACCTTTAAAGATCATCTAGTTCCAATCCCCTGTCTTGGGCAGGGACATCTTTTACTTGCTTTGAGTAACCTGACCTTCAACACTTCCAATGATGGGGCATCCAAAGCTTCTCTAGTCAACCTGTTCCACTGTCTTACCACCCTTGCTGTAAAAAATTTCCTCCTTATATCTAATCTAAATCTAACCTCTTTTAGTTTAAAACAATTACCCCTAGTCCTATCACCACAGGCCTTGGTAAAAAGTTTCTCTCCATCTTTCTTATGAGCCCCCTTTATGTATAGAAAGTCCTCAAAAAGGTCTCCCCGGAGCCTTCTCTTCTCCAGGCTAAACAACCCCAACTGTCTCAGCCTGAGGTGTTCCATCCCTCTGACCATTCTCGTGGTGCTCCTCTGGACCTGCTCTAACAGGTCCATGTATTTCTTGTACTGAGGACCCCAGAGGCAGATGCAGTGCTCCAGGTGGGGTATCACAAGGGCAGAGTAGAGAGGGACAATCACCTCCCTCGACCTGCTGGCTACGCTTCTTTTGATGCAGCCCAGGATACAGTTGTCTTTCTGGGCTGTGAGTGCACACTGTCGGCTCACATCCAATTTTTTGTCCACCTGTACCCTCAAGTCCTTCTCTGCAGGACTGCTCTCAATCCATTCATCCCCCAGTCTACACTGATACTGGGGATTGCCTCAATCCAGGTGCAGGACCTTGCACTTTGCCTTGTTGAGCTTCATGAGATTGGCATGGGCCAACTCCTCAAGCATTTCAAGGTCCCTCTGAGTGGCATCCCTTCCCTCAAGTGTATGAACTGCACCACAAACTTGCTGAGGGTGCACTCAATCCCACTGTCATTACTAAATGACATTACTCAATGTCATTACTAAAGATATTGAACAGCACTGTTCCCAATACAGTTCGTTGAGGGACACCACCAAATGATCTCCATTTGGACATCAAGCCATTGACTACAACACTTTGGACACGGTCATCCAGCCAATTCCTTCTCCTAGGTAACAGCCAAGTTTGTGTTGGTAGATGACTGTTGGAGACAAGGTGTGAGCAAAGAGGAGGGACCCATGTCCTGAGGCCTCTTGCTTAACTAGCTGGTGGAAAGAGGATTTTCCAGAAGCGCTCTGCACTGGCATGTCAGCCCCTTCCCCAGCCACCGCTGGGAGGAGAAGGGGCACAGAGGCACAGACACCCACCCCCTGCCCTGCTTCCCTCTGTGGGCCCCCTCTCTGATGGCCAATGCCAGCAAAGCAATGCCGCCTTCTCCCTCTTCTCAGCATGGCCACTTTTCCTTGGGACATCAGCATTTTTTCAAAGTGAAATACAAGAAAAAAAACATCCCTACACCCTCTTCCCATGGGGACATTTAGAGCAGACCAGAGTGAGATGCACCCACTTCCTTCAGCTGAGCTCTCCCAAGCATACACACACAGCTTTATAGACACACATATTTAATTCTGACCAAAAGTAACTTGAATCCAAGCGATGCAATTTAAAAACATTAGGTTGGCACTTGGCTCCAAACCCCTTCTGCCTCCTCAGCCATTGACCACAGCGGGATGATTTTGCAGCCGGGCTCAGTGTAATTCTTCTGCCTG
The DNA here is from genome assembly GCF_030463565.1 of Pelecanus crispus. Taxonomy (NCBI): domain Eukaryota; kingdom Metazoa; phylum Chordata; class Aves; order Pelecaniformes; family Pelecanidae; genus Pelecanus; species Pelecanus crispus. Next base: position 70,026,433 of record NC_134648.1, read on the forward strand.
CTGTCTTGAAACCATGCAGAGATTGAATTATATAACAATACTGCTTAAGCACTAGCAAAATGCACAATTTGATTAATCTCAGCAATGCGCCGACTCCGAGATCTAAAAAGACAGCCATGTGCATTTTAACAAAGTTAAAGCCCAAAGCTTTTCATTTCATCCTAATGGATAGCAAAGGTCACTCTCCATTTGATAAATGACGACAGCAGTGCTGCATTTGTTTTCTGGCTGGCAGTGCTGGATTCTTCTGAAGTTCGTGTTAATGAGATTCCTCCCACCACAGAAACAAAATCCTCCAGTGAGGCACTGGCACTGGATTTATCGTGAAGATACCTGTTCTGCCTGCACACAACAGGATAAATGCAACTTCCTATCTCATTGGGAAGGCGCCTTCAGCAGCTACATCCTGATGGAATGACGTTGTCCGTGACATAAATTCCAAGCGGTGGGAACAGACTCTGCAACTAGATGTATTTCTTCTCCCCATGACTCAGTTGAGCAACATTTTTCAGAAGGAACAGGTATCAGCAAAGAATTAAAGGGTAGATTCTATATTTCCCCCTTGGGAAAAATGCCTAAAATAAAGCTATCAGCCCAAATCCTGGAGGGGTGATACTTATTTTCCTTGCAAAACCACTCAGCAACACCCAGAAGCCATGGAGTTCCCAGGCTGGACCTTAAATTAGCAGAGATATGTGCATGTGCTTAATATTACTCTTGTATCTTGCACGGTGAGAGGTGGATGAATCAAAGCTGTAGGAGATGTAGGACCTCTCTTCCAAGAGTGAGGTAGGAGCCATGGAGGAAGAATGAGACCAGACAGCAGCACACAGAGTGAGATGCTTCTGCAGAGGACGTGGCAGGAAGCTCAGGGAGCAGGCACGGGTGCTGTAAAATCCCCAGAAGAGCAAGTACAGTGTGACAACCCTCCTTCCCCTCCTTCTCCTTCTCCTTCTCCTTCTCCTTCTCCTTCTCCTTCTCCTTCTCCTTCTCCTTCTCCTTCTTCTCCTTCTCCTTCTTCTCCTTCTCCTTCTCCTCCTTCTCCTTCTTCTCCTTCTCCTTCTCCTTCTCCTCCTTCTCCTTCTCCTCCTCCTGCTACTCAAGGAGCCCAGCAGATCATCAGGGAGGCAGTGGGAGGAAAAGCCCAGGAAACAACATCTCCGGAGAAGAAATCCTAGCTGGAGCATCAGCTGCCAAACTGGGCATTACTAACTTGATCCCTTGTCCCAACTCTTTACCCCAACACCATGGGTTTTGAGGGCTGTTCCAGCAAGGAGACAGACTTTCCCAAAGACATGCTGCATCTTCACAAGCATGCACAGACCCCTGATTTCTTGGGCACACAAACATACACATGCATAACCCCTTCTTTGGGATGGAGACATCCACCTATAGTTCGGCTCTGGAGACCCCTATTTTTTCCAGCTGCCTCCTTCTGCAAAGGCAGGACAGTCCTTAGTGCTGATGAGTGACTTGAAGTGATTGGGAATGCTTCAAACACAGGGGTTTGTCCTTAAATTACACAGCCCATTAACAAGCCCAAATTAAAACAATACTATTAGGAGGAGATTAGAGGGAGAAGGTGGCTTCAATTTTCATACAAATGATGCATAACTGAATACCAGAGATTTAATATACTGATAATAGTCCATCAAGTCCAGTCTTACCAACTGCAATTGTTCAAGTATAGACCAAGCCCCCCAAAATCTTGAGACTGACACTGAAAAAATCAGCACTCCCTTTTTTTTTTAATTTGACATCAGGGTTTAGAGATTTCATATTTTGAAATGGCTCAGTACCCACAAAAAATGAACTTTACATTTAAATTACCCATCCAGGGCTGTTTTGCAGCTAATGGAGGAACTGAGTTAGGTAAGAAGCTCTGGGTAACCTGTTGCCCAGGTACCCAAAAGGCTTTTTATATTTTAATGCATCAGATAGCACCTGCATTATTCTCCCTAACGAGGACAGCTCATGGGCAGCGAGAGTGCCAAGGAGTCACCCAGCCACGGGCCAAGCAACACGGCTCATGTGCGCCCATCATCTCTGAGGACAGTCCCTTGCGGCACAGGACCTGTAACATATGAGACAGGCACAACACGACCAGCACATGCAAGTCACCTAGGAGCAGGCACAGTTTTAAAATGGCTCACCTGTGGCTATGGTCTTACCCTGCTCTCTTTGCATCTACTTTTTCACCATTTGCATTACCACCAGCATCTTTCTAGGCCCTTTGTGCAGAGAGAGGACCACAACAAAGGCCTTCCACCGCCTTGAATGATCACACGCTTCTGCAAAAACCCATGACTTCAAAGCCCGTAACATCCCTGGTCTACATGTTGGCCAACGCAGGGCTGAGCATTACCCCAGAGGATCAAACAAACCCCTTGGTCCCAAAATCAAAGGGTAGCAACTGTGCTTGGAGCTGACACATGATGAGCCCTGCTGATCACCAAGCCCTTCCCATGCCGGGCAGCAGACATGCACGCACAACAGCTCCTTTCATCCTGACCTCCAAAAGCCGTCTCCTTTCCGGCGGCCACACAGCCCTCTCTGTCCACATGACTTCGCTGCCTGCCTTTGCCTCTGGACAGGCAAAGAAATCACCACAGTAAAGTTTAAAGAGCTGCCAGCACCCAAAATTCCTACTTATTAGACATAATCATAATCCTATAATGACAATATAGTACATTATAATTTGCGGGGGGGGGGGCATATCTTGACATAAATTGCTTGCCTCTCTGATTCACCAACCTGAGCGCAATTATGGCACATCACTTATGTGGTGTAGATACTTCATGTGTGAGTCGAAAAGGCAGAGGGCTTGGTATGAGTTTCGCTACCCTTGCCGGTGGTGCAGGACACACTTGGGGAAATCTCAGCACCCACCAGACTCAGCTCATTGTGCTTGGGGTCATTATTTGCACCCCAGAAACACAAGATGTCCCACTCACTGGCAAGGACTCACGTCTCTAAATAAAAGGAGCCAGAAAGCAACCTGTGCTGCAAAGACTCCGCAGCTTAAGCAAACCGAGGGATCAGTTTTTAGTCAGAAATGTGCATTTTGGTGCATACTCTCTGACCAAATTTCTGCCGACGCTGGGTTACCCTGGGGACAGGCTGCAGCCAGACCTCCCCTTCCAGGCACAGCCCCAGCACTGCAAGGATCAGCTCGGCAAAGGCTTGTTCCAGGTGCTGCAACGCTGCGGCAAGGGCTCTCGGAGCTGCTGGAGCTTTTAGGTACTAAAACACAAATAAGATTTACTGGAACTTGCTGCAATTTCGGCAAGGCTGAGTTACGGGGCTCCCTCCCCACCGAATGCAGATGCTGCTATAGGAACTGAATGCATTTCTTGCAGGGGGGGTTCTCCAAACCCTCAGCAGACACCTCCACATTTCCTGCACCAGCACTTTGTCTCCATCCTGGGCTCTGCTAATAGAACACAGGGCTGCATTTAAATATGAAGCTGTGACAGTCCTCGGGACTCGTTAAAGGTTATCACGGCTGAATTACTCATCCTGGAGGGGAAGGAGGAGGGAAGCAGCTGATTCACATCACGGCAACACCGGAGCCCTGATTTTCCCCTGGCACGGGGCTGCTATATGAGCATGGACCGTGATTTTCCTCCATAACTGCTCTTTTTCCTGACTGCTCTCTACAAATGAAGCTCTGACAAGTACGAGAGAGGTTTAATTTCCCATATGCGTGTGTGTGCGTGTACTTGCATGGGGATACGCCTGCTTTTCCACCTGAATATATAACATCTCTGGCAGCCTCCGCATGCCTTGCGTAGCCTAGGGGTCTAAGCCTCTTTCCAATACTTCCCCCACGCACTGCACATCCCATCCTTACCCCAGCTCATTTCCTGCTCTTCACTAAGGGAAAAGCCAGCTGACAGGCATGTACATAAATTGCCCCAAAGCCATGAAGTCTCTTATCACAGCTAGAAAACCCCGGTCACCCTAAAGGACATGCCAGAGCCCTCTCCCTGCCACGGGCAGGCTCAGCCCTGCTCCCTGCGTGGTCCAGGGGAGCCTTGGCTCTGATGCCCGATGGAGAAGCAGGCTGCAGGCAGGCATGTTGCAAAAAGGTCATATCTTGGCATGGGACTGAGTTGGAGATGTATTTTATGCCTTCTGACAGCATTAGCCAAAGCATTCAGATGCCCAAGGTATCTCTGGACAAATGGACCCATCAAATTGACCACTTCTTTCATGGTTTAGGGCTTGGCCAAGGTGTAAAAGCAGGTTCCTGGGAGCTGCTTTTACCCAAGCCTGACCTTTCAACCTTGATTACTTTATAGTAGCCATTTAAAAACATCCACCACACTCATGCAAACACCATAGGTGGCACCTCCTGGGAAAGGTGTGGCTATTGGGGAGCTGGGAGAGGGCTGCAGAAAAGATGCTTCTTGCTTTCCCCATGAAAGGCAGCAAACCCCTCTCCCAGCAAAGCAGCCGTTCCTTTTTTTCCAGCCGTCTGTGTTATTTTTGTGTCGTGTTGCTAGTTAAAAATACCTCTTGCCAGCAAGCACAGAGTTATTTGGGGCACCCTTGTTTATCTTTGTTTGGAAAGAGCGCACGCCGTCGTCAGCTGCCTCCTTCCTCCTAAAAATCGTCTTCTGCAAAAAAATTGAGCCTGTGCCCAGTCCATGGCCCTGGAGAGATTCTCGTGGCCATGATGGGCTTTCAGCCAGGCCTGATGTCACCAGTGAAAGAGGATAAGGACGCAAATGCCCATCAGATCAGATCTCCCCAGTCTCTTCCCTGGACATCAAAGTTTGTGGCTTTTGAAGGGGTTCCTGCAAGCACATACCTGGCTGCAGAAAAAAGCAAGAATATAAGAGTCTGGACATCAAGGCAAGCAGGCTTGGAGGTTTTTGCTCGCTGAGCCTCTCCGCAGCACTAGATGCCCCGAAGACCCCAGGAGCTGGCTGCAGCAGGAAGCCAGTAATGACTATAAATAATTTGTGGGTGAAGCCAGAGCCGGCCATGGAGCCAGCGCAGCCCCAGAGCTCCCCTGCCCACGCAGCCACCGCTTCAGAGGGCGAAACAAGATGGGAAGGGTTCTCCTGACCCCTCGCCATGGGCGTGCAGGGCAGGGGGTGCCCAGGAAACCCAAAGTCCCTTCGGGATCCTGAACAAAAATAATTCAAAAGGGCTGCTCATTAGCAACCACAGCTGATTGCTAATTGTGGCCAGGGAGTATCACCCGAACACCGCTCACCCAAAGAGCATCCTGTAACTCATTAGGTCAGGCAAAATTATCTCCCCTGCTCCTTGGCAATCCTTGGGTGATTTTATTTACTACAGGGCATTTTAAGACCCAAAAGCATTCCTGGGGAAACTGTAGCACCCTGTGTTCAGCAGTGCTGTGCCCTCATCAATGAATCAGGCCTTTCTTTTCGTCCTCCGACATATTGCTTTTTTTTCCTAAGCTAAAGTAATCAAGGAGTTAAAAAGTCTGGAATCTAACCGCAGGGAGCGCGAAAATATTTAAACAAGCTGGTTTAAATCAGGGCTTTGACTTGCATTTGTAATGGCCTCTTTGGTCAAGGCTTGAACGTGCTGTTGCATTTTGGAGCGGAAAGCAGAGGATGGGTTTGCTCGCTCTGCTTCCAGAGCGAGCGCGGAGACAGAGGCACGGCCTGCGGTCTCCGATATGCCAGAGAGAGAAAGGAATTTCTTTAATGCTCCTTTTTTTTAATTTGTTTTTTTTTTATTAACCTGCACAGGGGTGATTTCAATCCAGCCTACGGTCAGCCGGGCTCGCACTGCTCATCCCCCTCCATCCCGTGGCTGCCACTGCACAGGGGACAGTGCGGAGGAAACCCTGGAGCACCAGAGGTGACACTGACCATCCCAATGGCTCCTATTTCTTCATTTCTTTTTTTGCTTTACCTCCAGGCACCCGGAGAAACCACGTGCCTCCTTTTCCCACCCGTCCTCCTTCTCGGTGTGACCAGGAAACATGGCAAATCCAAGCCCTGCACCCAAAGAGGGCTGAAGCAGCCCAGTTGCCCTGCTTTCCAAGGTAAATAATGACTTTAATTAGGAACAATATCTAATTTACCATGCAGAGTTGATGACTCAGCTGACTGTCAAAAGCCTTTTTGCTCTGGTTTCGAGTTTTTGCAACTTGACCCTGCGTCTGCCCCTGTATGCATTAGTGCAGACCTTGAAGCTCGGGGAAATACGAGTTACACCAGGTCCTTCAGGCTGGCCTCAAGCCGCAACATCTTTTGAGAGAGGTGGGTAAAGCCCCTCCTGCAGGGGACTGCCAGCCTCCTGGAAAGGAGATTATTGTTGTCCTCATTTGAATTTTAAAAAGCAAACAAGCTCTGTTGATTCAGACATTACATTTAGACTCGGGGTGGTAAATAATGCAAGGTTTGCTCTTTTCATCAGCTTGCTCGGCAAATCAATTGGAGGACTCGAAAACGTATTGTCATCATAAATGAATGAATTCATTAATGCCTGTTGTTTGCCTTCGTGTTTTAATCTAATGCAAAGCAAATATACATCCAAAGAGTGTTCGCTGAGACAGTCAGCCTGAGTCAGGAAGGACTGAGATCTCCTGCCGGTTTCAATTTGCCTGGAAGAAAGAGGAGACAGAGACAAAGAGGTGGCGGGACCTCAGTGAAGATGACCAGCAAGCTTGGGACTTGCATGTCCTCTCCTATGCATTTCTCGAAGGAAAGAAATTCATCTTTTGGACGTGCTATCCAAGACCCCTGCTCCTCGGGAGGCATCTCAGGAGTGGAGGGATATGTCGGGCTGAACTCCCACCCCTCACAAAGGCTGTTGTCTTACCAGTGTGAGAGATTTCATCCCTTTTAAAGCCTCTGGACAAAGCACTACATGTGAAAACCGTATTTCTTTAAATACTCTGTGCACCGTCTGACAGCCCTCACTGTATTCCCTTTCCATGAATCACCAAGACCCAGACAGAGCAGCTGTACTGGTGGTTTTATGTGTTCAGCAAATATGTTCTTTGGCATCGAGCTGAGCGGTTTCTTCACAGCACTTTTGATGTGCAAAAGGGGAAAGATGCAAAGCATCAGCTCCCTTTCTATCACATGGTTTTGGGAGCAATAACCCACAGTCCCATCCAGCCCCATGAGCCCGCAATGACAGAGGGCAGGCTTGTGGGAGTCTGGAGCATGCCGAGAGGTTTGTGTGTCCCCCTCCTCAAGCAGAGCCTTCTTCCAGGCATTGGGGAGCAGGGTCAGATCCGGACATGATGCAGGATCCAGCTCTTGTGCCCTTCTCCACACCCCATGGGTCCTTCTGGGACTTCAGCAGCGGGAACAAGGGAAATTCACGGCGTTTGCCAAACATCCAGGTACCTGCAACCACGGCTGGCTGGAAGGCATAGCAGATAGTGCTCTTAATAGACTCAATATCTTAAAAGAGTTGCTTTCGCTCTACTTGCTTGGCAGCAGAAATGTCCCTACTGCCGTCCCTGTGGTAGGTCATCGTGGCATGGCCCCTGCGCGGTTACATAGGGATTAATCTGGCCCCATATAGTGCCTGCCTCAAACTGAGCCACCGCCAAAACCAAGCTCTTTTGCACATATTTATCATCAGAAAAAAGTAGCCGCTCACTGATCCAGAACATTCATCTCTAAATATTTACAAGGCATTATTTATCCGAACGAAAGAGACATTTTTCCACTCAACAAACCAGGCATATGGTAGCGGCGTGCGATAGGAGATGAATTGCGCCGAGTAATTCTAAACAGATTTAACGCCAGCAATAATTATTTTTAATCAGACAGAAAGTTCCCTGGGTGATAAAGGAACCTCTAGCATTTTAAAGTAATTGCATCGGCCCATGTTGTTGGATACTATTTGTCCAAATATGCTCGTTGTGCCTTTTGATACTTCAGTGCAACTTCAACCTCCCTTTCCATCTCCCTTGGGGATAAAAAAAAAGGAAAAAAAAAACCCATATCCCAAGCTCTCCGTCATTTATTTCAAGCATGTCTTTTAATTACAGCGCTGCATTTAGATAGTGTACAAAATATTCCAGGCTGGATGCCTATTTAACAGACTCCCCGGTTGCTGCTTGAAGCTGCTCGGCAGAACACTGTGAATCATTATAAAATCTCCCACTTCAGTACGTACCGAGAAAAATGGAGAACAAAATGTACTGACAGAAAACGTTTAAGAAAGATGACACAGGAGGAGGGATTTTGCCAGGCTTTTGTTTTTCAGGGGAGTTTGATAGATGCTACAGATGAACCCAGCAGGTTCCCAGCCCCAAATCGCTCTCCCCTGCGCTGCAGGGCAAGGTGGTTTGTGTAACCCACCTGTCCTCATGCCGACACCCTGAAAAGCTCAGAAATACCCTTCCAAGTGTTCCGAGCTCCCAAGTTTTTTTGTAATGCTAGGAGAAGCTATAGAAACCTTGGGCGTCTCTTGCAGTCAAATCATAGAATCATAGAATGGTTTGAGTTGGAAGGGACCTTTAGAGGCCATCTATCCAACCTCCCTGCCATGAGCAGGGACATCTCCAACCAGCCCAGGGTGCTCAGAGCCCTGTCCAACCTGACCTGGAATGTTTCCAGGGATGGGGCATTGACCACCTCTCTGGGCAATGTGGTTAACTCGTTTTTAACTATAGTTTTATGCTCTCCACTTGTCACCTCCCGATTTCAGCCATGGGGGAAGAGAGGAGGTGTTTGTTCATGGAGCCTGTGTCCCTGCAGAGTCCCTCTCCACCCCATGGCACATCACCCCAGGATGCTCACGTCTGCACCTGAGGAGGGGATGGCAGAGTCATGCTCTTGCACTGGGACCAATGCCTTTGCACAGGAACCAATGCCTTTCCCCACTGCCTTGGGACCGTGACCCAGTGCCACATTCAGGACCTCTCTCAAGCCCCAGACAGGCTGGCATGGCCGTAGCCAGGTGGTCCAAGCTCCCTCGCCGCTTGTTTGCAGCTGGGGAGGTGAGGAGCGATGGCAATGTGATGCCAAGGACAGGCTGAGCTGGAAACACAATCTCTCCGCCAGACGGGGGAAGGAACAAGATCTGGGGAGGTGAGCAGGGCTAATGGCATATTAATGAAAAATAAGATCTACCTGGGAACGGCTCTGTCCATCTGGCAAATAAGCCCCTGTAACAAGCTTACGTGCTGCCCTTACCTGGGCTCTTCGTTACACACCGGGAGAGTGCAACAACCCCTGGACCTTCCCTGCCAGTCCTGGGCTCAGGGTTGGTCCCCTGCCACCGTGAGAAGAGCAAATCCCCATGCTCAGCCCCCAAAAGCAACATCTCAGAAAAGATTAAGTTATGTTTCTGGCAGGGCTCGGGGTTTCCAAGTCCCCTACAATTACAGTGACAATTACAGGGCTGCTAACTGCTGTAGTCAGTAGTCAGGAAAGCAGCGTAGGGTCTGCTGCAATTTAAGGGTTTATTCTTGTAGTTTCCAGCTTAAGGGAATTTCGATTCCTGCTGAGGGATGTAACCAACACTGGGATCTCATTGCCTAAACCTGCACAGACACACTGCGAGGGGGAATCTTGGCCCTGACAAACCCGCAGCTAAAGATCGAGAGTGCAGGAGAGATGAGGAAAAGCGACATGGAGAGTGCACGGGACAGCTTTTCATTTCTGGTCCAGAAGAATGCGAGTCCAAAAGGAAAATGCTTTGGGTCTGATGTACTCACAGATGCTCAAGGCATCAGTCTCCTTGTCCCAGAGAAAACTTATCCGGGAGAACCATGAACATCTACATCACCTGGGGACGTTCGGCTGTAGATGTGTCTCAGAGCCTAATACCTCTTCCAGGGGAGCAGAGGGGTTCAGGAAACCCTTTGCAGTCTTGCTTGGGAGATCCAGCACAGATCTCATAAAGACAGATTCACTCCTTTAACCCCCAAGGCTTTCCTGCCTGTTAGCGTATTTCTGATAAACCAAAGAAGGTGACCACTAAAGCCAGGAACATGGCTGATGAGAAGCAGGCTTTTCATCTTCAGTTTTTGGACTGGTAACAAAAGCCATCTTATTCAGCAAAATCTATCCCCTGCATGTGAGAATTGCTCTAACCTGCTTCTAAATGTAATGGACATCTCTGATTGTCCAACCATCAGTGTTCAGAAAAGATAAATGGGATTTTGCTTACATCCCCAGAGCCTTTGTGCTCGGCTGGGCTGGAGCACACAGCTGGCATGCACAAGCTGAGCTGAAACACAGTTGTTCCAGCAAGTAGGAAGCTCAAGGGGAATCATCTTGTGCCTCTGAAGTGATATTGTCAGGCTGAGAAGGTCTAGGGCTTCAGGTTTAATAGTCAAGATTATTTTAGGCAGGAAAAAACCAGCTGCTTCATGTCGAGGACTTAGCCAAGTGTGGGGAGATGACTCTTGGCTTGTTCTCCATCGCTGGTGGCAGCTCTGGGCACTGGGGTGCTCCTGGGGAGAATTTTGGGAGATGCTGGGAAGAACTTCCCATGCAGACTTTGGTTTGACCATAAATACACCCAGGAGAGATTCACTTGACCATGCCAGTCCCAGCGGGACACTAGACATGAGACCTGCCAAAAACCTCCACCAACACTGACCTTGACTTTCAAAGGAACCTCAATACCCCAGGGCCTGATGGTGGGTTTTTCCATGTTCCCAAACAGCCAGGCTAAACTTTGCCATGATGCACAGATTTACTAGTGCAGAGGCGAAATGATTGCTCTTTATTGCCGGCATCAAAGCCGCACTCTTCAAACATGCAGCATTATCAGCAGTTCATTATCCCTCCCGCCCGCCCAGCCTCCTCGTCCTGCCATAATAAGATGAGCAGCAGAAGTCAAAGGCATCATTCTGGGGAAAGCTCTCAGGAACTTTTCATCAAACTTGCCCTTTTATAATGAGAGTCATCTAATTTACATGCTCATTTAATGCCATATCCTACATCTTACAGCACCTTCTTCCTTTATCTGAAACCCAGCCCATTTAAAAAAAACATATTTCCCTTAAATCGTAATTAGGTCACTGTGACCCCACATAAGCTTTAGCAAACCCCTTTGTGTCCACACAGCACAGCCTCCCAAAAGCTTTATCCAAACTCCCTCATCACGAGGTTAAGCATATTCCAGAATTAACAGATTTGCAAGCTTTGTCCAATTAGCAAAACTGAAATGCCTAGGGGAAAAAAATAGGGAAATCATTCCTAGGTTTGTTCCTGCTGCGGAACAAACACCCTTTCCCCCTGGGGAAGCCTCTCCCGCTTCCCTCGCATGACCCTTTCCAAAATCCCAAGTGTGGCTGGCAGCCTGCAAACCTCCCTGTGAGGGCCTATCCCAAAAAAGCACCAAGAAGACTTTATGATTCATCCATCTGGAGGCTCCCAGCTTGCAGGAAATATTCAGGCTAACTGAGGAAAAGAAGTCAATTTTGCCCATTTCTGGGCTGCTGGTTTATAAAGCACTAATGCAATATCGTGGTTCCCATAATAGGAGCAGTACACAGCAGCTCAGAGCGGTTTTGCTGTGCCCACGCTCCCCCACACATCATTCTCCCAGGCAGAGCTGAGCATCCTTCATCCCGGTCCCTCCGAGCTCCCGCTGCCTCCCCTGTCCCCGGGGCACAGCGTCACACAGCCTGCAGCACTGCTTGCCCCACTTTTGCAATGTCCAGACCCCACCAAATCCTCCGGTCCATGCCGGCCTCGCCAGTCGAAGCCGTGCTGGTTTTATCACCCTCTGCATGCTCCTAAAAACAGCCCCAGCACCTCCCAGCATCTCTGGGGCACAGCTCGGCTGCCCAGGCCAGCGGAAAGGAGCTGGCTCAGGCACAGCATGCACCCGACCCGTGCACGGGCTCATTAACTCTACTGAGTGGTCAGGGACTAATAACAGCATTTCTGTTATCGCTCTGCTCATCAGCACAGGACCCATGCGAGCTCATTTATGGGTGGCTTTGCATTGCTGCCACTCTTTTGTACCTATAGCAGGGACCTTGCCGGGAAGCACCCATGCTGATCCTGCCATCCAGCCCCGTGCAAGGAGGCATTTTCAGATATTCCAAATTATTTTTTGCAAATAGCATGGGATAGGCATGGAAAAAAAAAATTAAAAATCACGTGGTGCTATTAATGGTCACTACTAATATCACCATGAGCTCAGGGTCACCAGGATGCTGTAGATGCAAAGTCAGGGAGCTCACGGCAATACACGCCGAAAGGGATTTCCCAGCTCAGCCCCCAGTTTGCTGCCGGCAGAAATGGCCCTGTCAGATCTTTCATCAATTTAACAAGCTCTGCCTCAAAATTAGTTTCCAGGTCTTTCACCCCCAACAATCCTATTAGCCCCAGTTGTCCCAGGATCCCATAACTGTGTGCTTATCTCCTTTTAGATTTATTCCTGCCCAGTTCAGAGTGATTTGTTTTTCTGCTGACATCACCCTTCGAATTAAATCAGTTTGCTTCCCTCCCTGGTGTTTACATTCCCGCTGTATTTATAGACAGGCATCACATCCTCTCCCAACCTCCTTGGCCAAACACAGAGGATATTTTTCATCTCCTTGCCTAAAATAGGCCCCTTTTCCCCTGCCCTTCCCAGTGACCCTTTGCTGCACCTGCTGCGGTTTAAACTCAGCCTTTTTGGGGCAAAGACCAGAACTCCGTGGCACATTCCCAAAGAGGTTTCCCCAGCATTTCGCAGGGTGCTTAAATGTTTCCTCATACCTATTTTGCTTATTAGACTTTAGGGTCACATTTTCCTTTTCCGCAGCAGCATCACATATAAGTTGCACACAGCAAATGCACCAAGGTCTTTCTCCTCCTTTTAATTTGTGCTTATGAGCCCTGAGTGTAGCAGAAAATCTGCTTCACCCCCAAAATGCAGGAGCTCGCACTTTGCAATATGGCATTTTGCCCTATTTTATATCACCTCTAACCCATCCTCTTTCTTTCCCAGCCTTTCCCCAGCCCACAATAACAACACTGACCCTTAAACTCCTGCTGTAACCTCTTCTTGGCACACGGATGATGCTTTAGGGAAGGCAGGCAGACCACAGCCACTGAATTTTCCTTGCCTAGAAAGTCTGCTCCCTTCCAAAGAAAGAAATCAGGTGACAGTGGGTTGGCCTGGCATCATCTAGGGTGAAACCTGTGCCATCGTGCATCCCATTTTCTAGTACCTGCTGACAGCCAGCAAGAAGAAACACAAGGGAGAGCGTCTTCACACTGGGTTCTCCGGCCAGGGATTTAATTTTCATATAGCTCATTAACTCACCCAGCAGCAAGCTTGCTGCCCATACTTCATAACTCCAATTATTCACTCCTTCCCCTTTCATCCTGTGGCCTCCCAGCCTTGCAAGCTCAAGAAAATAAAATCAGCTCAATGACTGGCTCTTTTTTCCCCTCTTTTCAAGTATTTTCTGTTCTCCGGTCAGATGATACCACCTCTGACTTCTCTGTCCACAAAGGGCTACCTTAAGTATTTGATGTAAACGCTGCAGGGAGAAATACTCACTCCATTTCGGGTTATTATCTCACCAGAATACCATATATTATCTAGCAATCTCCAGCCAAGCAGGGGGTCCACTGTATCATCGCATTATCTTGTTTGGAGCGCACAGATTGCTCACTACACGGTTCTGCCCACAAAGAAGGATACATTTTAAAAAAATACAAAAATCATCCATTTAGGCTGCTGATAATATCCTGGTGGAAAAAAAAAAAAAAAAAAAAAAAAAAAAGAAGCAATTGCTAATGGCCCGGGATTCATCACAAAGAGTCTCCCAAAGCCTGGCTTGAATCTGAAACACTTGGTGCCTGCAATACTCGACGTGACTCTGCACACATGCGTGTCAGTGAGGGATGCTGAGGGTCACGGCAAAAGGCAGAGTTTAAACATCAGAGCTGTTTGAATGCATCAGGGGACGGCACCTCTCATTCTATTTCCTCCCAGAGCTCAGCAACTTTGCACAGTTCACAATACATTTTTACAATATTAAATGCATATATTAAAAGACATTAAATCCTCTAAAATACATTATATTCGATACCTGGCACCATGGTCTTTTGCTGCGGCAAGTTTCCTACCACCAAGTGTATCTCATTGCTTTCAGCGTGTTTAGGATTGGCAAGTCCCGTGCGTTTCGGGCTGGTGGGTAACGGCGAACCAAGGATGAATGGCACTGATGAGCTGAGATGCACTTGCATCAGCCCCATCCCCAAAAACCAGCTGCCTCCATGGGCTCCACCACTATGGCTGGGGAAAAGTCCTGCTGGTTGGAGCAACGTGGAGCCACTTGAGACAAAAATCACGGCTCCCCTTTGAAGAGGCATCAGGCAATGGGGCATCGCTCCGTGGAGCTGGTGTTTGTCAAGGGCAGGGACCCCACCAGCATCTCTGCTCTCCAGCAGAACACACCACAGGGACTTTACAGGGATTTCATAACTAAACCGGTGCGAGTTGTTTATGGATTTAAAGAGATAAGAAATTTTTCATGCCCATGGTAATCAATTCCTCCGCTCAATTAGCCTTGCAGATCTAAGAAAACACGGGTCTTATTTCTAGAGAAAAAAAAAAAAAAAAATCAGCATCCCCGCAGCACGGCTGCACTCGTGGATGCTCCGCACAAGATGCGTCTGCAGCAGCGTGATGGGCACCAGCGCTTTGCCCTGCAAAGAGCAGCAGGATCCGGGTGTCAGGGAGGGCAATAAAGTGAGAGCAGGGGCAGCTGAAGACACGGTCCTGCCCTAAGGCTAGGAAAGCATTGAGGTTATCCACCGAGGCAGGGGCACGGGTTGGGGACTCAATGCCTGTCTCCCCAGCCCACCATTCCTGGGCTTCACCCATCATTTGCCTTTGCCAGAGGGAATGGCTCGGAAAAATCCATGTCCCGTGTCCTCTGGAACCGCGGCTGGGGACAGAGCAGGGGCTGCGGCTTTGCCTCCAGAGAGCTTAGCGCCAGGAGAAGGAGGCTAAAGCGATTTAACCTGCCAAGTACAAGCTGCTGGGGGACAGGCAGAACTTCAAATACAAAAGAAAAGCTGCAAAGTTTTTCCAGCCACCACCTCCCTCCGCTCCCGGGAGCCAGGTCTGGGGGGAGGGGACAGAGCCCGGCGGCAGCCACTGGCCACCAGCACTTGCCTGTCTCTGCCCATCCTTTAAGTCCCCAGGATTTTCTTCACTGAGCTGGCTCTCTCCTCCAGTTTCTCTTTAATAAACTGAGCTTGCTGGATTTTCTAAGGCTGTGTCCGTGCTGCTGGACGAGAGGCTGGGACACTGCGGTGTCCCCAGGAGCAAGCGGCACAGCCCTGGGCTTGGAACCCGCTGTCCCCACCATCTCCCTGGTGCCTTTTGGCAGGGTGTCGTGGGTCACATTGCAACCTCAGCTGCCAGCCACAAATCCAGCGTTTTCTGCCAGGTGCAATGGTAATGAATAGCAACCCCCCCAAATAAAAAAAAAAAGAAAGAAAGGAACCCCTGAGCACACAAAGCCCATTCCGCACCCCGGATCAAAGCAGCCACCACAGTCCCCTTCGCCTGGCAGAGAAATAGGGCAGAAAGGCAGGGGATTAAAAACATTGAGGGGGGTTCTGACTGCTCCCGGACTTCTTACACCTTCCCCAGAAACATCTGGCCATGGCCAGTATCGATGCAAGATGCTGAAGGAGATGGATGGGGGCTTAATCCAGCACAGCGGTGTTCATGTTCCCGTGCAGGGCTGATCTGATCCCTGTGGACGTGTGCGCTCTTATTTGATTAACCAAAGATGATTCCTTGCTGCTTTCCCTCTCTCCCCATCTTCAATAGTGGCTCTCTGGAAGGACAAAACCCGATGTGTGACACAGCAGCCAAGTCGGGTGTTTCTGCAGAAGCGGAGCATCTGTCCTCGCTCCCTTAATCTCCTGCATGAGCTGCGCAGAGGTCAGGGATTAGAAAAGGTCTTGCTCTGCAGGCGCCGCGCAGCCCGGAGGTTTCTATCCCTACTGCGCAGCCCAGCTTTGTACGGTCCTAATACCCTACAACAGCTTAGAGCAGCATTTCCCCTGGACCAGGCATATTTTACCGCATCTGCTCTGCAGCTTCTACTTGGCTACGCCAACCTGGAGAGGGGATGGCAACCCCAAATCCCCCCCCGCAAGGAAATTTTGCTTTTCCTATATTCATCAGTATTATGTCGCCTCGCTGTTTGCATCCTTTGATCCCAGCTCAGGAAGGGAAAGACAGGGATCCCAAGTGCTGCTGGGCTGGCTGGGTAGGTACGTTACTGAATTGTCTGTAAGGCTGGAAAAAATCCCCATTGCTCTAAGAGACGGAAACCGGCAACCCTCGGGTGCTCCATCCCTCCTGCGAGGCTTCATCCTGTTGTCTAATAGCGAGAGGTTAATTAAGCTTAACCTGGAAAGCAGGAAGATTAATATCCCCACCAGCCCTCTCGTTATCAATGACCATTGCAATTCCCGGTTCTCTCATTTTCCACGGCAGATGCACGCAGCTCCTTCAAACAGGCTAAACCTCAGCCTCGGGAAATCCTGACATTGGCCAGTTCCTGCAGCAGGTCACCTTTTATCAGATCTGACACCTCCTCAGCCCCCCAAAACCTACCTGAAAAGCAGGGGATGCCCTGCCCGTGCCCCTCTCCCAGGTAATCAGCAGCAGCCCCATGTCCCTACGGCTGGGCTTGTGGGGCATCCCCGTCCCACCATACTGCTGCCTTCAAAATCCAGCCTCAGATTAAATAATTCTGCATTCAATAGAGAAATAATCGGTGCCACTCCAATTGCGAGCTATTGCTTTCGGTAATGAAAGCCTCTGTTCCAACCCAATTAGCAGAATATTCCAAAAAGGCAAAGGACGGCGCTACTATAGCTCAGGGAAAAGAAGCAGACAGTGTAGTTGGATTGGGGGAAAAAAAGAAAAAAAAAAAAGGTCACGAGGACATCATAACCTTATGGCAGACCTCACCCCAGCTGTGTAATTCTGGATCAGGCGGACAGTGTTTGAGTGGAGGGAGGAGTCACCGAGGACCTGAAAATGCTGCAAAAAGGCATTGCACCCTGAGACAGGGCTGTACCCCCCGTCCATCCCCACCGGGACGTGTCCCAAGAGCTGAAACACCGCAAATGCCTGCGCCGGGCTGCGTCCCCAGGGAGGGAGGGCTGGAGGCTCAGCTCACCGGCTTATTTGAAATGGAAAGCTAAAAACCACGGGGCCTGAGCCTTTGAACACTCCATGGGCGAGCAGCCGCACATCGGTAACTATCACTCAAGGGCTGCTAAAGAGGGCTTCGGCTTGGCAAAGCTTCGCGCTTACACGGAGTTTATCAGGCTGTAATCCGGGCTGCATTGCATAATGGTTTGCATTCCATGTAATCCATACGCTAATACATTCTGAGCGGGAGCCAGCGTGGATATTAGACTGTTTACCTTGGAAAAACAACACACCCTTCTGCACGCTGGAGGTTGGTACGTCCCTAAAGGCACGCTTAGGGAGCTGCCTTCGTAAAATGATCCAAACCTGGGTGATTGTAGGCAAAAAACTACTAGTGCATACAACAATTACTGTATGTAAATGTATTTGGAATACTAATATGTAGCTATATAGCACATAGACCATATACAGCACACACACCGCATATAGCAGACATGCAATATATAGCACATAGGCAATATATAGCGCATTTCTGTGGCTGCGTGGAAGGACTCATGCAGGGAAGGAGTATGAAGGCAGGAGGGCGAGGGCAGATGTGGTCCCTAGAGCAAACCCTGACCACGGGTCTAAGGGGATTCAGAGCAGAGACGGCAGAAAAAATGCAAAAGCAGCGAATGTAGCTAAAAAAACCATCCGTGGCAAAATAAAGCTGACCGGATTTATGGATAGCATTTTAAGTTAAAGGCTTTGCAAAATGCACGGGGTTTGTGTTTTATGAGATTTGCAGCCAGAAGCAGAAGAAAGTCATGGCAAGAGGGAAGAAGGGGAGGGCACAGCGCAACCTCCCAGCCCCACTCACCTCCCATCACAGGTCCAAATGTGAGCGACGCCCTCCGAATGCAAAACAAATGGGCAGACGCCAGCACTTCCCTACAGATCACACGGTAATGAAGAGCAGGAGATGTAACCTGCTTTGAAAGATACGGTACAGCTGCGACAGCTTCGTGTCTGTGCCTCGGGGGGCAAAGAGCTTATCCCGTCTCACCTCCTCTGCAAGAGCGACCTCGGCACCCAGCCTGGTTTTCCCCAGGTTGAATGCAGTTGCGTGTCTTCGTGGTAAATGTATTTGCAGCCAAAAAAAAAAACCCAAACAAATGGTTTTGCAATCCCAGAAGCTAATTAGCATTTTACAACCTAAATTATCTCTTCCACCCCCACCCCAGTTTTCCAATACTCTTGTTTCATCTTGCTAAGATCGGCTGTGTTGGCTTATTTTTGCTGTTCCAGAACCGAGTCAAACTTTTAGACTAAAGAAAAAAATCTTAATTAAAGAGTTCATTCGAAAATAACATTCCCCGTGATTTTTCCCGAGTGAATGCATTTCATGTGACATTTCACACACCATTAAAATTGAAGAATTTTTGACCAGCCTGCTGATGGTTTCTGTTGGGGGTACTGATGTTGTGCTTAGATATGTGTGTACTCCCATATGCCAGCTATTACCGTCTGGGAACAGCCTTTTACTACAGTGGATTTATCACACAGAGAAATAAGCACAGTTGTCAACGTCTCTAATAAAGATGAGAGTCGTGGTACAGATCTAAGAGCAAAATACTGCCCCAGATTCCCTACTAAGCTGAATACTGTCAGGTTTCTCCCGTGTCTATATTTCTGTTCCCTTTTCCCAGCCATAATGAAAAAGAAACTGCGAGGCTGAAGAAAAGGGAACAATGTTGCCTAATCTAGAAAGAAAAGTGGTTTTTCTTTGCAAGGAAACCCGCTTGGTGAGTAGTTCGGAGATGGTCACAAGCACCGAGCTGCTGGTGCCAGAGCTCAGCCCCCGTGGGGCTGTACAACAGCTTCTCCACAGCTGGAGGTGGATTTGGGGGCCAGAAGAGCATTTCCAGGCTCTTTCTGAGTAGCTCTGAGTGTGAACTGGGTAGCTTCTGGGCTCCAAATTCACACCTGACCATATTCCCAGTTGGTTCGTAAGTGCAAATGAGCCCTAAAAGCTTAGTTCTGATGTTTCCACCACCAGTATCTTTCATATCTGCCAACCAACCATGAAAGCAGCATCATGCAAAAGGGTATAGTCTGCCATCAGTCTTCCTTTCATCTCTTTTTTCTTTTTCTTTTTCCCTTTTTCTTTTTTCTTTTTCTTTCTCTTTTTCTTTTTCTTTTCCTTTTCCTTTTTCTTTTTTATTTTTTCTTTTTCTTCTCTTTTTCTTTTTGTCTTTGTCTTCATCATTTTTTCCTTTTCCTTTTTCTTTTTCTTTTTTAATTTTTTTTTTCCCTTCCCCTTTCCCTTTTTCTTCTTCACCCTTTACTAAAAGCAGATCGACATCTCATTCCTCTTTTGCAAAGCACTGTGAGATCTGGGTGAGAAAAGCCCTTTGCCAGGTGCTAATATATCTGTTAGTGCCAGGTCCCAGGCTGGAAAACACGTAACCTTAAACATATATTTAAGGCAAACTTGTTCAGCAAAGCACTTGAGCACTAAAATCGCTGGGACTTCAGTATGTGCTCAAATCCATGCTCTAGAGCCAGGGCTTGCACTGCCCGGAGCCGGAGTCATCCCTGGAAAGGAGGTTGTTCTCCTCCCCTTCACAACACCATGCCTGAATATTTCATAGCCCTGGGATGAAGTAGTGATGGCACCTGCGTTTGAAGAAAACATCTTTAACACATGGAGGTTTGTAGCTCAGGGCAAAAGCAGCGGGAATGCTCCCTGCTTTCGTTTCCCAGCCCTCCCTAAACTTCTAGCCCAATTTCAGGCCGTTCAGAAGATGCCAATATCACAGAAAACAACAATAATAATAGAAATAACCTCCCTCTCACGCTGCACTTTGTAAGACGGTGCCTGTATGTTTAATGGCCATCGTTTATTTTAAAGGCTCCTAGCGGGCAGCTGTATATCTTCTGGTTTGCTGCACAGAAGTGTTATTCTTTCAGCAGTGTTTGCCCTTTGTCTTCCCAAAGCCATGAAATCGTCTCTCCCGCTTCCCACAACTCTGTGCAAACAGGGCGGCGGTGGCAAACATTGTGTCGTTGGGTCACTTAGCACCGCTGCCAGCTCTTAAAGCCAGTGGAAAAGTGCTTTGCAGGCACTTTCCTCTTCTACTTCAGCCACATTAGCTTCTGGCTAAAGCAAGCCAGGGCGAGAGCCGAGGGTCTGCCACGAACCCAAGTGGCAACGGGGAATGTCTGCCTTCGGATAGGGAGCATCACCCGCTGGTGGCCCACAATCACATCCGTGTCTGCCCTTTCAGACAGCAAACCTTGCCAGAAATGGCGTTATAAATTCCATTTAGTAATTTAATCTTGTCTTTCTCTCTTTTTTCAAACTAAGGAGGGCTTTCGTAAACTCCCCGATGATTTTGCTGCGCCGTGGCCAGTATACTGCCCCGGCATCTTGCGCACCCTCCTGCCGCTGACTTCAAACGTGGCATGGCTAAATGGGACATGACATAACTCAACATAAACCCGGAGCGTATGACAAGAGGGACAGCTATTTTATTTATTTATTTCAAAGCCCTATTTTACTGGGCCATTAGTCACACACACGTAAAACAGACGCTTTTCTTCTGACTGGTTAGCAGCACGGGCAGCAAATTATCTGTCCTTGGCTAGCAGCAACAGCTCTTTCTGCCCAAATTTATGCCAAATTGGCACATCTTCCCATGATTATTTCATTTGTTGAGCTTCTGTGGCTGAAAACACAAGGAATTTTTTGAAATGTAAACTTTTGAGGCATGGCATAACTCTGCTAGGAGGACTAAAAGGATGGGCCACTGTTGGATTTCATCTTGGCTTCCCCCCAGGTTAACCTTGGAGATCTCACCAGAGGCCCCAGGAGAAACCCTAACCCCAGCGACGTGGTCATCAACTCCTCTTTGACCTCAGTAGGGCTGGGATAGCATCCCACATCCCGTAAAGATGTTCCAATCTCTTCCTGAATCCTGTATCGGCTTGATTTGGGATTCCCCTGATAGCCCCAAAGCTGACCTCCTGTAGTGCCTACTATGGAAATACGCTGGGAGCTTTTCCAAGGGTGAGGCATCCCATTTGGCATGAGCTTTCCAAAGGGCTCCGGCACCCCCAGAAATGCAACTTCTCGGGAGAGCTCAGCAGCAGCGATGCTGAACGCAGCCCTGGTTATTTGGGGATGGCTGGAAAACATCTCACCTCCACTAAAGCTCAGAAAGGTCATCGGAGACAGAAATCAGGCTGCTGGGGCTGAATTTGGAGCTGATTCACCAGGCACGGGAGAGATAAAGCCAAGTGCTCGCTGGTGTGTGCAGCCGGCTTGCCAACTGAGCTCATCTGTGGCAGCAAACGGACAAAGATTTGCAGTAATTGAATGGAATAATATACTGTACAGCAATTTTAAATATTTTTCGTTCAGAGATAAATTAGGCTGTAATTAAATGGTGCCATTTAATGTACTACCCAATAGATATGGTAATTGCTTTTTTTTAAGAGGCAGCATCGTAATACCTACTCATTTGTAGGGAAATAATGATGCTAATTTAACCTAGTGGAGTTATAAACAGCCACGTTGTGTATCACACCCCAGTGCGACAAAAGTTGACTTTCATCACAACAGCTACATTTTGTGCATCCTGTAATCCCCCTCCTGCTCCCACCCAAACCAGCCAGGAATTAGCACTGGTTTCAAGGGGAGAAACGTGAGTCCTGCTGCTTCGCTGCCCCAAAAGCTGAGGACACCTTACCGGAGTTTGTCTTCAAGGATGCAAAAGGGAAAGGTGACACCTTACCCTTAGCTGCCTTCTCTGTAGCTATACAAGACCACCAGTTTAACCAGTGCAACTACTGGAAGTTTAATGCCAGAGTTTGCAAAGAGCCTGAAAGTAACCCATTTGGATTTGTGGCTTACGTGTGGCACAGGGCTCATCCCGAATTACTCACAGGTATCTCCCCCACCCTGGAAAATCCTGCTGCCTGAGTAGAAAAAGCATTTCCCAAAATTTTAAGGGCTACATGTAAATGTCTCATACCAATCAGCTCCTGGAGCCCCGCACGTTGGATATTACATCTCCCTTCATCTCCATCCCTCGCCCTGCTCCCTGCTGGGTTAATTCCCCTCACTCTGAGCTGCCCTCCCCTTTCATCCCTGCTTTAATGAGCTAAGTCGCAGTTAATGATGCTCCTCTTTAAAGCAGCAGTGGTAGGAACCAGGTTAATATTCGAGGCTGTTCTCTCAGGCTGCCTGCAAACTCAGTCTAAATCAACAGAGTCCATTTGCCATGAGTGCTGTATTAGTGAAGCAGGTAATTCATGGCATGACTTATATCTATACCAGCAAAAGGAGCCCTAGAAACATTTTGATTTTACAGACAGCATCGCTTCGCTCCAAACAACTTGAGGTTTACCCACCATTGATTTTTCTGCATGTTTTTTTAGTTCACAGACTGAAAGTTTATTTTGCAAACAAACAAAAAGCTAGAGACTTGTAAAGACATAGAGATAGAGATAGAGATGATGATAGAGATAGAGATAGAGATAGAGATAGAGATAGAGATAGAGATAGATAGAGATAGAGATAGAGATAGAGATAGAGATAGAGATAGAGATAGAGACAGAGATATCTATAGGGGCAACAAAGCTGGGGCAGGGTCTGGAGCACAGGGCTGGTGGGGAGCGGCTGAGGGAGCTGGGGGTGTTCAGCCTGGAGAAGAGGAGGCTGAGGGGAGACCTCATCGCTCTCTGCAGCTCCTGACAGGAGGGGGCAGGGAGGGGGGTGTTGGTCTCTTCTCCCAAGTAGTCAGCGATAGGATGAGAGGAAATGGGCTCAAGCTGCGTCAGGGGAGGTTTAGGTTGGATATTAGGAAAAATTTCTTCACGGAAAGAGTGGTCAAACATTGGACCAGGCTGCCCAGAGAGGTGGTGGAGTCCCCATCCCTGGAGGGGTTCCAAAAATGGGTAGATGTGGCACTTTGGGACATGGTTTAGTCTAGTCTACCCTTGATTGGTTTAGTGTGGACTTGGTAGAGTAGGTTAATGGTTGGACTGGATGATCTTAAAGGTCTTTTCCAACCTAAAGGATTCTATGATTCTATGATATAGATACAGATATATAGATATAGATATAGATATAGATATAGATATAGATATATACAGATATACAGACACCAGCCCGGCTATCTGGGAAGATTTTTGCAGCTAGCGGCACCCAGTGCCTCCAACACGAGAATCAGGATGGCAGGGTCAAAGCTTGCACAAGGTGAACCCAGAAATAAGCTCCTGTTTGGAGAGGAGCCGTGGTGTTTACTGCGGCGGCTGAGGAGGAAGGATGGAGAACAGCCCTCACTAGTTAATTTTAACAAAGCGCACATTTTTCTGGCTCTATCATGGACTTGCATATTTTAACTCCTATCTTCTGTTCAGCAGCTAAAAAGAGACTTTCATTCCAGTTTTGGCTGCTGCACCTCGTTTCCCATTCGCGGGCTGTTACACAGGCACTATTCTTACAGCCACCCTCCTGCTGATAACAGGGGAAAGACGGGGGTTCACGAGACGCCCCAGAGCTGCTCCCTGAAACAGGTCGGGGGGGGTTCTGCAAACACTGGCTTTTACAAGCCCATTACTGTTACGTCTGCGGCAAGGAAGGAATATGAATCAGTACCGAGGCTAAATTAGCTTTCTGCCCACAGTTCTTCCAAGGAATTCTTACAGAGATATATTTGTATTAAGTAAAAGAGATTAGAGGAAACCATATAAAAGCAATCCATCACCCACAATTAGAAATAAATGAGGACAGGAGCAAGAGAAAGTTTCTCTCTTTGAGTCCTTTTTCAGGAATATGCTTATGTGTGTATATATATATATAAAAAAAAAGTGTGTGTGTGTATATATACACACACACAGAGGTACACATACATATATATTCATATATTCAAGAATCTTTTTAAAGTTAAAACTATACAGTATACATATACATTTACATATACAGCATGTATAAAGATGTATTTTATATAAATATGGACATAGATATAGATATATGCACACTCTACATATACACAAGCAGCCAAAAGAAACAGAGAACCTGCCTGCCTTGCCCAAGGCCAGACACATCACCACTGAAAGGCAATTTTATCCCAGGATTTCACCTCTTTTTTTTTTTCTTTTTCTGCCCTTAAAGACCCAGCTCCAGGAGTCATGTGAATCTTTCATAACCACAGCTTTCTTCAAAAAGGTAACCAGAAAAAGCTATCCAACCAAGAATTATATTCTCATTATCAACATTTCATCATCGACATCTCACCATCAACATCCTGGTGCCATGCTGGGCTCCCACCAGGGCTTAGGACTTGGGAGCGGGAGGGCCCTCAGAACTCCCCACTATTGAATTGGGGAGCTGGTGCATAACCAAAAAACATCCCTCAGCTTAACCAAGGTATAAATCATTGCAAATCTCAAATTGCCAGGCCAACGCACAGCCCCAGCACCCCTCTCATTGCCTCTCCCACCCATGCTGCAGAAGGCACTTTCAGGAGCACTAAACTTGCCAAAGCCATTTTTAAAAGTCCTTATTTGTTTGGAAAGTGTGGGAGGTGAAAGGTTTCTTTAAGTAGATTTAAAGTGAAAACCATTAGCGGTGCATTGTTCATTCAGTTCCTTTATCCATGACATGAGAACAAAATGATCTGATCTAAGCAAAACTTCTGGTTTCATAGCAACAACGAATATATATTTTTTGTGGGGAAATATAATGCAAATCAGTGCTTAGGTGCATAACTTGTGACTACTTTATTTCCTGTACTAAAATCTGTTGAAACACTATTAAAATATAATTTAACTAAATGGCTTCCTGGAAAATAATAATAAAAAAACCCCTCCTTTCTAGTTTAAAAGTCAAAAAATGTCAAAAGTGTGGTTAAGTTGTGAAAAATAATAACGTTGTTTAGCTTTTATATAACTCTTTTGATGAGATCGCAAAGTAATATTTGAAGAAAATAGAGTGGATTACCCTTCTTTCAGTGCTGGGAATCAAGAGCCAGGTCCAAGGAAATCATCCTGCCATAGCTCCGAGCTTTAGAGGACACAGCAGAAATACAGCCCAGGTTTCCTCAGCTCGGTATGATCTTCTGGCATCTTGCAAGGAGAGACACAGTGGGTAAGGAAACAGTGGGAAAATCTTCCAGGAGTGCTGAAACAGCTGAGGAAGGGGCATTGCTTTTTCAGAAGTAATTTGGGTGTCTCAGTAATTAGGATGTCATTGAAGTCATGTCCTTCCCTGAGGTCTCTCAGTGCTGAGTTCACCACTGGTGTTAGGTACCTTCTCTGAGACAAGAGGGCTGAGAAATGCATCTTTTCTGCTTTTATACCCATAGCTTTCACATCACATAGCCTGTGACTACTCCACAGGCACTGTCTCCATCCCATCCTTCCCTTGCCACCGCTACCTAAAGGCCATTGCCCTTTGGAAAGCAAAAACAAAGTTCCTGCAGGATCCAAAGCATCTTGTATGTTGAAGAGCAGACATCTCCACTAAGTTTTCTAGCTCCAGTTATTATGTAAAAGACAAATGGCAGCGGGTTCTTCTGCCCTCCAAATTTGGGGTGAAAATGGCCACAGCTCCCATGCTGTGCCCAAGCTGGGTGCTCTAGGCGTGCAGAAGACCTGCAGATGCCAGTTTTACAGGCAAAAAATACAAACAGTTTCTTAAGCAGAGGTTTTTGGCTTTGATCTTCAGGCACACACCATCATCCAGCTTTGGATACGTGGTCTTCAGTCCTGCCAGGGTGTGCCAGCTAAATTTTAGGTGACTCTGGGAGCAGGAGAACCTGGACCATGGTTGCCTGTGCAGTTCATTTATAAGCTATTTCAATAACCCCAACATCCCAATCAAAGCAAAATTTAACCAGTCTAGGTCTTGCCTTTAATCTTCATTTTCTGCAAAATAATGAAAATAGTTCCTTTTCAAATCTATGAGTTTTCAGGGCTATTTTATCAGAAATCCCTCCCACAGGCTGCCACTTCTGGAGTTTCCCTTCCCCATGGGGAAAATGGGGACAAAAGGGATGGGACATGGGGACTTGGGGTGACGGCCTGATGCAGCAGCACTGGCTGGGGACACTGGGGTCACGGCAGTTCCTCACCACCCCCAGCAAAGTGCTCGAGTGCTTCACTGCCCTTCCCCTAAGAAAAAATGCTCCTGATGTTTAATCTAAACTCCTTTGCTGCCTTTTAAAGCCTTTATTTCTTCTCCTGTCCCTGATGAACACTAACAGAGAAACATTATCACACAATATAAAATATTAAACACCTGTTGTAAATATTAAATTATATACAAATACAACCTCGCAAAGATAATACTCAATACATGGTTTACATTGCTACTGATTAATATTGGAGATTAAAATTAATACTCACATAATATAAACATCAGCATGCTTTTAGCATGCAATTAAGCCAAACAATTTCATCAACAAAAAATGTTCTCATCCTTGCAAAATGAGACGCACTAAAACCAAAGCAGGTCTGAAAATATCACTGAAATCAAACTCCAAATGCAAAACATTTGGATCACAAAGGATTTTTTTCCCCAGGTTGGAAAAGCTTTTTCCTAAAATGGAAGGCCATTGTTGCAGGCAGTCAGAAATCCCACCACGATGGGCAGATCCTCTTGTCTTCCACTGCAATGCCCCCTCGCCCCTTCACCGATAAGATGGGGCCATGAGAGCCATTGCTATTTTCTTTCCTGAAAAAGCCATTAAAAATGGGATGAATTAACACAAGTGTTGCATTTAAGGCACACAGAGTCTTCTTTCGGCATGGCTCACCGCTGGCGAGGTCTCAGCTGGAGAGTACCATCGCAGGAGAGTACCATCACAGACAAACTGGGCAGAGCCCGAAGGGGTCAAAGATGATCAGAGGTTGAGAAAACTTAGCATCTGAAGGAAATGGCGAAAGAAGATTGAGAGAAGACCTCCCAATAGTCCTCAGATGTATAATAACCCTTCAGAGAAAGGAGTGCATGGTTCTCCATGTCTACTGCAGGTAGGACAAGAAGGGGTGAATTAAAGTGCAGCACATTTGGGTGAGACCTGAGGAAATCTTTCTAATGACAAGGTTAATTAAGCAGGGGTATAGATTAGCTGGGGAAGCAAAGGAGTCTACATCACTGGAAATCTTTAAGAACAAGTTAGACAAGCATGTGGGAACGATGCAGAGCAGAGTGTCACCTTGGAACAGATGACGTGTTAAATAGCCATCTATTTTCCTCTGATTGCTCTTATCCTCTGCTTTTTATCTCCCCAGGAGTCAGTCCAGCTGGATTTGAGCCACATGGGAGCTCAGAGGTGCATTAGCTCCTCGGCAAGCTCTCAGACACCAACCAGCATGAGTGGAGACCGAACCCAGGAGATCCCTGCAGGGAAACCTCTTCCCGCTGTCCCTGTCTGGGATGTCCCACCACTCTGATGGAGCACCACTCAATGCTCCAGCTAAAAAACTCGTGGCTGATACCTCTGCAGGAAATAAGGCAAGACGTAAAGCACAGAAGACAAAATGTGGGTGTGTAATTAGGTGACGACACATGTCCTGGCAGATGATTGCAGTGATAAAGCATGCCATATGCTCCGGCTCCTATGTAAATCTTCCTCGGCTGACATTGTTACGGAGCATTTGAGAACACACGCCGGTCCCTTATGCTTTCTCTGTCCTTTGTAAATGTTGCCAAGAGCCAAATACCTAAACACAATTAACCTCTGACATTGCATTGAAAGGCTCTGCTACCTCCTCAAAGAGCAGGGAGTTTCTCCCAAATATCCTCAGAGCGTACTGCCTCCATGGCGGGGAGATTGCCCTCCAGAGCCAGAACAAATCTAGAGGTGTTGCAGCAGCCTGCACTGGGAGCAGACATCTCTTGTCCGCTCCAGCCTTTGCCGACCAAAGAACTGGTGAATCAAATGTGCCAAACTGGTCCCAGTTTCGGATCAGCAACACAAGACCCAAATGAGATGGTGTATTTGGGCAGTGCCCAGAGCATCCAAGCCATGACCTGGATCTCAGCATCCATAAAGCTACCAATACAAGTTGTTCAGCAATTTAGAAGTATTAGATCAGAGGGAAATAAGGGGAAGAGAAATTGCCAACAGCGACTTTTCAAGAGCAAATTCCTGTCAATGCTTTCTACTTTTTGACAAGAAAACTAGCCCAGCTGATGGTGGGAAGCTGTAGCTGTGACAGATCCTCACTCCAGGGAAGCTCCTGGCACTGTCTTGGCTGACAGTTTTGCAAACAAACAAGGGAAACCTGATCCAGGTGAGGTTATAAAGGGGGGGCACAACAGAGGGGAGAAAACGTGTGCTCAGCAAGCTGTTACCAGGCATTCCCTGCCAGGCTGCGAGGGGATCCGAAGGGGCACCCAGTCCCCATATATTCAAAATTTGCGTTAGCATCCTGGATGATAGACAAAAGACTGTGTTTTAAAGTGTGCAGATAACTCTGGGCTATGAGGACTGCAAGGTTTTTGGAAGGCAAATAATTAGAAAAAAATCTTAAGAAATTCATGGCATTTATTTTGAGTGAGCTAGACAAAAATCAGTAAGAACAGAGAAGAGCTGTGTTTTGGATGGCTATCTAACGCACAAATCCAAGTTGGGGAAGAGCTTTTGGAGTGGTCTATAACCCCCAAAAAATAACTCAGGCGGTTGTGATGGGACCCAGCTTGGGATGATGCTCAGGAGGGAAAGGGCAGGCGCAAGGGCCAACCGTGGGTGCATCGGTGGGAGGTGACACCTCTCCTTGTGCGCAATGCTTCGACCCACTGCGATGCACCGCAACACAGATGAGCTGGAGCCGGTACAGGAAAGACCAACCAGATGTGGTCTGGAAACAACGGCCGACGCAGGAAGGATTAAAGAATTGTGGGCTGCAGACTTTTTCACCATCTGCTATTTAAAAAAAAAAAAAAAACCACAAGCTCAGGTTTTGTCTACTTTACCCAGAGACAGGGTGATAATTGGATACATTCAGCTGCATATTTCGCAATAAGCAGCTTCACATTGGTGGTTGGATCCCCAAAGCAGATCTTTGCCCTGCAAAGGGCTCCTGGGCTGAGGATTCCCCAAGCAGCGCCTTCCCTTTGCAGCAGTGTAACACAGCACATGAAACCTGGGCACGGTTTTCCTCTGTTGTGCTGGTCACCCTCAGATTCTTAACTCCTGAAGCTTGCAGAAATGGTAGTGATGAGATTCTTTTATTTCTATTAATTTCGTAAAAGTTGCATTATGGATATGTACATGTATTTTGCCATACCTGTCCTGGAACAGCTGTAGACATCGTTCCTCATTCAGTTGCTGCTTTCCACCACTTTTTTGCAAAGTTATTTTCCGAATCACTTCTTTGGCGTAGCTTTTTTCCCTTGGGTGAGTTTTCTGAATTTGCTTCATTCCCAGTGGAGGTCTGGGCATCAGCAGTAAGGAAGCAGGATAACAGCCCCCGTCACACAGGGTGGGCAGAGCAGGCATGGTACCTATTGTTCTCCACATCCGCTGTGGCTATGAGAGGAGGAAATCAGCTTTATTTGAAGCAAAGAAAGACATCAATTAGAAAAATTATTAGGAAAAACTTCCTGGCAATAGAGTAGCAATGCATGGGAACAGACACGCAGGCAGCTGCGGAAACAGCAGTATTTTTAAGAAACGGGCTTATGGGAGATGCTCTCCCATACACCAGCTCCTGCAATGTCGTCACCTCATCCTCTGTGGTCCACACCTGATCCTCTCCCACGCTGATTTGCAGGGTTCCCCTCTCTTTCTACCCCATCGCATCACCTGTTCTGGGGTCCCTGCATCCCTCCTCCTCTGATAGCACCACGCTCCAGGGTCTCACCCTGACCCTCGGGACCCACCACACTTAACATCCCTCTCAAGGTTAAGAAGATGGTGCACTTTTCCAAAGGGCTGGGAGAAGGGCAGCACCTTTTGCAAGTCAGCGGGGTGGATGGGGTGCGAGGGCGGGTGTTTCACCTTCCCTGACGAGCAGCACTTGGCAGGGGAAGCCACATGGTGGTATGGGCTGCAAGCCCACCACTGTTGGCACTGCCTCTGTACCGGCAGCAGCAGAGGAACGTGCTTGCAAGGTCTGCTCTGGAGCCCACCCAAGCATCACCTGCGTGCAGGCGATCCGTGCTATTAGAAAAGCCACCTGTTATTCTCTTACAAGGGCAAAAAAATCCTATTTTTCTTCTGCTAACCCTAGCAAAGCAGGCAAAAAAAAACCAACCCAAAAAGCTGTAAGCTCTCTTTTAACTAAACTACTCCCTATGAACAATATTCAAGGGAAGAAAATGGGGTGCTGTGCTGACGGCCCTGGCTGCAGGCATGCCTGCTGCTGCAGAGCCAGCCCAAGCAGCCGAAGGGGGCTGCAAAAGGGCCACCACAGTTTGGTGCATAGCAGTGGGCAAGTTCAAGAGCAGAGCAATCCGCTGGTGCGCAGGTGGCTCACAAATCCCATGTCTAGTAGGCTTTGCTTATCTATTTATTTGTTGGGGTGAAAAAAATCAAACAATGAAATATGTTGCTAATTTGGCACTTTTTGGGAGTCTCTCTGCCCCATGTTACCCCTAACCTGGGACAAAACTGGGATGCTGAGCTGTAGCGCACATCTGAGCGTGGAAATGTACATTGGGATGGATGTCTCAGGAGGTTCTGCCGCTCACCGTCCTACCATGAGCACACATTTCCTAAAAAGCCAGAGAACGGCAAAAAAAAAAATCCCTTCCCCTCCACCTGTGTCCTTGCTAATCAGCTCAGCAGGTAGCTCAGTCCATCAGGCGTGATGGAGGGAACCCCACCTTGTCCCGGCAGGTCGCTGAGCCCCATGGTGTGCGGCAAAGCCTAAAAGCCATTCGCATTCCCACGGCGTGGCACGAAGCCGCACAGATCCGAGCCAGAGACCAGACTCACAGACCTGCAGGCAGGAGGGTGCCGCCGGCACTCTGCCAACAAGCTGCTCCTGGCATCCGCCGCTCTCCGGCATCCCTGCCCTCCCGGCAGCCTTTCTGCTTCAATCTATCCATCTACTTGGTAGCAAACTGGTAGCCGTACTGACATTGTTGCTATCACAAGCGCAATGTTTAGGATTGGATCTCTCCCCTGAGTCAATGCTTGTTGGTCCCCAATATTCCCTGCTTTGCCTCCACATCTCTCCATTTCCAGCTAATAAAATTACACTGTTCATTTCCAAATTTCAGACCCCAGGCTGAAGCTCCCTGGGGTCTTGCAGGGTTGGGGCGGCTCATGCTGGGGAATAGCCACAGCCCGTGAGGGAAGGAAGCTCCAGCAAAGAGATGTATTTTTGTTACTGTGGCTGTGTTTTAAGTTTCTATAGCTACCAGAACTGAGTTGTCGGGAAATACTGTCGCACCCTTCCCCGTACGCTGCTTTGGAGTGGAAAAGCAGGAAATGGGACCTATCTGAAAGGGGGGTTGACTTCCCATATTTAAGGATCTCTCCTCTCATCTCCATACCCCCTTTCTAGGTGGGATGAGCACATCTGGCCTCGTGCTAGTGATGCTTCACCAAGCTCAGTGATCAGATTGCAAGGCCAGATGCAGCACAGCTTTCCTGTGGAGCTGCGAGCGATGGTGGCCAAGGATCCCGAAATCAGCTGGGAAGCAGCATGCCAGGCTGAGCTGGGGCTGCTGCCAGAGGAGACAGTCCTCAGCCCTCGGGTCTCCTGGTCCTGGGCACTGGCACTGCGTGCTGCTTGGCATCCCCCTCTCTACCCTGCAAGAATCCTGCAGAAATGCAAACCCCACTCCCTCTTTCCTCCCTTTCCCGGTTTCCATCAATCCTTCAGCATTTACATACACATATATAGATGCACACAGCATGCAACAGATAACCTTTAAATAACGTCTAGTTCTGCTTTCTGATTTCGATGGACTCGAGCCCTCAGAACAGGAGGAAAACCTTTCAAAAGCCAGAAGCACCCCTCTGAGGCCACGCTGAACCCCAAGGCCACCTTTGCATTCTGGTGCTTGCATCCGCAGCTCACCGCCACGACGATAAAATCCACCTTCCCTCTTCAAACAATGAGCCAGTCTTCCATATGCTTTCAGGAATAATGTGCATGCTGTTATACACAGTGCCTAAATTGCTCCGGGGAGATGGAGGGATACTCAGACACAAGACGATAAATAGGGTGTAAGGACCATTTCCTCAAAGGGGTTGAGTTACTGGAGTCCTAGTGGTAACAGACCTCATTTTGTTCAGGGACAGACGTGCTTCTGGAGGCATTATCTAGATCCAGGGTGTTTCTTCTCCTTCTGCCAAGTGCTGGGACACAACAGTCCAGAGTATTACGCATTCTCATCCCTGTTTGTTTACGTTCTTGTAAACATTGTTCTTCCACAATGCACACACACATATGTACATAGATGGGCTGGTCCCTCAGTGGTTGTGAATTAATAAAATGTGAGGCTCAGGAGGTCAGAGGTTGGGTTCATACAAACATCCTGAAGTTCAAATATTTTCCCAGAGCTTGTCTGAACTTTATGTGACCTTCTTCAGTCTGGAAATGTGAGGCAGCCGGTGTTCCTCACAAGATTACCAACACATCATGAATCTAGCAAAGTCTGCAACATCGCCAGCAGAAAATGCTTTTCCTGGAGCATTCAGTCCTTGGCTTCAGCTGCCAACCAGGGCCAGGAGAGCTGGGCTCTGGGTCATGGTCGAATGCCAGACGATGCTGTGGACAGTTTCCAGGTGGTCTCCAACAATGTGGATGTGGCCTTCAGGCATTTCTGAACCTGTCCTTGCTGCAACCCTTGAGACCCAAGACCCAGAAACTGGTCAAAGAGGTTTCCTTATCAAGCAAACACTGCCTACTCTGAGCTCTGATTTGCCAGCTCTAAGGCAAGAATGACCATCACCTGGACACTGGAGGAAGGCTCGAAGATGTCAAATGCACACCATTACCTGTAACAGTATTATTCTGCAATTCCTGCGATGTGCTGCCCTGATTTAAGGCCCAATCTGCTAAATGCTGGGTACACATCTAGCACAGGACAGTGGCATGCTCTTATCCTCATTATAAAATCTGTCTCCTTCCCACAGCAGGAAGATGACTCAGATGCTGAGCCTGAACACAGTATTTTGCAGATATTTGCAGAGTAACAAACTACTCAGAAGCGGTAACGAACACTGGGATCCTGGTGGACATTTTGCTGCCTGCTCATTGAGATTACAGGACATTTCACGACATTAAAATCACTCTGCTTCTTTAACATAACTCACAAACAAAACAAAGCCACCTCAGGTCAGTGTTTTAGTTATAAGTTGCTTAACAGCATGCAACATTTCTGCCAATGTTTCTAACAAGCAATTTGCTATTTTTTGCTGTTGTCTGAAATGCCAGAAGATTAACAATCTCTCTCCTGGGTCTGCAAAATCTCCTTTTACCACTGAAACTAATTATGCTGTTAACCACTAATGCTGCTGAAGGAGAGCTAATGAGTTGCTAGACAGTGGGCGTTTTATCTCCCATGCACAAAAAGCTACAGCTATACAATATGCAGCACCAACAGAAAACTTCTGCGGCAGCCACAGTCTGCCTAGCAAAAGAGAAAACCGTGGAGGAGGAAAAGCAACTGCTCCGGAACACCTCTCCTTGTCTCCATCACCTGCAATGCTCAGAAAAACAGCCGTGGAGATGTAGATGAAAGGATGCCCCATTGCTTTTACACCTCCAGGACATTGTCAGCCTTAATGAGTTAATATTGTTAAATCCTTCTGTGCTCATCAGCTGGGAAATAGTGTAGGAAAGGCACTTTCAAAGAGGGCCCTCCCAAGACAGCGTTTGTACATTCCCGTTTCCTCCAGCTGTCTGCTGCCTTTCCACGTCCCCCCAGGAGATGTGTCCTGCATCGTGCACTGCTGTCATTGCTGCTGGTTTTATCACTATCATCGCCATCATTTCTTAATATTAAAATCATAGAAGCAGCTTGGAGAGCTATTTACGATCCTGGACCCTTTCACGCTTCATGTTGCACAAACGTTGGAGATACCCTGCACTTGCCCCAGTCACCCTCCAGTGCAAACTGAGTAAACTCAGGGCTCTGCTGTACATTGTCCTACCTAAAAAAACTCTACATTCATCTCTAACGGGCTGATGGGCTGCACAACCACAGCCCACAGCAGAAGAGACCAGAAGAAGAGTCTGGAAGGAGGCAAGTGCATCATCTCCTCCATGAGGCTGACACAGTGGATATCCAGGGAAAACACTCATGATTTGGTTCACCCTCAGATGGGTACCTCTAGTAGGACAGGTCATATCTCCCCATCGCAGCGGCTTTTCGTGCATTAGACACATCTGGTGGGGTGGGAAGAATCCTGCGTGGGCTGTAGCAGAACCGAGCAGCACCCCACAACTTGGTTTTCCTGAATTGCAGCATCTGATGCTTGATGGTACCCAGTAGAACATGCGTCAAAACTCCCAGCTTGCTTTTCCTCTTCCAACACTAACCCACTCCTCAACAGCCTTGTTCATCAAGGCTATCCGTTGTCCCCAGGATATCTCAGGAACTAAATTAACACTGTACAGTGGAGCTCAGCAGTGAAAAATGACCACAGGTATTGGCGATACCACAGATTTTTCATTGGACCTTCCTCTCCAAGCAGCCAGTTCAAATTCTTCCTTTTCCCCACATCAGCACTGGTGAGGAAACGCTCCTGGGAGCAGACCCAGAGCTAGGGTACATCTCCAAGGCATCCAGCACAAATATTTGCAGTGGTAGACACCTAAAACTCTGATACCCTCTTTGTGTTCACTGCAGACTTAATACCTCTTGCTGGTCATGCCATGGCTCATGTTTATTGAATCCAATAGAAATAAATTCTCCTTGACCTCAGCAAAGCCAGGGCTTGGCTTGGGAGCAGAAGGAGACACGTTGGCTGCTGACCCTATGGTGGGCAAACCCCAAGCTAGGAGCTGGACAGACCCTGAAGCGAGCCCTAGCAGATCAGGATGCCCAGACATGCCTGCAAGCTTTCCAGCTGCTTTTCCATCCTCAAGCATGCTAAATCTGCATTCACACCTACACTTTATCAAACATCTTGCCTGTCCACACAGCAAGAGGCTTCCCTGCATGTCACCAGTTTTCGACCTACATATTCATGGTGTTAATTATTATGCTCAGCAAAAACAGCAGCTTTGCCATCATGGAACAGTCTCCACACTTCTCTGCCTTCCTGCTCAATTCACATAGCTCCTCCAAGTCCTCTGTGGCCAACTTGCTACGCTGTGCAGCCTTTCCCAGCTCCCCCAGTTTTGAGCTTAAGAACATTTTTATATTGCGTTCTTTGATGGATCATTCAAAGACTTCAATAACTGCATGTCAGGTTTTGTAACCTTTCCTGAGCACTGCCTACTGCTGTTGTTTACATCTGGGACTTTCAATTGCACGAAGGTTCCTTCATAAAAACATTAGTTCCTCACACTTGGGTTGAATTCATGGCTTGAAATTGTGTCTTTCCATGTGTTTGTATACATTTTCTATGTCTGCTATGGCCAGACAGCAGCTCTCTGCTTCCTGGAGAGAAATTGCTGCTTCAAAAACATCCCCTGCATAGTTACGATGAGTTCTGAAGGAAGAAAATAAAGTGTACAGTGCCACCAAGGTAGAAAAAAAGGAGGTCAAAGTGCTTCAGAGACTTGCACAACCCTGGAAAGCTTCTGGAAGTGGAGCTGGGAGTGGGGAGCAGTTGCAAGGTGGGTGCTGAGGGGAAAGTTGTTTTTTTCCCCTATTTTTGCCTTCTCCATTGCCTTCTCTGTGCCCACCACAGAACCGCAGGGTGCTTCTGCTCGGGAAAGGGGACTGGTCCCATCACAGGCCAACAAGCCAAACCAGGGAGCCGGAGGTCAGGGCATGCAGAGCCCCAGAGGACTGGAGCCCAAAGGTGAGCTCAAGTTACACATGTGCAGACACAAGGCAAATTCAGCATTTTAGGGAGCTCAGGAATAAGTGGCATTACCAATGTGGACTGACCCATCACAGATGCACCCTTGGGGTTTCACACCAGTGAGCTGGGACCTTGATTTATGTCATCTACCACTGTGAAGGTGTCTTGGGGCTCCTCAGCTTCCAAGATGCTGTATCTGATCCAGGGCAAAGAAAACAGCTTTCCTGTAGGAGGCAGGGGACATCCTTTATGGGCTGTTGTCTACCCTGGTCTGGAGCCTCTGGGCTTCCTTCTTCTCCACAGACCGTGAGGAGCCCAGAGCACTTTCCTCACTCAGGGCTCAACATCTGCATCTTCTGGGTGAGGTTTTAACCTGGGTCTGGCCCTCTTGCCTTGAACAACTCACCTTGAGGCAAGAGCAGCCAAAAGGCTCTTGGGTGTTGAAGGACAACAGGAGAAGATGGAGGAGAGCAGGGGTTAAATGTTCAGACACTTCATCTCTAACATCAAATCCCTTCCAGGACAAGAAGCCAAAAAATCATTTCAAACCAGCAGCTGTAAAGGTCACGAGGGAAACTGCAGTGTTGAAACAAAGTCTTCGGCAGAGCAGAGGAGCACACTGGGAGGAGCAGGTCAGCCGGCACCTCTTCACCCCTCAGCCAACCTAACACCACAGCCCTCGGCACGCCGGGGCTAAACCACCGGCGGTGACACGCTCGCGCCTTGCCTGGCCCCGTGTTGTCACTGGGAGCAAACTGAACACAACTGAGCACAGGTGTTGCACAGCCAGAGATGCTGGGAGTGGGAACTGCCTCCCTCGCCAAGCGTTCCCGCAGGCGGTGGACTTTGATGCCTCCACACAAACATCTTTCTTCTTGAGGAGCGCTAGCTGGAAAACAGGGTGTTTCTGGGAAAGGGAGCGGTGGTATGTGATGTGCCTCTTTGTTGTCCATATATTCACTGGTTTTTCCAGTAACAGCAAATATTCTGGGCCAGAGATGCCTGACCACATATGAAGAGTTTTAAGAGTCTATGATGGTGAGCAAACTCTGCCTGCACACGGACCTAAGCAAACCCTGATTGAACAAGGTGGAGAGAAAATCCAAACAAAACTCCTTTTTTTGCCTAGAAAGGTGTGTTTTGTTTTGTGTCTCCTCTCTGGAAAAAAACCCAGCGTATTAGTAGAAAAAAAAAGTAAACACCTGTGTTTTGCTCTTGCTGGCTAGACCCAAGACAGTTCAGCCCAGGAGTGCTGCTGCTGGGCCTCCTCGGGCTTGGGGCTGAGGCATCCCTTGCTCCTCTTTTCTCTCCAGCTCAAATTTTTAAGTCAAAATTCATCTCCCATGACATGATGCCATACGCCAAAGAAGAGCAGTGCATGAGGTAGCAGGGTAGGGACCAGTGGGGATGCACTGACGCCCTGAGATTTCATCCCCCCCAGCCCGCCTCCAAACCATTTTCTCCCAGCCAACACAGCCTCCCCTCTCCCCGTGCCTCTTTTCTTTCTTTCCTGAGTCCCAGAGCCGAGTTTTGGCACTTGGGCTGGGTTCCTCCCTGTTCTTGGGGAGTTCCACTCTATTTACTTTCCCATCATGTTTCGCCTTTAGCACATTCCTCCCAGCTCCAGCGCCTCACTTGCAAGACACCACATTTTTCAGATTGTTGCCATAAATCTGCAAATCGGCTGTTACAGTGAATATTGGGTGACCACATGCCTCTTCTGACCCAAGCCAGAGAGCATCAGGCTGACTGAGCCTGGATCAAACAAGGGGTTTAGGGGTTTTTTTTCCCGAGAATTTCATTTAACCAAGCAAATCCCTCCCCCGGGGTCACTGGGGACCTGTGTGCCACCCCGGGAGAGCCCCTCTGCAGCCTGAATGCAGCCTCTGTTGCAGCTCACACTGGCCCTGCTATGCGAGATGCCCAAGGTCCCTATTGTACGGGCACCCCTAGCCCGGAGGGGCACGGCCGTGCCACCCTGCCCATCTGAACCCCCTGCCGATGCACGCAGCCCCTGGTGCAGATGTGCACCGCTGTATGCGAGGCAGCGGGGCTGAAGCTCCCACAGAGCTGGGGGAGCAGTAATACCTAATTTTGGCAAAACCTGAGGCCGGAGTGGTGAGCCAGGGAAGTCATGGACACTGAAACTTCCTGTTTAAAAACTAATTCAGCTAATCAGTTTCTGATTCTGCCTTTCCTTCTCCTAAATTAATGCTCTGGGGCTACAGTGGCTTGTAGCCAGATTTTGTGGCAAAGCTGGGCTTGTCTGTTAAGAAGACTGTCCTTTCTGATCCACACCCTAAAGCAGCAAAAAAACCCCACCATTTTCCCAGCACCCACCAGCCTTTTATTCTGGTTTTCATGGGCATAGCACAGGGTACCTTGTTGTGGTTTAGCCCCAGCCAGCAACTCAGCACCACACAGCCGCTCGCTCACTCCCCCTACCCCGATGGGATGGGGGGGAGAATCGGAGGAGTAAGAGTGAGAAACACTCCTGGGTTGAGATAAGAACGGTTTAATAATTGAAACAAAATAAAGTACAATAGTAGTAGTAATAATAACAATATAATAATAACAATAATAATAATATACAAAGGAAGTGATGCACAATGCAATTGCTCACCACCCGCTGACCGATGCCCAGCCCGTCCCCAAGCAGCGATGACTGCCCCCCGGCCAACCCCCCCAGTTTCTATACTGCCCATGACACCATATGGTATGGAATAGCCCTTTGGCCAGTTTGGATCAACTATTCTGGCTGTGCCCCCTCCCAGTTTCTTGTGCACCTGGCAGAGCATGGGAAGCTGAAAAGCCCTTGACTAGCATAAGCAGTACTGAGCAACAACTAAACCATCAGCGTGTTATCAACATTCTTCTCATCCTAAATCCAAAACACAGCACTATGCCTGCTACTAGAAAGAAAATTAACTCTATCCCAGCCGAAACCAGGACACACCTGCAGTGGTGGGGGCAGCTGCAGAGCACGGGCAGGAGCACAGCCTGCAAGCACAATGAAGTCCCACGCTGGTGGGCTTGCAGTGAGCAATGAGGTGCTGGGCATTTGGTCACCACCGGCATGAGGTCTATGTCCTCTCTGGGAACCCAGCGTGGAGCCAGAGAGCAAGGCATTACACATGACCCCCTGGGGGGAGAGGCTCGCGATGTCCCTGGGCTATCAGGCATGGGCGAATACAACCTGATGGACAAGGCAAAGCAAACCCAGCACTACAAGCTGGTGCACTTACATGGCTTTTGCTGCTGACGTTTTTAAACCAATTGGTTTGTCAATGCACTGGAGAAACAAAATGGGGAAAAGGTAATTACGGAGGAGGTCAGCATCATATTAGGGATTGCTGCTGCTATTAGTGTTATCGCCCTCTTCCCTCTGAGCCTTATTAGGTGCTCACATGAGAATCAGAGTCTCCTGAAATGTCAGTGAGCACCAAGCACTTGAAAATCCAGCCCTGCGGGGCCCTGAAAATCTTGTTGATTACTTTAGACATTGTATGAACATGGGAAACTGCAGCAAGCCTGCCCTCGGGTGAGTCCTGGCCACGTACGACAGCAAGAAACAGGAAGCACAGGCAGGCAGGGTGGCGGGGAGCCGCGCTTTTCAGGCTTCTTCCTCTAAACCAGTTACGCTGGGAACATTGCACAGCAATCCTTGGTGCCAGGGGACAAATCCTGCCACTCACATTCAACCACGGCAGCTGAGTGACCGGTCCTGTTGCAGTGCAGCCGTTTCAGCAGACGTGGCACCAAGTTCCCCAGGAGCGCAGGTTTTCTGAGTACTGCCACAATGCTCTGCTCCTGTTGTTCAACAAGGGTTGCACACAGTGGCCAAACTCTTTGCCTGCTGGCAGCAGGGCATCGAGAAGGCAGATGGGCATCCTGCCATGTTTCCAGAGCAAATGTCCTCAAAACTGTGGTATTCCAGGGTTTGTATTTTGCTAAATGAATGTCCTCTGATGTGACACATCCTAGAAAATGTCCTTCCCTTCTCCTCATTCCTAGATCTCTCTTTGCCTCTCTCTTACCACTGCGTGAGCTCCTATTTTGGTGTATCTTCAGAGCAAGCTCCCATGTTCTCCATTTCAGGTAGGAGAAGAGACCTCCATGCGTCCTCATCCATACCCAAAGCTCTCCATCAGCCTGTTTTTCAGACATGAAAATAATAATGACCTGATTCCAAAGGAAAGCCAGATTTTCCCCACTTTTTCATGAAACCCAAGTGGCTGCAACTGCAGGAATAGCCCCCAAAACTCTGGAGCTGAGCAGGAGCTTTCCTAGAGGTGGGTC
Source organism: Pelecanus crispus (assembly GCF_030463565.1). NCBI lineage: Eukaryota > Metazoa > Chordata > Aves > Pelecaniformes > Pelecanidae > Pelecanus > Pelecanus crispus. Next base: position 70,066,773 of record NC_134648.1, read on the forward strand.
ACATTGCAGCAGGCAGGAATGGCTGGGTCTGGTTTTTATACTGGAAGTGTGTGGAGGTCCATTCAGAGAGCCAGTACAAGCCCAGGAGAGCTTTTGGTTCAAACAGCCAAAGAGCAGGACGGGGAGCAGACATGCTGGAAGGCAACTGGGCTTGTTCCCAGTCACGACACAGCTCTGCTCAACCAGGACTGGACAAGCAGTGTCAGATCTCCTGGTTTCCAGCCCAGGAACCTGTTCACAGTTAAGGCTTCTTCTGAACTTTCCCTCTTTGTGGGCTCCATGGCCATGGATAGCTGTTGACCTCTCCCCTCTGCAGGACATCGGTGGTTTCAGTTTTACAGAATTCCAAGACTGAGGTCCTTGCCGAGGCAGACACAGTGGGCTTGCTGTCTCTTGGGGAGTTATATTTGCTCTTCCTTTCCTTGCTGTTTTCCTTAACCTAAAATAAGATGTCCCAGACTGGAAAAAAAAAAAAAAAAGTGAGCTTGTTTTGCTCCCAGCATCTGGATAAACATATCACTTCCCAACCCTTAAATAGAGCTAATGGGATGAGCTGTGGGGAGCTCATTGAGATGCAGCAGCTTCAGAGGCTAACGAGAAATGCAGAGGTGATGTGGCCCTGTTTGCTTCCTCTATCTGCCTTGCCAGACCCACAAGAGAGTTCTGCTTGGCTATACCCCATGTTACAAGGCTTGAGAAATCAGCCCTTGCTCTTGCTCTCCCGCAGTGCTTCTCGTTATGAATACGTGGCTGTAATTAGCACAGCCCATGCCCGCTCAGAGCCCCTCCTTGGGGACAGCTGCTGGCTGGAGCCATCTATTTTTTCCCACCACAAAACAGCATTCGTGTGTGAACATGTTGTTTGCTGGGAGCTGAGCTCTGCCATGGCGAAAGGGCTTGGTGCTCCTCGTCCCCCATGAGCCAGGAGGAGGTCCGGGAAGGCTGGGCTTGCCTCAGAGGGAAACCAATGATCTGTTTTGGCCTTTTGACAGTGGAGGAGTTAATATTTTTTTGCTTGGATAGGCTTTGCTCTAATTCAGACCACCTCTCCCTGGATTAAATGAAATGTTTAAATGTTATCAAGCACAGATAGTGCTGAAATTACACCCTCTATCAGTTGCAGACAGGGCTGGCTGATTAGCCTTTCAGGTTTTGCATCAATTTAAGAACCAAAGATAGTGAGAGCAGGGTTGATATCTCTCAGAGACCCTTTCAGAAACATCCAGAGAATGAGCCCAGAGGAGATGAACCTCCATCAGCTCTCAAAGGTGGGCCAGGCAGAGAAGCAGCTCATTTGGCCTGGCTCAGTATCTCAGAAAAACCAAGAGGAGCCACATGCACCATTCTGTGCTGGAAATTCCCAGGACACAGGCAAGCCTCGCACCCCGGATCCTCCTGTGCATGAACAGCCCTTTTCTCTTGTGCCAGGAACGCTAGCAAAAGCATGCTTCAATCCATCAGGAGAGCGTGGCACATGAAGAGTCTGCTGAAATTTTGGCACAAGTCCTTCCTCAGCAGTGGGCACCTCAAGGCATCCGAGCAGCAAGGGGACATTTGCTCACAACGCTTGTTCTCGGCTGGGGAGGGCAGGGAAGATGCTCTCCTTGGGTTGCAGCCATGGCAGAAAATGGGGCAGCTGGTTTCTGTGAAATCCTGCATCCAGGTTTACTGTTCCTTTCTTCTCCCACCTCCAAACCATGACACGGGGAGTGGGTCCCTCTCCTCCCCTGCGACAGTCCAGATGTAGGGACTTGGCTAAAACTACTACCTCACACCACCAAAACCACGTATCTCCTACTACACGAGAAGACCTCAAAGTTACCTGTGCTGAGCAGTAGCAGAAGCCCACTACTTTATTTCCTCTACAATTTTGCTTCTGCCATCAAAGATACCTTTGGAGGAATCACAGCTCCGTCACCATGACTGACGTAGGGACAGAGCAGAAGGAAACCCTCGTCTGTGCATCAACGCCTGGCATCGTTCAGCCACGTCTCTCTGCTCTTTCCAGGTGACTTAATTTTGGTTGCTGCCTTATACCTTTTGGACTAATCCCCTTCAAAGCTGGCCTTGCAAAAATAACCTTGCCTTTGGAAAATGAGCCCATCTTCTTCTGCCCTCGTGAGCTCTATTTGGTCACCTTGCACCCTCCTTGGGAGCACGTGCCAGCTGGGTGGGGACCTCTGGCCGCTGACCGCCCGCTCTGCCTCCGGGCTTCTTGTTGACCCCAAGCCAATTTCCTGGAGAAGTTGCAAAGAAAAGCATGTTCAGCCCTTTGAAACTCCCTGCTCAGCCTCTCTCAGAAAGCAGATGTCACCAGAGCCAGAGACTGCCAGCCCAAAACACCTCAGCTGACAACTAAAAGACGTTTATGCTGCTGATGGGAAACAACCCTCTGAGTGAAGGAAGCCGCTGGGCAAGGGAGGGAGATTCAGCAAAACCAGAGTGAGTCAGCAGCCAAAACGGGAAGCGACGGCAATGACAGTGGGTGGGGGAGAGCTGATGGCCTGGGAGACACGAACAGCTGATCCAGGTGAAGCAGCGCTGGGCCGGAGAACGGCTGCAGGGATGCAGGAGCCGCTCGCAGAGCAGCTGCCCTGCAGCGGTGGGGCAGCCACAAGCTGTGCTCTATCTGGCTGAAGAGGAGAGGATTTTCTCTCCAACTCAATGATGAAAAAAAATGGTGTGGATTGAATGGGGTACAGGTTAAGCAGCTTACCACACCGCTTCTGATTTACCAATTATTTACCACTGGGATTTAAATAACCTGTTCAGGGCTGAACATGAAGGATGCCTGAATTGGGCTGACTCAGCTCAGCAGGTGAAAGCCTGGGAAGAACAAGCGTCGTTTCCTTCAGCTCCAGGGCAAAAGTATTTAAGGACAAGGATTTATCCAAGGAGAGTTCCACAGTGATCTCCAAACTGTCCTTGCTGGCTAGAAAGGAAACCATCCCACGCGTTACTGAGGATTGGGAGCCTTCAGTCCCTGGTCCACTCTATTTTTTAAAGGCAGAAGTGCCAAGGTTGTCCACCCCATTTCCTCCCCTCCCTCCCATACATACCTCTGTTGGTGGAGCTGTGTGAAATCCAAAGCCTTCACTACATCTATTGCAAAAACATCTGCAGCACAACATCTGCAACATCTGCATTGCGCACTAAACCAGCTGAGCTGTTCATTGCGGGTTTTTGCACTGCAGAGGTATCTAGAGGCCCAGAAATTGGTGTCCATCCATGCTGGACAAGATTGGCCTCTGCACTGAAGGCCTTGCTGCAGGCAAGGAGGAAAGAAGGACTAGAACCTCCATTTCCCAGAGGGAAACCAGGGGAGCCGCAAAAATATATGACCTCAGTCAGTTTATAGCAGAGCCCCCTTCCCCATGGTCCAATGAGCTTTTGTTGCATTTGATAAAGCTTCATGATGTTGTTTTAAAATAAAACAATCTTGTATTGGACATTTTATTTGTGCAGCAGCAGGCTGAAACTCTTGTCATTGCATAGTTTAAAAGCCAGGCTGTAAAAGCAGAGCGATACGTCCCTGATCATTAATGCATTTCCGAAAGGTGTTCTCACTTCTTTGCTTTGTTTTTCAGAGCCTCGTTGAGAAGAAGGCTTATGTGAGCAAACCTAAAATTAATCACCTGAGTGTCTTACAGATTTCCAGGTAACAAGGGGAACTGTGAATCGTCTTTGCAAGATGCACAGACCTCAAAGACTGTACCACTCCTCTCTCCTCCTGCCCTTTCCCTAGGTTTGTTGCACCAAAACTAGAGCAAACTTCACATCCTTACATGCAGGTAGAAACTGGGCAGCCTCTCATGGATGGGCAGCAACTTGCAAATATTAATACAATTCTACCTCTGAAGCAGGTTGTGGATGGCAGAACCTTTCCCATTGCTCTGCCCCATCGCCATTCCTCCTTGTCTGCTGCACTGTCAGGAAGCAACGATCCTTCCCGAGCAGCCAGGACACCCCAGAAAAGGTCCCAGAGCTGATGTGATAGACAGGAGCTAACAGCTTAGATTACCACCAGCACTACTAGCATCATTTCTGCAACCCAAGTAAGACATTTAGACATGCTAGACCTTGGGTTTAAGGGTGCGCAAAGCTGGAACCTAACACAGAGTGCAGATACACATTCATAAGTGCTGCCCACATCCTGGCTGAGGCAAAGAGTCGAGCTAGGGTGACAAGGAGGGTGAGAGGTTTAAAAATCAAGGATACATTGAATGTTGAGCAGGCTGGACATCAGGCTGCTCTGCCAGCAGGCTCAAAGTCAACAATTTTACCTATGGAAAAGAAACATCCCTGGTGAGATGTTTGCCTGGTGGAAAAACATGCCTGGTGAGAGAGACCTGCCTTAGACTCAGCTGATAGAGAATTACCAGCTACATACACTTCACCACTGCTTCCTTTGGGAATGAGTGAGGGATAAAAGGACATTTATTGCGTGAGCATGAGCGTTGGGGTGGGCTTGATCCAAATCTGTTGGAGTCCAGAGGCTTTTTCCATTGACTCGAACCAGACCCCAGTAATCCTTACTCGATTGCAAAGTCCTTAGGGCTACAGGGCAATCTTTGAGCTGATAGGAAAGGCTTTGCAAGCAGAGATTAATTTGTAAGAAGAACTGAGAGCTGGAGTTGTAAGACAGGGCCCTGACCCAGCATGGCAGGTTTCTTTCTTTGCTACCGTTCAATAGTCAGTTGAGCAATGGCTATGTTTCGCCCAGATACTGCTTTGAAAAACTGTAGAAAACTTGATCTACAGCTTGGCAAAGGGTGTGTCTGCTGCCTACCTGCATCAAAGACAGCATTTGCCTTCCAAAAGCATGGTCTGAATTCCCTGGGATTCAGGCTGGAATTTGCAATATCCTGCCTGCCAAGCTGCTGAGCACATATCCAGCTTTGCATGTGCTTTGATAAAAGAGGGAGGAGATCCCTCTGCCACATCTGATGTCTTTTGTTTCTCTGAGAACACCTTTTTTTGAGCCTTTTTTCCCATTTTGTCCAGCCCCTTCATCTTGGTGCTGTTTTCCACCCTGCCAGTTTTCCCACAGATGTAAATCTGTGCAGAGTGCTAGCAGATCTCCCAGATCCATCATGTTCACTTTCTCCCATGCAACTGGAAGCAATTAGAGTTCATCCTTTGCAGCCATTCAAGGAAATATTTGCAATATAAGGGTAACCACCTTGCCACACCTGGAACTTCTTCCACCCATCCTGGAGGCACGACAGAGTGTCCAGCCCACTTTGTAAACTTTTCCCTGCCCTGCTGGTTTTGCTGCCACAAACAGGCAAATCACTATTGCTCTCACTTCTTATAGCAACTCAAGTCCGGGCTGAGAAAAACAGTAATCAAATTGGAGCTCAAAAATGAAGGAGATGATAAAGTTATAAGCAAAAGGAAAATATTTCTGCAAGGTCAGCGATGTGCACCTACACTCTGCATAACGGCAACACACTGCCCAACCACCAGCCCATCCAACCTGGCCATGCAGGGTTTTAAACCAAAATGCAGAAGGATTGCCTTGCACACAAGGTGCTGCAGAGAGCATGGGTTCAGGGCTGGCACGAGCAGTGATCCCTTGCATTCGGCATCCCCCTTTTTGCAGAGTTGAACAGAGGTCAACTTTCAATCAGTGCCTCAAATGTCTTCATTACAGGCTACCTGAAGGCCCCGGGCTGGTGCTGCACAGCCTTGCCAGCTCCACGGGACACATTTGCCAGGAAGACTGCTGCAGGCTCGGTTTGTTTTGTCTGAACTGATAAGCCTGGGAGCGAGGAGATCAGCTTAAAGCGTTCCAGTTTGGAGGCCCATTTCTCATAAACTCCTAAAGCCCCTTCTCTTGCAGCCTAACCCAATCCAACACATTTGTTACTAGGCTAAGATCCAGCAAAGAGTTTTATTTTGAATGCCAACAGCAAATTTTTATGACCACAAAATAAACCTTGAAATACGATATGTTTAGATAAGCGATGGGAATGCTAAGAGACTCTCAGTGAATTGAATCAAGAGGTGTGAACAGCTCTGCTTAAAGGACATTCAAAAATAATGGCACCGGGGCTGTGCTGCAACTTCCAGGAGGAAACATGCTGGAGGCAACAGTCAGCAGACCATAATAACGCTGGTTTGAATTATGGCTCTGCAAAGACTAGCTATACAGGAGCAAGAGGAGATGGATTATGATCAGCCCTGAAGCAAGGACAAGGTCCCAGGGAGTTCAGACCCCAAAGACATGCCCCAAACCTGCCTCCCGAGGGCTTCTTCCAAAGCTACCAAGCTGCAAAACTGGTTGTATTGTGGCTGCCTCCTTTTGAGCAGGGAGAGAAATCTTCTTCCCCTGCATATCCATGTCAAAGTAGCCCTACGTATCCCAGTGCATTTTTTTTTCCAAGCATTGCGCTGAAGGGTTTTTCATGCTTCCAGATGAAATGCTTAGCCTACTCCAGTGTTTGACCAGCTCACCACCACTGCCCATGTCACTACTGTCAAGTTAGCCAGAGTTGGACAAGATCAGCTCCTGGGTGAACAACAGCTATCTGAAGGTAAAAATGAGGAGCAGAGATAGTTTCAGTCCCTGGATATCCACAAAGCATGCGCACTGTGCAGCCAGCTCGGGAGGGATATGATATATCTCAAACAGTGTGGATGGAACGTGCATGTGAGCTATATCCACAGCGGTCCTACCCAGGGCGCCTCAAAAGTCTGGGGTGGCCGCAGCATCAGTCTTCTTCTCTAGGTGCTATGTAGCCCAAGCATACCCAGACGTGTCGGGGATTTCTGGATGTACAGCAGCCCTCAGCAAAACTGCAGTGCTACTGTGGGTTCTCACTACTAATGCAAAACTCCACAAATACTAAAGATTATGGCTGAATATTTAGAAATGCTCAAAATCTGCCCAGAAGAGATTTCCTGGTGGAAATGGGAGACATTTGCACCACGTAGCCCCAGATGGAGCAATTCATGGGGAGGAAGAGCCTGCAGCCGTTTGCACAGTCAGGACATCACAGGCTCCTGATTTCCCATTGATGATGAATTCGGCCACCACAGCAGCACCCTGTGACGGTTCCCATCATCCTGATGAGCAACCACCCTGCCCTGGCAGGCAGGCAATGACCTGCCCTCAGGCAGACTTCTTGCCAGCTCAGAGCTGAACTGCAGCTGCGGCACAGACCCAAGCCCAAGTCATCATCGATTTGGAAACCCCAGGGAGCTGGGGATGTTGCAGCTCATGTCCTCAATCCTGTCCTGTCCTCCCCTCTCAGTGCTTTCTTCCCCTGGGGATTCAGAGTCGCCGTCTTAATCTTTGAAGCACCCCATGGTCAGGCTCCAGACCAGCTGGACACACCAGTAACAAGCTAAATTGGTTGCCAATGTGCTGCAAGAGGGGCAGAGCTCAGCTGTGCATTAGCAGTGCTTTCTCAGGGGGGTCATTGGCGATGGGGATGAACTCCTCCAGGAACCATCTCACACCTCCCCATCGCCTGCAAAGGGCATTTTTCTTACCTCGGGAAGGTAAAACAACACATTCTCAAATTAACAGAGATGAAACAACATGAGTGGCAGCTCATCTCACTCCCAGAGGAGAGGATAACACGACAAACACCCAGCAGATGCTGGCCACCTGGCTCCAGGCACCAATCACAGACACTCGAATGTGGTGCACCAGCCTGTGAAACGAAACCTGGGCTCTGACAGTCCGTGCTTTCCCTTAACATTGGCATTACCAAAGGTGTCGGGGGAACGGGACTCAGTGTTGCCTACCCTCAAACTGGGGTGCAAGTCTCATCATGGTTAATATTTTCATTAAAGCCCCAGATTCTGGAGTCAACATGATGATGGAGAGGCCTCCACTCTATATTTCAACCAAGTTTAGCCCCTGAAGCCTGCACTGAAGCTGGAGACACAGTTTCTTAAATATTTTAACAAATCCATATTTTGAAGTCAGGCCCAAGGGCGAGTTGGAAGCCACCCTAATGAGCTGTATTCAATCACCCGGGCCCCATAGACAGCTCCAAGACATATCAGGTATCCTGCTCTGGCAATGAGACCCTGCCTGGGTGTCCCGAGCCTTGTCTTAGCTTTCACTGTGAATTTTTCAAAGAATGAACCTGAGCCTGGGACTCCTCTCTATTTTTATCATGTTCCATCACTCCCAGCAAGAACCAGACAAACAACCCCAAGAAATGCCTCGGAAAGTCTGGAGGACAAAAATAAATGCCCAGACTGTGGTTAGAGGGGCTGAGCTTGGCCAAGCCAACCTGGGCTGGAAAACAAGCAAGCTGTTTTCTTTTAAAATAACTCCAGTGCCCAGAGAGGCAGAAACACCATCCTGCAGGATCGGGGTGGCAAGGATCCGTGAGGCGGGAGAGAAGAACAGGTCTGGACAACCCCAGCTTCAACATGCCCAGAGAGTGAAACTGCTGTAATCCCGGTGTTACATTAAACAGTGTCTTTCTCTCCCATTCTGCCTCCTCCTTTCCCTTCACTTCTCAGCCAAGCCTACATCTGAATGCACCAAAAATAGTCTCGGAAATCCTGTTTTCACCCAACTTCAGCCACCCATGGGCACGGCTGGGGAGCAGATGTGGGGCATGGTGGCTTTGTAGTAACGTAACCCAGAGAAGACCTGGGTTTAGCCTTCTGCATCACTGCGGAGTTTCTGTGCAGCCCTGGGCAGATGACCATGACAACGTCAGCCTTTGGAGCTCCTCTTCCCTCACGTGGAGATTGCAGCACCATCTCTTTGTCCACCTTATCACCCCAGTTGATGAAATTTTGCAGGTTGAAATAAATAAAATGGACATGAAAAAACCCAATAAAGTAAAACTTGTGATTTCTCCAGACCCAATGGAGGCAAAGAGTCACTCCACCAATGTCCTATGAGCCAATACATTGAATTAAGCGGTCCATGGCCAGAGCCGGGCTCAGGAAAGAAGAGACTCATGGACCTGTGCAGGGCATAGGGAGCTTTCCAGAAATAGCTTGATCCTTTCAGGGTAAGAAACCCAGGCATGTTGTTGGGATATAACCCAGGAGGAGATTTTCTAGAAACTGAAATCAAGAAACAGAGGAGAGAGGAGGCACCAACACCTCTTTAGCAGGGAAAAAAAGGAGCTCTAAGTTAGTAGGTACTAAGGTCCCTGCTAAATCCTCTGCTGAACACAGGTTTGATCTAGAGCTGTTCTAGTGAGGATGGAAAGTACCTTGAACAGGGATGGGGATGGCTGTACCAAGCAAGCTTCTACCTACCCGTAAATACTATCTTGCCTAGGACCCTGGATCATTTGGAGAACTTAGTAAAGGATCCAAGATGCTGGCTCTGGGTCCAAGCTACACCTCCAGCTGGCCTTGCTGGCAAAGCAAAACCCTCCTGCTCTTTGTCTACTATCAATAAAGATGCAGCCTACCTCAAGTCTTCTGTATTCTTGGTAGGTCTTAAGAAATTCATACAATCCTTAGTAGTCAAAATAATGAGATTGTCTTCTAATGTGAGATTTCCTTTGCAGGATAAAGTACACCTAAGGGCTGCTGATGTAATTCTCTCACACTAAGCTGATTAAATGCTGAGGAGTTAGAGCCTTTTATAATTTTATTACATTAGATTCCAGAGATGAAATGAATAGAAATGACCAGACACTGAAGGAGGCAGAAATCTGTGTCCGCAGATTTTAGAGACTATAAATTACATTCGGCCAATATAGCTAGGTGTCTGCAAGAACAAATCTAATAATAGAGTACCCGTCTGTTCAACAATATGGATAAACTTGGGCTATCGGTATTGTACAATATTAAAAGGAGAATTACAAGCAGGACCACAAAGAACAAGTAAAGGTCGTCGATCCCAAAGATTCATGCCATCCCTTTAAGGAAGATCAGCAGCCATTAGTACTGCTTAGCAACTGACTGCAGGATATTATTACCACCACTAATTATTTGTCATGAGAGATGAAGGTTTGCCGGGCTGGACAGAGGATGCGACATGATAAATCCATCATCCCTGCCCAAAAGGTCTGAGCTGGACCCAGCTGGACTGCATCTGTATATGGAACCCAGTAAAGTCCTAGATTTGGCTGAGTTTGGAGAGAGGTAAGGATTGCAGACTCCCCTGAAGAAGGCCAGATAACTCTCAAAATCAAGGCAAAACCAGCAAAATGCTTGAAGGTGCAAATCTAGATGTGGTGTTGACTTTGGGTGATCGACTTGTTTCTGCCATCCTGGCACAAAACCCTTCGTTTCACTAGGCTCTGGCTTAGACAAGTCAGCTGGGGACAGAGATTACAAATGAGGCATCTGCTTTTTGACCTCCTTCCCATTTTCCTTCACAAGGAAAGCTGGATTGATAAGTAGCTTCCAACCACATCTTTGTGCACACTCTTGGGTCATATTGGCCATATTGGCCACACGACCTGGTTTGCAGTTGCCCGACTGGATGATTTATGCAATTCATCAACAAAGCAGCCAGTGTGAGTCGGACGACCTAATGCACAATGTGAAATTCAAGGGATATTCATGCACCAATGCTTTACATTTTTCTCCGGGCACCGCCGTCAGCAAAATGCTCCAGTATTCAGATGGGGGTCCTATAAAAGGTCAAATTGAAATTTGCTTGCATATCTGAACAAATATTTGTGAACAATTTTCCCCATTATTCTCTAAGCTTTACATATGGCCCGTTCAGCTGAGAAGCGTGGCCCTTTTTAAAATATTGCTAGGGACTGCAATGACTTAAAAAATGCCTGAAAGCAATTAAGAAGCTGACTATTCAAATGTATTTTCTGCAAACAAAAGTTTATTTGCTATGTATAGATAAATGCTGTCAGTGGGCTAATTTGGAAGCATTGTTGATTACCCATTGTAATGAGACCTATTACATAATTAAAAGAGTTTTCTCCCAACTGCATTTTCCTGCTAATTAACATTTTATGCCATCTACAATGGACACTTTGGGCTGCATCAAAGACATTATTATGCAATTTTATCCTAAGAGCAGTCTATGAATTATTAATTAATATCAAATCTGTTGATTAAAGGGTAATTTGTAAGTAAGCCAGTCATAGCTAGGAACATGCTTTGCCCATAAGTATTCCCCTGAAACACGCTCCAAAATAATATGGACTAAACAAAAGGTAGAAACTGGGAGTGTGAAACATAGGAGCCTGGGATAATTTATGAGAACCTCTGATGTTTTTCCAGAAATTCCAGTTGTTGGTGTTTTAATTAAATAGCGTCTTCCAAAATGCTCTGTCATGTCCCAGCAGGATTCACGAAGTAAAAATGATAGAGCTCTTGCTCTTTGTGCAAGTCAAACAACAACAGAAACCTCCTGTACAAATTCACCACAACCTGGGAAGTTCAGATCAAAAAAATACCCAGGCTGGGGGTAGAAGCAGCAGATGTTGGTAGAGATTGGAGAATATCTACCAAAATGCTTTTGCTACAGCATCACCTTAAAAAATGAAATGTGAGCCGGACCGCAGCTGCAGTATGAATGTGGGGAGGGTTGCCTTCCTGCTGGTCACTTATACAAGTGCATTTGACTAAATATAGGTTCAATCAGTCAAACCAAGCTGTCGAACGGTTACTGGGCAAAGTCCTGGCTTACTGGGGTCGAGAGCAGGCTCCCTTCAACGGGAGCCAATTCATCATCTGAATTGCCCACCACAGGCGATAATCAATGCACATCAGGTCCCGTAACATCACATCCAGCCCAGCTGCACCCCCTGCGCCTCATCCGGAATGAATGGGGGCTCCGGAGGGCAGCGTTACCCGCTGGGCTTACCGAATTGCCGGCTGGGAGCCACAGTCACCCTTGAAAAGTCAAACCTTGGGGCTTCATCGAAGACCAGGCATCCCGTGGGACCAGAGCGGGAGGCTGGGGAGCGCCTGCCCTGCGCTGCTCAGCCACCATGAAGTCAGGGCTCATTAATCACACGCGCCGGGACACGGCATCGTCCTGGGTTTCAGAGATGAAGGCGCAGCCCGAAGCACCCTCCCCCAGCCATGGCATCTGCTCATTGCTGCGGCAGCCCGTTTCTGCTCTGTGCTCAGGCTTAAATTGACTGCAGCGCATCCTGAGGTCAGGATTGGTGGTAGAATAATAATAATAATAATAATAATAATAATAATAATAATAATAATAATAATAATAATAATAATAATAGTAATAGCAATTATAACAGCAACAACAATAAATATTTAATAATAATAATCACCCTGATTATATGCATGCTATAGCATAGCTGGAGATACCTGAAATGCACTCCATGCTCTACACAGATTGCATCTGTTCAGGGAGAGGCAACCAGACTGTTTTTTCTCCAGCAAATGCCTGTTGGGAAAAACTACTTGTAGCAGTCTTGTTTACCAACATGAGCAGGCTGCAGGAGTGCTGAGTGTTACCAGGATGGGAATGCTGCAATCAGGCTTCATGCTTTATTTATAATAGGGGAAGGGGAGAGGGAAGCACTGGGGGTGATGGTGGTGGTTGCAGTGTGGTATAGCCCCGACCCTGTGCAGTAGCTCATGAAGTGTCTCACACCCAACATGATCAGACTGGCATGTGACAGGTGAGAAAAATAGCAAAAATAGGTCATAAATAGAAAAATAGGTCAAGCAAACAGCCACGCTTCAGGTCTTGGATATCCGCAGATGTCTTGGATGGAAAGGAAGTTTCCAAAAGCTAAGGGGGGATCCATGACATCTCTCCCTCAAGATCAGCTCCAGCATATTCCCACCCCCAAAAAGGTGAAAATCTCCCAGATTCTTGGTTCAAGTACATCCCCAACCCCAAAGGTGAAGGTCCTCTCCCTTCTCATCACAACAGCCATTTGTATGGACTCACCCTCTGCAAGCCTGTGCCCGCACACAGCCTGGCTGGAGGCATGTTGTTAACTCCTGCGGTGTCCGGGAGCGGTAACGAAGCCCAGGACCAATTAGTCTTTGTCCTCCTCCCAAGAAAAATACACAGAGAAAGTAACTGTTGGAGTTCATAAGCCCTTGGATACAGCAGTGATTAATGAGAGCAGCTAACTATAGAGACCTGTAGGAAGATACAGCTATGTTTACATCAGCCATTTTCATTATGTTTTTCTCATTTTGACTTCTCCCATTATTCTGGAAGATGTAATGAAGAGCTCCTTCAGTTATGCAAAAATGAAACCAGACAGTTCCTGAGGCTTATGGCTCATAGAGAGGATCTGGAAGGCTTTTTGTTACAAGGCTGGGTAATTTTGAAGGCAGACTAAAGGAAGGGGGTGATCACATCATTTCTTTACATTTTATGTAGTCATATCACCTTCAGCAAGTAGTTTTGCACTTCGGATTAGCTGACAGGTCCTATCTCAAGTGAAAACTCCAGTGCAGAAGGTATCGGTGATAGCAGGTCTCCCAGGTTTGGGTGCTTTTCTTTGGTCCCCAGCACTTACAGCCCTGCTGTACCACAAAAACAAGGAGGTGCTCCCCAAAACCGAAGGGACATTCCTCTGTACCGCCCAGTGCCACACCAGCACTTGTGGTTTCTCCATGGGCATGGCACCATTTGGAGCCATGTGAAGAAGACATCGTCTTTTCTAAGACATTTCTGGCCATCAGGACTGCACAGGGGAGCATGGAAATATTGAGTGGAAGCAACCAAAGGCTCAAACAGTGGAAAAAGAGCCCCTTCATTGCTATTTTTCTCAGATTTTAAAAGCAGTGTCTCACCTGGCTAATTTCTGCTCTTTAACTACAAGAAGGTGGAGAGTATCGAGATCGCCCATTCACCACCCAGCGTTACTCCAGCCTCAGCACTTCCACTCCTCGCCGATCGTTCTCGCAGTGAGACCAACCCATTCATTTTTAAAGCCATGAAAACATAGACAACAGCCACCTCTCCCATCCTGGTAAGCTCTCCGGGCGGTTAAAGCCATGCCATATTTCCTGCTTCTACCAGACTAGGCTGTGGACTTTTTGACCCTGGCTTTTGGCAGAAAGCCAGACCATCCTATGGACTACAGCCTTTTGGGGTTTTTTTAAATAAATGTTTCACATATGAGAGCTTATAAATATCCAAGCAATTTACTGCAGATTTACCACTGTCCATTTTTCTGATCTCAGCACTGGTGCCCCAAGTTCAGCCCCAATCTAAATTAATACACAGCAGTAGCTTTGCATGTCAATTAGAGGGAGAAGGTTATTTTCTGGCCCGACCTCTGAGATCAAGTGCTAATGCGCTACAGAAAAATGCAGTGATCTATCATACAAACTCCAGCAAGGACCACTTTTTCCTACGAGAAGGGCTTGCAATAACTTACTCGACACCATCAGTCATTTCTTGGCCTTCCTCTCGGGGACATTCACAGCATTACGTCCAAGTGCTGCAGGACCAGGAGTATTCAGCCCCAGACACTGATTGAACACAACACCTTATTATTCATTTTATGGCAGTAGCTTCGTACCTGGGTCATGGAGCAAGACCCAGCCGTGGAGAACAGCAGACTTTGTCCCTGGAGACTTTGCGATTTGAGGATACGCTGTGTTTTGATGGTGGTGCAGTAAACACTCCTCCCTACGGAGGGGTCGCTGCAAAGGGCAGCTGTAAAGGAAGGAAAAGTGAACTGGTAACAAATTATGTCTGGAAGCAGTCAAAAAGCAATGTTCTTAAGCCATTCCACTGCCTCATGTCTTGTGTATTGGAAATCACAGTCTAATCTGTTTTCATGCACAGACCAAGTTGGGAAGCAACATCAAATGATCCCTGAGGCCAAAGAGATGAAGCTGTGTCCCCAAAGAATGAGCTACCCATGGGGACACAAGATGAACACCACTACCACCTCCTCCTCTTCCTCCCTAAGCCCCAAACGCTGCTCTGGCCCCATGGCTTAGCAAAGGCCTGTGGCTCTGCTCTCCTGCGTCATTGCAGCCCCTTGTCTCACTGGTGAGCCCAAGCCCATGCCCATGCATGGTCAGGACAGGCAGCAGCTGTCACCCAGAGCAAGAGATGCCACCGTCAGCCTCCCCTGAGACATCAAACAGTCCCTGCCCTGGTCCCACGCCAGGCTGTCTGTACATCCTGGGCTGCAATAGCAACACACATGGGGGATTTGTCCCTGCCTTCATGGGTCAGGAGCTGGCTTGCTGGCAAGCTGTGGCTGGGCTCACTAGAGGCCAGGACGAGCACAGCTGTGCGGGTGTCCCATAGCTGCAGGCAAGAGCTTCCAAAAGACCTCCTGGAGCCTAGCATGGCTCAGGATATTCTTTCAAAGGGAATATTGGAGGGCAAAAATGAAAGAAAAAAAAAAAAAAAGAATCCTAATTTTCTCCCATAATGACCTTTGCTTTCCTGCTCTTTCCCTCCTTCCCTCCTCCTTTCTTAGAGGGAAGCTTTTAGGCTGGGAACAGGTGAAGAGCTAGAAAGTCTTCCCCTCAGCACAATACCCAACACTGAGAACTGATGGCATCCTGTCCCTGTGGGTAACAGGAGCTGGGAAGGATGCCAAAAACCTGGGAAATATTTCCAAATACATGCTGCATGGTGCAATCTGTGCATCCCCAAAGTAAAACAAATCTGCTCATCAGAGATGCTCCTGGGAAAGCAGCGGTGGGAGGTGGTTTGCGTGGGAGGAAGCACCTCTCTGGACAGAATGGTCCCTAACGCCACTGCAGCTGTGGAAAGGCAGCACATGCCCCTTCATTTTCAGGAGCAAAGCACCATCCCAGGTGCCCTTCAGGGTGGCTCAGAGCCTTGTTTGCCTTTTTTCCCCAATTGCATATTCATCTGCTTAGTTTGTAAATCCCTGGAGCCTCATTTGTCCAATTAGTGCTTGCTGAGTCTCTTGCTACTGGCAAATAATAGGCTCTTGCATGTGCTATTGCATTACCCAAAAGAAAATTACTTGGCAGCTAAGAACCGAGGTGTCTTAGTGCCACGAGGAATTGAAGGGAGGAGATGCAGCTCCTGCACCTTAACTGGCCCTGACATAAGCCCTGCGCGGATGGAAGGGCTCAGCCTCAGCCCTTGCAGGGATGTGAGGTCACTTCAGTGATGTTTTGGCATTCTGGGAACTGGGATTTGAGAAGAACTTGCCCAATCCATCCATATCCAACAGCTTTGCAAACAAACCACTTTAACTTCATGTCTTTTAGCCTTCACGTTACAGGCACTGTAGCATCCCACAGCTCCTTAACAGCATTTCTTGCTTTGCTCCCCATTACAGCTTACTGTTGGTGAAAGTTAATCTGGGAGCCTCCCCTTTTCTCCCCCTCTTCTCCTTTTGCAGAAGAATAAATCATTTGAGTGGGCTAAAAAGATTCCCAAGCATTTGAAGAATGAGAATATGTTTTTAAAAAAAAAAAAGATTTTTTTTTTTCCCTTCCTTCTACTGGTGCAGTTAATCACTCAGTGAGAGGGCTGTTAACACCACCAACACCCAGTCCCCTCCAGCCCACTGAACAGGCGGCTGTTCCCTGTCTGCCAAACGTAACGTTAGCATGAGACCAGTGAAAATCAAATTAAACCCTAGCAGACTGCCCCGATTCAACTTGAGCAAATGATCCCACTTACCTAAATCACTCCAAATCTGGTCCATGCATTTCTGGGTACCCCTTGCGGCAGAACTGAACGTACCAACATCAATGTTGGAAACATGGGTGGAAATTAAGCAGCAGACCTTGACAGCTTGGGGCTGGGGTACCTAACATGGCAGTGGGACATCTTGCTGGAGACCCATCGCTTGGTTTGTTGGGGGAAAAAATGGGAGGGGGCAAAGATGCAAGACGCAAGAGCAAAGAGGGATGTAACTAATGAAATCACCCATGCTGCAATGTAGCAGGACCACAGAGCTCAGGTTTTCTTTCCTCTAGCCTGACATTTAGGCTAGACATATATATTCCTTGACAGAGGTTTGTGAGCAATTTGACCCACCCTAATTCTTCAGCCCCAGCTGGAAGAGAGCCGCACACCGGAAATCAATCTGCCTTGCCTCAACTTCTTGTCCAGCTGCATGCAGTTCCTTAGGAAGAGGTAAGTGTGTCCTTCTCTGATTTATCATACAACTTTAATAAGAGCATTTTACAGTTTAGGTCATATCCTTTCATGAGTCTCATTATTTTAGACTCGTTTTATAGCAACAAAAATGTGCCATAAAAGTGTCTTTCTCCAGCGGAGTCAACTAGCCCTTCAGTTTAAGCCCCCCTCGTGACTCGGAAAGAGGGAATTTTGTTTGTCAGTGTTGAATAAGACACCCAGATGACAATATAAGTGCCTAAAAAGGTGTGTAAAGTAATTGCTGCTGCAGTTGGAATCTATTGAGTGTGGCTGTAACATCACTCACTCTCCCGGGAGGGGTTTGGATGTGCTGTCTATTTACAGCTTGCCAAATCCTGCCCCTGGAAAAGGCTTTATGCCCACTGGGCTGTTCTTCCCTTGGCTCAATTTTGGCTTTTCAGAGGGGTAAAGGAGAGCAGAGCTGGGCTTGGATCTGCTGGAAGACTGTCTGTCCACAGGCCAGCTTGGTATCAAGCAAATTCAAAGCTCCATCAGACTTTAGTGGGCATTGGGTCAAACCCTTAGTTCTTCTCCAACTAAAACAACATTAGACCTGGAAATAAGCCCAAATCAGAAATACTTGCCCAAATTTCAGAATAAGCTGAGTCTGAACCCAGTTCCTAAAACCTGGAGTTCAAACTAAAGCAGGGATTGGCCTGAGTATAAACTCCTGATCTAAACCCACCTGGGTTTTAGGGACAGCTTGACACATAGCTAACCCCACTATGTGGCCACCTTGCTAGATAAAAACAAGACGGAAAGTCAAACCATCCTTACTTGGCCTTTACAGACGGCCAATGACTTCCTTTTCCCCACATCGCTGCCTTAGCTGTTCCTCTCCAAACAGACCAAGTACTGCAGACTGAAACCAAAACCAAACTGAAATTCGCTTCCCCGCAGACCTAGGGGAAAATCAGCACATCAGCAGTGTTGACAAAGTCCAGATATTCAGACTCAGCCTTCCACCTTGACTTATTTCTGCTAAAATCTGTGCATCCCCAGTGTTTCTCTACCTGTATGACCATGCTTTGTGCTCTCCAGATGAGTTTAGTAGGGTCTACTGCCTAACCTTAAACTAAGTAAGTTTAAATCTGGGCTTCCAAATGTTGGGGTTCTCATTAAAAGAGGACTTTGATTTGGGACAGCAAAGTTTGGATACGACAGAGGTGTTCCCCATCATTTTTTGCTCTCTGCTGAGGCAGGGTAACAGCCCTGACCAGTTCTGCACTGGTAGAAGCAGCACGTCATTGTACATGAGATATCTGACCCTACATCTCTTAAAATGGGTGGGACACTAATGAAGGGAGGGAGGAAAAAACCACATACCACCTTGAGTGGAGCTGGATTAGGAAGCTGCGGAGGACTGGAGGACACAAAGAGGTGAGCCAAAGCCTCCAGAAGAGCAAATCTGCAGGAGGCCCATGGGTGCAGCCCCCAGGCTTCCACCCCAGCACCAAGCCCCATCCTCCTCCATCCAGGACACCACCACAGCTCACCAGCATGTCGCAGACATTTCAGGAGACCTTTCTGCCGTGACGCAGGATTGCACACTGGGGTGGCCAAGGAAAGATGTGGGACCTTTCAAGCAGGAGACCATGGTGTGAGATGGGGACAACCATTTTGAAAACATGTTTCCAGCTGGACAGACAGAGAGGAAACAGCTCTAAATTTAAAAAGACATCCCAAATTAGCAAACCTGAACTGAGCCAGACTGAAAGATTAAATAAAGTAAGAGAAAGGCTGACAGCGTCTGTTAACCTGCTGAGGGTAGAGTAAATATTTGCATGCAAGGTCTATTTTGCTCTTCCAGCACACATCCCCCTGTCAGCACATAAGCCAGGAGATTTCGCCACTCAGATGTGCTCAGAGGTCTGCCTTCCCCACAAGGACTTTACGTGGATCCTGTCTCCTTCTTTTCTTTGCCTTACTCCAGAAATAAGTGGAGACCCACCTGCAAAGGACACATTTCCTCAATTTTCTGCACCCCAGACTGAGGTGGGGTGCAGGGATCAGCATGGACAGGACGAACTATGGGCCACCCGTGTCGACATGGCTAATGGGGCCAGCGAGCCATGGGCTGAGCCCTCCCTGTCCACCCACGGATCTTGCCCAGCCAGGAAGTATTTGGTCTTCTCTATCCCACTCATTCAAAGATCCCTTTGCAAACAGAAGATGAAACCCACAGGAAGGTGTATTTTTTCCATCACATTTAAAGTTCCACATCTTCTTTCTTTCTCATAAGCACAAAAGCTGGAAATCTGCGTTTCTAGTCAACCGCCACTCAAAACTCTCCAGCAAGCAGCTGGAGCTGCCCTCCAGCAAGGGCTCCCCTTTAATTAAAAAGCAGCTGAGCTCATAATAGACATAACTTTTACGTAGCTCTACATGATTTTCCTTCCTAGGACTAGAGCCACCAGTCCCGGGCTGCACCTACCTTGGAGAGGCTGCAGATGTTGTCCTCTATCCTGGATGAGCTTCCTCCACCTTCTGTAAGGGGAACTGTAGAGCAGAGACTGGAGAGGAGTTAAGCAGAGATTTATGGACTGATTTTTGCCTACTGAAAACGCAGCTGGAGGAATATCTGGCATTAACGCACTTTTAAAAGCACTAGATGTTTTTATTCAGGATCCTGCTGTGTTTCCTGGGAGCATCACCAGGAGTGGCAGGGCTTGTCCAAGCTGGCACTGACCCCTTGATGGGGGTCTCATTTGGCCGCGCAGCGAACACCCTGGCATGAAAGTCATTTAGACTTTCAGTCACTGTCATGACACAGTGAATGCGGCAAACAGGAGCGATCTCTGGCCCCAGGGAATGAAAACATACAGCTAGGTCATGGCTACCCTGCCTGGATCTGGTCCTGGAGCTGGTTTTGCAGATGCTGGGTGAAACATCATCCTTGATCTGACACAGATAAAGCTATCAGAGATGGCCACTCACCTGTATTTAAAAGATGCTGCCTATGACAACTGGTGTTTAAAGGTCCTTGCTCCACGACGGGACTAAGACAACTTTTCCCAGGCAGTGGGAAATGCCCCACTATTGCTTTTGCAGACAGAAAGGAGAAGCTCTGCTTTATTTCTGTAGTCACACAGTAGGGAAAACAGGCAATAAAAAATTCCCGTATGAACTAAGGGGGTATACGTACATTCACTCCCAAATACTCTCCCTTCAGCAAAAACCAAGGCGTCTGCCTTTGAACCGCACACTCAGCATCACACGGCAATTATTCTTTATGAGCCTAAAGAGGAACCGAGTGAGTCACGGCTCCATTGCGGAGTCGGTTTTGCACTATTTTGCAAATATTTGCTCTTGAGCAATACCGTTACTTTTGTTGTGCCTGCAGACCGGCTCCTTTGTGGAAGGTGTCTCATTGCGTGCAAAGAGGTAGCTGCTAAACTGAGAGATAGAAAAGACCTCGGCAAGCGAGCGTGCGCCTGTGGAGCGTGGTCCAGGCCATGCTGCGCTGGCCGCTCTGCGCTTGCAAATCACGTGCTGCATCCTGGCACGAAGCACCAAGGAGCAAAACTCCTGAGAGCTGCTGCTCTCCCTCCGGAGAGCCTCTTCCAGCTCAAGCTTTTAATTAGGTGGGTTAAACACTGTTGTCTCTGCAGCCAGTATGTCCCCCGTCCGTGGCAAATTGCTTTGAGGAATTAAAAAAAAATCATCCAGTTTGTGCTAAGAACAGAGAGAGCCTGTTCCTAACGCCGCATTAAAACACTTAGCTTAGTGTTGTAACAGGTTTTTCAAAGGTTTCTGGCTCTGGTAAAATATTTTAATAACACTGATAATATTTATCATGTGGTTAGGGATGTTTGGGCTAGAACAAGCCGTAACTCCAGCTGGCAGAAACCCCAGGAGCCAAATAACTCCCCTCTCTCAACTGCGAGCTGACATCCCTCATTTGCACGCTCCCCAGACTGTCCCCAGTGATGGGGAGCAGCACTAAGCCCTTTGGGAAAAGCTTTTTTAATGACCTAAATGACTTAGGCACATAATGCCACATAAAGCCAGGGAGGCTTAAAGCCAGATGTTTTAAAGCGATTCCAGCGTGGATCGAAGCAAACATTCCCATGAGGGTTTGAACTGAGCCCTGGGGAATTACCCAGCAGGAAAAAGTGTGACAGCTCCCAGGGCATCACCCTGGGATGGGCACTGAGTGGGGCAGAGAGGAGGTGCCGGGTTCAGAGAAGCCATCGTGGCCACTGGATGCCACCACCCAACTCGCCGAGAGTGGGTGCTCCTGCTCCAGGGGCTGCAGTGATTTCCTAGACCTCTTATCCTGCCAGAACCTTGCCCAAAAGCCTTATATTAATCAATTCTTTATTAAGACAACTATTTCTACTCCCTCGGAGATGTCACTCAAATGGTAGCAGTGCTTGTTGGAACGTGCGGCTTGCCGGTGGGAAGCAGGGGTTTAGGTAAACAGGATATTCCCTGCGGGAAGCACTTCCATCTACATCCCCCAGCAGGCAGGAAAGAGGCAAATTCCTGGAGCAGAGCATTTTCCACTCACAGATAGAAAGAGGTGGACAGAGCCCCCGGCTATTCTTTTCCTGTTATGTGAGCAAAGTTTTAGGTGGGTTTCTTTTTTTTTTTTTCCCCCATTTCTCTCCAACATTCCAGATTTATTTAGTTGATTTAGTCGAACATCTGAGTCTGCCACACCTATTTATTGGGGTTTTCACCCTGGCTTCAGGATGTGTGGGGTGTATACGTCTGCTGGTGCACATGCATCAGCCCAAGATGATTTTTACATGGCTTGAAAAGTGCTCACTGCTTAGAAAGGACTCCCAGGAAAGACATCAGCATAGCTCCATGTGGTGGAGGAAATAACATCGAATAGAAAACTGTCAGCTGAAATCCCAGGTTTCATAAACAACTATGCATACATCCCCCTTTTTTTCCATACCATTAGTTAGGGATTCACTCATAGGGCATAAACAGCATCAGGTAGCTGTGTGCAAATCTGTTCACTTGCCTTCTTCACCTGTAGTTCTAATTTGTAATTACTAATTGCTGCCGGGGCCCTGAGCCTAAAACAGAAAGCTTGATACAAGCACAGAGCATCGCCCAAGGCTCCTGCTAGAACCATCCCAGCCTCTCCACCGCCAGCTCTCCGGGGCAATCAAGGCTGGTGGTGCTACTCCTGACCCTCATGGGACTGCAGGAGATAAACCAAGGGGAGAGGTCAGGTCTACAACCAGGTCTCCTGCAAGGTGCTGCAGCGTCTTAACCATATCGTGCTACTCAGGAGACTGTGCACGGTATAATTAAGCTGTAAGACAATCAGGAGAACGTGCTTATTAGGAAATGATGACACTCCCAGCATGTCAGCTGTTGTAGGCCTGCCCAGGGGGACCCAAATCCCTTGGGAAGGAGATTAACAGCTGATAAACAGTCTGGCTGTGGTCTATCTTTTTGCATGGTAACTGAGCCAGGAGGGGATAGAGAGGGGAACTGGGGGGCTGAGGGCAGAAGGATGCGACGTTTGCTATCCCATTTAGCCGTGTGTGATGCACTTGAAACAACATCTCCTGGAGCAACACATGGTGAAGCCTGGATTAAACAACCGACTTTTTTTTTTTAACTCTAAAAGTAGGAACATTCCACAATGGATTATAGGACTTCAACAAGCATGTATCCAGCAGTGTCTATGGAGGGAATGGATTCAGCTGGAAGGGGAGGGATGGGAGGTTGAGTACTGGGAATTAGAGCCTCTGCTGGTGTAAAATTGGCTTTGCTGGAGCTGTGCTGATTTATCACAGCTCAAAATCTGAGCTGAGGTGGGAAGGAGCAGCCAGCAGAGATGCATGGAAAAATTTCTCTGCTAGAGGGTGGTGCAGATTTGAAGCAAGGGCTCAGGGTAGCATCTCCCTCCCTGGGGGGTTTCAGGGCTTGGCTAGACAACAGCAACCAGCAAAATCCCATTTTGAGGAGCAGGTTGGATAGGAGATCCCCCAGATGTCCCTCCCCACCAGCACTGGTGTGATCCATGAGTGTGTGTGCGCGGTCCGCTCTTGAAGGACACAACACAGTGTGACTTCTTCCCCGTTAGTTTGTCCCCAGCTGTCCCACAGCACCAACCCGATATGGTGGTACAATTCTGATGCACATGAAAAACCCTGACTGGGAATGGCCTGTCAACACATCTAGACCAGCAAGCCATCCTGGGTCTCCCTGTTGTCAGGTCCAACTGTGTCAACTGTCCCCTTGTCAAGGCAGAGATGCCCATGGTCCTTCACCAAGCCCTGGTGTGACCACTGACCCTTGAATCCTACATAAATTAGTATCAAAAACAAGCCCAACAACAAGCTGACGGGTGGTACAAAGCACACCGAGGGGCTTTCAACCCACTTCCAGTGGGGCTGGGGTCCCATGGGCTGGGCACCAAAAAAGCCCGGCACAGCCGGGGTTTGCAGATACTTGGCATCTGCAGCTGGGGAATAGCTTCAGAAAAGCTCGTGGCTGCTGTGCAGCAGCACTCCCCACCCTCTGGGCTGAGCTTTTTGGAAGGCAGAGCTCCCCAGCCAGTGCCCGAGGCTGCAATATTGAAAGGAATCTGGAGCAGCACTGAATTTCACTGGGATCTGAGCCCCAGTCCCCTCAGGTCCCTTTCCAAACCCCCAGCCAGTAGAAGCAAACGCAGCCCTGGGAGAGCAGCAACACTTTATCAGCAGCAACACACACACCTCATAGATTGGTGCTGGCCCTCCATCTCCACATGCCTCAAAATATGCTGCTCCGAGGGCAGCCAGCTCCAGCAAGACACCCCTCCACCACAGGCTCTTCTACCAACTGACCTGCTGCTGCTAATTATCCTCGATATTAGAGCTGTCAAGAGCTCGTAAGCCTGTAATTAGAAGCAGAAAGAGGAGATGGATAGGTGGCAGGGGGAAGACTGGAAAGCATGAAATGCTGCAGGTCAGTGGGCAGGCTGGAGAACATGTGCAGCAAGAGACCTCCATGGGCATTGTTAATCTGGATCCTTTAATTGGGAGTTTGGAAGAAGCCTTTTCCATCTGTCTTCAAAGAGGGAGGGCCAGAGCTGCCCCAAGGAAGCTGGAGAAGGATGACTGCCGGAGCCTGTGAAGCTGGCATCAGCTCTCTTGCAATGATTTCCATCTTCCCTTGCTGCCAGCAGCCTCCTGGATGAGGGACACACATCGCAACATGTCCCTGGCCTCTTCCCTCTCCCATGCTTGCTCAGCCCAGCAGCCCCAGGGGAGGATGAATTTCCATTACTGCTTTCAAGTCTTGCTGCTGGTTATTGCTTACCGCTGTATCAGCCATCAAAGTTCCCATGAAAACAGTGAATAGGACACAAATTGCAAATTAGGCTTTAATTAGAAGCTGGCACCTGCTTTCTGACCAAGAAATACAATGAAGACGTCTCGATGTTGCTATGGCAGTCCAGAAACATAGATTTCTGTTTCAGGACTCTTTGAAGACAAATTTACTCAGCACTATAAACTTGTATGCCAAAGTGATTAACACTTTAATGCTAATATCAAGCTGGACCAGTTACACACATTTTATTCATTAGAAGGCATCATTTTTCAACTGTGTCTTATCAGTATGTAAATGAGATTTTGACTCGGTCGTTGTCTGCTCCCAAAAGCACAGCCAAAGTGAATTCAATTAATGCGATTTACATCCCAATGTGACACGCGAGGCTGTGCGGGGCTTGATAAGGCAGCCAGATGGGAGCTGGGCTCCAGGCATCACCATGCCATCGCCCTCCATCTCCTCCCGGCTCCCCATCTTTGCTGGGCACCCCCAAAACAGACCCCTGACCAACCCCAACCAAAACCTGATTCTCCTCCCACCTTGATGCTCCTGCTGGCATGGCACATCCCATCTCCTGCCACCACCCTGCTGCTGGAGCCATTGAGATGGCACTGAAGCCACTGGTGCCAGCACAGCATCATGCTGGGGTAGATGAGGACAAACTCCAGCCTTTCTTCACAGCTGGACTCGATGATCTTAAAGATCTTTTCCAACCTAAATGATTCCATGATTCTAAATGATTCTATGAGTCTTCTCAGCTCAGGCAAGCCCTGCAGATGTGCAAAACAGCTGGTTAAGCAGCTTCCACTGCAAGGACAGACCCACAGGAGATCCTGGCTCCCCCCTTAAAAATCCCTCTAGCTTTTCCCTGATTTGGGCCAAAATCCTGATCCTGCTTATTATGCCAGGGCCAGGCTGGAGGAAGCCTGCTGCTTTCAGTGCTACATCAGGCACCAGCCATAGATTTCGGTGTAAACACTGATGTAGGATGATGTACACAGGCTCAGGCCCTCCTCAGCTGGGCTAAGGGGAAGAAGGACACTTATTCTCCCGCCCCCCATGCTGTACAGCACTTTGCACATCGTCATTTTAGCCAGAAACCTGAGTTTTTTCTCATAGCTTGAGATTTTTCTATGGGCCCCATGGCTCTTGACATTTATTTGGCCAGAGCTGGCTCAGAGGCAGGGAAAGCACAGGCAATCCCCTCCTAGGAATGGCCGCATGGACATTTTGCCAGTGCCTGGTGAAAATGGGATGTGGTTGGGTCTAAAAGTCACCCCAAAACCCCTAAAAACAAGGCTCAGTGCCTGTTCTTAATGCACAATGTAGTAATTTGCCCAAAATAGCTACTGATATATGTGGTATATGCAAGGCCACATACCCAAGAGCATGGGAGGAAAAAAAAAAAGAAAAGAGCCTTTTCCTTAAGTGACTGAGCTTCATCTGAAAATTAAATAGGTGTTTCTGCCCCTGCTCATGCCAGGACACTGCCCAGATGTTGCGTGGAGG
Source organism: Pelecanus crispus (assembly GCF_030463565.1). Taxonomy (NCBI): domain Eukaryota; kingdom Metazoa; phylum Chordata; class Aves; order Pelecaniformes; family Pelecanidae; genus Pelecanus; species Pelecanus crispus. The sequence continues at coordinate 70,092,589 of NC_134648.1, forward strand.
CACCTCCTTGGCTGGAGGTTCGGGTGAGAGGCCGAAAGTCATCATTACGCTACTCGCCAGGCCAATTTGTGCACAGTGTAATAAATTTTCTTCTGAAGGAATGAGCTCTTGCTAACATTTCCGAAGCAGGCAGTATTTATTGCTTTGTTTATGCAATGCTGCTTGTATCCAGGTAAATCACTGATGCCTCTCCCCACCCCAAAGTTTGCCCCGACCCTGATCTGCACTTTGCTCACCCAATGCGGATGCTCGTGTTTGAGCACAGGGTGGGTCCGCAATGTAAATGCAACACGCGGCTCTGAGCGGGCACCCGTCCCGAGCCGGCAGCTCCGGCGTGGCTGGGAAACAGCAGTTGAGAAAAGCCCACACATGCATGACAGCTAATTAATCCAGGGAACGTGCAGCTCTGCTGTCGGGGGAAATGCAACGCCTGGCTGCACGGGAAGAGCCGGCAGAGCAAAGCGGTGTTTAGCTGATGCTCTACCCAAGAGCCACCCACCCTCTGTTTCTCTCCCAGTTCTGCAGGGAGCTTAATTTGTCCCCAGTGTCCCCGAGCTCACCCTGCCTGCTGCGCCCTCCCTGCTTCTCCTCTCTCACTTCCAAAAAAGCCTCTCATTTTTTGTGGCTGCACAGCTCATTTTCACAGTGCAAGGTGGGAAAGCTTTTCCAGGCACCTCCCTGTCCTACCTGCTCCCCTTCAGCTCCCACCCAAGCACGGATGCTCATCCCCTGCCTCCCAATACTTCCTGGCCCATTTCCACCTCCCGCATCCCCACTGCCCCATCCCCCCCACCACCCCAATCCCACCAGCTCCCCCGCAGTAATCCCCCAACTGGCAGGGATCCACTCCAGCTCAATTTGATTTCCAGGCATGGATTTCGCTGGACAGACCCATAGCGCTGAGCTCCCAGGCAGGGAGCTGCCATTAATTCATTACATGCCACTCTGCAGCCAGCCAGCAGTTTGTTATCTCACCTGTGAGCAAGGTTAACATTTTTCCACAAATAAAACTTTCCACAATAATTATTCACCGTAACAGAGTGATTGTGTAGGGAAGCAAAGGGGAGAAGACGTTTCTAGAGAGGCAAATTCTGCCTGGGAGCTGGAGCGGTCCCCGTGACCCCAAACACAAATTCAATTGTTGCTCAAAAATCTTCCTTTGTAGGGTTCAAAAGACAGGCAATAAGCAAGCTCAAATTATCGCTGGGCCTTAATGAAGTTGCATTCAGCCTGAGCAGAATTGCCTGCTTATTCATGCAAATTCACCGTAACCAGCTTATGCACATTATCCAGTGTGGGGACCTGGGGGAGAACCTAGTTGCCTGGGGGAGATTAGGACCTTGTATCAGCACAAGCAGCTAAGGTGCTGCTTCCAAATATCCCGATTAATTCCCAGATTGGCCCCGCATTAAGACAATATAATAGGCCCTTATTGTCTGAGTGCATATGACACTTGATGATGGGGAAAGTCCCCGAGCACTTGGGACAGCCTCCAGCCGAGCAGCCCTACACGTCCAAGCAGGAAAAATCAACATCACGTTGATCAGCCCCTTCCCGGGCCTTAATCAATACCTGCTTTGACTACGTGGAAATGCTCATTTATCTGTCGTGTGCAGATAATGATGAGATTGTCGAGGTGGCTGGCTGAAAGAACTGCCTATTCCTGGGAGGATGCTTACAACCCCCACAGTGCCGGCATCAGCAGGAATTCTCATTTCTCATGCCCACATGGCTGCAAATTTTAGATACAAAACCTCAGCAGCTTGTGCTGTCTGGGGGACGCATCCACAAGTCACCACTCACCAGAGCACACAGGGGCAGGACCGTGTTTTGCACAAACTAGACAAGCTCCCAGGGTTTTCTTTGGAGAAATTTGGCCACCTGGCGCAAATTACCTTCACCCAAGTACCCTCCCGAGCACAGCTTCAGTTCTGCCTTTGGGAGAAAACCTGCGTTAGTCTTGGAAGTCTCATATCAATGAGTCCAGAGACCTCCCTGCAGTCATCGAGGTGGGAGTGACATCATCCAAGGCAGACTTCTGCCCCAAAGTTGGCCACCAAGGCCATGCCTGCCCCAGAGGAACCGGCTGCTGGCAGAGCACAGGACACATCTGAGATAAAGGTGCAAAATCACAGAATCATAGAATCATTTACGATGGAAAAGACCTTTAAGATCATCCAGTCCAACCAGTAACCTCACATTACCAAGTCCACCACTAAACCAATTAAGAGGAGAGAGTAATTTCACGTTTCCTGGCTTGGTGGCTGCATTATTTTTAATGAAAGTAAAAACCAGGAATCATTAAGGTTGGAAACGACCTCTAAGATCATCAGTCCAACCATCAACCCAACACCACCATGCCTACTAAACCATGTCCTTAAGTGTCATGTCTGCCCATTTTTTGAGCGCTTCCAGGGATGGTGACTCCACCACCTCTCTGGGCAGCCTGGTCCAATGCTTGACCACTCTTTCCATGAAGACATTTCTCCTAATTACCAGCCTAAACCTCCCCTGGCACAGCTTGAGCCCATTTCCTCTTGTCCTATTGCTAACTACTTGGGAGAAGAGCCCACCTCACTACAGCTTCCTTTCAGGTAGTTGTAGAGAGCGATGAGGTCTCCCCTCAGCCTCCTCTTCTCCAGGTTGAACACCCCCAGCTCCCTCAGCCGCTCCCCACCAGCCCTGTGCTCCAGACCCTGCCCCAGCTCCGCTGCCCTTCTCTGGACACGCCCCAGCACCCCAATGTCCTTCTTGTAGTGAGGGGCCCAAAACTGGACACAGCATTCCAGGTGCGGCCTCCCCAGTGCTGAGTATAGGGGGATGATCCCTGCCCTGCTCCTGCTGGCCACACTGTCCCTGATACAAGCCAGGATGCTGTTGGCCTTCTTGGCCACCTGGGCACACTGCTGGCTCATGTTCAGCCGGCTGTCAATGGGTTAATGAACACATCCAGGGTTCATCTTTCACCGATGGGATGAGCCGAGCACGGACACTTACATGCAGGTACCCAGAAGGACTCCTCCTCCGGTGGTTGGTGGCCTTCAGTCCAGAGACACCTGCAAGGGCAAAGGGAGATACTCCAGGTGCAAGGGCCACAGTTTAGTGTCAGCTTTCAGTTACTGTGGGGTAAATCCAGAGTGACCCAAATGCACACCATCACTCGTGTATGTCTGCAGTCTTGCAAGCGACGGCAGAGTTTGGCTTCGTTCATGAAGCCCCGTAGGAGCAGCCAGAGGAGCTTCCCGGGATCTGGGGGATGGAGGGAAGAGTGAACATTGGGCTGGGAACCCCACGAATCTCGTTAGACTTTACATCTGGTACAAAAAAAAGCCAACCAAAAAAGGAGATCTAAGTGCATGTAGCTCAAGGCTGGGGTTTGAAGAACAAGGAGAGACAGGGCAAAGGAGACCATGGGGCACAGCACAGAGGGCAACAGCCAGCACAGTTTGCTCCCCAATTAGACACATCCCGCCACCAATTTTTTAGAGCAGATAACACCAGTCTCCAAGTGGTGCCAGGGTGTTCCCAGGGCGTGTGGTGAGCCCAGTCACCAGGGAAAAGCCACATTCCTACAAAATAGATGAGCAACACTTGCTCTTGCATGGCAGGAGGAGAGGCAGCCCAAGGGATTATTTTGTAGCTTCAGGAAAGAGGAGTACCTTTGGAAACATGTTATTTTTCCGTTTGTTATTTTCCTATTTAACGAGGCTGTTGCAGAGACACAAATATCAACTTCCTTTTCCTTATCAGCTGAGGGGAAAAAAAAATAACAGGCTGCTGACCCTGGTTAACTCCTTCCCGCAGCCGCCAGCAGCAGGGTGCTTCACGCACGTTAGCTGCATCCCTTTGAGGTCAGTGGGTTATGGCTCTTCCCAAGGGTATCTATTTCAAACCCCCAAAAATCCCCCACTGCTACAAAACAACAGCTGAAGGGGAAAAGGGGGTTTGTTTTGAACCAAGCCTGTTAAAACTATTGGGTGCCATGAAAGCAAGTAACAGCCATCTATTTCCAGGAGCGGCTTTGTGGCCCTAATATAGCCCACCCAAAATCCACTCCTTTCCACTAGACACCTTCAAACACCCTGAAAACTGCAGGGCTGGGGCACTGAATGTGTAAAGACAGGAAGGACTAAGGGTGAAGGTGATTTAGTAGAGGCTGGACAGAAGACGGACAGGACAGCCAGGGCTCAAACTGCGACCTTCCTTCACTACAGCACTGGTCCAGGCTGTCCAGGGGGTGGTGGGATTTCCATCCTTGGTGGTTTGAGGTTTTCAAGACCCTAAAATAGTCCATCTCCATCAAATTCACATTCCCCCCATGGAAATGCTTTGGTCACAAGGTTTGTATCTCTCCCATCAGCCCAGAAGCACCAGCCAAGAGAAATGCTGCCACGACCCAAGCAAGTCCCACAAGGAGTTTCTTGCAGCCAGGGTCAAACTCCGGCTAATCTAACAGAAAGGCCCGGCTGCAGAACGTACACGTGTGGGTAAAACCCTAGAAAGCCAGAGGTAATTAAGCCTCTCACTGGCAAAAGCTTTTAATTGCATAGCAGCAGCCCGGCCAAAGGCTGGGCGATTTGTGCATAGCTCCAGGGAGACTTTCCGTGCTCACACTGTCGAGGCATGCGAGCCCACCCTCCGCGCCGCAGAGCCCAAAGCAGCAGAGGAGGCAGTTGCTGCCCAGAGGTAGACCCAGAGCCAAGGGTCTGGCCCCTCTCCCCAGCCAAACCCTCATCCCCAGCCTCCAGTTCAGGTGAAACCCTGGAAGGGTTTGCAACCCTGACTTCTCCCACTGGTCTTGAGCAACCTCCCTCCAGCCCCACGCATTGCTCCGAGGAGGGGTAAGAGACATCCTCTGCGTCTTCTCACCCCAAAATACTGCTCTGAGGAGTACTCCTGCATGGTTGGCATCAAACCCATTGCTCTTCCCTCCTTAGGTATTTAGGACTGAACCCACAGAAAGGTTTAAGTCCACCCAGGATGGAAGTGTTGGGTGAGACCAAAGGTTCATGTGGGTGCAGGCCCAATCTCTGCAGGTGCCCAAAAACTCAGCCCAAAGGAAAAACATGATAGCAATATTCCTGCCCATGCCTTAAATCACTTCCCCACACTCTGTTGTGCCTAAATTCCCCATCTGCCCTCACCCCAGAGCCAGGAGCTGCTCTCACTCCCCTCCCTGGCCAGGTTTGCACAAGCAAGATGCACTGAATCCTCAGACTTTTACGCTAAAAGGAAACACACAGTCCCTGTCCCTTTGCCCTTTCATTTTCAAGTGACGGCCTGCAAATTAAGCCATGTTAACCCCTAGCTGTGTCTGACTGCCGTGACCTCCCCAGCTCATTCTCATCGTCCCTTCCCAATTGCCTCCTGGTGCCTGCAGTTGTTCAGCCCAACCCTCACGGTGGTTGTGGCTCTGATTATCTGTGGCTCTTTTAAATCCCTGCATAGCTCTAAGGCCTGTCCCGACCCAGGGAGAGGAGAGAGGAGCAGCTCGCAGAGCCGTGGCCGGCAAATGTGACCTGGGGGTGGCATAATGAGGGTTGTTAAGAAACGAGATGCTGGGGCTCATCGGTTGGGAACAGGGAAAGGGAGATGCTCCAGTGATGGAGTTGAGGGAGAAGCAAGATGCTGCTGTGTCAGCCAAAACCCCGAGGCTCTCAGAGCCAACAGTCACCGGCTACAGGCTCAAGTACCGGCTGACCCTGTGCCAAAAGCCCTGCCCCGTGGCTGCTGAGCCCAACACTGCATCTGCACTGCTGTCCCCGAGACCCCACCACTCCTGAAACATGGGCGATGGAGCAAACTCTGCTTTGCAGAGTTCACACAGAGGAAGAGGAAGAGTTGGCTCGTCTGGGTGCTCTCCTCCCTGCGAGGAGGGATGGGAGAGATGGAGACATGGGGATGCATCTCCAGGAGACTGGGAGCACCGGCCACACCCCAAACCCCTCTCTGGGTACCAGCAGGGTCACCCCAGGACCCCCCTTCCCAGCCAGGTGATGTGCACAGACATCCCAACCTGCTCAGCCAAAACGAGCCACCAGTGCCCCATACCCCCATCTCCTTTTGCCACACAGTTTCAGGTCCCTTGCCCCAGCCCTGACCCTCCAGGATGAAATTCAGTCCATGCCTGCCTCTGAGCTCTGAAAAGATTTCCAAACAGCATGGCAGTGTCACACTGGGGGCCAGCTCCAACGCGCAGCTGCCTCTCGCCCGAGATGCCGCTTGCTGCCCAGCTCCTCCAGGATAAGGATAACAGCCTCCATCCCCCAAAACAAATGCAATCGCATCCGATGCCCACTGCACTCTCCTCCCCCTAATAACTGGTGCTGTGGCCAGTGGGGACGGTGCTGCTCCCCCGGGGCTGTCAGCAGCTCCCTGCAGCACCCTGGCTGCATCACCCATGGGCCAAAAAGGAGCAACGTAAGTTTGGCATCGGTCTGTAGTATCGATTAGCGTGTTGGCAAAATGAGGAAATGGTGGGAGCAAAGGTCTTTCTGCTCTGGTTTCTGCAAATAAGCAGAAATAACATCATTTACAGGCAACACCAAACTGGAGAGGAACGTGGTTCTGCCCATGGGCTGACCCTGCCTGCTAAGAAACCCATCGCTGCATGGCAATCTGATTTTTCCAGCTTTGGGGGATTTTATCGTAGGCAAGATCCAAAGGCAAATCCAATGGGAAATTGGGCCAGGCAGCCAGGGACTGGGACACTGCCCTGGCCCATCCACCCAGCCCAAGGGCAGATGCTGCCCAGGTCACTTTGCAGAGGTTCGTTTTGAGCATCCCTAAGGCAGGCAGTGCCATCATCCCTCATCTTCCTCAGCCCCACTGATCCTCTCCTCCTGCCCCCCTCCCCAGGCATCCACCTCCAGCCCCAGCACACTGCACATCCAGATCTCCATCCCTCTGCAAATCCCACGAGGATTTTGCATCCTGAAGGGGCAAAATACCTCTATTCTAGGAAAAAAAAAAATTAAAAACTCAGTGCTTACGTGACAGGCAAGAACACACCAAGTGCAGAGCACAAGCGCTTTCTCCAGCATCATTCCCTTCCAGTGGCAGCGGCTGGACCTGATGCTCCATTTGAGGCTCCATCACAGCTTAAAGATAAAGCAACTCAGTGCCCCTCTGCACGTGAAAACGAAGAAAACCACAAGCCAACTCAGGGTCCAGCACAGTGAGAAAGGCAACGCTGAGCCCTGCAAACACCAAATGTGTGGCTGGCTGCTACTGCGGGGCTCAGGCTCACATCAGCTCCTCTGCCCTGGGTAGCAGCAGCCCAGCAGCACCATCCCACCCCCAAGAGAAACCTGCTGCTCTAGATAAATAAGTCAGCTCAGGTCCAGCACTAAAAAAATAAGCCAGCTCAAGTCCAGTACTAAATTAATAAGCCAGTTCAGGTCCAGCGGGAGCATCTTCAGGGACGATGAACCGGCCGTGGTCCCACCAACCTATTGCTCACGGTGGAGGGCTTGGAGGGTTTTCTCCCATCTAAAATGCCTGTTGCAAGGAGGTTATTTTGGCTTTTTTTGGTTTAGGGTTGGTTTGGGGTTTTTTTTCCTGACTTCCTTCTATGCTTGCCATTCAAAAATAAAAGCAACAGCAGATCTTTTTAGAAGCGGAGAACAAAAGAGCTGTAAAATTAGGCGACTGCATCTGAAAAGCTGCTGTGTTGTCTGGGCGTTCAGCAGTGCCCCTGCTTCCCTTTTGAAGTGTTCTTGTAAAATCCCATTATTCTTCACTCAAACACACAAAACAACTGCAGTCGGGCCCCTGTTGAAGGAATAATATCTTTGCTTCCATGCCAGCACTTTGCCATTAATGTTTTATTGCTTTTAAAACACTTCACAGCCTGCCTCTCCTCACGTTCCCCCGCTTTTTATATACCAAGATGTTTTGCAACTTCCAGAGATGGGCACGTGGGCTTTGGCAAACCCGCCGTCCAGCCCTCGATCCTTCCAGCCCAGCAGGCTGAGCCTTTGCAGGGGCTTGGCATGAAGCGAGACTGCTCGGCCCAGCGCAGGAGCAGGGCTTTAATAGATTAAAGACCAAAAGGGAGCTCCTGGGGAAATCGCTCCTCTGGTTTCCATCATCTCCTGGGTCACATTCAGCTCTCCTGCTCTCAGCATTGGAGCAAGCCCCAGCCTTAGAATCATAGAGCAGTTTGGGTGGGAAGGGACCTTTAGAGGCCATCTATCCCAATCTCCCTGCCATGAGCAGGGACATCTCCAACCAGACCAGGGTGCTCAGAGCCCCGTCCAACCTGGCCGGGAATGTTTCCAGGGATGGGGCCTCCACTGCCTCTCTGGGCAACCTGTGCCAGTGCTTCACCACCCTCACTGTAAAAAATTTCTTCCTTATATCCAGTCTAAATCTGCCCTTCTTTAGTTTAAATCCATTACTCCTTGTCCTGTGACAACAGGCCTTGCTAAAAAGCTTGTCCCCACCCTTCCTATGGGCCCCTCTCAGCACTGCCAGGCCGCACTCAGGCCTCCCCGCAGCCCCCTCCTCTCCAGGCTGAGCACCCCCAGCTCCCCCAGCCTGGCCCCGCAGCAGAGGGGCTCCAGCCCTCGGATCATTTTTGGGGCCTCCTCTGGCCCCGCTCCAACAGCTCCATGTCCTTGTGCCGAGGGCCCCAGAGCTGGGCGCAGGGCTGCAGGGGGGTCTCACCGGAGCGGAGCAGAGGGGCAGAATCCCCTCCCTCGCCCCGCTGCCTACGCTGTGGGGATGCAGCCCAGGATGGGGTTGGCTTTCTGGGCTGCCAGCGCACATTGCCGGCTCGTGTCCAGCTTTTCACCCCCCAGGACCCCCAAGTCCTTCTCCGCAGGGCTGCTCTCCAACCCTTCACCCCCAGCCTGTGTTGATAGCAGGGGTTGCCCCGTCCCAGGTGCAGGCCCTTGCACTTGGCCTTGTTGAACCTCATGAGGTTCACACAGGCCCACCTCTCCAGCTTGTCCAGGTCCCTTTGGATGACATCTCGTCCTTCTGGCGTGTCAACCGCACCACTCGGCTCAGTGTTGTCTGCAAACTTGCTGAGGGTGCACTCGATCCCACTGTCTATGTCATTGATGAAGATATTCAATAGCACTGGTCCCAGTACAGACCCTTGAGGGACACCACTTGTCACCAGTCTTCATTTAGACATCAAGCCACTGACCACGACCCTCTGGATGCGACCATCCAGCCAATTCTTTATCCACCAAAAAGTCTACCCATCAAATCCATATCTCCCCAATTTAGAGAGAAGGATGTTGTGGGGGACAGTGTCGAAGGCTTTACAGAAGTCCAGCTAGATGACATCCATTGCTTTTCCCTTGTCCACGGATGCAGTCACTCCTTCATGGAAAGCACTAGGTTGGTCAGGCAGGACTTGCCCATGGTGAAGCCGTGCTGGCTGTCTTGAATCACCTCCCTGTCCTCCCTGTGCTCCTCCTTGCTCTCCCCACTGCTCTGGAGGTAGCAAGGTGGCTCCATCCTCTATTTATTTCCTATCTCTTTTCTGAGGTTTTCCAAAGGCAAGGAAATCTTTTTTCCCCCAGGGAAAAGACTGGGAGAAGATTTCCCAAGGAAATCTTGCAGTAGTTGCAGGCGGGGACCTGCAGTGGGACAAGGCAGGATGTCCACCCCCAGCGACACCCATCCCAGCACTGCCTCCCCGCATCACCCATCCAGCTGAAAAGTCACCAGGGTTTCCCTTCTAAAGGCAAAATAAACCACAAATATTCCTTAAGCAATAGCATTAACCAAAAAGACCATTGTCATGGGATAGCACTATCCCTGACTCCCCATAAATGCAGGGAGGAGCAAGGTATTTATTTCCAAAGGCAGAAGAAATGAATCCTCCAAACACTTCTATCACAGTGACATAATTTCCATTATACCCTGCGACCGGCGGAGATGTAATCATGTCACTTGATGGATGGCGGCGTGCGATGGTACCAACCGTGTTATTGACCCCCTGAGTCCGGGCTGCTCCCGAGCATCGCTTGCCTTGGCCAAGGAGGTACGGGAACGTCGTATCCATGCAAGCACGTTTTGAAGGTGCATGAGGCTTTTTCAAGCCTATTTCTGGTGGAGGAAGGTTTCTTTTCATTGCAGCAGTCCTGCCAGCTGGACCCCATCTATTTTAACGCCCCGTTAAAATGCGCTGTTTCTGAAAGGACATGTGGCAGGCACAGAAATTGCAAATGAGGTTGTTGCCACCTGCTCCCGCACAATACAAATCGTATTAATGCAGGACAAGGGGGCACCTCCACCACAGCCGGCTGCTGCCCACCTGCTGGCCACGCTGCTGGGAGCCCATCGGCTGAACCAGCCCAGCACTGATGCTCCCACCAGGCCATGGTGGCTGGGGGAAGAACACTGCACCCGGACACGTCGGGGTCCTGCTGGGATCATCCCGCAGATGGTCATTCCATGGGATGCAAAATGACTGTCCCCTCGCCTGGGCTATAAAAAGTCATTAGCAAAAAAAACCCCTAACCAAATGAGATATTTATATGTCAGTGATTTTGCTCTTGTTGATGTCAGAGCAGCCAGCGTTGCCATTGCAGGGCTGGCTCTTCCAGGCATCAAGTAGCGCAGCCAGTGCCCAACTGTCCTCCACTGAGCCCTACAATTAGGCAAAGCATGAGGATATATTTTAAACCCCTCATTTACGGTTGCCACACAGTCAAGGAAATGTGGCAGGGGGCTCACTATTTCCAGGGAAGGAAAGAAAGTCCCACACGTTATGTGGGCTCTCTGGTAGACATTGCCTCTGAGCAGGGCTCAGCATCCCCTCCTGCAAACCATCCATCCCTTAGCACATGGGGTTGCTGCCCAAATTTTTAAGGCCGGCCAAAGTCCATCACTGACTTCTCTCATCCACTTCCTCAAAGAGGAGAAAGAGCAAACGATGACCTGCGTCCCCGGGACCACGCCAGTCACGTGCGGGGCAGAAAAATGCAAAGCACAGTAATTATCTGTTGCAGAGCCCTGTTAATGATTAAGTTTGGGAGACGCTAACAATCAAGCCTATTGAAAAGACTACAAGGGTTTCAAAGTGTTTCCTCTGAACCATGTGACGGCAAATTGTTCTGAGTAGACGGCTCTTAATTCAAATGCTCGTTGTCATGGGGATGGGATAACACCCCTCCTATTCAAGGATGCCACACAAGAAGCCTACTATTTGCTACAATAAGCTTTTTAGTTCAAGCTACATTTTATAAATAGAAAAAAAAAAAAAAAAAAATCTAGGGATTAATTATCAGTGCTGACCTTCCCTAGCACAACAGAGCTGAAGGGCCAGCAGATACTGGGGCCGGAGGAAGAGCTGTGAGGACACGGATGGACAGATGGACGTAGGAAGCAGGTCTCTGCGGCCCGTGCTCTTGCGGCATTGATGGGGCTCAGCCACACGTGCGTGGGCAGGGAGTTTTCTTTTTAATCCCAAAATGCCACCAGCAAGGTCGCCTCCTCCTCGCACTGGAGCCAAAAAGCAGCCTGGATGCCGCCAGACACCAGCAGATGCTGGCTCCTGCAGACCTCAAGGAGGGCAGGAGCCGAGCTCCAGCACCGGCTGGGAAACTCAGTTGTCACCAGGGACCCTGGGTTTGGAGCAAAATCCCATTAAGGGTGTTTGCACCAGCACAGCCTGTTTCACGCATTGAAGTGGCATCGGTCCTGCTGACAAAACCCCTGCTCTCACCGGTGCTACGGATGGTAGCAGAGGCCTGAAGATGGAAAAAGGCAGCTCTACTGAAGAAGGGGAGGAGGAGGAGGACGAGGAGGAGGAAGAGAGGGACTGGATGTCCTCAGCATCACCCACCTTGATGCACCAAAGCAGACGCCCGCCCTAGACACTGCTCCAGCCTCTCCACAGGCACATCGCTTATCTCAACCCTCTGTGCAAATCGCATGGCAGCAGGACCGAGACCCGCTACACCCACCCTCTGCTGATTCCCCTTAATCCCACCTCACCCCATCCCTTGGCTCCATAAAACAACAGGAGACTCATCAGTTCCTGCTACCACCCACCATGAGCAGAACCCCATGGAGGAGGCCACAGCAGCATCCACAGCAGGAAGAGGCACGTACCACTGCCCAAAACAAGGGCCATGGGGGTAAGGGTGGGAGGCACCAGCTCACGTCCTGGGGAAGTTTAGGCCTAAGCTGAATGAGAGAAGTCATCGCTGAGAGTAGAAGTATTGGCTTCGCATGGAACTGGCATTGCACCAAAGAAGATCTTGGGAAAATCAAAGAAAAACAACAACCAAGAGTGCCTCTTACAGTACGCTGGGCAAGAAGGCACCTGGGCTTGCCAGAGCTGTGTGCAACTCGTGTTTCTGTCAACTCACCTTGCAGCCCCAGTCCCCCCTGCAGATCCCACCGTACCCCTCCACCTGCCCCTGTTCTGTCACACGGATGACATCTCTGCCATGTGTCAAGGCCAGGCACCAACCACAAAGTGCTACCAAATTCCAGGATGAGGCCAAGGAAAACCACCACCAGTCAACATTTGAAGGAAAGGTAATGTTCCTCCTCATTGCTCCCATGCATGGGAGGACAGAGAGCCACCTTATTTCCCTTTCCGGAATCCAAACCGGACTGTTGCACCACCTGAACCTGCTGCCAGCCTCCCCTTCTAGCCCCTGCCCTCTTCCACACTCCCCCAACCTCTGAAAGACTTCTCTCCCCAAAACCCTTGCATGACAATCACTTGTCCTGAAGATGTGAAGGACCATGAAGGAACTGGCTCAGCTTCTTCCAAAGCCAAGCATCATCAGACCAGCTGCAACATCACTCATCCCATTGCATCTCTTCCCCCACACATAGCCCTTTAGAGGGCTTTCCAACAGCTTACAAAAAGCCACCAGGCTTTGCTGCTTCACCCAACGCCTATAATCACTTGGACAACCGATTGAAGCAGCACACACGAGCCCTGAGAAGATGGTAAATCTGATTTCTTGGTGTCTGCTAACGACAGCTTGCTTCAAACTCTTAAGACCCAGACTGATGTCTGAACCCAGCTCCTACCAGGGAAAAGAGCAGCACCCACTCGCCCAAATTTAAACCCTGCCGCAGGGGAACTGCAAAGTTGAAGCCTTTAGGCAGGCTCTGCTCATTCGCTCAGAGCTGCCGAATTTGGGGCTAAAATCAGCTGTGGCATCAGCAGCTGCTGCATGAGCCATTCACTCGCCTTCTGCTCACAGGGGCCAGGGAAACATTTGTACTAAATATGAAATCAGTTCCCAGGAGCTGCTAAAACACACTAGGAATTTCTGGAACAAATCTTGCAGCATCTAAGAGCTTTGTTCGCATTTGGGGTTGCAAGCACAGGATCGACTGTTGTATCGGATTTAATGATGGATGCCTACAAGTGCATGCGTTTAATTGGCGGATCTCCTTGCCTCAGGACACCAAAGTTAGGTGGGCTCCAAGTGGGGGCTGGATAAGCTCATGGATGGTTACTAAAGACATGGAAACCACCTGTGACTGAGGAAATCCCATGCTGTAGATCACCAGCAGCTGGGAGAGCATTGCTACATCCCTGCCCAGGCTCTGGGCCCTGCCCTGTGCTGGTGGCTGCTAGAGATGGGGCAAGGGGCTTGAATCTTTAGTTCTCTCCCTGCCTGAAAAGCCTTTCTTTTTTTTTTTTTTTCCCTTCACTGAAGCACAAAACCACAAATCCCCCACAGCCTGGGAGGTGTGCAATGGCACGGGAGAGCCATGGTGCCCCCACCAAAGGGTCCTGACCTGCTCTCGCTGAAGGCATCTCTGAAAGCAACCAGGGCTTCACGCAGCAGGAGACTACGGGCTACGACAGCTTTATTGTTTCCCCTGATGAGGAAGGAGGAGAACCGCCACCTTCTCGCGTGGGAGCAGCGCTGAAGGGGGAGAGGCGACCTGCTAGACAGATGACTCATTTCCATCGCCACCTCCTCCTCCAGTGCTAAGCGTCCTCAGAAAAGAACAAGAGACAATCCTTCAGGCTCCCTCTTTGCCTGCGAGAGGAATAAAAAAAAAAAAAAAAAAAAAAAAGAGTTGCAGCCAAAACCCCATCCCTGCAGCCATGAAGGATGCGTGCTGCTCCCCAGATTCAGCAGTGACGGGGCAAAAGCTCTCAGAGCATCACCTGCACCCATCAGCATCGCCCTGGGGTGCAGGCTTGGACCACATCAGCAGCCATGTTGCAATCTCCATAAACGCGATTCCCCAGCCAAGGGTTTCCCCCACGGCAGCATCCCAAACCAAGAGGATGGGGGGACAACCCTGCTCGTGAGTGGCAGCAGGCCCCAGCACCCCAAAACAAGCTCCACAGGGGCAGGTGCTGCAGCAGCCCCAAGGCAGGCTCTGTGCCATGATGCATCTCCAGTTGCTGTAGGTTGGCCGTGGATGAGGAAAAGCTCTAGCCTTGTTACCGAAACAACTGGAAAAGGCAAGAGGGAGGGTCACGCACCTCCCAAGGGCTCTACCACTTGATCCCACCTTGGGAGAGCAACAAGGGACAGCTCATGCCTCTCCCAAATTCCCTTCCAGGCTGCTGCAGATGAGCCAGGCTGATGCTTGTTTCACCTTGCAGCTTGAAGCCACCAAGAGCAGACCCGAGCGCACAGGCAGAAGGCTCCTGCAAAGCCAAGACTGCCTTCGCCTCTTGCTCCTGCATCTGGTAACCAAGCAACTTAAAGCCAGGTAGGAAGAGATGCGAGGCATCCAAACCCACTTAAAATTAGCAGGACGCACACCGCTGGCCCTACTGTTGCTTTGTGCAGCGTGTAAATATTTCAGAAAATTAAGATGCTCTTCATTAAGTGTCTACGCTGCAGCTCTGGGAAACGGAGGTAGGAAACCACGCAATTGTGGTGCTGCGTTTTTAGGGGCCAGCAGACAGGATCCATCGCAAGCCACCATGGAAAGAGAAACCATGTGTATGGAGTTGAGAATGTTTTCTTCTGTCAAGTACTAACCTGTTTTAAAAGTCTTCCTACCCATGGGATACCTCATTCTCCCCAGCCAGCAGCAACAAGAAGACTCGGGGGTTTCACATAAAAGAAAGGGGTTTTTTTGTGGAGAAAAATGATGAAAGTGGGGGAAAAATAATAAATAAGTGGAAAACACTGAATAAAATCAGGATGCAGCAGTTCAAAGCCTGTGTGATTTTTGGTGTATGTAAGCTTAGCTGCTTTAATCTGAGCAGTCTTCTCCATTTCATGATGCCCATCGCTCTGCTCACAATGTACACAGTGCGTTTATTATGCAGCCGGTGAGCAAATGGTAACGGAATATTTTAATCAGATTTTAACAAAATTAAAGTCCATGCGAGCCGAGGGGGAGAGCAAGGTAAACAGCAGAAAGGAAGGTTTAGTGTGCCTTTCCGTCCCGCTAACACGAAGAAGCGGCACTCGCTCTGCTCCAGCTTAGACAGCAAAACGCTGTGGCCCCGCACCTCCGCGCTGCATCCGTCCCGGCACGGTGCGGTGCCCAGCACTGGAAGAGTTTCTGCCAAGAGCAAGCCCTCGCAGGGGGCTTGTCACCATCACCCCGCTCCCAAAGCCCACCCGCTCCCACTGCTGCAGCTCCCCCCCAACATTTAATCCCCCTTTCTCTCCTTGTTATTCCATCCTAACGAAGGTGTTTGGTGCTGGGGGACAGGGGGAAGCGGAGGAGGAGCCTCCCACTTCCAGAGGGACTGATTAATGAAAGATTTTTCTATTACTGGGTTATTGCTCCCCATTTTTCTTAATTGAGGCGGTGCACCTCCATCCTCTAAACTTCAAGGATGACAATAATTAGCACAGCTAGTCTTTATTACTCTCATCATCTCTCCCCTTCAGGAAGTACAAGATCTAACACACCAGCAACGAATACGAAAACCAGCTTTGCAAGGCACACGCTTACGGACCTCACGAGCCACCCTGCGACCTTGTAATGAGCAGATTAGCACAGAATACATGTGGCCCTTTAAAAGAGAATATTTATTAAAAATACATCAATATATCACTGCTGTGGTGCACATGCAGCTTATTAACAAGAGACCCCCGCCTCCCAAGCTGGCTTTTGTCAGCAGCAAACACAGCCCTGAAGATAAACAGCAGCTGCCGGAATTAAGAGTAGCCCTCGCGTTAAGGCCAGTTGCTGTTAGAGCAGCATATCACCAGCTGCGGGGCCAGGAGAGCCGGACAACGGCAAAGGCTGGTCCTGAAATGTGGATTTAGGTAGTAAAAGGTGAGCCTGTAACATGGCTCTTAAGCACAAAGTAAGAAAACAAAAGAAATTGTGCTTGCCATCCTTGGGCAATGTTCACTGCCAATTAGGAACTAGCACTCCTAGCCTTATGGGTTAAATTTTTTTTATATATATATATATATTTTATTTTTTTTTTTTTTTAATATCATAGAATCATGGAGTGGTTTGGGTGGGAAGGGACCTTTAGAGGCCACCCAGCCCAACCCCCTGCAGTGAGCAGGGACATCTCCAACCAGACCAGGGTGCTCAGAGCCCCGTCCAACCTGACCGGGAATGTTTCCAGGGATGGGGCATCGACCGCCTCTCTGGGCAACCTGTGCCAGTGCTTCACCACCCTCAGCGTAAAAAATTTCTTCCTTATATCCAGTCTAAATCTGCCCTCTTTTAGTTTAAATCCATCACTCCTTGTCCTGTCACAACAGGCCTTGCTAAAAAGCTTGTCCCCATCTTTCCTATGGCCCCCTTTCAGCACTGCCAGGACGCACTCAGGCCTCCCCGCAGCCCCCTCCTCTCCAGGCTGAGCACCCCCAGCTCCCCCCAGCCTGGCCCCACAGCAGAGGGGCTCCAGCCCTCGGATCATTTTTGGGGCCTCCTCTGGCCCCGCTCCAGCAGCTCCACATCTGTCCCATGGACGCAGTACGCCAGGAGGGGTCTCGTAGATGATGCATTTGTACGTATATGATGTATATGTGTATACCGGTATCAGTTCAGAGCCCCAGCTGGCACAACACACGCTTAACGCAGACACAGCGCGGCCCTCTCCTGATCTCAGTCCCGTAGGATTTATCCCTTATACCCAACTATAAGGGATGAAATCGCTTCAGCTTCCAAACGGAGCCGAGACACTGGTTACACAACCTTGCAAACAGAGACTTGCCAAAAACCATCAAAATACCACAAGATTTACGACAAACTCGCCCCAACCGGCAACAACAGGAATCCAAGAGCAAAAGAAAACTCGGGGACGGATTGTCTTTCTGCTTGTACAACCCCTCCAGCCCCCAAGCGCCTGGCAGCAGCACACATATGTGTGTTTAAAATACACCTGTGCACTACAAAGCTCTTCACCAGACACCTCTCGTCAAGCGGGCAGAGCGCCAGAGCGAGAGGGCTCTGCCGCACGTCGCTCCGGGACGCGGTGGCAAAGCCCCGCACCAGCCCCGCGCCCACCCGAAAATCAGCACGGAACCCAACTGCCTTCCCCAGCAAAGCAGGGGGCAAGAGGAGTGGGATGTGTGCATGTATATATATCAAAAAATATATAATACATCAAATATGTATATTATACACATTACACACACATATATAGAAGTTTGCCTTCCTCAAGAGTCACATTTTCAGGCTTTTTCCCTGTAAACACTTATTAAAGAGAGGAGTTGGATTCTCCCCCCGCACCAGTAACATCTTGCTCTTGCTGCTTTTTCCTTATCAGCTATCAAAAGCGCTTTGAGAGGAGAGAGGTATCATTTTCTCCTTTTTTCGGCTGGGGAAATATGAGGCTCACGGTAAGGAAATACCTTGCTCGGTTGGGAACGGGGACAGATCCTGCTGCTGCGGGTGCAGCCATCAGGTTGCGCAGTCTCTTTAATCCAAGACTACTGCTCCATCGCAGGAGCCAGCTGGAGATTTCAGAAAAATATCCTATGGGAGACAACTTACTGTTCGGGAGTCAAAGAATGCTGTACACTGCTTTATAAAACTGAGGAAAAAGGACATAGACCCAAGCATTTGCAAAACAATTTTCTTCTTCTTCTTCTTTTTTGCAGCATCCAACAGCTCACTGAAGGCTGGTGGTCCCGTCCAAACTTGCTGAAGATCCAGCAAAACATTTCAGCAAGGCTGTGAGGAAAGTGGCACTTGTCATTTTGGCTGCACCCATCGAATTAATAATGACCAGCCAGGACGGGTGCTGCTGATAGCAACCCGCTCCCACCGCTCCTGAAATATTTATTGATTTTAAAGAATTATAGCCCAGCACCTGATGCAACTCAGGTTGTTTTCAGTAGGTTTCTATTAGGACAAGCCTATTTGCTTAAGCAAGTGATCAGGTCTTCAAGGACAGCCCCAGGTAGCATTAACGTACCGTAGAAACATGTCTGGTTCTGAATATAAGCTTTGAAATGGTCTCAGGCTATTTCTTCTCTGTGCTTTAAGCCTGCCTGAGGAAGTGATGGGTGTTTTACTCAAATAGTTCCTGCAAGAACATCATGAGAGTAAAGAGCATGAACCTCCCCGAGCCTCCATCCACCTCACGGCTTTTGGCACCGCTGCCATATAAACGGGACCCACGGCTGCATTTGATGGTGACTTTGGCACTATAAAGATTTGATGGTGACTTTGTCACTATGAAGACTTGCTGATGGCCAGCTTGGAAAGCAAAAGCCCACCAGGACCCCTCGGCACATCTGAGCTGGATATTAAGCCTAGATCTCTAGAAATTAATAAGATGAAATTTATTATAGCCTAAGCTGTTCGCCCGGCCCCCATCCCTTGTCCAGCCGAGCGCCAAAGGAGGCTGCGGCCAACGCTGCTCACGGGGCCGTACGATGGTTGCAGCGGGGCTGAGGCTGAAGTTTAGGGGTTTGGGGAAGGCAGAGCCACGCAAAAGCAAACGTTAATGCCCAAGCACCCGGGGTGTGAACCTGCCTTTTCTGCAGAGGAAGGGTAAGTATCTGGCCTTTGCTCCTGCGGTGCAAGAACAACGTGGATCTTTGCAAAAAAAGGGGAAAAAAAACATCTTTAACACAGAACAGGCCCTGCTCAAAGGCCTATGTTTCCCCTGTTTAATTAGCTCCTCAACGATGCAGAGTAAGCTTCCTCAGGAGCCTAAAGATGTATTTTTAGGTGCAACCGCTCCAAAAATAGAAGCATCCCCGCAGGAAGCTGAAATCAGCCATCAAGGAGCCACGTGCAGGTTGCACTGTGGATGCACCAGCTGTAAAGCACAACCCATGCCCATCCCAAGCACAGGGGAGATCAAAACATGCTCCCTTTGAGCACGGACCTCAGGACCTTCCCCCCAAAAAAAATCAAAATGCAACAATCAAAATGCAACAATCAAAATGCAACAATCAAAATGCAACAATCAAGTGTCTTTTGTACAGATCTGGGTGACATCCCGGCTGGTCCACCCCACAAGGACCACGGTCTCTCCTGGACGCCTGCCGAAGCAGAGGTGAAGTGCCCCCACGCCGCACGCCAGCGCTGACATGCAACAGGCAGGAGCTGCCCAGCAAAGGCTGCAGGCAGCAGGACGTCCCTCAGCTCCCTGAATGATGGAGACCAGCTCAAAGAGGAAAATGCTCACGGCTGTCGGGTTGGGGTTGTTTGGCAAAACTCTTCCCAACCTGTTATAAATCGTCATTGCAGGTACTTCAGAAGGAAGGAATTTTGTTTTCTTTCCTAGGAAGAACATCAGACAGGAAGGAGTAAAAAAACAAAAAAAATTAACTTTTTTTCCCTCCTCTTCCAATTGAAAAAGGGCAATTCCATTTTTTGAAGGGTTGGGGGTAGTTTAGGTGTTTTGGCAGAGTAATTTTTCACTTACAATTTTTTTCAATTGACTTTTAATGAAAAGAGAGCCTCACCCTGGAGTGAAAAAACAAGAGGGAGAGTTCTTTGGTCCCAACTCTGGTTTTTTTTTTTTCTTCCATAGGAAAAAAAGGAAAAAGAGAAAAATTGGTTTTGGGGAGATAGAGTTTCAGGGGGAAAAAAAAAAAAAAAACAACAAACATTCCACCAGGCTGCCACAATTTCTTTCCCAGGTGTTGAGAGCAGGGATGCCTGCGACACCTGCCCCTCGCAAGGGTTTCATCACTGGTTTGGCAACCTGCCCTTGGTTTGGGGAAAACTGGCTGGGAACGAGGAGAGGTGGGTTTCAGGAGGGGGCACACCATGTGCGACCTCCCCCAGCCATCACGCGAGCAAGTCTTGGCATTCCCATGGGTTGTCCCTGTACTCCCGGTCTCTCATGTAGACTTTGGGAACTCCTCAAGGCCTTTACGGACCCGTTGGCTTCGGTGGAGTCAACGACAAGATCCAGACGAAGCTCTGACTGGCTGCGGCCACCTCTCGGGCCTCTAGCCCTGCCCTGCGACAGGCAGAGCTCTCAGCAAAACCAGCATGGTTGGTACCTTCAGGGAGCTAGTCCAGGCTTATTTTAAGCAAGTCTGGAAGAGAAGAGGCCCTCCACGAAGACACTTGGCTAAACCTCCCTCCAAGGAGCACCTCTCACCCATCGCTCCCCCCCAGCCACCCCGGGACACTGCAGCAGGAGCGCCCAGCCAGGGCTGACATGGGATCCACACAGATTTGTCCGAGTGAGCTAGATCTCCAAAAGGAGGTGGAAGAAAACTACCGCTTTTCCAGCATTCAAGTTATCTCCATTTAATTGTAAAGCTTTTGGAGACCTAGCATCCCACAGCGTTAGAAGAGAGACTTTCTCCCAAGACCTTTCCTCTCCAGCCAGGGCATGGCCATCCTCTGGACCCATGGAGAAGACTTTGCTGGAAGATGATGTTTAACCAAACAAATCTGAGTATATCAAAGGGTCCAGGAGGTGAAGGGAAGCTCCTGCATAGTGATGTCCACACCTGCCTTGGAGTTGGATTGTCTCTTGATGTCCACACCTACCTTGGAGTTGGATTGTCTCTTGATGTCCACACCTACCTTGGAGTTGGATTGTCTCTTGATGTCCACCCCTACCTTGGAGTTGGATTGTCTCTTGATTTTGCATCCTGGCTAAGTTTAGCCAAGATATTGAAGCCAACAAAGCAGGCAGAAATGGCATTTGTCACCTTCTGGATGCTCCCTTAGAAACTCCCACCTGGCCAGCAGCAGCTCTCTCTGCTCACAGCTTCCACCAAGATCTGCAGAAGAGCCCCCCAGTATAACCCCGCTGTCCAACGTGAAAGGCAGAGCCCTGCCAAGACCAGCCTGGCAAGAGCCTCAATGACCAGCAAATGATTCAAGGGAATTCATAGCTGGCTGCAAACAGCGCCGCGAGTGCTGCAGAAAAAGGCCAAGGTCACGCACCGAGCAAGGGGGACACAGGGACTGCGGTGGCCCGGACCACCAGCAGCCCTGGGGAGAACACACAGCTATGTCATTGCAAAGGGGTTTTATGGCAAAATTATTTGAATTCTTTGGGGCTGAATTCAAGTTGCATGCAATTTCTTTTTTAACCACAACAATAAATAGCCGAGTGAGTCATTGCCCGAGAAAACCCAACAGCAGCTACCAGATGAACAACTTAGTGCTCACGTCTGCAGGATACAGCTGGGAAAGGGTGGGAGGTTCATGCTTAGGGACAAAGAAGAGGCAGTGCAACTTCAGTGAGAGTAAACGGCCAGCTCGGAGCCTTCCCCTGCATTTCGCATTTCCATTTTGCACAGAAAGCAAGAGAAGGCAGTTTTGTACATGAATTCGACTCAGCAACACTCAATAGCCGGCACCACATTGGAAACACTCAGCACCGCATCGCACGGGGCTTATAGTGCACAGCTTCTCCTAGCGCAAATCACCCCAGCCTTGCAATTAAAAAAAAAAAAAAAAAAAATCCATTGCCGGCATCTGAACATCCCCGTTTGGGCTTTTTTCCAAGAAAAGCATCTCCGTATCCATTAGCTATTGTCTCCCTCTAGCGCGGGCAGAGACCACGCTGCCTCCTGCCACGGCTGCGGCTCCTGGCCTGGCTGCAAACCAAGGGCTGAAGCTCTGCGGAGAACCGGGGGCTCGGGGCGGGCTGGAGAACACGCCAACTACCAGCTCTACCTTTGCATTGATGAATCAGCTTCCCACACACACCTTTTTTTTGGGGGGGGGTCTTTACATTTTATCTTAGCAGATGCTCAGAGCAGCAGGGATTTCTTAGCGACCAAATCGGCCAGCTAAAGCCTTCCAAATCTGAGACACAACTGCCAGCAAGCTGCGTTTTATCAAGGGCTGGAGAGGACACCAAGATGAAACAGCATCCAACCCCCTTCCCACTGCTCCCAGGGAACCATCCTAACCTCTCTTCACCCCTCAGAGAGGGGATTAGGGTCTGCTCAGCTGGGCTTTTCAGGGGATCTTTATACAGCTGCCTTTAACACCTCTGTACACCTCCTAAAGCAAAATAAAAACCTGCACTTCAATCTCAAAACGAAAGCTCTCGCTTCCTCTCCTGGGAGGATTTCTGCCAAGACAGAAAGGGAATGACACAGCAGATCTCTCCCCTTTTAAATGAGGCACTGCAGCAGCACCTTCACCCCCTGCTCTGCAGCTTAACCCAACAGAAAAATCAAGAGCCCGGAGACACGGCCATGTTTCCATATCCACGCTCACACCGCCTTCACTCCTCCAAAGGCTGCATCCAGAGGCTCTCCAGGCACTGCTGTCCCTTCCCGGAGCATTTCTTCCTTGAACAAGGCACCCTCAGCATTTGCAACACTATCTTTTTGAGGAAAAAGGGACATTGCTTTACCCGGGGACCCCAGTTCTCATGGGGACATTACCTGTGCCAAGCTCCAGACGAGCTGTTGGAGAGGGCAGCAGGACGAACGCAGCGGCTCCTCAACCTGCTCCACCTTCATGGCACTGCAGCAGGGATAGATAAGAGGTTCATCAACCCTGCTCCACCTGGTACCCGTGCAACCTGTTCACCACCAGCTTACCCAGGGTCTTGCAAAGCAACTGCCCCACTTAAACGCAGGGAAGGAAGCTCATGATGGAGGAAGTTCACTGGTGCCCATCTCTGCATGCTCTCCAACCAGCAATGCACACAGCAAGACATGCAGGAAGGCTCCAAGCACGCCTAGACCAGCTCCCCACGTACACGGAGAGAATTGTTATCTGGTGAGCCCAGGAGCAGCTCCTTGCTGAGATTCCGTGCTGTCCGTCGCCCTTATCTGTAAGGGGAAAGGAGAAGAGCAAAAAACACAGCCGAGACCCAGATGCATGGAAGAACCAAAGGAGAATATCTGATCCAACGGGAAGGTTGAGCTTCCACCCAACTGCGCACTAGAAAGTGGATACGATGGCACAAACTCAGGTCTGCTCTCCCACATGACGATGCATTTTACCAAGTGACAGAGCTTCAAAGAAGAGGAGCTTCCCAGCTGGGGTGGCCACAGGGACTCTCCAGATGGGCAGGACTGCAACCAGAGCGACACCACAACACCCCCAGCCCAAACCACCATCACTGAAGCTTGGGGGTTATGTTCCTAAAGAGTTTCGAAACAGTCAAACCTGCACAGATCCATTAAGCTGCAAGTTACCCAAAAACCAGGTGTCCAGGCATCTGCCAAAGGATCAGCCTCTGACTATAACCTGGGCAAGCGTGGAGACCCTCCAGGGTTCAGGTTTTCCTTAGATCTAGTTGCAGGGTGTGTCCCTGCCAGTAGAAATGTTTTCTACTTCACCTATAGAGCAGTTAGACTAACAGCATCTGAGTTTTTACTCAATGAAGTAACATCTCCCAGGAACATGACAGTTTAATGGCTACAGTTGAAACTCAAGGGTAGCTTTTGTGAAGAAAACACAGGTTTTTCAGTCTTCTCTCCCTCTTCTGAGCTATTTCATAGCTCTCAACAGGACTTGCATCATCCAGGAAACCACTGGGTCCATGTAAGGAAGAAACTTCTTCACCTCCTGTCTGTTCAATGGGGGGTGGGTGACAAAGCACCAAAATATTAACCAAAAAAAAAAAAAAAAATCACACAAAGGCAAGAGTGTGAAGAGCTCAGGGTGACCAGTTTGATCCATTTTACCTCTACAATTAATTCACTTTGGCCCCTATTTTGTTGCCTTCCCTCAAATAACCACGTCCTCAAGCGTTACCAAGAACTAAGCACCATCATCTCACCTTGCTGCCTGAAGAATCTCTTGCAGAATTGAAGTGTTCCTCCAAGACACTTAAAAACCCAAAGCAGAGGAGGGCCACCCAATCTCCCCACACCCCCAGAAGAATCCCTGTCCCATCAAAGACCCTCCCCAGGTTTGTTTCCAACAAAGCACCCAGTAACAGAGCATTAAACTAATGTCCCTAAAACTCCTTCCACCACAGGCTCCCACCCAGGAGGCAGGTCGGAGGCAGAGATGCTCTGCGCACCGCTGTCCAACACGCCCACAAAAGCTGGCTTTGCCATGCAGGCCGACCTTTCTAACTGTTCCTCCCCCTTGTACTCCCTGATTTTTCCCAGAGACGATACACAACATGGAACCACAGCTCACAGGATGGTTTGCTGGGGATTCTTTGGATTTTTTTTTTTTTTTTTTTTTTAAAACCTTAGTGCCTTTTCTTTAAAAAAAAAAAAAGAAAAAAGGAAGGCTGGCTCTGAAGTTTGCAAGCACCCCAGTTTGCCTCTTCTCAAGCTTGTGCCTCCTCCTCTACCCAAAAACAAGTCTATCAAGTGCAGCCTGATGCTCATTTCAGGGAGGGGAGAGGTGGAAGTGAGAGAGGGAAGGGAAGGGAGGGAAGAGGGACGACCCGAATCATCCACATTCAGTTAAAAGAAGAGAGCAGGAACACCTTGAATAATAGCATCCCTTTATTTGCTGACACAATTACAAAAACTGATTACATTAGCAACCAAAAAAAAAAAAAAAAAAGGAGTGTTTACTTGAGGTTGAAGTCAGAGGCAGCTAATTCCAAAAAAATGTAATTAAGTAAAACAGTGTACAACATCAGTATTAAAATGTTATATCCCATTGGTGACTTTACCACGTTGGAGTCTTCTGAACAAGTTTTATTCAGCAAAGAAAGATATAAAGATTATGTGTTTACTGTGTCTCCAGGAATGTAAAGGTCTAATTATCGAAACAGGTTTGTTTTTATTATAAAACTAAACTCTGGAGGTGTCTACAGAGTTGGGTTTTTTCTTTAAATCAGTAGTCTAACAAGGATTAGAAAAGACAAAACTCTGTTCAGTGTTTCTGACAAAGTAGAAAGGGTGAAAACATAAATAAGGCTTTAATTTGGCAAAATATAATACAATGCCTTCTGCTATCCTCAAATTAACGATTCCCCCGTGACTTCATTCTGCAAGAGAAACACAAGACGCCACGTCAACCAAACAGTTTCCGAAGGGCAGCGTTCAAGCGAATCCGCGCCTCGCCAGCGCTTCGGTGGCTCACGCCAGCCGCTTCGTTAGCGTCGGCCCACGCTGAAGCCCAGAGGAACAAGCCAGGGCGGCGGAGGCTGAGCAAGAACGGCCTCCCAGAGCAGAGGCCAAGGCACAGGTAGCGCCTTCCTCCCACGTGCACCAAGCCCGTCCTACGAGACCGGGCTCGCCCCACTGTGAACACCCTGTTACCAGCCCTTAAGACCAGCTCTGCTGCCCACACTGTATTACAGAGGCAGCAGAAAAAAATACCTACATCAGGAAAAAACCAAGTCCCTATCCTCAGTAGACTCTCCCCTTAATTGGTTTAGTGGTGGACTTGGCAGTGCTAGGTTAATGGTTGAACTGGATGATCTTAAAGGTTTCCAACCTAAAGGATTCTATGGTTCTATGAGAGGGAGCTCTGACACTTCTTGTAGCAGCTCTTTCAGTGCCAAGGCTTTGCTGCCTCCCAAACCGAACAGTTCACAACCCACCTCCAGACCCAGCTCACATCTAGCAGAGGCTCACAAGCTGCATCAGCTTCCTGAGAAAGGTTAGTGTCTCGAGTTTATCCAACCGTTAGCTAACTTTGGGTCATTTAAGAAGTTTACCGGCATGATGCAGTCAACCACAAAAGCCCAGGTTTCCAAGTTGGCTGTATTTTAAAATAAAAGCCTTGTTCGTGTGTCTATAATTGGATGACGAGTTCATGCCAGACTGATGCTTCAGATAATCATATCCCCATGACCACAGCAAGCCACTGCTGTTAACTCAGCGACAGCCCAGGGGGTTACTTTATATCCTCCATCCCAAAGCAACAGGAGCATGGAAGCGTAGACATTTTGCTCATGTAGCTGGGACAAAGGGAACAAGGCACAGGCGCTGGGAGAACAAAGTTTTGGGAAACCTGCTGCGTGAAGTGGCAAGTAGTGGAAGGGAAGGACAAAGAGTTACATACGCAGAGAGGGACACTGAGATGTGAGATTAGTCCCAACTAACTGAAATATGGATCCAGAGAGGGACAAATCTGGTGCCTACTAGAAGCTCTTGATGAATTGCACGCAGCCAGTTTCAGATTTTGACACCAGAGTTGTTAAATCTGAACAAGGTCCCACCGTCGCTGAGCAGTGTCCCTCCTGACAGCCACCCAGTTCAACTAGACAGCCACCAGCTGCACCTACCTACTAGCTGGTAGTGTTCTCGTCCCTTTGACAGCATTTGGCTTACTGACACGAGCAGCTTCTTGAGATGACCTACATCCTGGTTAAGATTCACCGCCACATTTAGTCTTTTATCAGTCAATTCCTGGAAGAAGGAAAAAAATCATTAAAAACTCATTTACAATCTAATTACCAAGACAGTCTAGAATTAGATCCTCCATATAAAATTACAACTCCTTGTGCGGATGGGAACAATTCTTGTAAGTCAGAGGGTTAAGGCCACATTTAAAGAGAACACGGTTCAAAGTCAAGAAGCTGCTTCCTGTTGCAGGGAATTACCTGCACACACCGAAGACCGGCGAGAGCATCGCTGACCTCCGGCTCCCAGCCTCCCTGCCCGGGGCTCCACTTACTCACTGCTTCCAGGAATTGTGCTCGTAACCACGGCTGATCCGGCCTCTGAAGTTATTACCCCACGTCCCCACCAGCCCGGCTGAAAACCCCACGCAGACGAGAGTGCATGCTTTGTTACGCAGGCTGCTAAGCGCAGCGACGGTGCGCCCAGCGGGAGGGATGACTCCTGACCCCCGCAGCTGTAACAACAAGGCTGTGAGACCACCAAGGACTTGGTCCGCGTGAGGGTCTGTGGGATGGTGTCCTCAGCAGTACATAATACCCAAGCACAAGGCAGTTCCAGCTGTGAAACCATTTGAAACAGCTGGCTGGAGATACGCACCTCCTCCCACCCACCCCGCAGCACTGGTGCTCCTGTTCAGGCTCGGGACATGGGCTGGTGCCCGCCTGCTATCCCAAGGGTTCACCCTCTGCTCCGAGCTGCTGCGAAATTCCTGCTTGCCAGTGACACCCAGACTTGGGAGACTTCACAAAGCAGTCTAAGCACCAGTCAACACGAGAAACGGAAAAAAGAAAGCTACCAAGAGCTAGAAAACTGGTTTCTTGCTTTGAAATGAAAATGCTGAGCTTGCTTTTCTAAACAAAATTGCTTTTTTTTCCAACAGTTTATTAATAGGGAAGGCT
Source organism: Pelecanus crispus (assembly GCF_030463565.1). Lineage (NCBI taxonomy): Eukaryota > Metazoa > Chordata > Aves > Pelecaniformes > Pelecanidae > Pelecanus > Pelecanus crispus. The sequence goes on from NC_134648.1 coordinate 70,120,097, forward strand.
CACAACTCAAAACAGACTCTTCCTCTCTTGCCTGCCCTCCTCCCCAAAGTCAGTCTTGCTGAGCTGACGGTGATATAATCCCCATTTTATTACCTTTATTGATTAGCTCCTCCAGAGACATACAAAGAACTCAACATCTAGAACACACATTACAGCTCCTTATTCAGCACGTAATATGGACGTGCAGATAACCTGTAGGAGAGCTTTCCCCTTGCAATTTAACAGCTAAAAATAAGCAACTCCGCCTTGGTGTCAGCAATACAGAAGTACCCAATTCTCAACATGAGCACAGAGGTGTTTGCAAGCGCACAGCATCGGCCAACTCTGCACCAATGAAAGCGGTTTTACTAACAGAATGAGACTGATGCATAATGCTGTCGCAAATCTCTCCCTAGAGTTTCAGGGAAATTAGAGCAAGTTCAGAGAGGGCCACTTTCCCAGCTCCCATTCGGCTGGAAATGCCGCTAGACTTGCTGTAATGCAGAGTGGGCATTAAATCAAACTCAAGCACCTGCACCATTACAGAAACTACTCGGGGCTCACGCAAGAGAACAAAGCAATGTATTGCAAAGCTCTTAAGTGCAACTAGTAAACATTCTTCTACTGTAAAAAATCATTGGGAATCTGCATTAGGGTAGCCTTAACCTATTTTACCCTTATTAAAATAGAAAATCAGGTCTGCTAAGCCAATTCTCAGTCCTGACAATCTCATACGGCTTGATGAAAGCAGAAAGGCAAATGCAATTAGCATCCCGGCAAACGAATGAGTCACAGCACTGCCCGACAGCGCTGGGTACGTGAGTGCCTCTGCATTAGTGCAGAAACCATCATGAGCAGAAGCAACGAAGGAGCCTTTCAATTCACTCCCAGCCCTCATCTCTGGGAAGAGCTCTTCTCTCCCTTATTCGCTTCCTCTCCCTTCTGTTTTGTGGCTTCACTCACCTCAGGCGGTGTTTACTCATGAATTGTAGGCACATCCCCAGCCCTCCTGGGGCCAATCCTGACCAGCTCACAATGGATTTGGGCTCACCACAGTCACACTGCAGCTTCTCCTAACCCAGGAGAGCAAGACTGCCTTGTGTAGTCATCGCTGGGCCCCAGCCCCATGCTCTCCATGACTCAGGGGAAAGCCACGTCTTCGGGATACGGGGATGAGGAGAGGAAGAGGATGGTAGTGGGGAACCCCCTGCCATCACAGACCCAGTAGCTAAGACAGGCGCTGAACTGACAGATTCCCCTCCACCATGATTTACATGTACGGCATTTCTAGTTTTCAATGATAGAGTGTTTTACCGAGATCTTGGGGGAAAAGCACATTAGATTTCATATAAGCCACAAAATAAGTTTACTGCCTAGGCAAGCTGCTGAATATAAATTACTTCCTTAAAGCATACTAAAAGGCACCCTTTAGTCATCATCTAATCCCATAAGTGACAAGGAAGCTGATTAGAAAAACCAAATGGTCTATTTTTAAATAGAAAGAAAAGGAGTCTAAAGAAAACACATAGAATGTGTTTGAGGGTTTACACAAGCATCATTTCTCAATTTTGTGCGTTGGTTCCAGTACCCAGAAGGAACAAATATGCTCATTTTCGAGCATGTGTTTTCAGGTTCTTCTTAAAAAGAGACACTGTTGCTAGGTGGAAGGGGCTGGAAGACTTCCTTTTTTAATCTGAGAGCTATTTTAAGCTGGGTTTTTAAGCTTCTGGGGAGATAGCCTTCCCCTGTCGTGTGTCTGTCTCCTCCACCCACCCCACCCCCCAAAAAAAAGAAAAGCAGCAAAAAGGGCTTGGGGAAGAAGATAAAGAAAATTTTCTAATTCCGGTCTCTGCCAATGGGTACCTGTCAAGAGCACTGTTTAGACAATTAACATATTTTTACTAATGAAGGCTTCATTACAGGTTTATTAGGACTGTTTTTCCACACACCTCTTTAGAATAAAGCGATGGATATTCTGGAGGAAACCTGGTCAGGGTTCCACAACGTGCCCACGCAGCTACAGCGGAGCAAAGCATGAGCCAGAGGGGTTGCGCAAGTTAAAGGTAAAGCAATTAAATCAAGCTAGCATACTCGGGCCACAGCAGGGCACATCTAATGACACCCAGCTCAGGAGAGGGCTCACCAGTGTCACCAGCCACAAAATGCCATGGCTGGTGGCATTGCTGTTCTGATGTACCCCTTGGATAAGCCACAAAGGCACAGCAGAGGGCAAACAGTTTGGCATTGGTTTGAGGAGGGGTTTTCTTCTCCAGCCTGCTGCAGAGAGGGCCACAGAGCACCCGACTGTCACCATCACCAGCTGGCCTCCTGCTAGCAACACAGGAGAGGGCTTGGCTGACCTACCATCCCTCCCAGGCAACCAGCTCAGAGTTGGGACATCCGTGGTTTCGCAGGCCCAGCTGTATCTCTGGCTCAGAGATGGTGATCCTACAATGCAAGGGTCGACCAGCATCCACAACTAATCACTCTGGAAAAGCTATTTCATTTCTGCTAACGACTACAAAGGCACAGGCTTTTCTACAGTACTCCTTAGAGAATGCCTAGCTTCCTCTCGCAGCTGAAGCTACTTATTTTCAGCAGCTAAAAGGAGTCGATATAAATTATTTGTCCTACCAGCAAGTGCTTCTCTCCCCCTCAAAACAACAGTATTTCCTTCCACTCTATCCATCAGAAGAAAATGGATAATGAGTTCCACTGACACCACTTAGCTGTGTAAAACGTGCTGGGAAGGCATCTGCTTTAGCCTTCCCCTCCCAACTGCCTTCTGGAAAGCTGTTTGGAAGCTATTTTGAAGCTGGTGTGAAAGCTCTCATTTCCAGAGATGGAAAAGCCCAGTTACAAAGCCACGACTCAACCGCTTGTACAGGTGGTGTCTTTTTAGGGCCAGCACTCGGAGTACCAGCTACACCAGCAGTTCAGCGATCAGCTGTGCTAACAGTAACCCACAGGCTCACGCAAGCCACCTGCAAGCACGAAAACAGGTCACCCCAGCGCCCACCTAATTCCAGACCCTGCAATTACGATGCCATTGTACACGAAGGATACAGAACACCATCAGTCTGGAGAGTTGCTCACCCACAGCACAAGGCAGTGCTCAAGTCTGTTGCTTACTGAAGCTCAGGCTAGTAAGATTTTGCTGCTGGACCACTTCTAGGTCAGCACAAATTTCCAGGAGCCAGGACCAGCTGAAGTTGAATTCTGGTACCTACCAGTGGCTAAGGACAGGCTCTTGCCCACAGCTGCAGAGGACCAGAAGGGTCAATGTTCTGGCAAGAGACTTTGTCTGCCTTGGTGTTACAGGGCATGCAAGACTACCTGCTTTCTTTGGTGTTACAGATGTCAGCAAGTGCCAACCCAACAGTTAGTATTTTAAGCTCTTTTAGTAATCAGCAGATTTATTTTTAGCCTCCTTTCTTGAAAGGGCAAGTCTGGGGATCTTCCCCAGACTCTTCCCACTTGTGCCCAAACCAAGCCAACAACCCTTTGGAAGCCCAGCACCTCTCCCCTTCCTCCTTACAAATTTGAGCTACAGGAAAGAGGTCATAATCCAGATGACAGCAGAACTCCCAATGCTTAAAAAGATGTCAGCATCCTTGGGATACAGCTCCAGGACATCACCCTGACAAGTTGTAGGACAGGAAGCTTCATTAAGCCTTAATTTAGCATCAGCAGAACACACCCTGTTCCTTTGCTGGACCTCCCTTCCCAAAGTTCACGTTTTGCTTGAGATTTCCATTGCCCCTGAGCATGGGAAATCAAGGTCAGGTTGGACAGGGCTCCGAGCAACCTGGTCTGGTTAAAGCTGTCCCTGGTCACTGCAGGGGGGTTGGGCTGGGTGACCTCTAAAGGTCCCTTCCAACCCAAAGTATTCTATGATTATATGGGCTCAAAAGAAACACTCACCGACTCTGTGCAAACATCGCTGTTTTCAATAACATTGGCATCCCCAACAACTTTTCCAATTTCTCTCTCAAGAGATGCCAAAGACTCCTGGGCCTGTAGGGGAGGAAAAAAAAAAAAAAACAAATAAAAAAAAGGGGAGGCACAACAATTGGCCAAGGCTGAGAAGCAAACCCTCACCTCTCCAAGAGCACTAGAGACACAGGAAATCATTGTTCAGGAAGAAATCTGTTTTTATGCCACATTTGCTCAGGGGACCAACACATTTGCCAAGATTGACATGTCTCCTTACAATCAACATGTTGCATGTCAGCCTGCCTGTATCAAAGCAATTCTACAGGGAAGCTTTAATAGTCTCGTGTCAACTTATTAGGTAAAAACTGTGCAGCAAATTTTTTGTGCAAGAGTAACAGCACAGGCAGGTCTCCAAAAGCCTAATCATAGCTCTGCATTTATATAGAACAAACCATAAACCAGAGACATCAGCACAGCTCACTTCATACATCAACATCCAATAAAATTGTCCTGAGCAAAATGTTTTGAACACCTTATTGCAGCAAGTCTCCTTTGTCTTCTCACTTCCTAGCAGTGCTTTTGTGATCATCTGTCCCTGGCCCCAGGACAAGACCTGCCCCACCAACAGCTCTCCCCACTCCAGCCCTGCAAGAACACAGCCCAATTTTCTTACTATGCATCTCCCGTGGAAGGAACAAAGTGTTATACTGTCCGGAGCCAGAGTTCAGCCACTCTGCAGGCTACTCTTAACTCCATTTATCAATTCTCCCGTGAGAGGTTCGTTTCTGGGGTGACAGACAGCACTGAGACCTCTCACACTTAAAGATTTCCCACTCCAATCCATCTTGCAAGAGCAGCCATTGAGGAAGAGCAGAGGAAACCCACCTGCTTGTCTCCTCCAGCTTGTGCAGAGCTAACTTTAAAGATTTTCAGTCTCCTGGATTATAGGCAATTTGTAACCACGTGCAAATGGGCAGATGGCTTGTAAACCAACTTGTAACCCCCTGCCATTTGAGACTGGATTTAAAAGCTTCAGGCTATGGTGTGGCTGTAGGATGGGCTTTTTGTTAGGCTGGGTTTCTTTAAATAAAGAATTATTTGTCACTCCCAAATCACCACTTGTTCCCATTGGCATAAAATTGTCATGAACAAGAGACTCTTTCAAGAAGGATAATTAAACAATGCTGTTAGTTGCATTTTTATCATTTCAACAGACATGCAGGTATCTTGCATGAGCTCTTACACCCGCAGTTCCAGTCACTTGGGGAACCAGCGACCGGAGTAGGACACTCCACCAGGCAGGCAGACTGCTCAAGCCGCTCAAATCACCATATTTGCCAGCACTGCAAAACTACAGCTCTTGAGGGTTTCGATAACCTTTATATCTGCAATTGTTAAGGGTCTCTGCTTACCTTGGGCAAGTCACCAGCTACCTTCTGTCTCTCGTTTTGATCAACTTTGAGTTTTGATAGTGTTTCGTTTAGCTGCGTTTTCAGCTGCAAAATAGTGACAATCAGTTTCCCCTCACACACACAGATTTCATTTGCCTGTCCCACGGATTAACCCAGTGCACACTGACTGCAAACGGAGTAAGATTACTAACAATCATTGGACATACTGGATTAGTCAACATGTATGATGAGGTTTACAAGGACAGTCAAGGAAGAGAGACTCCATCTGTAAAGATAAACATAGAGAATGGAAACTACAGAAAAGACATGGTTTGATTACGAGTGGTTTTGACTTTTAAACTACATTGCCAGTAGGAATATTAGCAATACTGAAAGTATGTAAGCCTCTCCAGCACTCTTATCACCAGTCAGCCCAGACTTCAACTTAATTCACAGCAAATATGCAAAAATCTAGATTGCCATCTTCCTAATTCAGGCTAAACAGTCACTTTACTGCTGAATAAACTAAAAAGCTCTACTTGTCATCTTAATAAAGCACCACTTACTACAACTATGTTGACTTAACCAGTCTGTTAATGTCACATCAAGGCATGAATCACTGACAGGGGTATATTAAGTTGTCAATTGTTTTTAGATTCAATCAAAAAAAGTGAAATTATTTCAGTCAAGAGGGATGAATACTTTGTACTGGCTGCCCTTAAAACTACAGCCTTCCAAAGGATATAAACATTTTTTAAAGAATATTTCGATTGCTCTTCAACACAGCATACAGAACCAGCCACAGCACTTAAGGCTTGAGCCTCAAAATAGGAGTGCTAACAAGAAGCTCGAGTGCCAATTTGGTTGGATTTGTGCCTCAAGTGCACTGCGCTCATGTTCACTACTCCTGCTGTCAATCTTCTTGGGAGCCAGCAGGGGATTCAAGAAGTGAACAATAGGGCTACTCAGAGCCCTGAGTTCTCACCGATTCCAAACCTACGCATTGTATTTGTCTCACCCTTGGAAAGTTTCCCCTTTTGGAGCACCTGGACTGGTGGATGCTGTTTTTCTACATTTTGGGGAAGTGCTCGTGAGCTCCTCTGCAGTTTCAGCTTCTCTCCTTGCTCACCTTATAAATTAGTGGGAAACGCATTTTGAAATCCCATCGTTTCTATTCCTCAGCCTCCTGCCAACTGCAAAAACCCCTCAATACACACTGGACAGCATTCCTGAGCCATTTGCATGAAGGTAGTTGTTTACCACCTCCTCACGCTCCTACCAGCACAGCATCATCAGATTGCAGAGCCAAGCTGCCCTAGCAGGGAGCTCAGCTTTTTAAGCTTTTGTTGTTACAGACATAATAGATTGTTGCCTCTTGAATATAAGAGGCTGGCGTTTACTGATTAACTGTAAGATGTGCATTCAATTCCCATTTCCCTTGCTTTCAAAATGAGAGGCTTTGGTTGCTGAGGCAGGATGCTAATCAGTGCTGTACTAGACTTGCCAAGCACAGTATTAAACTTAAGCATATTGTTATTGCGGGGTTGGGGTTTTTTTAAATTAACTATTTTAACCCAGTTACATCAGTAGCCGTACCATGGTGAGACCAGCAGCTCAGCCTGCAGTGACAGGCTGTCCCATCAACTACTCTAATACCCACCAAAGACATGGTGACAGAGACAACCTTCCCTGATCCTGGCTCAAGAAACACTGTTCAAACACAAGTAGAGGAAAGATCTGGCTGCTCCTGCAGCCTTAATAAAAAAAAAAAAAAAACAAAACCACAAAAAACCCAAAAACCAAACACATCACTGAAACAAATGAGACGTGAAAGGATCCAAACCGGAAAACCATGCATCTTTGGGTCTACAGGTCTGGCCTCAGTTAATCCAACTCCTTCTTGAGAAAACCTGGTATGGGAGCATTTTTGGCTGGATGGCATTGCTGTAACATAGTGCATGCGCCAAGCCAGAACAGCTATTCAGCCACATCAGGATGCCAGCTGCTGAACAGCTGGATACTCTGAATTCATCTAACATTGGTTTTGGCCAGTTTCTGTATGTACAGAGGAGGAAGGAAAAGACTCTGCACAGTCAGAGCACAGATACCACAGTTGCATCCTCAAAAGCTTTGAAAAAAAACCAACCAGAGAATAATCCTCATATGAGACAGATGAGAGCACAACTTTTGTTGCTCCAAGGGCATTATACTTGCTGTTGCGTGCATCTATACTGCAAAACGTTGATTCTCAAGAAGTTTCAGGAATGCAAGTCTTACAGACTTTGGAAAAAGTCTTAAAAACCAGACATGCTATTGTTAGGAGCAGAGAAAGAGACAAATTGTAAAAGTCAGACTACATAAATGACTGCAATGGACAAAAATATCAAGCTGAAGAGGTTAGCAGAACAGACAGGATTTGAAATAAGTCTCCACTTCATAAGTATGCTGGGAGCCTAGTTTGTGCCCAGCGGAGAACGAGCTTCTTACCAAATTTAACTCTTCATTCTGTCTTACTGCTTCAGAATATGAATCATCAAGTTTTTTCTGCAATTCAGTCAACAGATCTTTGAGCTGAAATGAAGTTTAGAGTTTTAGGATTTGTCTCCTTAGAATGCCCACTTTTCTTCTGCTCAGTTATTAGCGTGTCGCTCTACCCTAAGGTCACAAGCATATAAACTCCTCAGCCACGGGGGCTAAGCATTAGATTAGTTTGCCAGCCAACCGGTAACCGAACAAAAGAAAAAGAACAGTTTGGTCAATTATGTTTACCTCTCTGACTTCTGAAACATAAGTAGATCGTTCTATTTCTGCCTTTTCTAGTTCACTTTCCAAATGTTCTCTCTCTTTTTTAAGCTAGAAACAGAAAAACAGAGTTAAAACAAATGTTTTCAGGGTTTTCTTGCAGTCTCATTTTCTTGATTTATTATTAGCTATAAATTTCTATCAAATACTCCATGACATTTAGAGAGCATTTCAAATCCAGTGATTGCACAGCACAGATTTAAACTGTTACATTTCAAAAAGATAACAAGAAAATGAATCAAAATCATCAACAAGCAGTAAACTGCTCAGTCTCACAAGGAAAGAGCCCCAGTGGGTGAGCACAGATGGAAAAACTAGGGCAATTTCCAGTACCCAACTTCTCTCCTCCCCAAAAACACGGGCCAAAAGATTCAGTGTGAACTGCAGCACAGGCTGTGCTACTTTGCAGGAGAGAAGTCCTAGGACGTTCAGACTTACAGCATAAGCCTAAATCATGTTTTAAGTAACAGAAAGCTTCAAAGAAAAAACACCTGCACGTACAGTTTCAACTTCTTTGATTTCTTCCTTTAACCTCTCCACTTCGTGCTCCAAAGAAACAACCGAAGAACGCATCTGCAGTTTTCAAGAAAGAGAAATCTATCATTTAGTTGGGTTGGTCTAAGACAAACTCTCCATATACACACAAGCTTGCTTCTACGATTTAAAAATATTAAGGATGAAATCACAGTGACTGAATAAAGTAAGATGCTCGCTCAAATAATTCAATATACTCAATCTCCATTATAACACCTTTCCTACCTTCTCCCAACATAAGAAGGTCTCTGATAGTTAGATCCTACATGCCTGAAAGATTTGGAATATGGTGAGGGAAATATCTTTCCTAGGCAGGGAAGACTTTCTCCATCCATGCATTACATGTAGCCAAAACCAGCATATTTAGCCTTATTAGAGGCTGCAGAACTACAGCAGATGGTAGCACATCTATAGTTCAAGATCTGACAGCCTTTTTATAAGCCCCTCAAACAAGACATTTATAAATCATTTACCTGTTTGCTCCAGACTCATACTCCAGCACTCAAATTTACTAAGCAGAAGTACTTTAGAGATAATTTCTTTCAAAAAACCCCCAAACAGTCTGACCTACTTTAACTCTAGATTAGGAAAAAACACATAAAAGGCTTTTTTCTTACCACTTTTGCTAGCAACAGAGCCTTCCTAAAAAGGAAAGCTTTGCAGGCAATTTCAAGTGCAATTAGTTGACCATAATGGATTAAGCACTGTTTTAACAGCTTCCAAAAAATTGTTATGATTATATGATACTTAAATTTCAGCACTAAACGTCTGTATCTGTTCACACATAGACTTTGGAAAAAAAAAAAAAAAAACACACACAAGGATGCTTAACAGAAATACAGTCTGAGTTGCCAGGATCCAAAAAAATATACATTCCTAGGCACACTAATGGGACACATGTATGTTCCTGAATCTTTGGCTTCCTATCCCATCAGCATTAATATTACTACATGCTATCTGGTGGCCTCCTGCATCACCTGCAAAGGACTGTGACACAGACTTGCAATAATGGTCAAAGACCTTATACCTGTGCTGTTCATTTGCTCTTACTACTCTAAAGATGGCAGCAGGAATAGCCACCCAAATCTAAAGACACCAACAATTCCTCCACTTTTTAGTTTTTTAAATGGAAAGATGTTCCTCCAAAAAAAAGTCACTCTTAGCATGAAATTAAGTATCAGAGCACCAAAAATCCTGTTGTTTATAAGGAGGGCTCATTCCTATTATACTGGTTGCAGACTTCACCTTGTTCATCCACCGGTCACGCACACATCAAACCAGGCAGCCAGGGCTGTTCTACACCCGCCTTCACAGCGCTTGAACACCCTCTGCAACTTCAACCAAGAAGCTGCCTGGCTGCCGCAAAAAGCACATCTTCAGAAATACCTGTTTAAGTTCCTTCTGTGATTCTTCAACTTTTATCTTCCATTTGCTTTCTTCCTCTTCCACACTCCTCTGTAGCCTTTGTAAAATCCCCTCCTAAGAAGAGAGCAAGGTTTGAAAGCCTACAGCAGAAGAAAGGCAGCCTCGCAACATCCCAAGGCACAGGCGACCAGGCATCCTGCTTACCGTCTCTGCCAGAACCGATTTGTATTTCTCACACTCCAGTTGCAGCAGTATGTGCATTTCCTCGGCCTCCTTCAACTTCTGCTCCATAGCCTGGCAAAGGAGAAAAGGGACCAGAAGAGTCACGTCTCAGCTGACAGATTTGAGTTCTATTATTTATCTTATTTCAACAAGCAAGCTGGTATCATTCACTTTGGCAGGTCTGTCTTTCCAACCCACGCAAAGACAACAGCAAGTGCCACGTTCACCTACAACTCTCAATACTCAATCACAAGCTTTATGCAAGTTACTGCAGTAATTTCAAGTTGCCTGAAAAAAAAACAGTTACTTGAAAAAGGGAACAGGAATTTTGAATTTCATGAATGTTTTCACAACTCCACAAGGTGCTTTTCGAAGATGCAAATATGTTTCTGATTTACAAGATGCAAATATCTATAAAACAATTTTCTTGTCACCTGTTTGCCAATTCGAACCTCACAATCCAGAGCATAATTTGCAAAATTTCTACTGGAAAAATATGCTATGCCACACACAGGGAAGTCGTCCACCATTTGTGCTTACCTTGACATCTTCAGATCCTGAAGCCTCTCTCAAGTATTCTTTAGCCATCTTTTCAAACCCACATAGCCATTCACTGTGACTCTGTTGGGAAACACATTTGGTTAAAGCTGAGAATAACCTCCATTAATCTATCTTCAGGACATTTGTCTCCCAACTGCAGGCTTACGGACTCGCGTTTCAGTCCCCTAAATTCCCCAGAGCTAACACACAGCGAAGCCGAGCAGAGCTGACAGCCAGCGGGCAGCAATCCAGGAGCACGAGGTTGTGAGACACACAAAGTTCACAGGGGCTTGGAAGTGCTGAAATACAACTGGGCGACAGAGGTCTCCTTGCAAGTGTCAGGGCTCTACAAGAAGTATTTGAAGACTTAAGGGAATCTCTTCCAAAATCCCTGAGCAGTTAAAACAGACACTTGCTACGTAATTCTAGGGACGTCACAAGGAAGACTGTTTTATAACCTTACAGTCTTTTTAAAGACTATTTCTAGTCCATCAGGAGATTAATTTTAGCACATTTGAGAATAATTTTAAATGCGAATATTCAAAACCTCTAGACGCTACAAATTAAATGCAGACCCCATTTTTCCAGCCTCACTTCACATCATTCACACAATCTAAACCATACAAACCCAGTGCACTTCCCTAGCTGACAACTGAAAGCCACCAAGAATATAGAATTGGAAATCGGTAGTTTTCAAAATTAACTTTGGGACCAAAACAAACCCTCGTGAACTGCATCAGCCGGCACTGAGGCAGCGCAGCCCCTCTGGAAAGGGGGGCCAGCTGTTATCTGCACAGCTGCCGGGGAAGATATGGATTCCCATCGCGCCAGACAGCGAGCAAACACACAGCAGACCTTACCCTGAAAATTTACTCTCTCGGTTAGACACAAGATGACACAGGCAGATGAATCAGATGTTGGGGCAGTAAAAAAAAAACCCCAAGATAGTAACTTTTTTTAACACTTTTCTTGAAGTAACCATCTGCAGCTTTGCCTCTTTGCTGCCAGCAAGTACAGGTATTGCCAGCAGAAGACACTCACATCCCACTACAAAAACCCTGGGGCAGAGGGGACTGCGGGGAAGCACTCCAGTCTGCCCAGCACAGCAGGACCAGAGCTCCCCGGCCCCCAGCAGTAGGGTAGGAAGAGCCCCTTCTCTTACCATGTTAGAAGGAAGAGAGACTTTAGGGAACAGCTTCTGGAGTAGCTCGCGCGTCTCCACCTCGGCAGCTTCCAAATGCTGCTGCTTCTCCTAAACCAAGAGAAAGGCTCACGTGAAATCAGGCACCATGCTCCACAGACCTGGCAATAACCTCTTCTACGCCTAGGGTAACTTACTTAACCCAGAAAGTCATTTTTTAAAGTGAGAAAAGCTCTATAGTCTCTAAAATTGCCAGTAAATTGTTTCAAAAATTGACACCGAATTGCTTCAGAATTTGGCCTTCGCATTTGTTCATGCTTTTAAGCTTTTATCTTCATTAATTTCTGCTCCAATCTAGCCTGTTTGTACAGAAACTACACCATCATTCACTTGTTCGCAGCATAACACAAACTACACTGTGCCGAGTAACTGCATCCCCAGATCACACCAACCCTGCCACTCAAGTTGAGCGATCTCAAAACCACGAAGTTTGGACAATCAACAATTTTTTAAGAATACACACTTATTTTAAACAACTTGAGGTGGGGAAAAAATCACCATAAATTAACATCAACACATCAAAAACAGCTAATTAAAGTCAAAAGGAAACTTTGTGTTAATGCACATTTGAACCAGGCCAAGAAAGCAAGACCGTATCTTCTAAATATTACTTTTAAGTACTCAAGAGGGAGACCTTACATCCTCCTTCCCCAAGCTCGGATGCAATGGGAAATAATTATTAGAGCTGTGTGACAATCTCCAGGTTTTCTTTGTCATTGCTCTGCAAATATAAATACACAGAGCCAAGGGCACCACAGATCCATTGTTCCGTTTATTTAACATTAAAAACGGACCAGCCACAGGACATTTGCTTGCTGTGCTTGTGGCAGATTGGTTTAATTTAGCCACATGACACTCAGGCTCCCGTACAAGTTTAAATGCAGAAAGCCCGAACTCCTGCGCAGAAGGCAGCTTTCAGCAAAAATCCTTCACTAATATTTGGGTTTGGTTTTTTTTCTTTGACATCAGCGTTACTGCGCCTTGCTGCTCTGAGCTCCTCTGCTGCAAGAGATCGGTGGCATTAGTAGGTTGAGATTCAGAGACAGAAACAGACAGGAGACACTAGGTTGTGAAGTTGTGCTAAGTGTGTTAAGTTTTCAGCAATTTAGGAACCACCGAGAAGTGGCAAATGGCTGTTTGATGAAGTCTTCCGACTGCAAGAGAAAGCAGGCAAGCGTTAGCACACAGCAGAAGCAAGTACACAACTTCCCAACGCGGGGCCGAGCGAAGAGCGGAGACATCTCCAAAACACAGACACACAGTCCCAAACCGGAGCTCCTCTGCTTCTAGCTACCCGACTTGCGTTTTTAAAGTTATTTTGATGCCTTTTTTTTTTTTTTTTAAATCTGCACGGTGACAATTAACACCAAATCAGGCTCATAGCAAATGCAAGCTCCTTTCAGAGCAATTCACGCCCTGTATTGTTTTGAACATTGGTTCCGACGGGACCTGTCAAGCTTCATGTGCTTTCAAGGAGGAAATTCACAGCTGTGGTGACACAGTTTTCCCGAGAAGTTCCCAGGTCTTTAAATAATAATTTAGTCCTAGTTCTTCACATGTCCAATAAATTTATTCAAGCACAGCAAAAGCCCAGTAGATGAAAGCAGTTTGCTCACCAGCACAGTTTTTATTCTAGAGCTCCCCACAAAGAAAAAAAAAAAAACCTCACAACAGCTCTAACAATTATGCAAACAGAAAATAAAAAACCAGCATGCCCACACATTAAGGATTAAAAAAAAAAAAGAAACCTAAAGACAACAGGAAGAAGCAGAGGTGAGAGTATATGAATGATCACTCAGAACAGACTATATTTAAATTGCAGTAAAAGTTAAATGCTTCCATGTCATTTAAAAAACCAGCTGCAGATCTGCTTCTAGCTTAACGCATCGTTTCTAGCAGTTAACATTACAACCTTGGCAGTCTTGTTCACTTTGTCCTGCAGCAATTTTTCAGTTGATGCCAATGCTTCCATTGCTTTCCAGTTTTTCTCCCGAAGGTCCTAATCATTTTTAGAAAGAATGATTTCAGTTCAGCCAATATTCAAACTGTTTCCGCTTTTACTTCAGAGATATATTTTGCATTACATTCCACCATTTGCATTGAAATGCTGGTTACTGCAAGATGATTTTGCCGGGTAAGGTGACATATACTAGCAAAAACAAGTGTGATGTTCGAAGAGTTTGAATGAGAAGGGGGAAAAAAATGCCAATTTCTGCCCAACCTGCCCCTGTGTCCAAAACTGATCCAAGTGTTACTGCAGAGCGTATCACTACAGTGACCCCACACTTTGACTGCACTTGTAAGAAGAAAGAGGGAAGTTTTCAAAAGTAGTGAGGAACACAGACACCAAACCACAGATTACACAACAGAGTGTTAGGCATGTCGCGTTGCAGAACCCAGCATGGACCCCAGTATACATGGAGGTGTACACATTTATGCCCCTGATCCTGCAACCAGATCCAGCTGTGTAGATCCTTACGCCTCAGCCCAAACCTACTACGCCAGGGCTGATTTTAGAAACACAAAGCTCAGGGCCTTGGTTCGCAGCATTGACCCACGCAGCTCTCTCCACTGTGCCCAAAGAAAACTGGTTTGCTCACCAGTGCCCTCCTGGGAGGTTTTGGGATTTCACCAGTGGCGAGCACACCCCAGATCCGCATGGGAACACCACCGTGCCATGCTGCGCTCCTGCATCTTTCTTGGCGAGGTCATCAAACGTGTACTCCACAAGACGTCAACACACAAGCTCAGTTAGGAGGCTGAGAGCTCTTGTAAAGAGCCTCACAGCTCTTATCTAGGAAGGATGGTGGGCCTTGCAGGGAGGAGAGTACAGTGCTTGGGATTTAGATTTTTTTTTTTTCCAACCCTCAGAGCAATCTGGTTTAGCAAAGGGCTATTTTTGAAAGGTTGTGGTTGTTTTTTAATTCACCACGCAAAGTGGCATCCAAATCCTAGCAAGTACCTACACTAGTTTTACTTTACCACTTCCACTTGCCTGCTACCTTAAGGGCTGTTTCACAGGACATAAAACCAAAATTGGATAAAAGTGCGATGTGGAAAGCTGGGACCTACAGGCACGGTCTGCCCTTGGCAGTAGCCAGATTTCTGCCTGCACCACGAAGGGTACTTAGACCTCGCAATTCCCCAGGAAACAGGCACACTTATGTTCTACCTTGCCAGCTCATCTGTCTTCTGAGAACACCCAGTCACTTTCCCCCTCCTTTATTTCAGCTCTTAAGCAATACTACTTGCTCAAAAGCTCACATTCTCAATATCTTCTTTGTGCATCTTCCCTTATATTGTCCTACTTCTAAGCAATAGAGCTTATTGCACAGTATTCAGGCAGTATCCTTTATAGGCTATCAAGGAGAGACAGGTGAGTTAACCCTGTATTTTAACAACTTTCTTCCATATAACTTAAAAGATGCCATTCCCTTGCCCTGCACAGGTAATTTATTACAAGGAGGTAACTTCACAGTTCTGTGATAGAAGATACAATCTCTACTTCCACCCACAAACAACCCATACTGCACCATCAGTTAATGTTAGGTTAATGGTTGGACTGGATGATCTTAAAGGTCTTTTCCAACCTAAACGATTCTATGATTCTACGATCAGCGGCTGCTGTAAAGGAAGGCTCACTGTCCTTCACCTCCTTCAGAAGATCAGGATTAGTCACTCTCAGAAATGGGAGGAGCCAGATCTGAGACCCCAGAGGTGATGCCTCCTCCCATGTCCACGCACAAGGACCATAACTCAGAGCATGGCCCCCTTCATCCTCCCACCCTCCCTCCCCAAACCCCCTCTTCTTCCCATCACAAAAGACATGTTTCTGAACAGGGCTAACAAGGCTTGAATCCAAGTCTGAAAACTTGCTACGGGATGTGTCCCCCAGCAGGTCTCCTCCCTCTCATCAAATCACCAACTTGTCAAAGAGCTGATGGAACTTGGGGCAGCAAGGTAAGACATGCTTAGTCACAGCCAGAAAAGAGGAGGGGAGCATCCAGAGGACACAATATGGCAGACAACTCTCAAACATTTTTTTTAGCAGAACACCCTAGGCATTGAGGAGTGCTGCACACACAGGTTTGGTTGTTGTTTGGGGGGGTTTGGGGAGGGGGATTTCCTTACATTGTTCTTTTTCCTCTGTTGCTCAAAAGCATTTCTCTGAGAGGCGAGCTCATTTTGGAGACTGGCGATTTCCTTCTCTTTCCCTGCAACCCTGAATTAGCAAAAAGAATCATAAACAAGTCAGGAGACATTTAAGACATTTCAAGTGAAGCACTGACACCCTTTCATCCTTTCATATACACTAACTTTCCTCCCCTGCCAGGAACACACTCGCTTTGAAAAGCTGCTCTCGCTGACTTGGCAGTACCGCTTGCTTCCTACTGCTCTGTGAACTGCGGGCTGCCAGAGCAAAGCCCATTGTAAAGCTGTTGTTTGCCTACAACAGGCATCTGCACACATTTATCAAGGCCACAGAAAGGCAACGCATTAGACGAGGATAAGTCAGCCAGCCCACGCTAGTACAACACCATAAAACAGGCACTGCCTGCTGGATAAGAGCATTCTTTTTCAAGCACCTAGTCCACAATTTATAAGTCATTTAACTTAAAAGAAAAATAATTCAGCCAGCCAAAGATGCATGACAGTGGTAATTTGTGTAGCACAGTATAAGCCAGCATGGCATTAGCTTCCACATAGTTCTTTAGTGCACTTCAGCTCTACGTTATACCATATTTTTACCCCTGAGACTTTCCCTGGGAAAAGTTTTCTACCAGATGATTTTATAATACGAACAACAGCCCTCTACTAAGCTGAAGTTCCAAGAAAAAAGCCTGTCACTTGGTTGAAACACCAACATTTAACTCTTCAGACAGAGCTGAGCTGGCATGCATTTAAAATTAAATCAATCATGGCTTGCTTACATTGTGGGCACAACATACCGCAAGCACTGTCTGCAGAAGACTGCGGCTGAGGATTATTAGCGTGAGCAGAATATCTATATTCAAGTTTTATTAGACAGTAACTTTTTTTTTTTTTTTTTTTTACTGGCCACTTCTCACACACTGATATTGCACATTTGGCATTTATTTCGTCTTTTAAATTTCCTGAGCAGTAAGTGAAACGAGGCGCTTATCTACTGCATACAACTTTTGGCAGTACTCACACTTGCAGAAGCTCCTCGCTTTGGACAGCCAGAGATGCCTACAAACAGATCAGAAACTCATTAGAGGCAGATCAGCAGCAAAGGGTGATGCAGAGGGCGTGATCCGCCTTGTTAACCAGGCACTGCTGCAACACTACACAGCTGCACTCTTGGCCTTCCCGAGAGTCCTGTCCGGCCTCTTTTGGCCAGAAGAACCCTGGCTGTGATACTGCGTGTAAAGACAGGGGTGGAAAGCTAGACAAGAACACAGCAGGCGTAAGAAAGAGCACAAGGCTGCAAACTCTCATGATAAAGGAAAGCAGAAACAGATATGCGGCAGCCAGGAAAGCTGGCTTAGAGCAATCCAACCCTGAATCTGTCCCTGGATTTGCATGGCCAACTACTGGTTTTCCACAGCCAATGCAACTACTGGGTTTCCATGGCCTCCATACAAGCTACCACCACCCGCTTTGACTTCACTCAGTAACACTGCAACTGGAAGCTGTACCTGTTTGCAATTCTCCTGCTTTAATTCTTGAATTTGAACTTTAAAAGATTCGTTTTCCTTTTGCACATCCTGTTGAAAGAAAAGAGGCAGTATTACACATGTACACATACATACACTCACGATACATACACTCCTTACAACACCAGACACCTCTATTGAAACTTTACCTGCAACTGTTTTACTTGGCTTGCAATTTCTCTCTCTTTTTCTTCCACTACGGCTTTCAACTTCTTCATTTGTTCTTCTTCCTCTTTCAACCTGCAGAGATGGTTTAGAAAGCAAAAAGGGTTACAGTAAGAATTTATACTAAAAAGGGACAGACACTCTAGCTGCAATAGTTTTCAGCAGCAGAAGATAAATATATTTTGTATGCTATATATAATAATCAGCCAAAAGGAGAGCACACACACAGGGAAGAAACCATTACACTATGGCTCCAAACCAAGCAAGCTAACAAAAATACATGCCAGCTGCAACAACATGTATTGCAAACACTTACCTGCTAAGAACTGGCCTAAAGCAAGCTAGTCATTTCACATTTGTCAACTGGCAAATGCATTTAGTCATAGCTGATCTCAACAGCATTCAGAGCCGAAGCGGGAGAGAAGCAATTGATCACCTCAGCAAATCCTGCAAGCCAGCTGGCTCTGAAGGCGCCAGGGACAGTCTCCCAAAGGCGAGGCTGCCTTAGGTACGACGTACGGGCTATACAGGAGCCCCGCTGGGAGGGCTGCACATTACAAGAGCTGCACTGAAGACAGAGCCCTTTTTGGCACAGCCTCATACAACCTTCCTCTGACTTAGAGCAGCCAGACAAAGCAGAGTCAAAATAGAGGAAAGCCTGGCAGCGTTTCTCCATAAAACAGGAGCTAGAGAATTGGCTATTGCATCTCAGACTGAAAATGGCAAACTGTATCTGTTCATTGCTTTTACCGACTCAGCCACAGGCACTTAAATCCACATTCTTTTAAACATGCTAAACGGAAGGAGAAATTATCACTAGACACAAGAAGTACCAGCAATTTCACTAGTTAGTAGAGCCCTGGGCAATCATTCACTTTCGCAAAGCGTATGAGCACTACTACTTAGGCACGCCAGGCAGGGACGCCAGACGCTTGCTATTATACACAGCAGCAGACACGCTGGCTGGTGTACGTCCATCGGCACTAACAGCTTATTTTAGCAAAGCCCATAAAATTCTTGAAACCAATTCATACATTCCAATTTAAGATAAACACCAGCACTGAATGCATATTATCAGCAGGCCCTTGAGAAACTGCTACTAAGCATACTCACAGGCTCTCCAGGTCCTGGACTTGGGATGCAGCAGGTACCTGAAAAAGAAAGCAATTCCCAACCTCATTTTGATGGCACAGTAAAGCTTTCAAATTAACAGCAACTCTTTGCACGAGCAGGGGCACCACACAGCTTGCACGATACTTGCCAAAGAAATACTAGGCATTTTGCAGCAGACATTGCTCCAAGAATATCTAAACGCATAATGGATTTCAGAAGCACAGCTTACACCAAGCATCCCAAACTTCACACCAGCCAATTTCTCTCCATTTTACCTCTTCCCCTGGGATAAATGCCTGTCTAGACATCCACCCAAAATAAGAGTGCAACTCGGTTTCTCCCCTTTATCATCAGCAAAAATCCAAACTGAGCTAGAATACCACCTTATTGGAAAAATTCTTCCATTATTACTTAATTAACCTGGCTTCAAGGATGTCCAGTGGCCTGTTCTCAAGTCCAGTGCAGGAAATCAAAAGCCAAAATATTCCAGCCAGTTGCAACTTCTGCAACAGGTAAATGCAGGAAGGAATCACAGCAAAGCCTGACCACTTCAAGAGGAGCTGCTGCGTTCAGTTACAGCAGGAGTTCCTCCATGACCATAGTCCTACAGAGATGCTTCTTGAGTCTGGAAAGGAGGTACCTACGACACAGCTATGATTCTGCCACTGAGCTTCAAGCTTTTCAGACCAAAGTTATTTTCTATGCATAGTTATCATCCAAGTTAAAGAAAAGTTCTCAGAACTTGTTATCCGTGTAAAACCTGTTTTGGAGGAACACAGTTAACTAGTGGGCTCTCTGCACTGTAGACTACCAGTTTAGTCAAGTAGGATTTAAAATAGCTCTGTAGGTTGAAGCCAATGCAAGCCCTCTGTGAGAAGTAGTGGACAAAATCGACATCTTCCAGTTCAACTGAGCAGCACTCCCGAACCACATCCGCTCTGCAGGCCATACCTGTTGGAGCTGTTGCAGGTTCTGTTGTTCTAACTCCTGAACTTTACTGGTTAACTGTGCAATTGTATCTTTCTGACCCTTTGGGAAAAAAGAAGGCAAGTTTACAAGTGTAAATGTAACTTTTCCACAGCCAGAAATACTGCAACAGAACTTATTTCCCTTTAGAAAACCAAGGAAGCTTACCTGCAGCCATTCTCCGTTCTTAACAATCTCTTTCTCCTTCTCTTCCAATAAGGCCTCCATGGTTTTCACCTGCTTTTCCTTCCCCTTCAACCTGTACCATTAAACACAGACACACAGCATAAACCGTTGCTCTTTTATCCATCTGAAAAAAAAAAAAAAAAAGAGACAGCCTATGCTTTGCAGCACCTAACGAACAAAAGCAGCCTATGCGATCAAAGGCACAAACACAATTCACCCGCTAAAAGTCAATGTGTGAACACTTCCACTTCAGTCTGGGTTAGCAGTACCCACTTTGATCAATGGTATTGCTCATTAAACGAGAGTAGACAAATTCTGCGTTGAGGTATATTGCAGAGATTTCATACACATGTGCTCTGCTCATCAAAAAATACTTCCTTCCCCGCTCCCCAGTTGGGGACAGAAGGGACTGACGACTGCAGTGACTCAATTCTCACTTACCCACCCAGCTACAGCACAGATATTACCAAATTAAGTCTGCCACAGCGCCTTGCCTACGTCCTTCCATCCTGACTTGAATTTAATCCCTTGTAGGTTAACTGGGGCTCATGAAGCCAGGCAGCACCTCACCTTGTTTGCCATCTCAGACAGGACCAGGTATTTAATAAGGATGCACGTCTACCAAGACCAGTGTTAATAGCCTGGCTCACTTTATGCAAAGCGCAGACACCGGGTGAGAACATTTTAACTTAAAATAGCCAGGAGTGGGGAAGCGAGGGGTGCACAGGGCGGATCAGACGTGTTAACAACCGTACTTACAGAGTCTGAAGTTCTTTGACTTGTGATGTAATCGACACCTAAAGAAAATAATAAGTACTTCAGTTCAATGCACATGGAAGAGACACATAAATGCTATAAACTGCTTTAGGGAGAAATACAGGAAAAAGCCATTAGACATTACTAAAATAGACACTGTTACAATTATGTAAGCATAAACATGCTTTTTTTTGTGGAAAAATAAATGAGAAAGCCAAGTGTCTCCACATTTAAAACTTGACTTCCAGAGCAGAAAAGAAAACAGTGCAAATGGGAACACAAGCAGGCCCACTGGAGCACCCTTCCACCATGAGACACAAAGGAGGAAGCAGACACTGATGCCAACCACCTCACTAACAACTGCAGCTTAAGTCAGAGAGATCATCCCTGGTCCTTTACACCTTTGCACAAGCAACCGCTTTTTAGATGCTCTCTGCAATGCCAGCGCTCCCTTAAATTCCAATTCTAAGGCTGAACATGGATTGAAGAAACAAGATGTAGTGGGAATGTTCCCTTTGAATTTTGTAGGAAAGCCCGACAGTGGCTATCTGTCTAGATACTGGCTGTCCAAACAGCTTGCTTGGTCCTCTACCACAACACAGCAGGAGTTTCAGACATTCCCAAACCCCTCTGTTCTGCTTGCAGGATACCAAAAGCTGCATATACGCCACCTTTGGAGCAAGCATCCCTCATGCAGCTTTCCAGAGACAGCAACTCTAAACTGCCTTTTGTTCTGGGTTCTGTGTCAGTTCCAGGGAAGGAAAAAACACACAAATAATTCCTCCAGTTCCTGGGAATTTGCTGTGGAGGAAAAGCCCAAGACTGAAACACATTCTACGAAGCTTTGCCTAAAAAGGACAAAACTGTAACACTAAGGAAAGAAGAAAAGGGGGCGACATGTTGGAATGTAGCTAGAAAGACTGAAAAGAGTGCAGACCAAAAAAACAACCCACACAAACAAGCAAACTTCCTGACAGCACGATGGATTAGGCTGCCTGCAGAATGGGCTCCCTAAGGATACGTGGGTTCCCGTTGTTTTGGATGCTAGACAACAAGCATGCCAAAAAAGCCAGTACTCCTCCATTTCTGCATTCCTGAGAGCTAGAGTAAAACTTACTCTGCCAAGACAGGCTTTCTTTGGACACTGGAAAGAAAACAGTCTTAGGTTTACCTGGAAACCAAATACTATTTGGGCCAGTAGTATTGTTCTAGCAACACAGAAAGGCCAACAAAAGAAGCACCTTCAGCACTTGAGACTTCCGAGGTGCCAGCCTCGAAGGATGTCCCAGGGTTTCGTGTTTACTAAAGGGACAGTATGCAACATGCCCAGCCAGAGCTAATGCTACAATGCTTTAAGTTACAGCAACTTGCCAAATTTCATAGTAAAAGTCCAAAACGCTTGGGCATCCAGAGAAATGTGGTTTCTGTAGGACAGCAGTAGCTATACTACATATTTACAGCTTTATATCCAAGAATAGCATAGCTCTACCATTAAAAAGTTCCCTTACCCAATAACATTCACCAGTGAAAGAAACACTAGAACAGAAATGAGTGAGCAGCGCATCCAAGGCAAGGCTGTTTCACACTTCTGGCACTAAGGTATTTTACCTGTTTTTCCATCTCAAGCTGGGAATTTCCTACTTCTTCTTTCAGAGCCTCTATTTCCTGTGTCAAAGCCTTTTCAATGACAAAACAGACAGGATTGGACAATGGAAACACAAAAACGACACAAAAATGGATGCTACAAATTCATCACTATAGAATGCCATGCAGTAACAAATAAATGGTAGTCAGTTGCATAGAGACAGAAAGGAAGGTAGGTATTGCAGAGATAGATACCTGAACAGTCTTCTCCTTGCTTGCTACTTTAAGGATTTCAGCTTGTAGGAGTTCTTCCACCGATTTTATTTTTCCATCCTTCTCATGGATGCTTAAAAAGAGCAGAGGAAGGAACAGCATTAGCTGGCTGCACAAATGCGCTACTTGAGCAAATATACAAGCTTTGGTTCTGCTATCGCATCACCAGCCTCTGGGATCCACAGTGGGACCTCCCACTATTGCAGGTGCCATCTCTCACTGGAATCCCAAATCCAGATAGAACAAGCAGGAGAAAAATAGGAGGAATAAGACTGGGAATAGTGCAGAACAAGCTGGCTCTATAACCCCTAGTTCACATGCTAAATAGATACTATTACTGCCTAAAAATGCAAACTAAGGTGTCATTCCAGGGACTACTGATACACACCTAACTTCGGCCTTCACTGGACATTCCAGCGAAGTATTTATCAACTTCAAATACGCACACACACACAGAGCGAACAAGCTCACTCCTTTTAGAGTGCGTGCTGAAGAAAAACAATTATCTGACAATTCAGTGCAATTCCTCGTCTAGTCAAAGGTAGGCTTATGAAGTTAATTGCTTAGCAGAGAAGCAACTGGATTTTCAAAAGGTATTGATCTGACTTGATGTGTTTCCAAAGTGATAATGCTTCCTGCCACACACACACACTTCACCCAGTTAAAAATGAATCATTTCAGGGAAGCAAAACACTTGTAGTCATGGAATAAAGGCAGACAGAAGTAACAATCAGAAGTGAAATCTGTGCAGTAACTTACACTTTCTGGAGTTCTTCTACCAGTGATTGGAAGGAAACCTGTTCAAAACAGAGCTTCAACTTAGAAAAACAGAAGATAGCAAAACAATCTGCAAGTGTTGAGGGGTAAGGAGTAGAGAGCACGAGCTCTCTAGCACTGGGTAAACTATGTAGCAGCCTAGCAATTTTATCTAGCTTTTTAGATTTTTATCTAGTTTTTCAGAGACATAAACAGAAGGGGGCTAAGTTGCACCTGCACAACTGTGGATTAACATCAGAAAGCTCAAATATGCATAATAAAGCTGATGCAGAATGAGCTTCCTACCAGCCATGCTTGCCGCGCTGGGCTTCTGGAAAAAAACAACCCACAGCCGTTTCAGTACATGGCAAACTCAAACCAACCCAGAACCTTTACATCTGCCACATTTCTGACGCTTATGCAAAGGAAGTATCTGACAGAAGTATCAGCTTCCAGAACAACGCTGGAAGAAAACAGGATGCTTTGCCAACAGGCTTCAAAGACGTCTTCACCTTTTTCCATTGACTTTTGCAACGACAGCAAGATTCTTTTAGATTTAGTTTAGGTGTAATAAAAGTTTTAGATGAAAAGTACTACCTGCTCTGATTGCTGAATTTGCAGACTTTGAAGTTCTTTTCTCAAGGATGAATTTTCCGTTCGCAGTGCCTTTGAAAGCAGACACACAGATAATGAAAGACTCATTTGTTGGGGAAAAAGTGTTAAGCTTGATGGAAAAGTCATTTCTTTTAGAACAAGTGAAAGACTTTGAAAGTCTGAAAGAGACCCCCTCTGCAGCAGTTGGAGCCAAAGTATTCAATGGACTAATTATTCATTACGGACAACTCTAAGTGGACTTGAATCTGTAGGAAACTAGAATCCAGGGAAACATCAAAGTGATGTGCTCACATCTTTGGCTGTTTAGTAACCCCTCCCCAGTACAGGGGTGTCAGTGATGCACCTGGAGTTTAGGGACATTAAGAGAGTGAGCGTTGTCTTGGCCATGTCCAGGTAGACAGGACCCAGCTTTCCAGCAAAACCCAGCTGAAAACAGGCAGGGATTTTTATACTGGCTTTCCGGATTTCTGATCATTAGCTTCTTTACAAACAGAACAGGAAGGAAGTACCTTTAGCATCACCCCAGAAGCATCACTAGTTTATGATCCATTTAACCCTTCAGATTACCAACTAAGCAAAGAGATGCAAGTGCCCCATACTGCCAGGTTTTTACAAAACACACTTTCTTAAAGACAGATTTGTTGCAGATTAGACCAAACATACGGTTCTGGAGATGTATTCACTTTATTCCAAAAGACACCAGGTCAACATCCTAGCAAAATCTGCTCTAGACTAAGCAGAGAGAGACACTTACTGTACGCCATCAATGGTCATGCTTAGTCTATCTTACTAAAAAGGTTTTAACCTTGTCTTCATGAGGTGCTTTTCCTGTTCAAAGGGAACGATCTCAGACTGCACCATGAGCACTCAAACATACACTTTGCACAAGAGCACTTAATCTCTACTTCCCCATAAAAAGATAATGAGAGATGTTACCTTCAGCTCCTCCTCTTTATTAGCCACCTGTATAAGTCCTGCCTCAAGCAGCTCTTCAACTGTCTTGATTTTATCATCCCTCTCTCTCATGCTGAGAAATCAAAAATTATTATTAGGAAAAAAAGAGTTAACCTTTGACAGCAGTTTAGCTATCAACAGTAACCCCGCTGCCAACGAAACTGGATCTTTATTTTAGCCTCCAATTCAAAAGAAAAAAGTTTCTTACCTTCTTTCCATCTGCTCTAACAAGCCTTTGTTTGCCTACAAAAAAACCACAATATGGTAATCATTAATTGGATCAATAATGGTTTGGGATTTTAAAAACAGAAACAACTGGAGAGCATCAACTTAACCAGAGCCTTAGTGACCACACTAATCCAGAAGGGAAAATAAAAGTAGGTGCAGAATATCCTCATGGCATGTGTCTAATATTGATGCTGGAAAGAGGTCAGTCTTTCAGGGGAGGTACAGATCCAGCCCAAATGCCTCGATGATTTTACACTGATGGACTACAGGAGCTCTGGCAACAAGATACTGTGGGACACAGGATCCCAGTGATCCTAGGGAACGTCAAGCATGCCAAGCACTGTGCGGCATCTAATCCATAGCAGCCAGCTCACCTGAAAAATCTGCCTCTTTTGAGCATTTATTGAAACCACAAGCTCCACTTAAGGCTCACTCAGCAGAGCACTTACGATTTCTCAACAACAGCACATTGTGAGAGACCACACGAGAAGTGTAAGGCAGCTACCAAGAAAAGTCAGCCCCACTATTTCAGACAGGACACCAAATCAGCCAGAACCTAAGGGAATAAGGCTGCAAATCTGGTTCTCCACCAGAAGAAAGGGAGCCACTCCAGACAGGGAGCTGCTGGCTAGCAGACACCAGTGCAGAAAAGAAAATAAGTTTCTTGTCCTTCAAGTCTTTTTCCAGCGTTTCAGGAAGTTTTCTCATTCCACAATGATACAAAGTCAGGGGTGTTCACAAGAGCTCTCCCAGGCAACACTCACAAAGGAGATGGGGCTGAACAACACAACAGCTTTGAACCTGCAGCATCCTGTGCGAGTACCAGTCGGACTGGCTGCAGCAGGTGTGCCATGGGCAAAAAGATAGAAGCAGAGGGACAAAAGACATCTCAATGTAAATAGTTTTCCCATTCCATGAGTCTATTCTTTGGTTACTATTGGTTTGAGAATTCATTCCAGGATGGAAGAAAACAAGTAGGGTAAAGATCTTACTCTGGTCTCACCACAGCCCAATAAGAGCCCTCTGCCCTGGAAAGGCTGGTTGCTCATGGGATTTTTTTTTTATTCCAGAAAATTGCCATTAAAACTGGGAAGGGTTGCAGAAATCAGTTTTTGCTTGTGTTAAGCTAGCATTCTTTGGGGGAGGAAAAAAGAAAAAAATAGTCATTTTGTTGGATGCTCTTGACTAAGTCTAGAAAACAGCCACAACTGCCTTACTTGAACCCTCCATGAAAGAGAAAATACCTGAAAAGTAACAGGCTTTGACACCAACCAGCTCAGACTAGGGCCAGCTTAAGAAAAAAAATACCAAAGGAGTTAAAAAGAACAGAAGATATTTGATACAACCTCAGCAAACACTGGCTGTACCTGCTCAGACAGGAGAGTCTGCAGCTTCTGAACTTCAGCTTGCAGAGTTGCGTTTTGATCCTTGAGAACCTGAAAGGAAATTTAAACATTGTATCAGTTCAGGACTGCCAACCCTAACTACAGCATTTTCATTTTGGCAATGAGGTAATTAAATAGCACAGAAGTCGTTACAGTGAGTTCTTTGGAAGCTACAAGACTACAGAGTCCTTTCCCTTCCTTTCTTGCTTTTATGTATTAATACTTTTGTCCTTATGTTCCCATGAGAAATTCAGCTGTTACCATCTTTGTTCCCTGGCAGAGGATCACACAGTACCAAGTGTGAGAGGCAGGAAAAGCTGCATTTTCCTCCTAAAGCAGTATCAGCATCATGTCAAGATTTGACAACCGCCTCTTACAAAGCGCTCATCTGGTGAAGCAAATGGTCTAGGATCACCTCTCCGGTTCTCTTCAGCTGCCTTTACACTGAAAAGGCCCAGCAAGGAACCAGCAGTTCGGCAGCAGAGAGGTTTGCACAGCTCCCACGCTCTGGTCCAAGTGCAGGCTGGAAAGAGGCAAACTGGGAAGACAAATGGCCATACCACGGACCTTGCCTTCCTTCCAGCATTCCCACACTAGCCCTTAACAGACAGGCTGCCTGTCTGGATTCCTTATATATATTTTAAAATCCTCCTCTATTACTGCTTTTTGTTTTACAAAGTCTTTTTAAAGAATTACTAGGTGCTTTACAAAAGTAAAAAGCAGGACACATGATCTATGCTTCAGACCCAAAGGCTTACACGGACAACACAAGCAGGAAGGGACAGCAATGGTGAAGATGAAAAGAATTGCTCTGTTTTGAACCTGGCTTTTCTCTCTTTCATGTGCGTGGGGAAAAAAAAGAAGCACTTTTGTCAGGTGGAAGCATTTAGTGCAGAGCTGGTCTGGCTTATGCTTGTGATCAAAGCCAGGAGGAAGAAGAGACTAGAAGGGCACAAAAGACTGATGCCAAGAGCACACTTATGAATTTCCACAGTATCACAACGATGATGATCTGTGTTCAGTTCCCTGTTCACTTCCCAAGAACTGCTAGGGTTGCCCGCAGCTGATTTTTGCCATTACTTAGCACCGAGTTGATTTCGGCACATAACCATCCACAACACCTCTAAGGCCTTTTTCCTGGGTAACAGTTACTACAGAAACCGTCTCTCTAAGGAAGTTCAGATTATTCCTCCTTGTATTCATTTTCACCACCTCACCTGACATTTTAAAATGTTCCACCACCCTGAAAGCCCTGAGAGTGTCACTAACTTGAAAGCCAATGACTTATTCAAGCTTGCCACCTCTTCCCACTCCCCTTTCCAGACTGTTTATGCATCCATTACCCAGCACACACTTCACTGAAGATTCAGTTGATAGCTGTTTTTCATAATAAAGCTATCTAAAGTTGTACTTTGTCTCCTAGTCTACAATATTGAGCAAACTCCTTCCCTCTTATTCTCCGACAGCTTAGAGAGACTACAGGACCTTGCAAGGGACTCTCATCAAAACATCTTTGAAAGTGCCACTTTAATACGTGACCCAAGTTTACTACCTGCTTGCCAAGACCTTCAAAGAGCTCCAGGAGACTCATGAGGCACTGCTTCCCCTACAAAAGCCATGCTGCCTCTGCCACTACCCACCTGCTCTGTTCCTCACCAGCAAGCCTACCAACTTCACATTATGAGATTCGGACCGAGTGACCTTTCACCAGAAGCATGAGAAAAGCAGTACTACCCAACAGGGGCTTTGAAGGAGTTAAAAAGATGGAGTCACCACCTTTCTCAGGAAGCAGGTCTATTTCTAACAGCTCAGGTTCAGAAGAAAAAGCCTAAGGTGGCAGAGGACAAGGAGGAGTTAAGTCGCTCTCTGTATACGCCATCTAAAAACAAGTACCAGCTCTGCTGTGCAGACCCCAGATGTCAGCCCTAAAAGCTTCAGCAATTTAGCTGCAGCCTTATGAGAAACAATTTGGAAGACGGCAGGAGAAAAATAAGTATTTTTACACCTACTTCGAAGGAAAAGAAAGAAAAAAAAACCTGACAGCACAGTAACCCAAGCAACAAAGGCCTTGGAAGTCATATTAGAAGGTGGAATGCAGGAAAACCACAATAGATTTTACTGAACAACCTCCTCTTCCAGATTTCAAAGACCTCACTCTTCAACAACTGCAGACGCCGCACTTAACTTGTGTTACCCCATCTCTTACCCCGCTGCACAGTCTGTTGTTACTGCTGTGAAATCCCACATTGCTCTTGCCTTGTGAGCAGAATACTGTCATTTGCCTTAACACCCAAAAGTCAGTTCTATTTTACAAATCAGCATTCAATTGTATGAACTGCTCTGCAACCTCCCAAGTCTGGAAAGCATACTGTAAATAAGCACAGGAATAGGTATTCTGTATCTTACCTTGCATTCTTCTTTTGTGTTTGAAATCTGAGCAAGTTCTTCTCGAAGCTGATCTTCAAGAGTTCTTATTTTGTCATCTTTGATGTGGATGCTGAGACACAGCAGAGCAGTTAAATAATTTCCTCATCCAAGCCTTACAAAAACCATTGATTTAAAAGACTACAAGAGACTGACAAACATTGTTTATCAAATCCCAGAGCTATTTACCTTGTCTGCATCCTTTCCAGCTCATGTGCAGCAGCAGCCTAGATATAAAGAGGATTAACACAGACTTAGGATACATCACATGATTCAATCAACCTTTCATTCCACAGTATTAAAAAGCTAGAACAAGTCATTGGCCTCTCAGCACATGACTCACCAGCAAGAGTGAAAGGGGTAAGCTTCTCTTCATGCGCTTTTTAAACACCAATATATACCAGGCAAGCATGCAATTACGCAAAGGGAAGATGATCTCGAAGAGATTCATTTGACAACCAGGATTATCTCTAATTAAACACCGCACTTCCACCTCTGTAACAAACAGGCCACATAGCAGTAACAGAGGGAAAGCATTTTGTTTGGTTCTAAGAAGATCTCTATAGTGAGGCGAGGGGGTTTGTGTGCAAAAGTGTGCAAAAAAGGGTTTTTGTTTTTTTTTTCCAAGGGGTGCTTATGACCCTTGTATGCACAGGCCAGGACTGCATATTTGAGCACAGTTGTGTTGACTCCTGTGAAGCGTCCTGCAAAAAAACCAACCAAGCAAATTGCTTCAATAACTTGGACGTGCAAGCAAGAAACGGATTTCGCTGGTGAAGGAAAGGTAAGAAGCTGGCCTCCCACCAGCTACAAGAACTCCAGGGAATCACGTATTAGCCCAATTCTGTAGCCTCACGCCTTTACCATGCTTAGGCACAGCTCGCTTAAACCAACGGATCTGCATTTACGCCAGAATAGGTAGTGGGAAGAGAGTAAAATTAAGTATTAACAAAACAACTATTTTACCTGTTCATTTGTCAGAGCCTGTAACTTCTGTACTTCTGATTTCAGGGATAGGTTCATATTCTGTAAGACCTGAAGGGAGGAGAAAAAGAAATATATTTGCGCTTTGCACAGATACAGTATTTCAGGTAAGTTCACTCTCCAGTGCAAAGTATTTCAGGTCACTTTTTGAAGGACCCTAGAGGTAATAGCAAATAAAAACCCCAAGCTCTCCTATCAACAGCTTCCCAGCATCAAGCATTGGCCTTGCCTAGAAGAGCAAAATAGCAGCCTTGTAGCTGAAAGAGCTGGTTCTAGACCCAAAAGCAGCAGCCTTGCAGGCTTCGTTTTGTACGCGCAGCCAATGAGCCTCTCCCTGTATCCGCTGGCATTTGCACATGCTTTTATTATACCTTCAGCTCTTCCTCCTTGCTGGTTAAGTTGGCATGTTCGTTGCCTAATGAGTCCTCCATCTGCTTTATCTGTTTGTCCTTTTCCGCAATACTGCACAAATGAGAAATGATGACATATCAGTACTAAAAGGTCTTGGACGAAAGTGGTACACAAAGCATCAGGCTAAACACAAGATACATGCTGGCCCTGAAGCCCAGCTCCTACTCTAAATCCTGCTGACAGTACACTTTGGGTCCAAAAGCTTTTCCATCCGTTTTAAATGCCGTTTGCTTGCCAAAAATTTATGGGACATTCTCTAGCTCTGAAACAACAACTATCCTGGCTCCCAAAGGGAGCCATCTCCCGGCACAGCCATACAGCCCAAATACTAACAATTCTTATGGTCACGCACATTCCTGCACACTGCGCTGATCCCTGCACATAGGCAGCTGTAAACAAGAGGAGTCACTGCTTTCCGTGTCGCATACAGAGCCACGTACAATGGTCTCCAAACCTGAGGCCAGACACGGAAGGGAAATCCGCAGGAAGCTGTTTCCCAGCTCCCAAGTCAATCTCACAGTGAGAAGTTAAAAGCATAGACAGCAACATTTCCTTCACCACTCCCTCCCTGCACCGCACATGCATGGAGGAAAGGTGACACGCATTAAAAGCCAGTAACACCTCCCAAATACCAGAGGAAATGAATGCTCACACTTTGTGGAGTTCTTCTGCCAGGACTGAAGCCGAGGTCTGCAGAAGGGAAAAAAAAAAAAAATAGCTGGAAGGCAAGCAAGTCAAAGAATCATCATCTACAGTGAGCCAAGAATAGCATTTGTAGGATTTGTCTAGCTTTTTTAAAATGGCACAGGACAATTCCAACTATTTCCTGGCTAAGGAACATTGAAGAAAGACCAGCGCACACTAACGTCCCTTCCCCTTTGCTCTAAGGTAACACGAAGGGAAAAGTGAGCTATCTTATTTGGCCTTTACCAGATTCAAACAAGCCACAGGGATGACCAGTACTTGTCTCCCAAGGATTAAGTGCTTTACAGTACATTCTGCTGACAAACCACTTGAATTTAAAAAAAAAAAAAAAAAGAAAACCCTCCACAGTGCATCAGGACTGGTGTTAGGAACAGAAACAGCAGCATAAAACCAGCAAGTGGCATTTTTTAACCCCCCTGGAAAAAGCCTATTCTTATGTGGTCACCCAGAACAGGGAAGGACAGACTCATCGCACTGGTTACTGAGACACTGAGGGACCTCTGCAGGCTGTTTCACATCCACAGTTTGATAGCAGCTGTGGCAGAACTCCCACATTCATTTGTGTTTCAGATACATGCTTCTCCTTATCCAGTCCTACCCTCCCGCAAAATCCTGGATCTCGCAGAGCTTGTGCCCACAGAACCCTACAGCAATTCCTATACTGCCTTATTGGATCATACCCTAGAGAACAGCATCAGAGAAGGAAGGAAAAAAAAAGGGAACAAACAGTTCCAGTCCTGGAGGGTCTCCTCTGACCAAAACAGTTTCATCAACCCTGATGTCCAGAGTGGTATCCAGTCCAACCTCGCTTCCCCAAAGTGCCATTTTCACACCCACTGCCCATGGTGGAATAAGGGCCCTGCATTTTCACAGCCAGTGCAGCTACATGGGGAAAGCACACACCTCCTTCCAACAGCCTCCTTGTGTAACCTACAGCAAAAGAGTAGTAAAATTTCCCTAGGGATTTATTTTCATGAAGGGAAAAGTGAACCATCTTTTAGATTTTAGCCTTTAAAGGGCTGGGATAAGAGGAGTAGGTCATGAAGACGCTGTAAATGCAGAGTGCCTCTTCCTTCACTACTCTCCCCACCCAAAGGGTTAAAGCACCAAACTCTTCAAACAAAGCCAGATGACACATTTGCAGTCTGATGCTGAATTTAATCAAAAACTACATCAAGCATGTCCATGATTAAAAGAACGCAGCAGCCAACCGCACAGGAACAGTCTCTACATGTGCCCACAGAAGTTACAGCCTTTCTGAGCTGATTTCTGTGACCTAGCTCTACACGGAAGCAACTTCAGTGACTGTGGTTTTACACAGTGTTTACAACAGAAATCACTTCTCAAAGAAACTAGTCAAACTGAAATTTTAGAGATTAAAAGAAATGAGAAAGGCATTGTGCAGGTTTGGTGGTTTTTTGGTGAGTTTGTTTTTCTTCAGCACAGAAATCACCACTGGAATGAACAAAAAGCTTTATATGGGAGCTGCCATAAGACACCATTTCTCAACCTGATGCACAAGGGAAAAGCATGATCAGGTGGTTCACAGGAAGACTGCAAAAAGGCCAAAGATCCACAAGACAGAATTGTACACATGCAAAGCTACAGAAAACAAACATTCAAATATTCTACCCTTTGGTTATAAATGAAAGGCACTACAGGAGGAAATAAGTGGATTTTTTCCCCAAAAAGGACAGCAGAAGCTTAAGTTTTAAACCAGTTTGAGAAACAGAAAAGAGAGTGCTAACAAGTCTCTGCTTTCAGCCTTACGTATCTCATATCCAGCTAAAAAAAAAAAAAATCTTTTAATGAAAGTTCACAATTCACAACTACAAAAGACAGTCTGAGAACATGCTGTACCTGGGCTGCCATTTGTGAATGAAACTTCTGAAGCTGAGCATTCAAAGCATCATTCTGCTCTATCAGCTCCTTGTAAGAGAGCACAGAAAGAAAAGCAGGCTGAGATCTGCAGCTAGTCAACTTTTGCTAGGGTTAGCTCTTAGCCATGATTATGTTAGTAAGAACAGTTTAGCATTTACATGTCAGACACTTCTCAAAGACGCTATTTTTCACCCCACTAAGATCAACCAGTTTGAGTGGAAGCATAAGAACCTGTTCTGTATCAAGAGCCCCACCATATGCCATTTGGTTTCCCTGAAGCCCTCAAGAGCTATGTCCACACTGCCTCTCACCACTTGATGCCAGGAGAAGAGAGATCACTCCAGAAGAGCTCACACAAACAAAGGGACACAGCTGCTCTTCCAGGGTGTTCCCCAGACCATGGCATCATTTCACAGCTTGGGAAATTGCCTAGGTCAGCACATTCTCCTGCCTTGCCCTGAGTGCTTCTCCAGTCTGCGACGGCCATGGCCCCAGACCGCCTCACAGCACCACACACAAGGTCTCCCTCCATAAGTTGCCGGATGATAGACTGGCACACAGTTTTCTCATTCTTTTTTCAGTAGAAAAGCTTTACTAAAGCAGCATTTCAAGGATATTACTGTATTTCCACAGGCACGAAATGGGAAGAAAAAGCCAAACCCTTAAGATACTTGAGCAACACTACCTGCACCTGCATTTGCATGGAGTCCTCCGCAGTAGCTCTCTTTTGCTCAGCCTCCATTAACTGCAACATCCTCTGCTCCAGCTGCTGTTTTGACACCATTGTATCAGTAAGTTTACTGTGCAAGCTCTGGATTTCATTGTCTTTGGCCACAAGCTTATTCTGCACATCTGTAGCAGAAATGTGAGGATTTTAATTCAGAAGTAAATATTTAACTTTGGGGGAAATAACTTTCACTGAATACAGGGAGGCTGATTAGAAGCCTCATTCCAGCAAGCCAGGGTT
Organism: Pelecanus crispus; assembly: GCF_030463565.1. NCBI lineage: Eukaryota > Metazoa > Chordata > Aves > Pelecaniformes > Pelecanidae > Pelecanus > Pelecanus crispus. The sequence continues at coordinate 70,154,098 of NC_134648.1, forward strand.
CAGCTCTCCTCAGCATTCAAACTAACTGGTATCACAACATACTATTTCCCCAGGGTACTGAAGCAGTACTGACTTCACCTGAGCTTTATTTAAGCCATTTACTCAATAATGCCCTTTTTTACGAGCAGCAACAGCCAAATCACTGCAGTAAGCATTATTTGGGAATTTTGCGATACATGCCTTGTTGTGCCGCTTCGTGTTCTGCTGTTCTTTTCCTGAGATAAGCCTGGATTTCTTCCCATCTTCTCTCTGCTTCCTGCTGCTGGACCTTCACATTGAAGAGAGAGTTGATGAAAAGAAGTCTAACCTTTAATTTATTTTTGAAACATTCAGAGTGCGTCTCTTTGGTGCTATTCTCAAAACATATGGCAATGAAGTAAAACTGTTTCTTGTTTCCATTAGGGCACATCAGAGAGACGGAGTGCCCTGTAATCCTCCTCCTAGAGTAGTTTAGCCTATTAATTTGAAAGGCAAATTGTGAACAGGATTTCATTAGAGGCTCTTAACAGGATGGTTTCTGCAATATGAAAGTGTAGCATCTTTGCCCTGCAAGTTCAGAATTAACACTAGAAGCCAGACTAGCCATGCATCACATAAATCTGCATCTAGTAATTAAAACATGTCTCAACTCTAGATACCAACTCTCCACCTGCAAGGGCTAGAGGCCAGGAGAACTTCTGGTAACTAAGACTTAATTGCAAATATGAAAAGAAGTAATGAGCTCTGGATTGGCATTCTCACCCAAACACACTAGGTTTCTCTTCTGGAAAAAAAAAATTAATACAAAAACCCTTTTCTTCCAAAGAAAAGGAAAGAGATGCATCCAGAAGCCAGTCCATTTACATTTTAACTCTTAAAAAAGTATATTTAAAAATTTAAACATACATTTAAGCAAAAGCATGTCATTTCAAATAAAAATCACACAAGGACAATGCCATCTGGATGAACAACTCCAAAGTATCAAATCTTGCTGGAACTGAACACTTATAGAAAGCAGAGTTCAACATCACCAGTTAAGCTTTTTCAAGATATTTACCTGGAAGGGTAAGTTTCACTTCATAGGGACATTTGTAATCACTCAAAACCCAGAGTACTGAATAAAAACTTTAAATAAACCCATAGGCTGGCTCAGCCTATCTAAAAATAGATGCTCGCACATATAAAGATGACAGATTCATTGGCCAGGGAAACAGCTAAAGCGATTCGCACACACCTCACATTGCTCCCCATTCAGAGCTCGGCTCAGATAAAGCCTTGAGCACAACTCGGCAGGCAGAGAAAACCCAAGTCACCTTTAGCTGAGCAACTGCCTGCTCTGCGTTCTTCTTCTGGAGCTCCTCTTGCTGCAGCTTGCTGCTCTTCTCTCCCAGCTCATTCGCCAGCCTAGCATAATCCTGGCGCAGTTTGTTCAGTTCAGCCGACTGCCTAAAAATAAACATTTTCACAGCTTTTTTTTTTTTAATAAAAAAAGAATAAGAAGCATAGGCCGTAACAACAGCTACTCAAATATCAACACCAAGTCCTATATTTGCAGCCAGAAGGCTGTACTGTGTGGGGTTTTCTTTTTTCCCCCCACCCTGCTTCATCTTAGTAAAGGGATGAGGGTCAGGTACTCTTGGCCATCAGCACAGCAGCTACAATGCACCGAGTAAGAAAGAAACAAAAGGTCAGCAATAAGCCACAAGCATCAGTTCCTTTAAAAGGTTTGCAAGCTGATGGGCATAATTTGGACAGGCTTATATAAACAAAAGGCTCAGCGTAAGGAGAAGTCTCACATGAAAATTCACATTCCTTTCCTCGTCCCGTAAAGGATTATTGATCTCGGACTTACTCAGGACTATTCCTCCTGGACTACTAACTGCACGCATCTCTTCAGACTATACGTTGCCTCCTGGCCTTGACTTATCTATTAACTTATAAAGGTATCTGATGCACTCTCTCACTTAGGGAGAGAAGATGCATTTGTATAGCCCAAGGGAAGAATTTTAAAAGGCTCCCCTTTGTCTCAAAGCAAATAAAAAGCATTCTATTTTTATCTTAAGTTTGCCTGAATTAAGGTTTTTTCAAGATAACTGTCTACGAGATAACGACGCTTCATTTCTACAAACAAGACACCTACAATCAGGGTACCAGCACCCTTCTCCGAGCGCTCGTTCTATCGACCTGCCCCGGCAGGACACGCGCAAGGAGCGGAACGGCCCCTGCTGAGCTGCACCCGGCAGTGCAGAAGCCGCTAACAAAAAGGTTCATCTAGAAGAAGCATCTCTGGAAGAGCAGCATAGCCCGAAAAGGAAGACACTGAGCCCTTAGCCCTTTCCAAATCCTGACAGTGGTTTTGACATTCTAGTCTCCAAAAGTAAGAAATGTCTGAGAACATATAAAGCGTCGGTTTTGCTTTCTATAGGTGGAAGCCCACTGGCACAGCAATTCATCCATCTGACTACGCACCTCACCAGGGTGCTCAGCTTTTACCACAATATATACAATCCTCCCTGCCAGCTCAGGGGCAGCTTAAGCCATAACTCACAAAAGACAAAACCTTGAGATGTTTTTTTGTTTCTCCAAACATTTGCAACACCAGCAGATAAATCCAAGTGCCACCCCAGCAGTATCATTAACTGCAGGGTGTTGGTATTTTTTTCTTATTGCAAGACTGATTTATAAGTTTAGAGCTGCTGTTCTCCCAAGAGGCCAGCATCGGCACCTAAAGCTCCAGGGGAAAGGATACATACCCTGCCAAAAACACCAACTGTGACTGAGCACTTCTGCCCTTCTGTTAAAGCCTCAGCGCCCACTCTCAAAAAGCTCAGGCATCAAATTGATAAAAGACAGTATTTTGAAAAGCCTTGGGTCAATACAAATACAAATAGCTACCTCCCCGGCCCAAAATAACTGTGTTACTAGTGTAACCACAAATTCAGAGACAGCCAAGGAGATGGAAACAAAAGGAGCAGAAGTCAGAACAACTCTTTAGGGAAGGCTTAAAAACACAGAGCGCTCCGAGGAGCTGCTAACATACTTGCTCTCCATTTGATTGGTAGAAGTACTGACAGCATCTCTCAGGATACCGTTTTCCTGCTTCAGGTGGCTTATTTCTGCCTCCATCTGCTCACGGAGTTGCTGGAACTGATGGGGAAGAAAAGATCAATTCCAAAAAGGATTAAACTAAGGAGAAAATACACCAACTCAATAACTTATAATAGTAGATATCACAATAGTTTAAGTAAATAAAACTAAGTGGATTTTTTGGGAGAGGGGCAGCTTTATGTCCTTCCTCACACACCTGCTCTTAAATTAAACTGTGCAATTGAGACCCTCTTGCTCAACTAAAAGCACCGGTTTCCTTTTATACCAGTGTACCAACCTATTTAGCAAGGCAACTTTGCTTAAAAGACTACACAAGTGTTACTCAGGATACTGACTGCTCAGCCATATAACTTTAGATACTTGTCAATAACTGGATATCAATATATTACTTTTCCAAAGGGAAATAAAATAAGTGCATTGTGAAGTAACACTAAAAGCTAAGTTTGCAAAGCCTTTAAGCAAAGCAGAAAGAGTATAAACTAACAATACACAGATTATAGCATGTAAATTGCAAAAGGGTACTTCGCACTGAAGCCAAGACTGTGAAATGGATCCTTTATTTAGGCAATAATGTGCTTCAACTGCACTTCCAATAGAGTTTGAAACTGAGGCAGAGAGGAGCCCTGATAACCTAAGGCTGCTTCAGAATACTGCAAACACAAATCAAAAGATAGGATTCAAAGGAAAAAAAAATGGACTCTGCATTTGCAGACGACAGCACGGCTGCTCTTACAGCCCAACAGCCTTTGAAAATCCTCAAGCACATACAGCTATACTTTCTTCCTCTGCCAGTGCCAGTTTGTAGACATGGCTGTCACCATTTCCAAGACCCAGTTTCATCAAATGGCTGACTCACCAACGAGGATTTTGTATATAAAAGAATCCAAACAAATGTTTGTGTAACAACCACAGCAGGCAACAGCAGTCCCTTGTCAGGCAGCCACCTCCATTTCAGCACCAACACATGTAACAAACTGGTCCTTGGACATTTGTTGGGGGGTTCTCCTGGTTCCCACCCCCCCCTTTATTTTTTAATACCAAGAGATACACAAGATCCCAACAGAAGCAAGGGCACAAGCCCCATATAACTGGAAGCTCGGACCATTTCCAGCTTCCCTGCAATGCTAGGGCACATCAGCAGGTGGAGCAGAACCAGAGCACGGGTTCCTCCGCATCCTTTCTCGAGCTTTGCCTTGCCAGAGCAGCATTTGCAAAAGCCACCCAGTCCTGCCTGGATCTCCTTCACCCTCCCCAGCCAGCAGTAAGACCCTCTCGTTATGCAGTTGTCTGTATAGGTTCAAAGGAAGTTGTCTCTGCTCTAGAGAACATAGTTCTGCTCCAAAACTGCAGAGATGCTACTCTCCAAAGTGCCAAGACAGAAGATACAGTATTAAAGCCGGAAAGTTCACATGCTGGGCTTGATGCTGTGACATTTTTATAGGAAAAAATACTGGAATGTAAAATCTAAGCACCAGTCAAGTTGGTATAAGAGGGTCCATTTTTCTTCAAAAACTTTAAGTCAAACTTTTTAATCTGATAAAACAAACTCTTCTCAGGTCACTCCATTATAATGCAACTTCAGGAGAGAACAAGGGTCTTAAAAAAATGCAAGTGTCTGCCCTTCAAATATTTTCAGCAAAGCACTCTCCCAGGCAATATTTCTTGTATATTATGCTATGTTGTCACTTTGTACTATAAATTAAAAAAAAAAAAAAAAAAAGATTTATCAGCTGGTAAATGATCATCAGCATTAGCAGCTCTCTGGAGTTGAGTATTTCGGTTAGATTTTACACTTTAATTGAAAAACATATCAGCAGAATACCACAAAGTAAAAGTAACTAAGAACAGAGACCAGCTGCCTAGCTAGCACTGGTCTTTTACAGATTACAAGTCACCTCTGAGAACATCTTGTCTTTCTTTTAAGCCAGGAAACTGCCACAAAGTTTCCCGTGCTCATGCAGATGTGTTACACCACACCAGCTACCAGCACACTGCGTTCAAGGCTCAGGGTAATCAGTGAATCCAGTTTCTGTCTGAGCAAATGACAAATGCTGCACCCTGGCTAAAGCCAAGGTTTCTCAGCACTGATCTTGTGCACGAACATCAACTCGACCAGTTTTGGTAAAGCATTTACCTTTATCTTCATCTGCTGAGATTCTTGGTAGCTAACATGTATTTTGCTCTGAAAAGTGCCGTGCTCCTTTTCTAGCGTGTTGATGCGCTCTCGCATTTTCGCTGTAAGCAAGCCGTTTCGCTCCTTTTCTGCAACCAGCTCCTTGGATGGGAGTGAAAGGAAAAAAGGGAAAGAAGTCATCTATTGCTCCTTTCTAGAGTCTACTAGTGAGCGTTTTAAGATAACTAAAGATATAGCAAGTGTGTATCAAACCAAAATCAGCATCAATCTTCATGCAGAGAAATGACAGCATTAGACCTGACCAAACTTCCAGCACCTTTATGAGGATTTAGGATCAGCATAATTTCACATTTATTAAAGAGAGGCTTGCCAATTTAAACACTGATCTTCTGTTGTTTCAGAAGAGCTGGAGTCTTATCTCTTGTCGAGTTTGGCCAAATTACAGAGTCCTAACAATTAAAACCACTGATATCACGCAGGGCAGAGCTTAGATTTTCACCCCCAGTTTAGCAAAATGGAAGAACGCAGGTAAACTGTGGCAAAACTACAGAGCATTTTAGAGCAAATAACTGCTTTGTAGCAGGTTGCAAAGGCATCAGTTGTGTCAGGAGATAGGCTCTTAGTACCCAGCAACAGCCAGAAAAGCCCTGAACCCCATCAGCATGATGCCATTATTATAGCTTTCAAATGAAAATACACATTGCTATTTAGATTAATCATTTATTAGCTAGTAATTCAACCCAGACACCTGAGAAATCCATAGAGCTGCTCCTCTGCAATATAAATGCACTTGCTGTAGTAAGCAAAAACATTAAGTGCAGCTTTCAGCAAGCTCCCATTGCAGAACGATGTATTTGTACCATTTAAGCTTCAGGTGTCTCCAACTACGCAGCACAGCACGCAGCTCCTTACAGCGCCAGGGAGCCTTGACACAATTTAACTGATCTGAATTATTAGCCTGAATACCCTCCATCTCTTCAGAGTAATTATAGCTTTTTCCACATTTTAATTTAAATAAAAGCTATTCTCTCTTTTAGATCCAACTGACTAGCTTCAGGAGGCCGTTCTCCCTGACTGAAATAAGTGACACGAGTTCCCAAGGCCACGTCCAGGGAGGCATTTAGGAACTTAAGTCACACCAGACGTTTTAAGTCACTTCTGCAAACGCGGGGTAAACAGCTCAACACAAAGCCTTCTCCGTGTTACAGCTGTACCTGCTAAGGTGCAACAAAAAGAAGGGTGCCAGGACATACCGCAGCTTCCTTCTACCCCTCCACCAATTCCACCATCCATCTGCAGTCCTCACTAACTCGGCACCCTGTCAAGGCAGTGCCAGAGATCCCGGGAAGATTAACTTTCACCCAGCTTGTGTTTTGCCAAATACCTCCCAGGTCAGGCACCTCTTGCTCTCATTTATCCTCTCCAGTTATCATCTTTATCAACACCCCTGCAGGAACATCTCTGCACCTTAAAGTCCCTTAAAGCTTTTGGCAGTGTTTTCAGAGAAACACGTTAATTAGAAGATAAGAGTCAGGCAAGCTGAGCTTTTCCCCTTGTTTATCCTGATACTTCAGCACTGCAGCAACTTTGCTTTTACCCATTTTCTCCCAGCTTTCAGGAATGCCTATTTATTTCTCCTTCTCCCTTCCCTCCCCCAATCCAGACGGCAAAACCCCCCCAATGACCCCTACTTCTCCGCAGCTCCTGCCCTGCCTTCGCAGCACCACTTTGCAGATGTTTTTTCCCCAACGTCAGCTTCCCCCACACCCAGGCTCCTTCATACATTCCCCTCTGCTTCTTCAGCAGCAGGTACCTCCCGCCCTTTCACCCTGCAATCCTGAGCCAGAATTTCTTTTTTCCCCTCCAAACACATCACAAGTCCTTTCTCCCTACGGTTTCATACTGACTATCCCAAACCTCTCAATCCCTCCTGCAGGTATACACCTACCCGTGCCCTGCCAGGAGCTCACACAATACCCACTCCCTTCTTCCCTTCTCATTGCCCAAGGCTCCCACCTCCCATGCCCTCCGGCCATTCTGCTCCCATCTTTAGCCACCCAGCCTTCCGTGCCCAACTTTTGTCCCCCTTCCTCCTAAACCTAATGCCTCTGTGCTTCCAGACCAGCCAAAACATAAGAATCCTCCCCCAGAAGAGTCTCCAATTCACTCCATATCTGCCTAATTATTTGTTCTACCATAACTGCCTTCCTCTGAAACCTTCATAAAGAGAGTCAAATTTAATAAACTAGTCTTGACAGTGGTGCATCAGCAACCCTGTAAGTCTAAAGCAATCAGAGCTGCAACTCAAGGGGCTAAGCAGGCAGTCTACACTTTCTATAGCTTCCTTCCTGAAGAAAACTGCCAATTGTTGTGCCTAGAAGCACACAAGCATGTGAATGCTAGAATATGTACCAAGTTAAAACTGCAATGCACAGAAGTTTTTTAATATTTGCATCCACAAAGCCATATTATACTCATGAAGGAAGTGTTTTTAAAGTAACCTTTGGAAAAGAAAAATAGTCTCAGCTTAAGAGTCTCAGTAAATGAACTCTCTGGAAAAACTACTGGAAAGTAACTCTGCATAAATACATTAATAGCATCATAAACCCAAACATCGTGTCGTGGTAAGCCTTCCCAATAGGAAAAAAATTCCATCTTTCAACTTACAGTAATCTCAGCAAAGCACTTGCTGGCTGCTAGTCCTACAAGCCCCTGCTTCCCTCCCACAGCTCTCTATACGCCTGAACCTCTTCATATTTACCTGGGTTAGCTGCTTGCACTGCTCCTTTGCAACGGCTGCCTCCTCCTTCATTGCAGCAAGCATTTTCTCTTTGTCTTGTAGCTGATGTACAGCTGCAGCCGACTCAGCCTTGCTCGCCTGCAGCAAAAGTACATAAAAATGATCATACATGCCAGAAGTACTTGCACAGCACACTAGCAGGCAGCAGAGCAAACTTGAGAGGAAGAAACACCCCCTCCTGCCCCCGGATCATCTGTCTGCATGGCGTATGTGGCACCACCAGTACCCAGTTCTGCTGCTAATGGATCCTGCAGCGCCGATTTCATTAGACACGGAAATGCATTTTCAAACGCACTGAAACCAATTAAGAGAATAAATGGGCTCTTAAGGTGCTTCCATGTTGGAAGAGAGCTGCTGTGGTGGCACTGGGGAAAACAAAAGAACAGCCATTAAGAGAAATAAAGGAAAGGGATGCAGAGATGCTAAATCATCCAATAATTGAGGTTGGAAAGTACTTCCAAGATCACCTGGTCCAACCCACACTCAGAGCAGGTATAACCCAACTTGAATAACTACAAACTTAATCTCTTGAAATCTCTCACTACAAAGGGAAAAAGGGAATGCTGATCTGGTTTCTCCTTCCACTTCACAGGAGAGCCTCCAGTTGACATAATTATATTTCTTCTGGCACACTGACACACAAAGTTTCAGTGGTCCTGCCACCTGCATACTGTCCTAAAGTGAAATAACTGCAGTAAGAGGCAAACCTTCTAAAATTTGCACTCAGACTTCACTCAATGAAGTCCGATAACCAAAGCAGCCAAGAGGAGTGTCAGTCCCCTAAACCCACTGTGAATTTCCTCAGAAGTTCTCCTTTAATAGTATTGCACTGCATACGTACACAAAACACATTGTCAATGTCTTGCATGAGTTACAGATAGGAAAATATTCACATTTCCATCTACAGAAACCTACATTTTTTGGTTGTATACAAACGCAGGAACCCATTTTGATCCAAGAAGTTTACCTTTAACACAAAATATTCCTAAAAAAACAACAAATACAGCAAGCAAGCTGGCTGATTGTACTAGATTGACTGCTGTCCCATCTCACGCTGGTGGAAACCACCATCACCGCAGTCAGCCCTCAGCCAGGTCGCCCTGTCTTTATTCCTTTTTCTTTGTTTTGTCATGGTTGTTCTTCATAGACTTTTTAAATTACTGCTATAGACTCAAAGTTCTTCACTATGAGAGTGGTGAGGCACTGGAAGGGGTTGCCCAGAGAAATTGTGGATGCCCCATCCCTGGAAGTGTTCAAGGCCAGGTTGGATGGGGCTTTGAGCAACCTGGTCTAGTGGAAGGTGTCTGTGCCCATGGCAAGGGGGTTGGAACTAGATGGTCTTTAAGGTCCCTTCCAACCCAAACCATTCTGTGATTCTGTGATGCTCCAAATAAAACAGGGGACACCATTGCAAGTGTACCACTACAGGGTTTTCAGTCAAGCACTGAAACAGAGGCCCAGAGAGACTGTAAAGTCTCTGTCCTTGGAGGGTGTCAAGACCCAGCTGGACAAATTCCTAAGCAACTTGCTCCAAATTCAATGTTGACCCTGTTCTGGGCAGGCAGTTGCTCAGAACTGCACGACTGCCTGAAGTCGCTTCCAACCCAAATTATGTGATACGCTACTACATTGCGTTAATTGAGTTGACACATATCCAGTTCTGCATTTCTGTTCTGGTATCTCTTCTGCAGAAGAATACAGAATTGCAAGACTTCAAGTGTGACAAACAGGATGTTACAAGCACAAAATGACAACCATAATGAATCATGGGAGAGAGGAGTAGATATTTGTAAGATATTGGTGGTCACCACTCTTTTCTATCTTAGTACAAAAATTTAAAAAGAACCGCCAAGCACTGGCACAGGTTGCCCAGAGGAGTTGTGCAGTCTCAGTCCCCAAATATTTCAAGCCAGAGTGGATAAAGCCCTGAGCAGCCTGAGCTGACCTCAGAGCTGGCCCACCTTTGAGTAGGAGGCTAGACTACAGACCCTCTGAGGTCCCTTCCAAATCTGAACTGTCCTACAATCCTATGAAAAATATCCAAAGAACCCAGCAGACTAGAACGTATAGACTTACAAGACGGAGAGACTTGCAAAACACAGCATTAGCTGGTTGAGTGCACAACCACAGCAGCTTTTTCTTAATCTCTACCATTATTTATCCTATTTACACATTTGTGAAAGATCACTCCCGAAAGTCAGCACGTAGCCTTCCCCCATGCCAATACACACGCGGCAGCTGCAGCAGCAGTCCTGCGTTATATGTGTTATTCTCCATGGTTATGTCTGCTCTTTATGAGCGGTCAAAAGCCATCAGCTTGTCTAGCCAGCCCCTGGGATGGCAGATGGCAGCAGGCAGACATCTGACAACTGCTTTCTGCATGCAAAGCAAGCACAGACCAGCTGGAAAGTCTTCCAAAGACAGAATGCAGAAGTCACAACAGAACATTGATACAGCTAATTTGACAGCATCTATTCCAATTTCTGCTTATTTAATAGTCTTCTCTCCCCCCCCACCCACGGTCATTCACCTTTTGCAAGACATCATGAATTGCACTGGATTTTTCCTTTAACACCTCCACTATGCAACGGGCCTCATCTTCAGTGATGATCATATTCTTCATGGCCATTACAAAGTCTTTAAATTTTACTTCAGCATTCTCTGCAACACAGAAGGGAGGATATATTTACTTTGGACTCCATACAAAATTATTTATTTTGCCTCGAAACAGCATGTGATGGGATATCATTATGCATTATATTTAATTTCAGTCTGAAATGCCAAGAACCAAAAGGTCACGAACATTCAGCAAAAACAACATATCTCCGATTTAAATCCGATAACAATCTGCCAGCTGACAGTTTTGGGAAAAAAATCCCACCACTTTGTTTGTACAGTTGGTAACATTTACAGCGTTGCTAGTAAGATGACAAAGCATAACACAGATTTGGGGGGAAAAAAAAGCATTAATGTGAAAACTTGAGGAGTCCTTTCTAGTGTATTATGACAGTAATTCAAACTGAGTTCTCAATTTAAAGGACAGCCTGGCTCCACAAACATATGCAAATGACAAGGTAACAAATTTAAGAACTCGCATATTTCTGATTACAATGTATGGAAACCAGAAAAATATACCATCAGTCTAAGTTTGGAAATGAACTGCTGCAGGAGGAGTTCAGCAGTAGGAAGATAAACCAGTCAGTGTTTAACAAGACACAAACAAGGAAACACAATTCAACTCAATGGTTTTACAGGAACAAAAAAAAACATTTGTTCATAAAAACCAGGCTGCACATCCGTAGGTCATTAGGTGGCCCCCTAACTTAAGCAAATGGAAGCACAAGACCGAGGCATCCAATATCTCTGTCAAATATTCACCAGTGCACAAAAGTACATCAAGGGACTGGAAGGGGAAAATAAAAAAAAAAAAAAAAAAAAGCTTAAAAGTGATGCTTGGTTCAGAAAACGTCCCACAGATCATGGAGAAGGGTCCAGGTTTCCCACCATAGGTACTAAACATGAGATTGAAACCAAGACACACAAACCCAAACCTCTCCAGAATTTGAAAAGTGAATGAATGAAGAACAAAAAAGTGCTGGTGATACTAAGCCTCTAAGAGAAATTACCGAGCATATGAACAAATCACTGAGTAAGAGTCCAGAGAGGCCGGGGAGGTCCTGAAAAATTGTGGCACACTCTCTCCTAGTCCTAAATCGAACTTAGTCACAGACTTCAGATCACATCATTGCTGCACTGACATCATCAATGATGTTTTTACCAGGAATACGCCAAAAACTTGAGACCACAGACCGGTTAGCCGGGAGTCTATAGCAGCTTGGCCTAGACCAAGAAGCTTACAATTAGAATAGGGGAAGATTTCTATATTGGGAGGGCAAATCCCAGCTGACACAGGAGAATCAGGAGCTCATCTAGAAGGTTACAGCTTGCAAAGGAAATGAGAAGGGACGGGTGCACGTGAGCGGCTCTGATGCTGCAGGGCAGTAATACGCAGCCATTGAGCTAGAAGCACAAGAGAAGCCGCAGGCAAGGGGGAATCCAACGCTACCACAAAGCATTGCCAGGAAGCTTTCAAGTGAGCATTTCAGAAGACAAGTCTAAAGAGATGTTCCAAAGAGTGCAGTGAGTGACCAGGCAGACAACGTTGGAGAGCCAGCCTTCTGCACGAACCTGAGCAGGGAATCACTGGTCAGTCACTTGGCTTCTCCTATCTGGCTGCCCACAAATTTCATAGAATCATAGAATGTTTTGGGTTGGAAGGGACCTTTAGAGATCACCTAGCCCAACCCCCAAATTTGAGGGTCTTACCTCATGGCTCAGTGAGTTTGGCATGCTTTGAGCAGGTCAGTGGCCTATTTAAAGTTTCAGGGTGGGACACAATGCTCATGAATCTCTGCAGGCCTCTGTGGGAAAGCATGAAGGAAGCAAAATTCAAAGTCTTCCTGGAAACTGCCAGACTATCTCCACCGGCAATTTGCTTCAGGTAACTCCATGTTGCGCTTGGAGATACACGCTTGCTGGTCAGCCCTAGCTAGCTCCATGAACAGCCCTAGAGCATACAAGCTGCTCCCAGCCTCGAGCAGACTTCCAACAGCCTGTGCCGAAAGCTTTTGGTTTAGAGTCCAGCACTGTTAGCGATGCCTGAACTACCTACTGCAAAACTAGCTGGTATTCATCTATGTAGTATGCAATACCCATTTGCTCACTGTGAGGACACAAAAGCCTATAGTCAGCATTAAAAGGATTCAGATGGTGCAAACCCCCTTCCACAGCACCAAAGACAGGGGAGAAACTTGATGAGACAAGAAAAAAAACAGTGTCCTGCAGCCACAAATGGTTTCATCAAGTCATTTCTTCCTAGCAAGTAAGAGAGGATGCCTCTCCCCACATACACAGCATGTTTTCCCTGTTCAGGTTTGCAAGCAGGCTATGCCAGAGACAGAGATCAGGTTCTTACCTTTATCTGTTTCATTCTTCAGTTTCTTGCCGCTGCTCTTCTGGATCCCCTCATTCACGTTTTGTTTTGCTATTTCAACGACTTCTCGCTTTTCCACAGTGCCAGCGTCAGAATTATCCATCAAAGGAATATAAGTAGTGGCTTGAATAAGAGGTTCATCCACCAAAACTGTAATCAAAAGTCCACAGGATGGGTTAAAGCTTTGTAATAATTAAAATCAACATTTTTAGAAAAGGTGCATAACATATTAGAGAGAGGGATTAAAGCATCTCTAACCTCAATAGGTAGTTATACTCTCTATTTTCTACTATCCTTCACAGCCTAACTCATTAAAGCTTTTCAGGTAAGTTCATTAAATAAAAGGTCTCTAATTTAATAGCTTCAATTAAATTTCTATTTCCAAAGCTGCCTTTTAGCATGTTAACAAGTAGCAGAGAAGAACTTTTACATTTTGACTTTCATTTCACTTTAATGAGAAAGTTGCACATCGCATCGACGAGACTGGTTTACTTGTGGCTGCGCATGAAATCATTCGGCATCCCTGAAGCACGAGTAAAGTCTTTTATCCCTATTCTGCTAAAAGCTGGTACCTTACTGCCATCATTTTCACCTAGATTACATCACCTGTGAACTAAACCATTTAGGCAGAACATGCAGTAGGGACAGCAATCAAGCTTATTTCACACGCAGACTCAACTGCACTTAATGAAGAGATCTCATCTGTCAGAGCAGGCTTTAGGCATCATTAATATTCAGAGAGGTACCCAGAGGTATTGACCGACCTCGGGTCTCCATTCACACAGCACTGTGTAAACGTGGTGAGGATCAGCCTCTGTCCAAAGAACTTTTCAGCCTGCACTGCTCAGACAAAAGCAGTGGAGAGGAGAGGAAGAGCAACAGACCAGGGACAACAGATACGGCCAGCAACAGAGCTGGATTTGCTGTTTGCCCAGCTCCTGAGCTGCTGGCCCACACTGCCTGAAGTAGGCAAGACGTCGTGCGCAGGGCCGTGCCACAGCAGGAAAGCTGCCTGACCCAGCCAGCCCAGGCTGAGGGGCTGATGGACAACAGACCACACAGCAGACCAGAGAGAGAGGAGGGACTGGGTGAGATGCAAGGTTTCAGGCATCAGTGCAAGACAAATACGCATTCCGGGCTGCCAGAGCACCAGTTATACAACACTTGTATTCTGGCTACTGCTAAGGAGCAAAATAGGCCAGACAGACCTTTTGTATCACCTGCTAGATAGAGTCTTTCCACTTAAGCAACCAGCAAATACCTGCAGGTACGCTGCAAGCTCAGAAGCCAGGAGAGCTCTCCTCTAGCAGAAATATCCACTACCTAATCCAGTTACCATCCTCACCTTTTCCCTTCCTTGCCTTATTAACTTCCCCCCCTCATTTTATTCCCCTCCTTTCAAAAATCTATTTAATATCAATGAGACATTTCACAGTGTCAGTAACATCTGAAATCCCCATAGTACTGTCTTAGCTAACCCAGATGCCCACCGCAGCTAATTTTTGCTCTGTCATTTTAGAGAGGTGGCTTTAAAAGAAAACAGCTCGCATTCAAATAATGCGTGAGCTATTCCCGCATAGCACTGACAGCTTAGCTTTAATGCTGGCTGAGCTGGTACTGACACTTATTTGCCACATACAGACAAGTCTGTGGTCCATAAAATGGACCCTCAAAAAAGGGCAACGGATGCATCAGGAAAAGCACAAGAACATCCATAAAAGCCAATCAACATCCTAGGTTCCCCATCAGTAGGTTTCTTCCAGGAATAATCTGAAAGTTTTTCAGTTGTTATAACATACAAGAACACTACACTACTTGGAACCCCACCCTGGGCTGACCAGGGCCCATGACTGATCTGGACCCTGATGACCTGACCAAAGTATAAAGGAAACAGTGCCCAACACTGTCTACTCCCGGAGCAGTCCACCGGCCGCCAACTTCTTCATAGCTGTCCTAGTAAAGAAGAGTTTTGAGAAGCTAACAAGGTGGCCTCGCAGAACTTCATGGTCACGCTCTTCCCAAAAGCCACAGGCACAACGGCACTCATTGTAAAAAACCACAAAAACAGAGGCACACTGAGCCAAGAGGAGACAAGAAACAGCATCTTGGCAGAGAATGAAGGATGACAAACAGTAAAGGCCTTGACAGCAAAGATGAACAGTTTATGTTGGAGCAGCAGCTAGCTAACAAAAGGACAATGAGAGGAACGTGGTCAAAGCAACCAGCTAAAAAAACCTGCAGTCTTGTTTGGGGCAGATGACTGCAGCAATTTCAGACATGCCTCGCTCAGAGCAACTTAGAGCCTGCTCAGCTTATAGTCTAAGTCAACACGTTACTCCTCAGTTCAAGTGTGGATGTTTGGATCCAAAAGAGCTCAGAAAGCTTCACAGCATCATCCCACGTTCAGTGGTACTAGATATTCATAAAATTAAACAGCATCACAGGCTGAACAATCCTCCCTACCTGGAATTCCTGCTTTTTCAAATTAAGAGAGTTATTCTACTATGAGCTTCTTTTCCAAAGGAAGATAAACTAAAGCATGGATGGCAAAAAGGTTTAACAGTCAGGTTTATCTGAACTAAGTCACAGTCTGTATTCTCACCATTATCAACTTTCTGCTTCTTTGCAGAGACTTTCTTCTTTCCCGATACATTTTCTTGCTTTATCTCCTGGTGGAGCAGCACTGGGTCTTGCTTTTTGGCAGGAGATACAACAGAGTCAGTCTTAGTATCTTGATCATCTGTAACAGACAATTAAGACAATTTGCTCTTCTGTATATTCCCAGCATTACTTTTAAATCAGTAGATCTGTAATAACCACTGAAGTCCACTCCCAGAAAAAAGAAACTCATGTATTTGAATCAGAACACGAAATTATCCATATATAAGTACACACATGCACCCAAACACATACACTTCCCGTATCAGATGAGACCCCAAAGCAACAGAAAGGATTAGCAGAGTCAAGAGCCACAGCACCTAAGTGTTTTGACAGACAGGAATCTTATCTGCAAGCAGAACATACAGCAATGCAAGTAACAGTTTAACAAATCCAATCCAGGTTTTACTGCGACAGAGCAGACAGCCCGTGTTACCTGTATTAGTTTCTCATTTGCAGGAAGTATTTTATTCCCTTCCCCCACCCCCGAACCCACTTGGGTATTTTATACACACACACACCCCCAATAGCTACTGGGACTGTGAGAAGCAGAAAATAAGTGTTTCACATTAGGGAACTGTTCTTTTCAAAAGTTGTTTCTAGTGAGAATTTTTTTTATCTTTTTGGACAGCCTGTACTATATAATATTCTTGCCAGAGCCGACACACAATACAAGGTTAGGGTGTTAGCTCCTGTAATCAAGGATAAGGGTTAGTTGTGGCTGCCCTCAGAACAGTGCTTGCAGACCACATTTTAACCATGCCACAGAGATTTTTGGAGAACACCCACAAACAAGATTTGATTTTTTTTTTTTTTTTTTTTTTTTGGTTAGTAGTGGGTGGGTCTCTTTTCTCCCTTTTTTGGAAAAAGAAAAAAATCCACCACATTGAGCAGCAATGTCATTCTTTTTCCTCACTCCCTGTAGCAAACCTGCTACGCCTGCATCTCAAAAAGGGTGATAATACTTCAGTTTTCACTTATGTCTGAAACTGGGTATTTTTATTTTTTTTAACTTCTATTCCCAGTCAGACAACCACACTGAGACATGTCAGCTCCTGCTGAGGGTATGGCCAAGACAGTCACAGGCAATTCTGACTACAGCTTTCGGTCTGTTCTAGGTTGGATGTTTCAGTTACAATGGCTGGACCAGTTTTCTTTTAGCATCAGTTCCACTCAATTATAGAGGTGCAGCAGGCAGGAAGCAGCCATAAGTGCTTCTTTCCATGAATCAGCCACCAAACACCTCTTTGTACATTCAGCCTGCACTTAAACAGTGATTTGTTTTGCAGTCTGCTATGAAGTTTCCCTAGCTGCCCTTCCTTAACAGAGCAACCACTCTTAGGACTCCACTTTTTCATAGCTCGGCATCAAAATGCACACAGCAAACATCTAATTACTTCTTTCAGGTAATCAAAATTTTCACAGCTTGAGAGCACAGTAGCCAAACCACGGAGCAAAGCAGAGATACTAGCTACTCTGTTTGACTCAACAATCTTTAGTAGAAGAACGCAAGGACAGGAGGAGGAAAAATCAGAGCATTGCTGCCAGATGAAAACAGGGAGAAAAATGCAATAGCTCGTTGAAAGAAAAAGGTTAGAAGTGAGCTTTGCCCCATAGAGATCAGGCAGAACAGTTGTGAGAAAGACACTCTGTGGCCTTGCAAAAAGCAGAACACGGTTTTGGCGTTCTGTGCAAGAAGCATATGCAACATCAGATACCCATTCCATTTTTCTGCTTCTTCTGCCCAGGCTTCTTCTTAGATGCTGCTGATTCAGATGGTGGAGTGGGCTGTTTTGTAACAGGGACTGGTTCTACTTTCTTGCCTGAAGACTTGGATCCTTCTGACTCCTTATTTACATGATCATCTTGAACAGCCTTATGCTTCTTCTCCTTCTTCTTCCGTTCTCTAACGCCAGTAGACGCTTCAGTCACGCTCAGGGGAACAGGAGTGACGTGCTCTTCATCCGTACTCAGGGCATCAGAGAGCTTAAAGTCCCGAGGTGTACTTTCAGAGTCAGACTCATGGATGTTCCCGTTCTGAGCTTCTTTCTTCTTGTTCTTCTTCTTCTCTGTTTTCTTTTTATCAGTCTTGGTAGGTGGAAACTTTAGGTCTCTTTTCTGTTTTGCAAGGACTTCATCATATAAAGTTTCTTTCATGAAAAGCCAGAAGAAGAGGAAGATGACTGTAATAACCACAGAGGGAATGAGGATGATAAAGTAGGTAGACTCGTAAAACTCCATTGTGCTTTTTCTTAGCTATCTTTAAAAAAAACCTACAGGGGAAAAAGAAAAAAAAATTAGGTTTTGAACAGGTTTTCCTCGATATTATTCCCCCCCCAACTATAATAAAAAAAAGGCTTTGTCATTGTTTTAGAGAAGCCTTAAAATAGCTTTTAATAAAATTACCAAACTGTATCAATCATTGAACAACTTCTGAGTCATTTACCATTTGCTTCAAAGTTGTTAACCAGGATAGGAAGGAACCACAGTTTGCAAGACTGTTGATCTTGGAAGAGAGCAGTTAGTTCTCCTCTTTCCTTACTTTTCTTAATGTTCCTCATTCTCCTTTCCCAAGTGAATTTCATAAAGTTAAAGTTTTTCATTTCAGAAATACAAGACAGCACTTTCAGAGGCTGTGAAATAAGGACCAGTACATGAAGAGCAACACTTTTTTTTTTTTTTCTTCTGTAAATCAAACATAACGAATTAGATTTTTATCTTGGCAAGTGGGAGTTAAATTTCAACTTCCTTTTGTTCCCAGATTTATGACAGCTTCAGAAGTGGAATGAGGGGAAGAAGGGAGAGAGCCCTGAATCTTAGTCAACCATAAAGAATCAGGTATTTTCAAAACTGCTTTTTGAAGTCTAAAACCCAGCTTTAAACTCATGAAAATTCCACACATTTATAGGAAAACAGGAAGTTCTGTTACTTATTTTGTGCATGTAACAGTGTACAACTTCCAGGGCACTAACAGACCAGATGACTCCAGGATAATTTGCTGAAAACAGTATTTATGCTCAGAGCATTACTTTTTTTTAAAGCAGGAACCACAGAGTTAAAAGAGTCAGGATGAAGCTAAAAACCTAACTTTGGGGCCAAGACAAGACCAATTTTCCCATTTCACAACTGATCGCTATGAGCAGACCTGGACTTTTGCAGCAAGAATTCAAATCTTCTCCAGACTGTTTGTTCCAAAGGGAAAAAAAAGTACCAACCATTGAGACACACAGCCAAAACTAATTAAGCAAGTGCAATTCCTGCAATTCCTGATTCACCAACTCAGTTTAAAAACCACCGTGGAAAGCACGTGCTTCAACTACATCTTCCTCTACACAAGAAAGGACGACTCTTCAACTCAACCGTCCCTTGGGAGACCCATTCTCTTGGGAATGAGAGGCAAGGGATCTCACCCAGGTTGTGTCTCCCATAATCTTTGCCACCTTCTCTGCAACCACTGCCCAAGTGCAGCATCCCCCAAAACAGCCAACACACATGCAAAAGTCCCCAACACCACCTGGGGAAACTTGTACTGCTAGCCATAAGCGAGACAACCCTAAAAGAGTAGGGGGAACTGCCCCACACCTTAAAGCAATATTGCATGGAGTATTTCCACTGCTGCTTAGAAAAAGAAAATAGGGAATAAAGTTCATGTAGCAGTTGCACAGCACAGGAAGAGGTCAGGCTCTCCTTGCTTCTGGGCAGACAGAGGATTGCTCTTTAAATACCTGCTGGTATTACACTTAAAATGCTGTTTGTTTTTTTACCTCAACTCCTGGCTGTGCTGGAAGCTGCTATCATAAACTGGCTTGCCATCCTGCCACATTAGCAAGAGCTTGGTTTGGAGCCTGGCTCTAGCTCAAGAGGGAAGAGTTGTTGTATCTAATAGTTTCTGGACAAAGAGGAGTTACTGTGATAGATTGTAGAGTACACTGAGCAGCACAGAAAGCAAGGAGTGGGAACTCTAATTTGGCTATTAAGTTATCCAGATAAAAAGACTAACATTTCAATACACAAATTATTCATCGGTTGTCCTAACATTAAATCTCCTCCTGGTTTGTATTTATTTTCTGTGTGCACCCAGCTCACCGAAAAGGCTTGGGTCTAGAATTACATCCAACACAAAGTTTCAGAAGGGCTGAGAAGGATGGGAGGAAAAGCTTGTCTTTTGGGAAGAAAAATGCTCGAAACTAAGATGGATGTTTCAAGATGATTAGTTACAGCTACTTGATAAAACCTGCTTCCTGCACTAAGTGGTCTTGATGATCTTAAACGTATTTTCCAGCCTAAACGATTCTATGATTCTACAAGTCTATCTAGCATTAGTCATCTCTTGAAGGAAGCAAATCTTGAAAATTTGTCTCAGCCAAAGTCAATATCGAATGCTTATGGGAGAAGCCAATCCCCAAAGTAAATATGTAATTAAGCAGATTTTTCACAAGTGTAATTAAGTTGATCATTACAATACATTACTGCAACAGTTACAATACCTAACCACAAAGAGCCCAGAACAGCCCACCTCTGCCTTGCTGATCCACAAGCACGCAGCTGGCCGTAAATTCATCCAATGGCTTCAGCCAAGCCGGGACGATCACACCCTGCAGCCGTCCCTACACATTTCCCAGCACCCGACACCAGACATCAAGCATCAGGAGGCACGATGGTCATCGCAGCAGGACCACGGATAAGCAGAAAGTGATTGTTGCTTTGAGACCAGCAAGGCTAGGCACTTTTAAAAGCTTCAGCTGCTTCCAAGAGGAGCCATAAATACATAATTAACAGCTAGCCTGAGTGGGGAATGTGTACTGTACAAGGTGAGGTCTGATCTCGGAGCTGGCTGAGCAACGCAAGCTCTGCTGAGCCTCCGTCCACCACCCTGCTCTCCCCTCCCCGCACTTATCTCCACTTGTACCACGGGATCGTTTGCACCCTACGCCGATCTAGAGCGCAGCATTGCGATGATGAGTTTCAGAGCCTCCACAGACTCAGTTGCTCCTGTCCTCCTCTCGCTCACCAGGGAGAAGTAGAGAGCAAGCCAAATGAACACTCCCACCCCAACCACCAAATCTGCGTGCCTCTGATCACCATCTCCGAAGTCCAGCGGGGAATTTCACATACACAAATCCAGCCTCTCACATGAAAGCAGGGTTTAAAAAAAAAAAAGCAACATGTAAAAGCCTCAGGATGAACCTAGAATTGATTAAGGACACTCAGGAACGGCAAGCAAGAGCTCTGCTCTGATGGCAATACATTAATTTCCCATCTCAGCATGCCCAGCATAAGCAAGGGCATTTAAAAATCACTTAGAGGGATACCATTGCTGCTGGTTTGTATGCAGAATGACAAGGTGACACCCTTCACCATCCACCCCTTGTCAAGAGCTCTTCATGAAGTGGTATCCTTGCCATGGGGTATCTGGCTCACAGTTTCCCATTGTCCTCCAACAATCTACAATTACTAAACAAGTTTCTCCATTCCCATTTATACTTCTGTATTAGTTTGACAAGCTGTCTAGAAAAAAAAACAGAAGCAATCTACAGGGAAAAAAATCCTATTCCATACAAAAAGAAACAGGACAGAGAAGCTCCTTCAATTAAAACCAGAAAAAAGTGAATGCTACGTTAACTTAAAAACCTTCACGTACCAGCTTAAATGTTTCTCAGGACTTAGTTTTGCAATTCCTCCCATTCCTATTAGCTATGGAAATATGAGACACCCTCACAAAAATATTATTTCTCCCCCCCAGAAGCACTGGCAAGAGGACTTTTATCACTTGCAGCCCTCCCTCGGACACCTTCCCAGGGTGGCTGCATCAGCTCTCTACCCACTCAAAGCTGCAATCCCCAGGCAAGGCACACTTGGCAGAAATCTCACGTACGCACCTCCTCACTGCTGCCAAGAGGCACAGCGACTTTACCTACTTTTAAATTTCAAGGTATTTGGTTAAAAACTCGCCTTTCATGCGTATTTGATATTTAACCTGATATTTATGGGGCACGTTTCTTAAGAGCCCGGCTGCCCAGTGCCTGTGCCAGGCTCCCCACTTGCAGACACGCTCTCATCTCGTTCGTAAATTCAAGAACTCACAACATCCCTTTAGTCATTCTGAAAAAGGGGAACAAACCGCATCTGTCCCAGGCCGCGCACAGATGCAGTTACTGTTCCCATCCCACATTTAACAAAAGAATTGCACTTTTGTTCCCCCAAACAGAGCCCGTGCCACAGAAAATAACTATTTCTGAACTCCAGTGCAGTATTATTATTGCTTGCACCTGACTTCCTCTGCTAGTTAACACTGCCCTGGATTTTGTAACACACCCTTCGCTTTTTGCATTTAAATCTCAAGTTTCACCCTGCACAGATACCACATTTCACAGGATATTCATTCCGTTTAGGTCCAGGGGATTAGCTTACTTGAGAAGACAGAAATAAATTATAGCTCCATCTGGCTAATGAGTCACTTGTAGCTTAGCCCCAGCACGTTAGAAGCCCAGCTTCTATAAATGCTTGGGTCCCAAGATGCACATCATCTCCAGGGATTTGTGCCTCCCTGAAAAACTAACATTAAAGGGGGGAATATAAGTACCAAGGTAATTTTTTTTCTTTTTTAAAATACTAAGCAGTTTAAGAGATAGCACATATGATTTAGCTAAGGCAACAGCTTCTTTAATTGGGGTATTTTCCCTGGGATTTTCTCGTTGGCAAGCAGACTAGAAGAAAGCCCTCACATTCAACAGTCACTGGGAACACAGCAAGAAGTCTCAGAGGAGTATCTGTATTCAATAAATTCCTCAAATAGATAACCATATTTTTTTTTCTCCTTAATCTACACACGGTTAGCAACATGCTCCGTATCAGCCAGCTGCAAACAAGATCCTCTCCAAAACAGCTTCACTCCCAAACTCGCCCCAGAGCTCTTTGGGAAAAGATGCCCAGCAGCTTGGGCTAGACAAGGAAACTGAACCTAGATCTGCCACAGGTAAAATATAATATTAAACAAGGTATTTAGCCACTCCGTGCCTATTCCTCATCCGTACAAGTGGGAGCAGCCACCTCTGTGACTTTGTTCATGAGCATTAACTAACTAAAGCACTGCTGGGCTCAAGCTCTAGGAAGGACGGCTGCCAGAAAAACCTAAAGGCAGTTCATTTAACATCAGCATTGCTACAGCGTAAGAAAAAAATGCAGAGTTGGAGCTTAGGTTGGTTTAGTTTTGGTTTTTTACACAGCCCTGTATGTCACTAAAAAAACAAGAGGTGTTCTTCACACCAAGACACAAAAGACAGCAGAGCTTCTGCAGCGTGACGCTAAGAGGCAGAGAGCAAAAGCTGAGCTGTGTGAGCAGGCAGGGATTCCAGCCCTTCAAACTTGCTCCGAGTTCATTAACACCTGGCTAACTTCAGCAGGTGAGCAACGCTGGGAATGAAGGGAGCCCTTGCAACACCCCAACATCCTCCTCAGCCTTCCCATTCAAGGCTTACCCACTCCCAAAAGACACACTGCCCTGTGAACACCAGCGAGGAGCCGACTACACCTGAGCACTGTTTTTAAGACAGGAAAACAAGATGTTACATATAAATCTCACCTGCCACCTATGTAAGGAAAAAGGCACAGCTCCCAGTAAAATCACACACAATCTTCTTACAGGTCACTTAAAGTTGCACAACTAAGAGGCATGCATGAAGCATGCACCACCTAGAAAAGCTGTAAATCTAAACAGCCCTGCCAGTTTTGACCCAGATGGCAAAGTTTAACCTACTTTTTTTAGTCCTTTTAAACTCTACTTTTATAGCTGTATTTCCATGCTCTGCTTACAGAAGTCCTCTCAAAACTAAGACTGAGGGGGAAGCATAATAAACAGCAGTTCAAGCTCCGAGTTTCTTTCATTTAAATACTTGCCCTGACAGCATGATTTGTGCAGCAACAGAAGCAAGCTGTAGACACTCGAAATTACAGACTGAGCCATTCACATATTAAAGTTACTCTTCTCCGGGAAGGAGACCTGTTCAAGTGAAGCTCAACAGTGCTTGACACCCCCTACAAACTGCTAACAGCAAGAGGAGAATGGGACTTGTCAATAAATCTTGCTCTTTTTCACTTGATTACGCTGATACAATTAAGCCATTTGCAGAGCACAATCTCACTGCTTCAAATACCCTCTAGGTAAATATTTTCCATTCCAAACATGCCGCTGTTTGTACCATCTGTTGGGCTCTGTCTGCTCTCAGTTGCTTGATGTTAGTTAACACAGACACACTATTTATTAAATTCCAGAGAAGAGTAGCTTTGCTTCAACAAAAGCCTTTACTTTTAGGGGTTTTTAATACATCTTTAGAACCAACACCTGACAAAATGCAGCAGCGGTACAGAGAGCAAGCCAGGAGCACAACACGGCTACATGACATTGCCACCACTACCTGGCAGGTGACCTTGCTCTCGTCCGAGCATCGGCAGCGGTGAGCACCCAGGTACCTCCTGCAAGGGTTTGCCGGGATCATGCGGGAGGTTTCCACCCCAGCCCGGCCGTCCAGGCAAGTTCATACAAGATAAGGCAGGGCAGGGATTCACCGTGCGGCAGCTGACGCCCTGAAACCACCTGGGCTGCGGGATAAAGCCCGAGTTGGAATTAGCATCAGTGAAAGTGGAACGAGCAACCTCACATTTATCCAAGGATAAAAGCATGTGTACTGGTTGTTGGCACAGAGCGAGGAATGGGCTGGAACACCACGCTCTGCCCTCCTGCCCAGCAGCTTGCCCAAATACCCCAAAACTGCACAGACCCCTTCCCACCAACAACCAATGGGGTTCACCAAAGCACAAGCACAAAGACACCGATATTGTTCAGGGCTGAAAAGTCTTAGGAAACCTAAACATTTCTTGCATTTGCAAGGGCATGTTATTTGGGATAAAAAAAACTAGCACCTATCAGGGCCAGAGGAAAGTGTCCTCAGCCCCACCAGACTCCAGAAACTGCAAGTTTTCCTTTAAAATCACTAACTTCTAACACACATGTCTTTATCTCCAAAGTCAAGATAACAAATTATCTTTACGCTACCTTCTTCCAAAGTGCCTGTAAAGGATCAAAGGTTTCTTTCCTCCAGCAGGAGAGGACCCAAGAAAGCTCTGGGCATTACTTGGCAAGTCTGCGTCTTCCCGTGGTGATTTCCAGGGAGTCCCTGAGGCTTCCCCAGCTCCTTCCTTCACATGCTTGTGCATAGATGTGCTCTGCTCACACCACCGTGAACTATTCCAGAGGCATTTAAACACCCGAGCAGCAAGCTCACGGTCATTTGGGTAAGCATTTCCCCTTCCCTGCTCTCCTTGCAAGCAGAGACCAGATCTGACATTTGCTCTTCAATCACCACTCGCTCTTGTGCACGGGGAACTGGGAAATGGTACTTCTCAAAATATGAAGGAAAAAAAACCACCCACTGCATTTTCTCACAGACTCTCACAAAGGACCAAAGAGCAGCAAAATCTAAAAGCTTTTCAACTAAAGGTTGAACACAGACACCGATTTTCTCAGCTTGCTGTTTTGCTCGCATCCCGAGCAGGCAGCGATAGCAGCCAAGGTCGGTCACTCACTCACACAGCAGCTCCAAACAGCCAGAAGATCCCCCCGTCACATCTGTTACTTTCCACCGCGTGCGTTACATCAGAAGGCATAGTTCAACAGCAAAAAAGGCTGCACGAGTAGCCATACGAATGCACCAGCATGAACAATTCTGCTGATGTTACGGCAAGGAAAGATCTCGGTACAGCGAGCCGGGCAGCAGTCAAGTCTCACTTCTCCAAAGCTGCCAGATAGAGCCAACCAACCCAGCCAGCAAGGCAGCTGCACCCTTCAGCCACGTTTTAGAAAAGAACCAAGTTTACACTTCTAATAGCCTCAGCACAGAGACTCGATTAACAACCACCGCCGCAGCCTTGCCCAGCTGCGTTGCGATGGACGGCTTTCGCAGGTTTGCTCAAGGTATAACAATACACCGCGATAAACCCAACATTGATTAACTCGTTAGTTCTGGCTCTGCCCGCAATGCTAGAACTTGGGCTTTTGCCAAGGCCATATTAATGCAGGATTACATACTAAAAATAAGAGACAAAGCTAGCAGATTAACAGCCAAAGCCAAGTTTAGATTACCGGTCTGAGCAGCAGTCCTGCACGTTGTGTCGGTTTTGAGTATCAAGGGGTCTCCTGCAACACGAACCTGCCCAGCAGCAGGAGCCGGCTGCGGATTTAAGCCAGGACTCTTGGGTCAGCCAGGCAGGAGCACTGAACGCACACAACCGCACCTGAAATCTGTTTGTGCCCAGCACCTGGACAGGAGGGAGGAATCAGGCCATGCCTGTTTTGTTATTCTGATTAGCTGTCTGGAAAGTTAACAGAGGTTTGTACAAGCCAAGTCGATGCGACAGTCCATAGCAGCTCGGGTTTACCACACACAAAAGCCATTTACACAAGTTTAAAGCCACTATGCACCTCAACAAAGACCTTTGTGGTCTATTGTATAAATATATATTCACTGTATAATCTTCACCTGGGATCCATAGAAAGCCTCAGAGCGCGGCTATTATCCCCCAAAACCAGGGGCAGATACAATACGATAGCTCCGATGCCAAGCGCCACGCAGCCCGGCGGGTTTGCTCGGGGTTTTGCCAGGGCTCTTTTCAGCTAGCACGGCACCCTTTCCTAGGGCACAGGGGTTTTGCATTACCAGCACAACCGCTTGCACGTCCTTCGGCTGGGGTCACAAAGCTGCTCGTCACCCATCCTATCCCCTGCTCCGTCTGCTGACATAACCACATGCAGCGTCATTCCCAAACCTGGCTCTGCCAAAACAAGGCAGGCAAAGGGTCCCAGCTCTGAGGGAATCAGGCTGTCTTACTCCAACGCGGCTTAATCCTTTCCTGACACACGAAAAAGCTGCACTAGCCTAAGTATATTTATTCTGAGACTTCTGCACCTATCCTTGCTGGGCTCTACTATCACTTGATTAAAACAAGCTCTGCAACACCCATAGCAATTACACAGTTGAATCTCTTTGTCACAAACGAAGCAAAGCCTCAAATTCCAAGTAAAAAAAATTTGAAGATCATCTCTTGAGAAATTTGAGGCTGCTACAGCCCCTTCATCCCTTCACATCCAATTCAGTCTCCACAAGCATGGAAGGATAGAGAAAGAAGGTACAAGCAATAGCTTCTCAGTACTCAAATTCCTCTCATATTTTCACAGCAATCTGCAAAGAAAAAACAGCTGGAATTAAACCTTTTCCCTTTCCCAGTGTATATAGCAAATATAACTACCTAAACAGAAATTCCTGTATTATGTATTCTTGTTTATACTTTTAAAAATAAATGTAAAATAAGAGGAGGCAGAAACAAAAGAGGAAAAGGCCTTCAGTCCAGCTTTTTTTTTTTTTTTTCCTTAGCAGATTGCTGTGAAAGTATGAATGGCATCCGAGTACTGGGAGGCTAATGCTCATTAAAAAAAACCAACCCAGGTTTTTATATACAAGAGCTGCAAATAGTCAAGGAAAAGACCCAGGCGTATTATCTGCCTATGCATCCCAGAAGAGGCAACTACCTCCCTGCAAGCCTCGCACAGCCCCACCAACACGGTTTTTCCTCAGGCTGCCTGGCAGGAGCAGCGCTGCTGCCCATGC
Source organism: Pelecanus crispus (assembly GCF_030463565.1). Taxonomy (NCBI): domain Eukaryota; kingdom Metazoa; phylum Chordata; class Aves; order Pelecaniformes; family Pelecanidae; genus Pelecanus; species Pelecanus crispus. Next base: position 70,181,430 of record NC_134648.1, read on the forward strand.
CTCACCTTCCCGGGCAGGCACAAGCTGTCCTTCGCTTTGAATCCAAGGCGAAGCAGATGTCCTCAGCACCAGAACGACAGGAAAAGCCACGACAGATTGCTAACGAGGATGGCACTTTGTTTGGGGGATGCATTTCTGAAGTTTGCACATACCTACAAAAAGGTCTGTCTGAATTTATTGCTCAATTCTCCAAACTTCTACTCAACTTTGCCCTTAACCATATCGGTCAGATAATATTTCAGCCTACTCACTTGAGTTTCTCCAGACACACAAGAAAGACTTTTAAACCTACCACTTGTTCTGTGGACCTCCAGACCGCCCAGCGCTAAAGCTTTTCTCCAAATTTCTCGCCAAAGCAGCAGCAGCAGCAATGGAGAAGCAAAAAGTACGCAGCCTTGAAGGGTTAGCAAGTCACTCGGAGCAACGTTTAAGCAGGTCTGTACGGCTGAAGTTATTAACCTTTGTACCTCCACACCCCAATGGTGCGGAGGCTGCCAAAGCTATCCCACAACTGAACCACGTACAGCCTACCAGTGGCACGCTGGTGCTCTCACCAAGTTTCCACCCACGTTGAATGAGGACACGCAGGAACTCAGGGAGGGGGAGCATGCATGCACGGAGGTGATGGCACAGGAGGAAGACAGGAACCCTCAAAATAAATGAGAGAATTTGGAAGTTTTCCTGTAGTAATGTATCACCTAAGTTTTACTGCAAGAATGTATTAAATTCACAGTAGGAGTATTAAGCTTGTTCATAGTAGAATTTCTTCCCCCCCCCAAAAAATAAAACAGGCTGCAAAGATATTCTTAGTATGAATACCATAAAAGTGACTTTATCCAGACTTATTTTTTAAATGCGTGTTTAACAGATGAGAACAGAAGTCATCTTCTGCCAACGAAGACAGGTATTAACCCAGGAGAATCTATTTAGCTTCAGACTTCTTAACCATACAAGATTTTACTGAAGTATGCACCCGCAGTCCTTTACGCTGTTGCGAAAGGAACAAAGGAAGAGGAAATGACTAATCAAAGCAACAGCACATTAATATATTTTGGTACGTGGAAAGGGAAAATTGTAGTGGGTATTTTTAACATTCCCAACAGGAGAAGGCACGGCCATACCTACGCCAGCCGCCACGGAGGCTCGGCAGCTCCCGGGAGGGGAAAAAAAAAAAAAAAAAAAAAAGTGGAGTTGCATTCCGGAGAGGAGTTCTGTATTTTCCATTTCCTAGCGCGAGCTGTGCTGGAAGCGTAGCACACTGCGGTGCAAGTGTGGTTTGTGAGTTGGCTGACAATGTCTTCGCGTAACGACACGCCTGGGGCAAACGGCAAATGTCTCCATGATACCAGGTGCCCTTTGACTCAAACTGTAGGAGAAACCCAGCTTGGAGAAGTGCTCCAGAGGGAAAAGGTGAATTTTTTTCCACCAGCGGGCACTCCTGCAAGCCCAGCTGCCACCCAGCTCTGCTGAGCAAGGGATGCCCTCACCCACGGGCTGATAAGAGATAGGGGAAGAGAAGTCTCTCCCTGCCCCAGGTGGCATCCAGCAAGTCACAGCTCACCCCCGTGCCACAGGACACAACCCCGTCCTGCACCTTCCCAAGCTTAATTCCCCCAAACTACTCCAAGCTCTCCATCCCTTGCACATGCAGAGGGGCTGGGCTGCCAGCGAAATGCTGTGCCTTCAAAACTTTCCTTGCAATTACTTTGCCACGGCACCTACACAAGCCAAGCCACTGATGTCCCAGTACAAGATTTAATAGCTGGTTTTTAATCCCGTGCTCCCCCCAGCAGCTGCCTCCACATGAAGCTCTTGGGGGCAGCCACGGTAACAGATTCGCTCAGACCAACAGGGCAGAAGCCTGAAGGACCTACTGTGATAAACCCAGAATTAGAGCTTTCAAACCCTTTCCTAAGGGAGATCAAAACCAATCAATCCAGCAGCAGCCTGCTACAGTCATTTGTGCAGTGGGATGGCACAGCACAAAAGCATTGCTCGCTCAGCGAGAGGAGCTGGACCGCTGCCTGTCTGTCCGGCTGCAATTGTTCCTGCATTTCGTAATTAAGGGCTACAATTCACCCTCTTCCTAATGCCAAACCCCAAAAGACTCATTGTAACAAAACCATTTTAAATACTAAATAGGAAGCTACTGCTGAACCAACTGTAACCGTTCAGATCCCCCCATCTCCAACACTTTTGAATGCAAAAGATGCAAAGAAACAATATTTAATGTCCTTGCAGCGGGATTTGTAATCAGCCACCCCACACACAGGTAGAAGCCTGAAGCTTAAGCAGGTCTTTACCCTGGTATTGCAAAATGACAACCCCGGTGATTCCACCAACAAGATTTTCCCATTATTTCGGTCCAGTGTGCTGTTCGACACAACTATACAAAGAGATTGGACCACTGACAAAAGAAAAAAAGTGCTTCATTAACCTCTTGGTGACTCAACGATGCTATTGTTAAACAGCAATGGATAAAAGGAGAAGCCAACAGCAGACACATGCTGTCATCTATTTGAATTCCTAGAGGAAAATGAGATTGACCTGCGAAGGGAAACAGTCTGCAAGTTAAAGGAGAGTTGTTAACTCAGAGGGAAATCTAAACTTTTAAGTGATTGTGAACCTTATCAGATCTAGATGCTTTCATGTGGTTTCTTCTAACTACCTGAAGTTTTAAGATATTATTTACTGCACACATTATGTCTAAGCACTTGAGTGATTTCAGTTGCTCTAAAGAGAAAGAGTGATCGCTGCATAAAAATCACTGTAAATGCGGGTACAGACCTAGCTAAATGAGAGCATCAGAAAGCAGTATTTGAAACAAGATTGCCATACCCCATTATCAGGCTAAGTCTTGATAATTCTTCAGCCGGAAAGGAAGATGAAATCAACAGGCAAGATTTTTCTCCCTTCTCACCACATACAGCATAGTGGGAAAAAAAAAAAGTGGACAGAAGTATCCATCAGTTAAACAACCAAAGTTCACAGAGTGGTAATAAATTTTCAAATATGCCAAGAGTTTAAACCTCAGGGGTATGCAGTTAGTTCTCAATCCTGAGATTTTTAAAAGGGCAACTTCAGTTTAGGCTAGACAATAGGAGGAATGCAGACTCAACATATAGAAGTTCCTGTAAGTTGACAGAGGCATCATAAATAGAGTTACCGTCAACATGCACAGCACAACTACCAAACTAGGACTTAGGAAGCATGAGTACTACGAGCCTCCACAGGCTGGAATTGCCTCCTCTTCAGCCTGCACAGCTGGGTAAGCACTGCATCAGCATGCCTATTTTTCCTTTTAATACTGTACACCACAGTCACAGTTCAGAAAGACACAAAAATATTGGTAAATCCAAACAGCCAGGCCGGAGGAAGCATTACTTGCTACCCTTGCTTCCCCCTGTGCACGTACAGCTACGCCGCTCTGAACTACACCCAAGCGAACAGGGGCCATGCCCAAGAGACCGGCTTCCTCCAGCTCATACCTTGCAGGGTGGGGTTCAGGCCAGAGGACAATGCTGGCGTAGGAACAAATGGGCAGTAAGGGGCTATGAATGCATTTTGACCGCAAGCTGGAAAAATGCTCTCAATCATCAACCCAACGAGGTGCTCGACGCTGTAATGGTGAATCTGCAGCCTCCCTATAGAGCGTGGGTGCCGTGTTTTGTATCACCTGGCCATACAGCAGCAGCAGACTCCTACTCACCATTCCTGCCTCTGAGCTACCGAGGGGAACCAGAGCCCTAGGACTGCAGGGAACATGTTTTAACTGATACAAGAGGCATCTACCACTCTTATGCTAGTAGCAATCAATGAATTTTAATCCATCATCACATGAGGAATGACACCTGCAAAAGAGAGGCTTATTACAACTGTGCATTAAATTTTAAATCATTTGCCAGACTAAAATATTGTTCATGATGTATTTATAAAACCCTTCAAACACAGGGAATGTGTAGAGGTACATTCGGGACTGAATCTGGACCACAGAAGTTTCTGCTGATGACAGGCTTCCTACAGCACGGATATTTTGACTTTCTGCTCCAGCACAAATTTGCACCAGCTAAAGGCTGAACAGACTCCCATCACCAAGACTTCCACAGCAGATACAAATTAGTTTGACTGCTCCATAGCAAAGCTGTCCTTCAACATTTATCCTAAAGTATGTTATCACACAGGCAGGAAGATAGCACTTCCATACCCAAGCCAGATCTCTTACGCTGCAGAGCATGGTGCTGTTGATACTCTTAGAAATAAAGTTTCAAAACAGTTAAAGAAGAAAAGAGGCTTTAGAGGAATTCCCTACAGCACTGGCACCGTACAAGTTACCCAGTGTATTTCAAAGTATAAGCTGCATTAGGAGCTGGAACTTTTAACTCAACTTAAGAGCACCACATGAAGTTTAAGAAATTGCTGCTGAACTATGGTTGTTTCCCTCCTGAGACTGGTGAAGCGTTAAGGTCCCTCTCCACTCTCCTTCGAGACACTGCACGTAGCCCATTTATCAAGGGCAGCACTAAGAGCTCACCTCATCGTCCATCCAGAACACCTCCTGCACTACGACAGGGACCTCACGGGCCATGGCTCCACCGAAGTAACATCCTTTCAACTTCCACACCGAGGACACGCGCTCCTCAACAGCAGCACCACACATCCCTCTCCATAAGGTTTCTTTTCACCTTGACCTCTCTCTGCTTCATTTAACACTCTGCTGAAGGTACTCGCACATAAAGAAGTGACACCCAGTGTCATCTCAGCACATGGACCCTTTAGGATCTGGGCAGGCAGCTTAAGAAGGTCACGTGCACTCAGGAACCAGTGCTGTATTTCAGCATACTCCAAGGCAATATTTGCATCTTGTCTTAAACACTCAGAGAAGACGACTAAGCTCCCCTCCAGCATCAGGGAAAAGGCTCCAGCTCCTCCACAGACTTGCTTAACACACATGAATTACACCTGGGCCACGTGGTGAAGGAGTTCTCTTTTACCACGTTCCTCATGCGTCTGTTGATTTCCCAGGTAAGAAATGCTGACACTTGCTGACGTTTCTCTAAGCAGCAGCCCAGCAGACCCTGCAACACTCCTTAGCCATACCGGTCCCAGTTTCACAATCCAGTTCACTGAATAACCCCAGATACAGCATAATGTTGGGAGTGAGACGACAGCAACACACAAGAACCCCCCCAAAAGCTGTGTTCAAAGTGCATCTCTAAGGGTTTCCTGGTTTTCTCCACTTGTGACCATAAGGACCAAGCTTGTAAGAGTTTCCCAAAGGGACTTCAAATACACATTTCACTGTTTTCAGTATTTTCAGTTAAAGTTGATAACCCAACATCCCAGAGTTCTCCCCCAAAAACAGCCTCATAACACATGCACGCACACCCACCCCAACACACTCAGCTTTACTGATCAGCACAGTACTGATTTGAACTCGAGAACATGCCAGGTTGTTAAAAAGGCCTAAAAATGCTCAGCAGCAGAAATGCAGAGTAATTGAGGCCATTCCTCTCATGCTTCTCTGGGTTCTCACTCCCCTTGCTTTGCTGTCCCACAATCTGCTCCTCCTTTGGCACGTGAGGATTGTAGAATCACAGAATGGTTTGGGTTGGAAGGGACCTTAAAGATCACCTAGTTCCAACCCGCCTGCCATGGGCATGGACACCTTCCACTAGACCAGGTTGCCCAAAGCCCCATCCAACCTGGCCTTGAACACTTCCAGGGATGGGGCATCCACAGCTTCTCTGGGCAAGCTGTGCCAGTACCTCACCACCCTCATAGTGAAGAATTTCTTCTTGTATCTAATCTAAATCTACCCTCTTTCAGTTTAAAGAGGTTTTTACCCCTTGTCCTATCACTACATGCCCTCATAAAAGTCCCTCTCCAGATTCCTGTAGGCACCCTTCAGGGACTGGAAGGCTGTGATAAGGTCTCCCCACAGCCTTCTCTTCTCCAGGCTGAACAACCCCAACTCTCTCAGCCTGTCTTCATAGGAGAGGGGCTCCAACCCTCGGATCATCTTCGTGGCCTCCTCTGGACCCACTCCAACAGGTCCATGTCCTCCTTGTGCTGAGAGCCCCAGAGCTGGACGCACTGCTCCAGGTGGGGTCTCACCAGAGCAGAGCAGAAAGGGAAAATCACCTCCCCCGACCTGCTGGCCACACTTCTTTTGATACAGCCCAGGATACAATTGGCTTTCCAGGCTGCAAGCGCACATTGCTGGGTCATGTTTTTCTTCTCATCAACCAACGCCCCCAAATCCTTCTCCTCAGGGCTGCTCTCAATCCATTCTCCACCCAGCCTGTATTTGTGCTTGGGATTGCCCCAACCCATGTGCAGGACCTTGCATTTGGCCTTGCTGAACTTCCTGAGGTTCACACAGGCCCACCTCTCAAGCCTGTCAAGGTCCCTCTGGACCGCATCCCTTCCCTCCAGTGTGTCGACCACACCACACAGCTTGGTGTCATCAACAAACTTGCTGAGGGTGCACTCAATCCCACTGTCCATGGCACCAACAAAGATGTTAAACAGCACCAGTCCCAATACCGACCCCTGAGGAACACCACTTGTCACTGGTCTCCACTTGGACATCAAGCTGTTGACCGCGACTCTTTGAGTGCGACCATCCAGTCAATTCCTTATCCACCAAGTCATCCATCTGTCAAATCCAAGTCTCTCCAATTTAGAGACAAGGATGTCATGCAGGACAGCATCAAATGCTTTGCACAAGCCCAGGTAGATGATATCAGTTGCTCTTCCCTTATCCATCAACACTAACTCCATCATAGAAGGCCACCAAATTTGTCAGGCACAATTTGCCCTTAGTGAAGCCATGTTGGCTGTCACCAAGCACCTTCACATTTTCCATGTGCCTTAACATAGATTCCAGGAGGTTCTGCTCCATGATCTTGCCAGGCACAGGGGTGAGACTGACAGGCCTGTAGTTCCCCAGGTCTTCCTTTTTTCCCTTTTTAAAATGGGGGTTGTTTCCCCTTTTCCAGCCAGTGGGAACTTTACCAGACTGCCACAACTTCTCAAATATGATGGATAGTGGCTTAGCAGCTTCATTCGCCAGTTCCCTCAGGACCCACAGATGCATCTCATCAGGTCCCACAGACCTGTGCACCTTCAGGTTCCTTAGATGGTCTCAAACCTGATCTTCTCCTACAGTGTGCAGTTCTTCATTCTCCCAGTCCTTGCCTTTGCCTTCTGCAACTTGGGCAGTGTGGCCTGAGCATTTGCTGGTGAAGACGTAGGCAAAAAAAAAAAGTCGCTGAATACCTCAGCCTTCTCCATATGCCGGGTAAACAGGTCTCCTGTTTCCTTCCAGAGAGGGCCCACATTTCCCCTAGCCTTCCTTTTATCACCAACATACCTATAGAAGCTTTTCTTGTTGCCCTTGATGTCCCTGGCCAGGGCAGAACAACCACACAGATCTAAACTTACTTGCTTGCAACCTTGGTTATACCTCAAACTATTACTCCAGTAGCCTGTAATGGGGAGTGGGGATTAAGAAATCTACTTAGAAATAGGTACACCAGACCTGAAGCCAAGAAATTCTTCTTTTGGCACACAAGCAGCATGGAAAAAACATAGAAACTGGGAGATCAAGGGTGGAGGGCTGAAAAGGCAGGCTAGTAATACAAACATCTGACCAAGAATTTTCACAAGCCTTTAAAACTTCTGAAACCTAACCCCTTCACTAGCACTTTTCACATGCCTCCTCAGACTGCAGGCCACGTTACGCAAGTCGTAATTGTGCCTCGGCAACCCTCCCTCCCACGGCGCTCTGCACCTCGCCGAATCCACGTGTTGAAGTACACCGAGGCAGAGAAGAAGCGTACCTGTTCCTCCCACAACTGGCCTGGCGTACTGCCACCTGTGCAGAGAAAGCCTAGCTTTGTTGTGCATCTTCAACTAGGTTCTGACCCATTAAAAGCTACTTGGAAAAAAAACCTCTGTTTTTACATAGACACACAAACTAAGCTGTAAAACGGTTTACTAAATTTAGCACGCAACCCAATCCTAGTGGCAGTGTAGCACAGGCTGTAGATATGGATGTTACCTTCACCTAAGGTCACAAGGGAGAACTGTCAGTGCCCCTATTGAGCTGCCATGGGAAAGCCCACAGAACCCAGTAAAATCCTAACACAACCCCCATAAATCCAGCTTGGTAGTTTCCAAGGTTTTGAGATGCCACCTCTGCCTGTCTTCTGGACAATGCTTCTCATTGTCCATGCTAGGACAGGCTGGGCAAGGACACCTCAGCAAACATTAGGGCAAACAGCTCCTCCTTGGTCAGAGTTTGAACTTGGAGAAGTGAAGCTTTGATGGACCTCCACCACCACTGCTGTAAATACAAAACAGGGCAGCATAAAGAGAAAAGGCAGCAGAGTCCTTTATCAGCCCATCACAGCTGAAGCTACACATGCTGCTAACAGGTATTTACACAAGCAAAGGTCAATAGGTGTGACATGGGATACAGCATTCACCTGTAAACTCCACTTTCTGCCAGCTTCCCAGCACCACACCCCACTGAGAACTGCAGACGCTGCCTGGTCCAAGAGAAGGACTTGTCAAGTCTCCCCAGAGGACAGCAAAGTTAAAGGAGGCAGAAAAGTCCCCGCCTAACCCCAGGGGAAAGGGCCCTTCCTGGCACAGCACCACTAAACTCGGATCACTTCCCAGATTTGAAAACACCCTGCGAAAGATCTGCTGGGCGTGATCTGCTGTAGCCATGGCGCTGCTCTCTGGTATACAGCTGAGAAGAAGGGCAGAAAAGATGCTGCGACTGGTTTCCTGTACCTGTTTTTAGGTCCACGTGCAGCATAGCATTAAGAAAAAGGCAATGCCTACATAAAAGCCAAGCTGGGATGTTCCCACACGACATAAGCAATGAGTTAGCAGGCAAAGCAGCACTAACCGTCACGGCAGCCTTTCAAACCAGTTTGGAGGCAGGCAGAGAGATCGCTTTCTGGGACCAGGCTTGGCCTCCCACCCACGCCGCAGCAGAGACCCTGAAAGGAAGACGCATGCAGGAACAGCCTCGGTCACCGCAGAAGAACTGTTTCACGCTCACCCACCAGCTAACTGCGGGCCAGCAAAGCCAGGGCAGCTTGCCCTGGGGGCCAGGTCACAAATGGGACCAAGAGAACGGCACCAGCAGCTGGTCTGCTGGTGGCCTCTTGGCATCTTCAACTGCAGGCGCTCGGCCTCAGCCTTCCCTTCTGTTAAATGGGAGGGTAAGCCCCCTCCCTCCTGCCCACGCACCAGGGCAGGTGGACAACGCTGTGCAAGAGCCTGGCAGAGAGACATCCATGCGAGCCAAACGCAAGTCATCGGCTTTAAGCACTCCTGCCACCCAGCACGCCCCACCAGAGGCTCGGGAACCATTCACTTCCTCCAATAAATTGGGCTTTTTGGTTTTTTCCTTTGTCCTCACTGCGTATGGACTTTTCAACTTAAACCCCCACAGCAAACAGGCTGAGGGAAAAAAAAAGTAGTCATAGCCAGTGGTCAGATTAAACCAGTAATAATTTTATTATCAGCTGACTGGTATTATAGGCTCTCTTATCAGTCAGTCACAATCCGGTCCAATCCTGGCACGCTCCCTGAAGAGCCGCACCTTGTGCAATAGCTTAGTCATCATCTTCCTTGACAGCTACGCACTTGCAAATAGATTACAAGTCCACTCACATTTTCCCATGAAAATTTTCCCCTCCGCCCTACTACAAGCAGGACGGGAGCAGAGCACTGCAAAGCAGAGAGCAGGCAGCTTGCCCCTGTGCAGGGGAGGAGATAGCGCTTTTATCTCCTGGACTCAACAACTTCCTTCCTGCACAGTTGCAGGCAGACAAAAGACACCTTTTCACATCACAGACAGGAACGAGATGTACTAAAGGTTGTCACATCCCTGAAATAAAATACCCTGCTTACCATTTTCAGTCCATATGGGAGAACGTAAAGCAGAATTAAGCCAGCATTTCTTCTACAAGAAACATTTGCAGGGCAGGGTTTAGAAGCAAAAGAATAAGAAGCCCAAAATAACACAGGTTCAGTTTATATTGCTCTGGCAGGTGACACAGCCAAACAAAAGATGATAACACTGGACCAAGGTACTTCCCCTCCGCAGGATAAGAGCTGGATTGTTTCTGGAAGCGCCATGAATCACAGGCATAAATATACCAGGCTTTAAAAGCCTTTGACACCCACAATTCTGAACTCGAGCTTTATTTTCCCTTGGTCATTCAGCACATGGTCGATGAGCTGGACACCAGTTAGGCGGGCTGAGAAGGTTAGCTATTCGATTAACACAGCATCAACACACCTCTTCTGAGACGGAAAAAGCCCTCCCTGATGCTCAATTAGTCATTCAACTACAACTTGAAGGAAACCAGGAGTTTTGCTCCATTTCCTCAACTTTACAGCATAAAAGGGCTTGAAGACGTTTCCTGCAGCAGGGGAGCGGTTAGCGACGTACCAGCTGTTGTCGAGTGGAGCAGTGATTTGCAGGATTGCTTGGCTGCGAGCGGATCCAGACAGGGCAGCACAGGCAGCAGGATCAGCCAGGAGGGTGGGTGGGTGCCCAATGGGAAAGAGCAAAAGCCTGCAAGAAGTGCTGCTTTCCATACCTTACTACCACTGAAAAATCCTGCACACCTGGCAGCGACAGCAGCAGGGAGCTGTTAATGCTAGCAGAGGACAAGGCTATTTATAATAGGGATTATTAGTGCAAGAAAATGAGTAGCTTGCCCACATTACTGATTTACAGACACCTTCTCCGAGTTATAACGCAGTCTCAGTGATCTACAAGCACAGAGGAGGTTTCATTTGAAAAAGAAAAAAAATGCTATTCTTCTAAATAAATCTTCTTGAGAAGAAAAGGGGAAGGAACATCTTCTTCTCTTCAGTAAGAGGAATTTAGATCTGTGAATTTTGGTAAGCAGGGTTAGCCACAAAGCACTAACAAAAAACAAAGGCGACTGCAGAAAACAAGGAGGAGAGCTGCATAAAAGTAACTATCCTACTTCTGACCCATAAACCTTGCAGTCCCTGTCCCTCTCCTCTCCCTCCCATCCCCCACACATTGCACAGCAAAATTCAAGGCTTGAAGCTCCCAAACGACTTCTTTGCATCATATCATTGCAAGAAGAGGAGACAGCATTCTTTATTTGAGTCAGAGAAGAAGCTTTCCAGAGTTTTCAAGTGCATACATGCAACATTTTTCTTTTTCCCTGTTTTCCACAGTATCTAAAGAGACTTACTTAAACAAAACAAAAAAATCACCTTTGGTTAAATAGCAAGCATTAAAAAGGATCATGAGATTTGCATTCTTTAGCACCTCAGATTGTTACAGTTTCCACAGTCATGACTCCCCCTTCCAACTCCCCACCAAGCTTCAATTAAAGAATGCCCATATTTGAGCAGATTTTGGCACTTCTTGTACCAAGAAGCTGGAGCATCCAGGCCGACAAGATGACAAGGCAGCAGAATTTATGCATTCCCAGGAGATCTCTGTTTAATTTTGCTGTGTGGATAGATACTGCACCAAGCCTGCACTCTGCTCGGACCTATATTTAGGGTCTAAGTTGACCTGACAGTGCCCCCATAAGCTCATTTATTAAGATTCACTTATTCATTCTAATATAATCTAATTAGACTGCAGCACTCCTGCACGCAGGCAGTGGCAGCGACCAAGAGAGGACGAGTTCAAACGCAGGGAACCTGACCCAGATGCTACTTTAGTTCTCACGGGGGGGGGGGGGTTTGGAGGAACCAAAAAAATCTCTCGCAGAGGAATTGCGGATGCCTGCGTACTGTCTCCCTGCTCGGAGCAGCACCTGGATCCACTCTGCTTCTCCCCCCGCCACCAGCTAAAGACCGATTCTTCAGCTGGAAGAAGCAGAGTCCAGATCACCGTACAGCGCTTATCGATGCGAGGGCTGCTGCTCCTGCTCTGAACTCATTGCAAGTAAGAGCCAGCATTAAGCGCTGTGGGGGGAAAAAAAGCAGGAATCTGAGTCTCTCAGGCAGTGCCCACACCAGTGGGCACAGATGTGTTCCCAAACCAGAGACCGCAGGCATCAGCCTGAAGAAAGTGCCACCAAGTCCACGTTGTATGAAGTTACCATCAAGGCTCCATTCTGGCAAGAAATAGAAAGGTTTTCGAAGCTCTGAAGTACCCTCTCTCCTGCAACCAGCTGTAGTTCAGGCATGCGAACAGGAAGAAGCTTTTACATTTCTAAAAACATAAATACTATTTTTTTTTACTAGGCATCATGCGTTTTATTTGCTTGGACATCTTGTATAACGATGAGAGGAGAAACAGATTCCTAAGAGTCACGAGCTGGTAATTCTCCAATCTATCATCTCCATAGTTTATGCACAGTCATTAACAAGAAGTGATTTGTCTGGGACAGATTTAGCCCAGCAACTCCCTGTCTCATTAGCCTAAAACAATTACCTAAGGAATGTCAAAAAGTTTAAGAGCTTAGGGCAGTGAGTAGGCACCCCACAAAAATAGTCACTTTTTAAAAATCGTTTGATCCTGCTGTTTTGCCAACACAACAGAGCAGGAATCTTAAGAGCTAAACACAGATGCATAACATTCCCTTTATATTAAAAAGGGTTTTGATGAGTAAAGGCAAAAAGGTTTTCACCGACAAGGAAATCCTGAGAATACTGACAAGAGAACAACAGGAGGAGACTTAAAGACTTTGACTTGTTTAACCTATCAAAACAAGTGGTCAAGAGGGGATCCAATTGCTCCCTCTAATTACATCAGGGAGGGAAAACAACCATTTAAACCAAATGGCAACACTAGAACAAAACCAAATTATACGAACCAGCCGTAAACACCGTGAGGATGGAAATTCAGCAATTGCTCCGAGACTTCGAGGAGGCTCTCCAACAGCTCTCCCGCGGAGATGGGGGCGAAGAATAAACCGATCAAGTTTCACCTTAAAAGCAGTTAGGTTACAAAAGGCATCCACAGCACAGATGGGTGCTAGAAACGGAGAAACTAAACTTGATCCGGGGCTCCCTTCCGCTCTCAGGTTCTTATCGGCCCGCTTGCTGCCACAGCTTTTGGAGCGGAGAGCGAGAATGAAAAATTACTCTCCTCCTGCTACTCTGTCTTCTGCTTCTTCCCCACCCCTCCAGGACGGCACAGAGGCTATTCACGCTATTTACTCAGGCACGTAATTGGGGTATGAGCAGGGAACTAAACTTGGGAGCTGAAGCTCTCGCAAAGTCAATGGCGAGAGGTGGGTGTCTTGGCAGCAGCAGGGGAAGGGATTAGGAGCAACCAAGTTTGATGCTTAAAATAAAACACGCGTCCTCTCCCTCCATGTCCTTATGCTTAAGGGTCTTGGCCAAAAATGTATTTAATCTATGGCCAAAAATGTATTTAATCTATACCCATCACCTTTGAAATTCACAGGGAATTTCAGTTTCTGAAGGATTTTGGTGACCCTGGGTTTACAGTACTAATGATCAAGCAATGATTAGACACTTTTGAGCCGTAACCATCCAATCTCCACCAGTAAGAGCGGATGATGCAAAGGGAAGCTGTTACACGGCTGTAACACCACAGCTTTATACAGGCTTGAGCAAGTCTTTCCCTCTTCTTCAAGGGGTTTCAAAAACAAAGTAATTAGCAGGCAAAGTTATCTGCAATAGGGGCTTTATGACAGTGGGGGATAAAGGATCAAATTAAAAACTAATTGTGTTCTTTGTATCCTACTGCTGCTGCTGCTTCTAAGAGCAGAAAGCATCTTCTTGAGACTGGCTAGATAAGGGGGGGGGGGGGGGAGTGGAAAAAAAAAACTAACAAAAAAGGTATTTGGTAACAACTCTAACAGAGAATTAGTGTTTCTATCCAAACCCCAACCTTTCCCTGCTGCAGTTACATACAAAAGTTATTTTAATCACAGTATGCAGAAAGCAGCATCAGCATATGAGGCAAGAGAAAAAATATGTGGTAAAGCGAGTTGCATGGCCTGTTTGCTGACAGAAATTACAGTGCAGTTATAGGGAAGAGGTCCACAAGGCAGAGAAACGTTTCCAGCCCAAACCAAATAGGAGGACGTTAGCGATCCGCCGAGAGAGAACAGGCAAGAAAAATATGTGAAAGAAGGTGGAATGCGGGAACTGAATCCCCTTTTAACTTCTGCAGCAATCAATTCAGGCTTTCCTGCGAGGCATTTCTGCCTTGTCATATGTAAAGAGATGTTAAATAGAACTTGTCAGTTATGTCTACTAAATACCATGTGTGTTGTTGGACAGAGGCAGCAATGAAAACGCTAAAAAAAAAAAAAGATAATTTTAAACAGAAAAGGGCTACAACAGAGTATTAGCTCAGCTTCTCTTCCACAACTCACTTCCATAAGGCAAGAAATCATCTTCTTTGAGTTTTTCTAACAGTGATCTCAAAATACACAGCAGAGCCTTTGGGGGAAAAAAAAAAGGTTATAAACTGACAAGCCTAAAGCACACAGGTGTACACACATCGCTAGAAAGGAGCATTCGGCACTGCCTAACACAGAAAAAGGATGCTGTGCTATTCTTAAGAACCACCTACTTAACTAAAATACTTCAGCAACTGAAATTAGTTGAGTACAGAAGACGCAGCTTTGCCACCTTAACTTTTCTTTCTGCCCCCCCAACAGCCTGCACACTGGAGGAAGGCTTCCAGCGAGGGAGTAAGCTGTGAGTAGAGGAGGAGAGGCAGGGAGGGCATTAACACCTCCATGGTTAACACAGCTACCTGCAACCCATACCGGTGCTGTACCAAAGGGCACGGGCAATTTAAAAAAAAAAAAAAAAAAAAAAAAGCCTGACGAACGTAACCTGCAAACATGGGGAAAAGCAATATATTTTACGGCACGCAGTTAACGCCGCTACAGGAACACAAAACGGGCCAGGCTATTTCAGCCGGCCAAGCGCAATGCTTCATTAAAGTTTGCAAGGCCACCCGGGCGCTGCAGCATTGGGTTCACGCCTAGCCTTACCCGGGGGGCTGAAAGCCACGGGAAATTCTTATAAATCGTGATTTGGGGGGGGGGGGGTGGGTGTAAATTTTTTCACTTCGCCGCCCTGCACAGGTTCGTGCCTCTGGCCGCGGGCAGGTAACGACGCAGACCTAGGGAAGACGACCGATACATCACATTTTGGGGGTTTCTTCCCCTGTTTTTACCGGTTAACTTGGCTTCGGAAGGTGACGGGGAGAGGCGCCCGGCAGGCCCCGAGCCCCCCGCGCCCAGCCCCAGAGCCGGGCGGCTGCAGGCCCGCAGCGGCAGCCCCCCCCCCCCCCCGCCCCCCCCCGCCCGTGGGACCGGCTTCTCCCCAGGGAGCGGGGCCCGCGGCGCAGCCCCCACCCCTCAGCACCCCAAAGCCGGGCCGGCCCCGCGGGCCGCGCCGCTGGAACCCGCCGGGCCGCAGCCCCCGGGGCCGGGCCCGCCCCGCCGCCCACCTGCCGGCGCCGCCCGCCCGCGGCCCGGCCACGCCGAGGCCTAGGCCCGCCGCCCCTCGCCGGGCAGGCCGCGGGCAGGCCCCGGGCCCCTGGCTCGGCGGCGAGCAGGCCGGGCGCCCCCCGGGCGGGACTCACCGTGAGGCGCGGCGGGCCGAGGCGAGGCCGGGCCGTGCGGAGCGGAGCGGGAGCGGCGGCGGCAGCGAGCCGGTGCCTGCGCGGCGCTGGCGGGCAGGAAGGGAGGGAGGGCGGGCGGAGGCGGCACCGCACGTCCGCCGCGTCTGCCGGCCCCCCCCGCCCGTTAAAGGCGCGACGCCGCCGCCTCCCCCGTGGGGCTCCCCCCTCCGCCGGGGTCCCGCACCCCCACGCGCGGGGACACCCCCAGAAGTGGGGATCGCCCCCCCCCCCCGGCCCGCCCCCACGCAGGGAGCCTCCCGCCCCGCTTTCCCGCGTGTGTGGGCACATCCAGCCGGCCCCGTCCCCTGGGCGTGGGGGTCGCCCCCCGGAGCTCCCCCACGCAGGGAGCCCCCACCTATTCGTGAGGATCGCCCACCCGGACCTCCCCCCCCACGCAGGGATCCCCAGGGATCTCCCCACCCAGACCCCACCATGCACGGGAATCCCACCCCCCCAGACCTCCCCCCCCCACGCAGGGATCCCCAGGGATCTCCCCACCCAGACCCCACCATGCACGGGGATCCCACCCCCCCAGACCTCCCCCACGCAGGGATCCACAGGGATCTCCCCACCCAGACCCCACCATGCCTGGGGATCCCACCCCCCCAGACCTCCCCCACGCAGGGATCCCCAGGGATCTCCCCACCCAGACCCCACCATGCACGGGGATCCCACCCCCCCAGACCTCCCCCACGCAGGGATCCCCAGGGATCTCCCCACCCAGACCCCACCATGCACGGGGATCCCACCCCCCCAGACCTCCCCCACGCAGGGATTCCCAGGGATCTCCACACCCTGACCCCACCCATGCCTGGGGATCCCACCCCCCCAGACCTCCCCCATGCAGGGATCCCCAGGGATCTCCCCACCCAGACCCCACCCACACATGGGGATCCCACCCCTCCTAGACTTCCCCAACACAGGGATCCACCCCCCCAGGCCTCCCCCACGTGGGTATCCCCAGGGATCTCCCCACCCATGCGTGGCGTCCACATCCCCAGGCCCCCCCACGCAGGGATCCCACCCACCCAAACCTCCCCCACGCAGGATCCCCAGGGACCTCCCCACTCAGGCCCCACCCATGGGCAGGGATCGCCCACCCACACCTCTGCCACGCAGGGATCCTCCCACCCAGGTTTCCCACACGTGTGGGTACATCCACCCAGATCCCACACAAGCGTGGGAATCTCCCCCCCAGGACCTCCCTGACGCAGGAATCCCCAGGGATCTCCCCACCCAGACCCCACCCAGACCCCACCCACGCGTGGGGATCACACCCCCCTAGACTTCCCCTACGCGGGGATTCCCAGGGATCTCCCCACCCCGACCCCACCCACGGACAGGGATCAACCATCCAGACCTCCGCCACACAGGGAGCCTCCCACCCAAGTTTCCCACATTCCCCCTTCCCCTGTCCATGGGGATCGCCCCCCAGAGCTCCTCCACGCGGGGATCCCACCCCACCCCCCCGACCTTCCCCACACAGGGATCCCCAGGGATCTTCCCACCCAGATCCCACCCATTCGCGGGGATCCCACCCCCCTGGACCTCCCCCACGCGGGTATCCCCAGGGATCTCCCCACCCAGACCCCACCCATGCGTGAGGATCCTACACCCCCTAGACTTCCCCCACGCAGGGATCCCACCCCCCCAGACCTCCCCCACGCAGGGATCCCCAGGGATCTCCCCACCCAGACCCCACCCACGCGTGGGGATCCCACCCCCCCTAGACTTCCCCAACATAGGGATCCCACCCCGCTCAGACCTCCCCCACGCAGGGATCCCACTGCCCACACCTTCCACGCACCGGGATCACCCACCCACACATGAGGACCACCCCCCCAGGCCCCCCACCCCCCCCTAATTCCACCCCCCCCAGCCAGCCGGCTCCCACCACACCCCTCCCCACCTCCTTTCCGGGAGCTGGCCGGGTGGGCAGGAGTGGGGACCCCACAGGCCCGGGGCAGGCGGGCAGAGCGCACCCCAGCACCTCCCCCAGGACACAAAGGACACCCCAACCCATGACCAGAAACAGGGCTTGCCCCTAAATTTCCCTTAATTGCCTTAAAACCGCCCGGATCTGTAGCATGGAGCAGCCCCGCTCGCGGCACACGACCAACCGGGCGGGAGCTGAACCAGATTTTTTCAGCTCTGACTTCTTAAAGCCCTGCTGACTTTTTCCTCCCTCTGACCTGGATCCTTCCCGCAGCGCTCGCGGGGCGGATTTCTTTCACCTTAAACATCCCAACAGCTTGCGCACCGGGTCAGCGGCTGACCGCGGACGGGTGGGCACCCACGGGGATGAAAACCCATGCTCTGTCATACGGTTACTTGGGGACAACGAAACAGCGTGAGGAGCCACCAAGGGCACCCGGCCGGCTCCATCGCTGCGGGAGTGACGTTGAGTCTCAGCTACCCAGAGCCTCAAACGTTGGTAGGAAAAAGCAAACTCCTGTGCGCAGGAAAATTCACCGTTTTTTGGCAGCAGGAAAGGTGACAAGGACCGCACCTGGAATGCCATGTCCAGTTTTGGGCCCCTCAGCACAAGGAGGACATTGGGGTGCTGGGGCGTGTCCAGAGAAGGGCAGCGGAGCTGGGGCAGGGTCTGGAGCACAGGGCTGGTGGGGAGCGGCTGAGGGAGCTGGGGGTGTTCAGCCTGGAGAAGAGGAGGCTGAGGGGAGACCTCATCGCTCTGCAGCTCCTGACGGGAGGGGGCAGGGAGGGGGGGTCGGGCTCTTCTCACAAGTAACTAGCGACAGGATGAGAGGAAATGGGCTCAAGCTGCGCCAGGGGAGGTTTAGGTTGGATATTAGGAAAAATTTCTTCATGGAAAGAGTGGTCAAGCATTGGAACAGGCTGCCCAGAGAGGTGGTGGAGTCCCCATCCCTGGAGGGGTTCAAAAAACGGGCAGAGGTGGCACTTTGGGACATGGTTTAGTGGGCATGGGGGTGTTGGGTTGATGGTTGGACTGATGATCTTGGAGGTCCTTTCCAACCTTAATGATTCCTATTTTTTACTTTCATTAAAAAGTAATGCAGCCAGCAAGCCAAGAAACATGAAATTGCTACTCTCCCCTTAATTGGTTTAGTGTGGACTTGGCAGTGTTAGATTACTGGTTGGACTGGATGATCTTAAAGGCCTTTTCCAACCTAAACAATTCCATGATCCTACGTCTCTATGAGAGCTGAGCCGCGGTGGCTGCGGGCGAGTGCCGGCACTGGTCAGGACCAGCATGCCGAGCCTGGCTGCAGCACCCACAGCGGCTAGCTGCTCTGCAGCGGGGAAGCAATCGGCAAAAGGGAATCACCGCAGCAAAGCAGGGAGGCTGGGATCACCCTAGGGCTTTGCACGCACCCTCCCGTCATTTCTTCAGACCTCTGGCAATGAAGAGTCTGGTTTAACTTCCAGGCCCTGTTGCTGGGTGAACAATTTGTTTATTTCTCCTAAAGCATCTTGGAGGAATCAACTGCTCCGCGGCGTTCGGTATCAAAGAAGGATTTGCATCGAGCTGCGCTAAGGGCTCCTCGTTACCCTCTCCGCCAGTCACGTGTCTCAGCCGGCAGCAGGCTACCGCCGCCTTTCCAAACTATCCGGAGCAAAGGCAGCGGCGCGAGGCGGATGCTGATGGAAGCTGTGCCTTGCACGCAAGGCTAAGCGGGCCCGGAGGCAAGGCCACGCCGGCGGCGTGCGCAGGGATGCGCAGGAGTCAGCCGCTTTGAACGCGGGACCGGGCATCAGCTGGCGAGGCAGCATTTTGCTGCTTCATCCCAGAGTTTCCCTGGCTCAGCATGTCCCGGCCGGTCACTCCGCTCTTGCAGGAGCACTGCTGAGAGCAGCACGTGAGCCAGCCAAAGGCAGCATCCACGCCCTACGCTTGCAAGGTGCAAATTTAAGGCCAAATCTTGCTTATATTAATCACTTAGGTAGCTGCAGTGGTTGTGGCGGGGCTGGGCAGCAGGAGATTTTTGCCAACGTTTCATTGCTGTTGCCCCAGCAGAATTTTCCAGCTGGCATCAGATCCAAATCACTGTTTCCCGGGAGTGGGAACAGAACTGCTGCCCCACAGACAGGGGATGGGGGTCCTGCCAACAGGGAGAGAAAAGCTGGAGCCAAGAGCCAGGGAAGGACGTGGGAGGGACAGGGCTGCCCCTCCTGCTGGGAGCTGAGCAGGAATGGAAGAGCAGAGAGTGCAAATCCGGCTGCTACAGCTACAGAAGCTTTTAATTTTCCTCCGCTTTCCGGGACTCGGAGGCAATTGCCACGCTGTTGGGTCACTCCTTGCTCTGAAGGGGTCTCAGCTGAGAACTTACCGCTTGCTACCAGCTCAGAAATTTTGGGTCCCTCATGTCTCCCCTACGTTTGCCACCACATCGCAGCGTAGGGTGTGACATAAGGACCTGAAAATGCTTTTAAATTATATGTTGTGTACCGGTGCCCGATACCTAAGGCAATAAACCATCTAGAGTATGTGGACTGAGAAACCTGGTGGAAAAACTCACTGGAGAGCTACCGCCGTGCAGATCAGCCAGGCAGGCTAATGATGCTGAATATGCCCAACTGCAGGGAGAAAATAACGCAGACAGTCACATTAGGCAGCCACTCATGGGGAAAAAGGAAAGGTTTTCAAATGCCGCAGGAGCCCCAGGTCATTAGTTTTGTCAGGAATTTTGCTTTCTCAGATCACAGGGAAAAAGCCTTCAGATGTGTGGGTTCAGAGGAGACCCGAGAGAAAGGCAAGCTATGCGCTTAGCGGGGCTGTAAGTCACGGAAGCTGATTATTGTTAATTTAGCATTTTATATAAGAACATGAGACATCCTTACCAATGCCAGAAACAAACGCCCTGCAAGTTTCAACACCTCACTGATTCAGCCTCTCTTTCCAGATAGGAAAAAAAAAAAAAAAATTACCAAACGCTGGATTTTCTCTCTGTCTCTTTTTATTTGCATTATTCCTTTTATACCATTTACAAGTATGAATTCCTGCGATTGGTAGGAAGTGGAAATTAATAGAACACACACACATGTGCCAGAAAGATTTCAACTGCTGCAAAAGGTGGTCACAAAAATGAGTACAATTTTCTTCAGAGTAGTAAACTAGGAGTAACTCCACTGCGGAAACTTGAGCTACATGGAAAAAGATGTTTGAGCCAATCTAACTGTAAGGGAATAAAAATACATCTGTCCTAAGCAACATCTGTCAGCAGAAACGACGCTGGAAACTCTTGCGAGAAGAATAAAAGCTCCTAATAAACAACAACAGTCCAAACCATGACATTGTATGTGACCAGTATAAAAGCCCCTCAGGCTAATACAAGTCCCCACATAATCCATACCCTATCACAACATATATACGTTTTTAATTAAACTGAGATGATCACGGGCACATTTTGTACTGCTGAAAATCCAGCTAATAAAGTGAATCGTTAGAAGTCGTTTCAGAGCTCACTGAAAAAACTGTGTATTTATAAACTATACTCACCTTCCATTTCTGGATTTCACCATTATAATAGAGCACTGAAAAGCTCAAATCAGGGGGTTTAAGCCTCTGCTGTTCAATTCTATCGCATTCAAAAGAGGACCAGCTATGAGCAGCACAATTAAAGACACCCAAACAATTTGGTGCCCACCTCAGTGACCGATGTTTTCAGAGTGATCAGACTTAAATCATCATTTCTGACAGTTTCCCTTCAGGCTATTCAGTCATAGAATCACAGAATCACAGAATCCTTTAGGTTGGATAAGACCTTTAAGATCATCCAGTCCAACCAGTAACCTAACACTACCAAGCCCACCACTAAACCAATTATGGGGAGAGTAGCAATTTCATGTTTCCTGGCTTGGTGGCTGGATTACTTTTTAATGAAAGTAAAAACTAGGAATCATTAAGGTTGGAAAGGACCTCCAAGATCATCAGTCCAACCATCAACCCAACACCCCCATGCCCACTAAACCATGTCCCAAAGTGCCACCTCTGCCCGTTTTTTTAACCCCTCCAGGGATGGGGACTCCACCACCTCTCTGGGCAG
The DNA here is from genome assembly GCF_030463565.1 of Pelecanus crispus. NCBI lineage: Eukaryota > Metazoa > Chordata > Aves > Pelecaniformes > Pelecanidae > Pelecanus > Pelecanus crispus. Next base: position 70,203,102 of record NC_134648.1, read on the forward strand.
TCTGTTCCAATGCTTGACCACTCTTTCCGTGAAGAAATTCCTCCTAATATCCAACCTAAACCTCCCCTGACGGAGCTTGAGACCATTTCCTCTCGCCCTATCGCTAGTTACTTGTGAGAAGAGCCCAACCCCCCCTCCCTGCCCCCTCCTGTCAGGAGCTGCAGAGCGATGAGGTCTCCCCTCAGCCTCCTCTTCTCCAGGCTGAACACCCCCAGCTCCCTCAGCCGCTCCCCGTCAGACTTGTCCTCGCCTCCCAGCACAGGTGTGGGACTAGTTGCTCCGAGCTTTCACATTTGCAAAATAAAATGCAAATCCCATGGGAAATTCGAATGGGAAACCCCTTGCCTTCCCTCCCCAGGCTGCTGTTCTTGTACCAGACACCCGAGCAGCATGCACGTCCGCTCCTGAAACGCTGGGGTTTGCACCCAACATAGCAGCAGCAATTGCTGTTTGATGCCGTAAGTGCTGCACCTCACCCAGCTGTCCCAACTGCACAGCTCATTGCCTTCGGCCATGCCACGGCCACCCTAAATCCCCCGTCAGCCTGAGACAGAGCCTTTCCGACCGTCCCGTGCCCTAACACATGCAAGAATAAAACAAGCACCTAAATCCTTGCACAATCAGGGCCTGCCATCGGTCTGAATAATCCCTACTCATTTTCAAGCCACTAATTATTCTCACGCCTGTATTGTGTGGCTTTAATAATCTAGCTTTTCCTCCAAAAGAGTTCAACCTTGACCGAAAAGCAACAGCTTTAGCTGGAAGAGCTCACTGTGGGGGAAAACTTATTTGCCGTGACTCCAGTGGGTCATCAGGTCTGGGCCACAGAGGTGGAATTTAACTTCTAATCTGGAGATTTCAAGCCTTCAGTATCAGATATAGCTAACGGGATCACAGGGAAGCTGGGCAGAAAAGCAGCTTTCCGAGCAGCACAATAATAACCATGCTTTGAATTAACATCAGGAGTACTGTTCCAAAGCAAGTTTCAAATATTCTTCCTCTTTCTCGGTAGCATCCTACCAGAAGATGATTTTTTAAGATGGGGTGGGTATCATTAAGCAAAGCAAATGAAGAAATGATGGAAAATACGTTGTCTCCTCTAAAACACTCCTTGTGTGGTATCATGGTGACTGTTCAAATCTTTTCTCCGATCTGTCATTTATAGCACCCAGTTGTTATCTGTGCTGTTCTACATTAATCTATAGCAGGTTTTAAATTAATACTCTTCTTCATCAATACCTTCAGAATAAAGATATTTTCCTTTGCAAAAAAACCCATTTGCAACACCAAGGCAATGCCCCTCCTAAGCACAGACCTGTAAGTCGCCTGCAATGTAGCAGGATGGGTAGCAAAGAGAAACAACACGCAGTGAGAAACGGAGGAAAAAAAGAAATGGCAAATCAGACAGACCTTCTGCTCCAAGGGCTCTTTCAGCATGAGGATAAGGTATCGCACCGCCGAAGCAGCCTGCAAGGCTGGCTCAGCTTGTTTTCCTCCCGCAGCCGGAGAAGGACATTGATTGAGCTCTGCGAGGCATCACGGGAATGGTGTGTGTCAGGCTGTGACAAACTTCTAAGGAAACATGCAGCAAACACGCTCGTAGCTTGTCTGGATAAATCAAAGAGCACAGGAACCATCCCAGATGTTCACGCCACCGCGGAGTGAGTTAATATTAAAGTATTTTGTCTGCGGCTACGCGAGGGATGTGGCCGCCTGCCTGGTGTAATGAACGTCATGCCGGAGGAGATCTCTGTTCTCCGGTCCCCAGTTTGCCACCACTGGTGGTGACACCCACCCGCGTCCCAAGGCTGGCTGGAGACTTGGAAGTGTTTGCAACTCCTTGAGTCCGAGGAGACATCCTGCGAACGGCGTAAGAATCAGCAGCATCCCAGGAGACCCAGCCACAATTCCCAGCGGTGTCACGAACTCACCGTGCATCCCCCCGTGAGGTGCTATTTTAGCTCCTCATACTTAAAATGAGCAAATATTCTTCCCTTCACCTATATAGCCTATCTTTTTAGATAGCGACAAGCCTCTCCCTAGCGAACTTACCATCTGCCCACGCTGTGTCTAGACTCGTCAGACATCTAAGTGTTCCCATCATACCGTTCATAAGGGCTGGAGGACAGAAAGGGTTAAGAACCAACTCGGATTCTCTAGGGAAAATAGAAAAGCACCAGAAAAGAAGCCAATTCAACTGATTTTACCCAACAGGACAAAAGGAGGTTTAGAAGGTCCTTTATAAAATGTCACAGAGAAAAGCATAATTATCCTACAGGGAAAAACATACCCATTAACAAATTAGGTGAGAGCCGAGCGCGATGTAAGAGGTCTGAAGCAGCCGCATTCCCCAACGCCTTTAAACTGTCTGTCTTCACACACTTCATTTATTTTGGATAGCAGCTTTGTCCATGCCAATTCGGGAGTAAAGGGGACTGTAAAAATACCTGCAGATAAATGTGAGTATTTTTCATGTTAACAGGCAAAACCTAGCACATCTGAGCAACACTGTTTGGGTTTTAGAAAACAGCCAACTTAGGACCCTCCCAAACACATGCCCGTCTGGGTTCCTCATTTTTCTCAAAGCATCGCCGAGCGTACCTTAGCGACTCTACCTGAGCCCTGTCAAACGGTCTGAGTGGAAACAGAGCTCAAGGGAGCTACTCTTGTACAAATGAGTTGGGTAAATGCCCATTGAAGGGAGGCCAAAGCAATCACAGCATTTAATTATTTCTGACAAGTCGCACATAGGCGAACTGCAGAAAAAAAAGAGGAAAAAAATGACACCATCATAAGGAAGGGCACTGTGACAAGTCACAGCTTCTTCTACAGCCTGCAGACAGCAAAAATACGTCAAAATGTTCCATAATAATGTCTTGGATTGTATTGGGAAAATTAACTCATATTCCACTTCTATACACTGCCCATAAAAGCTCAGGTATAAGAAAGCGTGATGTCCGTAGCCTAATGCCACAGCCTATTCAAGGGAAAACTTGTTAACAACAGACATTGCTAAGACAGCAAGGAGGAGCGAGGAAGATCCAAATGGAGGGATGAGGCTGTACCGAAAGGGACCTCAGCCTGGATCCCTGCTTGGCTGGGACGAGCATGGAAAGGAGACGAACAGCGGGAGCACACGACGGCAGAGCCAGGCACGGATTCCCTCGTCACGGTTAAGCTAACTGCGTTGATTGGCAGCCCACGGGCGAAGGGCTAGAGTGACAGAACCATGACTGTGTTAATAGTTAATTATGTGTGTTAAAAGTACTAAAAGGTCAAGGCAGGGGCTGGATGGGAGTTTCTGCTGACATCTGGCAGCATTTTGGGGAAGTCTAGTTTCTCCGGAGGACCTCGTTGACTCAGGAGCGCTGATTTGCTTGCTGTTGATTGGAGGAAGAGGTAATCGGAACTGACTAATCGCCCAGCCAGGCACCCTACAGACTCATTCTGGTGTCAGTCATTGCAGCTTGCTGATCACTCAGACAAAACTAAGTTTTGCGGGGATTTCAGTGACTGGTGTGCACCCTTCCTTGGCTCATGGTATTTGCATAATATTCAGCTGTACAATAAAGGCTGCCCAGAGAGGTGGTGGAGTCCCCATCCCTGGAAGAGTTCAAAAAACGTGCAGACGTGGCACTTTGGGACATGGTTTAGTGGGCATGGGGGTGTTGGGTTGATGGTTGGACTGATGATCTTAGAGGTCCTTTCCAATCTTAATGATTCCTAGTTTTTACTTTCATTATAAATGATCCAGCCACCAAGCCAGCAGGCGTGGGGTTGCTACTCTCCCCTTAATTGGTTTAGTGGTGAACTTGGCAGTGTTAGGTTACTGGTTGGACTGGATGATCTTAAAGGTCTTTTCCAACCTAAACGATTCTATGATTCTATAAGCTAGTAAAGCCAAGTGCTGGCATAACTCAGCTGACACAGCAGCGAAGGCAGCACAGTATATGCTTTAATTCCTGGAGAGCTTGCACTGAAGGTCCTAGACATGCTAATGTCATTGCTCATATCTTCAGTGTTACTGCAACCCCTGCAAACTATATTAATAGAGGTCTGTTAGCAGCTGCTCTATGCACACCCCTCTGCTTTTCTGTGCAGAAACGCAGGAGTGCTATTACTATATTGGGGTTTTTCCAGATAAGGCTTAAAGGATCAGTACTTAATTGCAGCAGTAAGTTCAAGGTATGAGACACGGTGTTTGCATTAGAGCGATTTGTCACAAAACTTGGAGGGAAACAGCAGCAGTCAGATGATCCATTGCACCCTCAGCTCATTTAAATGCAATTCAATTTAGACAGACCATTTGACACAAAAATTAGAAAGATGACTTAACAAAAAGTGCGGAAGAATACTTCTGAACCCAGGTGTTGGATATATTTGTGTGTGACATTCGTGGAGGAGCTGTCCAAGAAAGCCTCTGGCCATTAATTGCTAGGTTGCAATTAAGGTGGCAGCCAATGTTTAAAGCCACCCCCGGTCCCCCCTTTTCTGGCCCTATTTTAAATGCAACGCAGAATGAAAAATAAAAACAGACCGATGTGCTCTCCCCCACACCGCAGTACAAGGCGTAAGAGTGTGTCTGGGCCAGGACAAGTGGGTTTCTTTGCGAAGAACATACAGAATGCCTTCGTTGAATCAGTTTGTTGCTTTGCACAGATAGGAAAATTAAATGAAGTTAACTGTATAGTTTTAAAGCCACCATTCAGCCTTTCAGTTGAGACAGATGGCTTTTACTTACAGTGCTTCCTCTGGCATTCAGTGGCGGATTTGGCAACCCTCTCTGGGTCTGGTTCTCAGCAATTCTCTGACATGGGGGCAGTTAGTGTCTTCATTGCACATAATAGTGCTGTAGAAGCCAGAAAAAAATGGCTCTTTTCTAGCCAGTTTACCCCTTTTCCGTCTGACAGAAGTGACTTTCTTTCCTGGTCCAGAAGTCAACGCACACTGAGCATTGACCTCACGCTGGTCTCTGCCAGCCAGCGTGGAAAGCGCATGCGTTAGAGGACAAGCGCTGAGAGTCCGCTAATGCTTGCAAAGAGGACCAAATCCCCCGTTACTGCCCTTCGCAGGGAATGAGAGAGCCCCAGTTTAACTGGGACAAAGAAGAGGCAGCTTTACCGCTGCGTGACCGGGGCTGCGCTGTCCGACGCAGGGAGGGACACACGGCACTAGGGAGTAAATGGGAAGGCACAGCCCTTCTTCCCATCACTCAGTAAACCTGGAAAATTAAACTAGATTCTGACCCAATTTCAAATCATTGTAACCTCACTTCTGTTAAGAGGGTTACTCCTGATTTACGCAGGAGCAAGTCAGAACCAAATAGCAAATCTAATGGGCCTGGTTCTGCTCATATTTACACAAGCATAACCTAAGGATGATAAACAATAATTCACAATTAAAAGTCAAATTACTCACTATTTCTCAGTGAATAATCATGGTGGTTTCTTTCCTTCCCTGCCAATAAATCCAGTATCTACCGACACTGACAAGTGTGGATCAGGTCTAGAATGGAGTATTATGGGACAAATAAGTATGAGAGAGCAATGGTCACACTTGTGAGACCGAAGGCACTCCAGTATCTACCTCTGAGTTGCCTTTTGGGCTGCAGCTGCTTCTTGAGAGCCGTGCCAGCTCCACGCAGATCCTTCGCTCCCACAGAGCCCGCCGACCTCGCTGCAGCTCACCTGCTCCCCTCTCTGACCCCGCTTTGGGCTCCTCCTCAGCACCTCACTCTGCTTACATCCCTGGCAAGAAGGAAATCAAGGCACAGGGACCAAAACAGAGCTAAAACAAGTAGAAGGAATCACCTTTGCAACAAGACTCAGATTCTGCTGTTGATAGAGAAGCGTAGAGTCCTGGGGTAATTAATTGGAAGGTGCTGCATTCAGAGACATCTTGTGCATAATATATCACCCTTTTCTTGGAGCACAATCCCGCACTTGGTTGCTCTTCTACCTCCTCCAAAGGCAGGGCTTTAATGCTGCAGGCACTGAGGGCACCAGGAGAAGCAAGCTACACCTGAGACAAGCTACAATTACAGCTATAAAAGTTTAGCACAAGGCTCAGGAGAGCAGAAAGCAGAACGCTGTCAGTCATGAGCTTTTAATTCCCAAACTGGCTCCTGAAAAAGATAAAGCCAAACCAGATTAACCAACTTCAAAGCAAGCAGCAAAGCATTGGCGTGCTAGAATAGAAGGCAGCTATTGAGAGCACTAATGAATAAAACAGGTAGAGCTTCCTTACTGACTTGCTCCTTGTCCCTTCCAGGTTTTTGGAAGTCTCCTGTGATTAGCCTCGTCCCATAACCAGATTACAGCATCCAGGAATGTCTGCTACAGAAACGTTTAAGAGACCGACATGGGAATGCTAGCAGAAGCTCTATGGAATAGTCTTCTCCAATTAGTTATCCAAGGAAGAACAATATTGAATGACTGTTACAATGAATGCACAAAGCACTTACTGTACTAATCATCAACTTTCTAAGTAAAATTAACCAATTTGCTAATTAAGGCTCATGACAATTCCTCATTACTGTAACTATGCACTGCGGATGACTCATCAGCCCGTAACCGGCTCCTGCCGCTCGGGGATGTGCGTAATGGCTGCCTCCAGCGTGCAGGAGGGAGCGCGGCTCCTTCCCTGCTCCGAGCGCTCCTGCTCATGAGTCACCTTGGCCTGGCTCCGGGCAGCTGCTGCTTTCAAAAGGGAATAAAAAAAGAAAAAAAAAAAAAAAGAGGAAAAAAATAAAAGAAGACAGCTTGAGACAGAAGTAATCTTTTTTAAGTTGGCATGGGAAAAATAGTTGCCCTTTCTGATGTTATTTGACCTGGATGATCAGAAACAGAGCCGGTAAGTCTCACGAGTTCCAAGTGACACAGTTTAAATTAACATCTGTCCAGCTGATGACAGCGGTCAGAGCCTCCTGCTGAAGATGGAAGGAAGACCACCACCTCGCAGCAGAGAGGATGATGCCTCTGATGATTTGAGAAGGGGAGGCTCGGTGCCTCCTGCTCACCGGATCGCCGCGCTCTGGACCTCCCACTCTCTGGCCACGAGTGGATGCCCAGCCTTGAGAAGAAGGCTGTGAGCCAGAGCCCTCCCAAGGCACAGCCATGCCTCCCCTCCCTTGGGCAGCATCCAGAAGACCCTTCCCCTACGTCAAAGCAACGCTGAGAGCTTGAATCGCCTGCACAATGTGACTCTGAACTCCTCCAATGATCTCTCAGCTTTCTAAACATCTGCCCTTCTTTGCCTCAAGACGGGTAAACAATCTTACACCCATCTAACAGAAGAGGCACCAAACTCCATGACTTACCCAAAATCACATCACTTCCCACCGGTGTCCATGCCGTTTCCAGGATCATAGAATCGTTTAGGTTGGAAAAGACCTTTAAGATCATCCAGTCCAACCAGTAACCTAACACTGCCAACTCCACCACTAAACCAATTAAGGGGAGAGTAGTAATTTCATGTTTCCTGGCTTGGTGGCTGGATTACTTTTTAATGAAAGTAAAAACTAGGAATCACTAAGGTTGTAAAGGACCTCTAAGATCATCAGTCCAACCATCAACCCAACACCCCCATGCCCACTAAACCATGTCCCAAAGTGCCACGTCTGCCCGTTTTTTGAACTCTTCCAGGGATGGGGACTCCACCACCTCTCTGGGCAGCCTGTTCCAATGCTTGACTACCCTTTCCATGAGAAATTTTTCCTAATATCCAATTTAAACCTCCCCTGAGCCCATTTCCTCTTGTCTTATTGTTATCTATTTGGGAGAAGAGACCAAAACCCACCTCGCTACACCCTCCTTTCAGGTAGTTGTAGAGAGTGATAAGGTCTCCCCTCAGCCTCCTCTTCTCCAGGATGCCCCATCCAAGGCAAGAAGCAAGACCAATATGAAGAGATTTGTATTTTATGTTCATCTCTGACGTAGCCTTTCTCACTTAAACACCATGGTTTGACCTCTCCATCTCAGGTTCACAAGATGCAGACAAATCAGTCCCCGGGAGCTGCAAGACAAACATACCTCATCTCCAGGGGGTTCTGCAGTGCAACAAAGGATTAATTAGATGAGGAAACTCAAGGTGGTAGGGCTGCAATGCTACAGGCAGGGCCACTCCAGGGAAACACCATGACCACCACAACACTCCAGCTTCCTAACTTAAGCACAGCAACAGTGTTCACACACTGGGGGAGCACCAACCTCCTGTCCCTGCAGGACAGTGCCACGAGGACAAAACAAATTCAGCGCAATCCCTGCACTGAGTTCAATGACTTTCCTGGGCGATGCAGACCCACACTGTCATGAAGGAGCCTGCGAGGGTTGTGCTTGCTGCTGCTGGTGGGAGCAGGGCCCCCCACCACAGCCCTCAGCACCCCGTCCCATCGTGCTGAGAAAAAACCAATGCCATGGAGTTGTCTGCAACCAGCCCAAGCACCCGCCAGCCCTAAACGGGACGTTTTAGTTTTAACCATCTCGAACTGGTCCGAGCTAGCTCCACCAGCCTCCATAATTCAAGGTGCAACCTCGCAGAGAGTCTTCTCCTTGCTTTGCTGCTCAGCTTGCCTCCTGGGTGCCGCAGGATGGGCTGTGTGGTGTAAATCAACCAGCTTGAGGTTGAATTTTTCTGGGGCTGGGGGGGGCGGATTTGGCACCTGTAAAGTGCCAGGGCGAGACAAGTCCCAGAAATACCACGAAACCAGCCCAGCAGGCTATGCCGATGGAGGGAAGGGTGCTCATCAGCCACGTACGTGCTGCCCCATGGATAAAAGATACAAATCAAATCCTTCACACCTCTGAGGCAGCGAGAAGGGCCTGGCAGCACCTCCCAAGGACCTGCTGCGTGCTTGGGCCTTGACATCTTCTTCCAAAGGGTTTTTTCAGCTCAGGCAGCTATCTGCAAGCAAATCTCACAGCAGAAAGCAAAGCCCTGTCCAGGAGAGCAACAGGCGCATCGATCATGGCAGCCAGCGCATCCACCAGCACAGGCAGGGACAAGGATGCGTCCCCAGCTACACCTTCGCAAAAACCCATCCATCCATCGCCGCGCAGCGACAGGACAGGAGAGAAGGAAGGAGTCAGAGAGCAGCCGCCGGCATCGGGTCAAGCAGCGCCCGAACCGAGCTGCGCCAGCGGCGCGAGGCTCCCGCAGTGTCCGTCAGCGAGGCACGACACGAAGCCTCTCCCGGGAACACGCTGTCTCACACCTGGACTCTCGACACAGGAGTCTTTTGAAAAGGGAATGGCCTTAAATCATCCCTCACGGCCGGGCAGAGACAGAGACGCCAGCGGGGAAAATGGCTGCAAGGGGCGGACAGCAGCGACTGCAAGGAGCAACGGCTTCCTGCCCCGAAACAGCGTTAGCAACGCTGGCCCAGCTGAGAATCGGCCATTTCCTTGCAATGCCTTGCCTTTGAGGTTTATAATTTTGGACTGGAGCTCCTCTCGAAGCCAAAAGGGAGGCAGCTCGTCTTGCAGGACCAGATGTGCCTTATCGCACTTGATGAGGCAGGTGGAAGAAATTAAGGGCGCGTTACCTTTGCTCCCTAAAAAGCACCAGCTAGAGGTGCTTTATCTGTGCAAGGCCTAGGCCACAGCGCCGACTCTCCGCTTATCTCCAGCCCCGCGGAGGGGAGCGGGCTGTGTTTGTAGGCTCAAGTGAAGCACCTGAGAGCCCCCCGATTTCCACAGCCCTTCCGCGGGATGGAGCAAGCCCCTGCGGACTGCCCTGCCGAGGGCAGGTGAAAAGCTCCGAGGGGTAAAAAAACCCACAGCCGGGAGGGATCGCAGCTGGGCCCCGCTCCCCCACCAGCCGCACCTGCCCCCGGTGCCGCCCCCCCCCCAGGGGTTAAAGCAGGGCCCGGGGCGGGGTTTTGGGGGGCCCGGGTGGGCGGCTGCGCCCATGGACGGCGCGTCGCCGCTGGAGCGGTACCTGGAGCGCTGCGGCGGGCAGGTAAAATGGAGGGAGGGGAGAAGAAGAAGGAAAGGAGGAAGAAAAAAGGAAAAAGAAAATAGGAAACTGCGTTGGCCGGGAATCGAACCCGGGTCAACTGCTTGGAAGGCAGCTATGCTCACCACTATACCACCAACGCGGCGCTGTGCGCCGTTTCCTGCCCGTGCCCCATGTGCATGGCCCCGCCGTGCCGCCCGCCTCTGCCCCCCCCCACTCCAGCTCCAGCGGGGCTGTGGAGGGCTGGAGCCGCCGGGAGCATGGAGGAGCCCCCCGGGAGGCTCCCTGCTGCAAGAGGAATGCTGCTGCGGTTACACTCTTGCGAGGGTAGTGCTGTTTGTGAGGGCCGGCCTGTGCACGGGGTGTGCAGGCACTGAGGGGGCAAGGAGGCTTGGATATCTGCATGCTGGTTAGTAAATGTTTGCAAAAATGTCCCTTTTTTTTTGGTATTTAGAATGGTCCTCCCTGGTCTCCGGTGGTTGCAGAGACAACCGGGTGAGGGACTAGGAGAGGGCTGCGCTCTGCAGCTGAGCATCGTCTTCACCCAGGGAACGCAACTTTTTTTACTTGCATCCTGTTGCAAGCTATTTTTCAGCTCAGAAAATGGGTTTAGCGCCGGCTGTTTAAATCCAGAGACCTCCTCGTGGCGGTCAGTAAAGCCCTCTGAACATAGCCCTATAAAATATATAATGTGGTGAGGTACAACCAGGGTTTTACAAATGCTACTGAGCTGCTTGTATTTCAGACTTGCTGGGATAGTCGATAGTAGCAGATGTGTGCGATAGCACTGCAGGAAAAAAAAAAAACCAAAAAAATCCAGCTTTAAGCTGCTTAAAGCAGCTGGATTTGATTTCTGTGTACCTGGGTTGCAGGGATTCCTGCAGCGGAAGCAAAAATGGCTGTTTCCCCTCAAGCTGCCCCAAACTTTGCGATCTCGGACAGGATCCATGTGTGAAATCTCCTTGCTGGGAGCTGCTGGGAGATGTCCAAAGCTATGCAGTTGACGGGGCCTTCAGTGAAGTTAATTAACCCAGAGTGTATAGCACTAACCCTTGGCAGCCAGCCCAATATAAACATGGTCTTGTGCCCCCTTTCACAGCCCCTGAGCATCTGGCCAGCAAGAAGGCAGTCTTCCCCGGCGCTTAACCCTATAACGGCTTCTTCCCAGACCAGTTGTATGGAAACCGGATAAGAAAGGCAGATTTGCTTTCTATCTACTTTATGCAGCTTACTTTCTGTTGCTTTTCTTGATTTTTCAGCTGTTTAAGGCTTCCAGCCTCATATACCGCCCACTTCTCCATCAGCTTCTTTAAGCTATGCCACAAACTGTCTGCTTTACATCTCTCTTCTTTTTGTTTTTTTGACTATTACGTTTCTCATGTTCTCCGATGCCTTTAGTATGATGTGTGAGTAGTCCTACAGGCTCACAGTGATGAGGCTTTTTTTGTACCGTCTTCTCTGCATCACGGCTCATATAAAACTTTCCTTATTAGCTCCTGTAGAGCTCAGCCTTAGTCCACTGGAGATCTTGCAGAGACTGTGCCTTCCTGCCCCTGTAGCTAACTTGAAAAATATCTATTTTAAACAGATGTATTTTAGCTATTCCATAGTATATTGTTATTTGTAACTGTTAATACATTTGTATCTGCCATCTTAATTGTCAGATGGTGCTCTTGGATCTGGTTTTCCAAGGAGCTGAGGGGTTAAGGAGTACCTAGTTTTACTCTGCAGCAGTTCTGCCCCAATAATTTTGTATGAGGCTCTGTATCTAGAAGACAGTTTTAGAAACAGTTTTGAACGTAGGTGTTCATGATGCTTTCAGAGCTAGACCTGATCACATCTGTATTCCAGCTAGTAAGGGTTCTCTGGGAGGATCTGTCACTTAGTAAGAGTTTTCCAAGCGTCTATAGGCACATAGACTGCGACGTAGGAGCCGAGATCTCCCCAGGTGCATGGTTGCGTTGCTAAGTGAGCTGATTAGCACAGAACACAGAGCAGCACTGGCTCAGGGCTGAAAAGCATTGATCTGGAAGCCCTGCTCCTGCTGCAGCTCAGGCAGTTGCTGCCAGCTCGAGGGCCTCCGCCTTCTGCACCGTTCCCTGTTCTGATCTGTGCTTGGACTTTTCAAGTCCTCCTGGCTCTTGAGCTCAAAAATGCCTAAATGAACACAAAACCTCTTGTATGGATCATCTAGTCCAAGCTGTCACCTGCCTTGGGTATTGGCAGAAACCATTTTCTTGGAAGAAGCTTTCCACTAACTTAGCGGCTCATGCCCTAATGGCTAAGGGAATAAATCCTTTCCTGAACTCTTCCCTCCTCATATTACAATGCCTTTTAAATAGATTCTCATAATAAATAGCTGATAAAGGAGGACATCAGTATGCAAGAACTTGCTTGCAGATAAGTTGCATGTTTGATCTGGGAAAGCAAGCTGGCTTTGCTGACTGTGTTTCACTGAAATTATTCTGGTGACCTCCGGCAGCTGAAGGAATGAACCGCTCGTCATTCTGAGAGCTGCTGCCCTCTGTTGCACAAATCCAACACGACACTGACACCGTGCCCTGGTAGCAGGGAGAGGAAATAGGGATGTTCTGAATGGGAATTAAAGCCAGCCAGGAAACGCCAGCTGTCTTCCCTGGGAAAAAAAGTCATGAGCAATTGGAGTTGGTTATGTGCATACCTGTGGCACAACGACGGCTGTGAAGGGCAAAGTGCCAACCTTGTTCTTCCAGTGACTGCTGAAGGTATCTCATGTTTCTCAATTTGTGGTATTGCAGGAATACTCTAGGCTGCCTTTGAAGTGTGGTGGGAAAATGCGTATCTCCGCTATGGAAGTTATCTGGATTTTTATATGCTGATAGGCGAGCAAACAACACGCTTCCAAATCTTAAGACTATTCTTTGCTATTGTATGTATGGGGAAAAATTATTTCAACTTCCTGATTGAATAGAAGATTAATTTTAATTTAGTCGCCCAGTTAAAGTAAATGTTTTAATACAAGATCCTTACTGATGCTTTTTCTTAATTCAAGGATGACCTCTCAGCTAGTCCTCAGCTGTTTACTCCCATGAGCCCTTATGATGTAGACCTTCCAATTCAAACAACTGAAGATGTGTTGTTCGGTTCTCAATTTAATCAGCCCAAAGAGCTTCCAACAGACTTCTCCTCTGTGGATCTCAGCTTTCTTCCAGATATCACTCAAGACAACAAAGAACAAAATCTCTCTGAAGATGGTCATGAAATGCAAAAAGAGCCTGATGGGTCAACATCAAGAAATGAGGACAGCAGTACCCTGATGGATGAAAGCGGCTTGTCGTATCCAGATGCCACCCAACCATCTCCTGAAGCATCTGGAGCGTGTCCTCCTCTGACACCAATGACTCCTATGACCCCAGTGACACCTGCATCAGAAAGCTCTGGCATAGTTCCACAGTTACAGTAAGTTTATGTATGTATTGTGTATGTACCATATATAATAGTCATAGTTTTGCTGAAACTGCAAGGTACTGCTCCGACTTCTCGCTTAGAGAATGTAGCAAGTGAGGCTGGGTCTTAAATAAGCCCATCCAAAAAACTAGAGGGGCAGTTATTCCCCTTTGAGGAGAGGTGGAGCAAATGAATGGACAATATTGGAAGGCAACTGGATACTGTGCTGATCCGTGCAACACAAAAATGGAAATGGCACAGAACAATACCCAGCTTAGCAAAACAGGGGAGAGTTGACTTGCTAAACACGCTGGGTAAGTGAGGATCTGAAATGCCTCTGGCTTGCTAAGGGGGAAAAGTGTCTTCTGGGAGACAGGCAATGAAGTCTACCAAACACTTCCCCCATTGAGAGAAATTATTTATATATAGTAAGTACTTCTAGTTACTTCAGTCTGCAGAATGAAAAGATAAATAATACTTGAAAAGGAGGATATCTTCCAGCAAGGAGAGCGTTGAGGATGACAGCAGGCTCCAGGGGTTTAAAGATGCCAGTCTGCTTTTGTGAGGGCAGAAACAGTCTGAACTGAGCAAGGGAAAGGGGCATGAAAAGCAGTATGAGAAATTCTGGCCTCGCTAAAAGATCCTACCCCGTCTAGGCTAGAGCAACTATGGAGTAGTATATACCTGTAGAGAATAACATACCCTTACCTACTTAAGAGTGCTGTAGTAACTCTGTAAACACTCAGTAATGGTTCGATTCAAAGCTGTAGAAGACTTCAGCGATGTAGTTATTGGAACACACACAAACTTAGTATTTAGGGACTAATAATTTCATACTTTGTTATATCTCAAACTGTAATTTTGGTATTGAATTACCTAAGTTTGGCCAAAAGTAGCTTAATGCTAGAGTGGGAAAGAGGCAAGCAGGAAATTAGCTGATGGCAGTTATTAATTGGAGTGTGAATTCACATTAAGCTAATAATGTTGGGGGTTGGCTCTGCAGTGACTTGCTTTTGCAATAAGAAAATTCCCCTCTCGTTCCTCAGGAATATAGTGTCAACTGTAAACTTGGCTTGTAAACTAGATCTGAAGAACATAGCTCTGCATGCCAGAAATGCAGAGTACAACCCAAAGGTAATTCTTAAGGACTCTTAAGCTTTACCCTCTCATTCCCCTTTCTCAGTGCTGCCGGATTCTAACAGATTCATCACGAGCTTTGTCCATTTTCTAATAACACTGCTTTGACCCATAGGAGAAAGTCATAAAATTCTGCAACTTGGGCCTGTTAAATTAAAAGAAATGTAGGGGACCACAAAGAGATTTTTTTTCCCCCCTTTGAATAAAGCCCTAGCAATGAGACGTTACCAAGCTGTTTAAGAAAGGAGATGAACTCTCCCACCTGTGGCCAGCTACCTCCAGCTGAAAGGGCTCAAGCAGCCCTCACTGGGGGGGGTTAAAACTCTTGTCTGAATTGGAGAATTACTGGAGTCAGACTGGTATTACATGAGACTTCTAGCAAGTGGCCTAGATAGCAGAAACTTGCTGGGAATAGATTGGGTTTCTGTAAGTGACTCCAGACTGCTCAACAAAATGTAAGGGACAAAGCAGCGGTCCTGTGACTGTAGTCTTAAGCCCCCTGGTCCTTGGGGGAGGTGGAAAAAAACTTCAGGGTGGTAAATAAACACTTAAAACAAAGCAACTGCATGCTGTGTTGAGCTTTGACTTTCATTCTTGAAAAAAATGAACAGAAAATACAGTACTGGCTAAATCCCTCAGCTGGACTGAGGTCTTCCTTTGAATTCGTAGAGGTTTGCTGCTGTGATCATGAGAATCAGGGAACCACGAACAACTGCCCTCATCTTCAGTTCAGGAAAAATGGTCTGCACAGGAGCAAAAAGGTAATTTTTTAATTTTCCTTCCCTCTAAAGGTCTGGGTCTTGTAGCTATGCCTGTATTCTGATGAAAAATGTCAGAAAACCTTGTTTAAATTATCTAGCAAAGGGCTGTCATAATTGCAAGGAAAAAAGTGAAGCACTGGTATTGAAAAATGTCTAGCTTTCTTCATGATGGCAGCGTAGTAATTACTGAACTGTCCGCTTCTGTCCCTGAATAGATTGAGCTGAGCAGATATTAGCAGAAAAGCTGCTAAAATGCCCAGGAATTGTTAACGGGTTATTTGCATTTCTCACTGACTTTAAAGTGAATTAGGCCATAACTTGTGTCTGTCAAATCTCTCTTCAGTGTCTGTGTTCACCAGTCAACACATCTGCCTCTAGAGAAAATGGGAATTGGAGAAAAACAGATTATTTCTGTACTTTGAAGCTTTCTTCCTCAAATTCAGCAGCTGCCTTGATTTTTATGTCCCTAAACTGTCACGAGATAATGCATTAACTTACAGCTTAGCAGACCTCTTCTCCAACCCCTACCACCATCCCAACTAGCTAGATGATTGTACTGGTGTCTGTAGTCTACTTCTTGGATCAGCTCTGAGAAGCTGCTGTAAGGAACTGAGAAAGAAACCTCTGAGGGAGGGAACTCCTGGGTGATGCAACATGCTCCAGTGTGCTCCGATAGACCACAGGGAAGTGAATGACAAAGTGCCTTTTTCCTTTTAGCTCACTGAAGTGGTTCTGGGGATAGAAGTTTGCTTTTTTTTTTAAGCAGTAGCGTATCTTTTTCTGGAGGACAGATGAGCATGGTGGTGGTTCTAAACTGACTTCCAGCCCGAGAGCAGAAGAAAGTGCTAATCAAAGCTGCTTTCCCCTTCTGCTCGTCCTTCAGCGAAGAGCAATCGCGGCTTGCAGCCAGGAAGTATGCGCGTGTGGTGCAGAAGCTTGGGTTCCCTGCCAAGTTCCTGGACTTCAAGATACAGAATATGGTTGGGAGTTGTGATGTGAGGTTCCCCATCAGGCTGGAAGGCTTGGTTCTCACTCACCAGCAGTTCAGCAGGTACGTGGAAGTCAGAGTTGCAACCCCATGCAACTTGGAGCAGTGGCTTTGGAAGCTGCAAACAGACTCAAATTCTGAGGCCATACAAGCCTGGCCAAAGAGAGTAATAATTCAGTATCCAGTTAATATTGCGCACGTCTCTTCACTCACCAAAAGACATGCTCACTGGTTCAGCCAGCATGAAGTGGCTGTAGACTCCATGGGTTACAATAGTGAGGTTTGTCTTCTGCAATGACTCCTGTTGGGAGTGAGGCACAGGCCAAAATGACCCTCTGCTTAATTGCCAGGATGACATACAGCAGCTAGCGGTAAAGCTTCCAGTGCTTGAAACTGTGACTGGCATAATTCAGCAGCAAAGGGCTCTTCTGAATTGCCCTCCTGCGTGTTGTTCACTGCTCTCTCCTCGCAGGCACACCGTAACCATGAGCTTTAGAAACCTTGCAACTGGGAGCATACTACACAAGCGTTCAGTCGCTTCTGGGGTAAACTGGATGCACATTAGATGTGGTTAAGATGAAGGGCTGAGGAACTGCAAGAGCTTGTTTCTACAGATCCCCATTTTGTAATTAGATAGCTAAATGGAGCTACCCTGAGTTTTTTTTCTTCACAAGTTTTTCCTTTATTTTTTTAAAGAATCATTTCACATTATTCCACCTATGTCCATTAGCATCATTCGTCCTCTCAAAGTCCTTCACCAATTTAAGATTTCCTTACAAACAAGTCCAATCTTTTAATTCCTAAGAAAAATTCAACAATGTCAACAAAATACTAGTGAAAGCCATCAGTTTGCAGTCCAGGTTAAAACCTCTCCATGTATCCACAGGAGATAAATAAAAGAGGAAATGAAGACTCTTTCACATATCTCCTCTGAAGTGGGCATGGTTTAGTGGTGGACTTGGCAGCATTAGGTTAATGGTTGGACTCGATGACCTTAAAGGTCTTTTCCAACCTAAATGATTCTGTGATTCTATGCTCCTGGGTTTTTTGCCGAGTTGGTTGATGAAGAGATCCTCTCTTGTAAAACTTTCTCTGACCCGTGAATATTGTTGTCTGACACAATCTTCATTGTTGCTGCATATCAGCAGAGAAATGTGCACCAGAAACTTTCATTAATCTGAGCAGGGTTGGTGATCAGAATTTTACTCGTCTGTTATTGCCAAGTGCAATATCAAACCTCAGTGGGTATTTCTCTTCACCGCAGACCATGTCAGTAGGAAAATAATCAGTGTTGATTAAACACTTTGGGTTTAATTGGAGCAGCTCTTAAGCTACTTGAACCTGGTCTATGCCCTTGCTCCATTGTGAACCTTTAATACTAAGTGGGCCTCTTAACTCCCATCAAACTAGATGCATATCTGCAAGGATAAGGTTTCTAAATGTCAGGCATGAAGCCAGCCTCCAGCTGCAAAATACAGAACTGAAAAGACAGTCTGTTTCTGGGATATCACTTCAGTTCTGTCTGGATGTCTATTAGCTATCAATTTAAAATAAACCTGTCGCTGAGCGATGGGCATGCTGTGCCTTCAAGATGGGCTTGCTCAGAACTAGTTACTGCCATCACTGAGGAAAGGATGAAGATTTCGGCACTAACAAAATCAAAATTCAGTTGTGTCTTTTATTAGCACGGCATTTAGTATTTTGCATTTAATTTGGGGACTAAATATATATTAAAGATTCGCTTGGCTGTCATCTTGTCTTAGTTGTGCATGATGCTTCTTGATAAGGGCTCTTTGCAGGCTAAGAAGGATTTGAGTACTGTTTGATTACAATAATGGTTGCAATGCTATGGAAAAATCAGATTCAGAAGTCTTTAAATGTAAGTGTGAAGAACTCCTGCCACCTCCAGCTGGGATTACCAGGTTTCTCTTGAAGATGTCTAAAACCTGACCTGCCTTTCTCTGGGTAGCTAGCCAAAATCTGTGGGTTTAATTACTCTATTGTTAGTATAATTAAAGAGCACTTTAAGCATACAACATTGAAACAGTATTTGCATTTTACTAATCTTACCTGCTTGCTTTTAAACAGCTATGAACCTGAGCTATTTCCTGGCCTTATTTATAGGATGGTCAAACCAAGGATAGTGTTGCTTATCTTTGTGTCAGGAAAAGTTGTACTGACTGGTAAGTGGTCTCTGTATATCTGTAATCAAGTGCCTCCGTATCTTCTGAAAAAGCATTTAAATTGAACATTAGCTAAACTAATATCTTGCCGCAGTAAAGCCACTCGGTGAACTTTTTTAATGCTTGCTGCTGCTTATTTGTGAAAACACAGATGAGTGTTTTCTGCAGATAACAATATCAGTATTGTTGCACTAGAATCTTGTACTGCTTCATACAGCGTCTCAGATTTCCATGTTGTTAACCTGAGTATCTCTATTCAAAGTATAATTCCATGTGTCGATGTACAGAATCCCAACAGGATGCTGACATGCTAGTAACTACTCAGTCAGTTAAATAAAACTATCACAATAAGCAATTTAAAATTGCTTGAACAGGAAGCAAACTTCTCAAAACACTTCACTGACAACATTTAGTAGGGATTATTAGAGGAAAGGGTGGAGATCTAAGAACTTGTTCCGGACTGTTTGGCAAAACGCTCATGAGGCAAAAGCCTTGCTGTGTAAGTATGCTCAGCAGATACTGTCCCTCAGATCCCATGTCAAAAAAGTTGAATTCCTGAGCATGTGTTCCTAACACATTTTTTTGTAAAGCTCATTAAAATACTTTTATTCAGATGTATTGAAAGATAAATGGTACTTGTTCCCAGAGGACCCGAATGCAATATTCACAACACAGCTTTGAGGTACATGAAAGACAAAAGCGAAGCGCCTGCCTTTAGCCAGAGATTCTTACAATCATAAATCATGAACGAGCTCAGCTAACTGAAGAATGGGGTACTCTGTACAAAGCCTAAATGTTTTCCACTCCAGTGTCCCCCCATCCCCTGCCCCCCGCCTTCTTCTTAGGTCCAGTAAAATCATACTGGCCAGTTCCATTCCACTGATACTTGCATTTTTGGGTACACTAATTGCGACACCCTCAAGTGTGCAGCAGGCCCAGAAGGACTAAGGTAAGTCCTTGTCTGTGAACACCGGGCCCAACTGTAATGGCAAAACTGAATTTGAGCTATGAGGTGTTGTGGGTTTTGGTTTTTTTTCCCTTATCAAGAAAATAACTTGCAAGTAACTTTACTTTTGAAAGTAAAAGTTGTAGTAATGCAGATGAATTAGTCATGTCTAAGTGTGTTCTGAGGGAAAGGTTTACACATCCATCCCGAGTGCTGCTTAATCCAACTGCTAGTTCATTTAAAAGCAGTCTTTTGTAGCTAATGTTTGTTGCACTGGCGTGGTAGAGTATTGTCACTGTCAAGGAATGTTCCTGCCTACTACAATACAGTTAGTGTACAAGACTTGGTAGGAAAGGTTTAGCTTGCAGTAACACAGAAAAGGCTAGCTTTGAAAGCTTTGGTAGGGCACCTGTGATTAAAAATAAAAATGCTCCTCAGAACTGGAGGAGGGGAGTACTCAAACTGTGGGGCAACTTCCAGTATGGAAATAAATGCCCTTCATTTCTTGTTTCTGTCTTTCCACTTACCTTATCAACAGGCAGGGCTGTTGCTGCTAGGTAGATAATACCATGATTCTTCTCAGGTGTTGCTTTTTTACCCAAATCTAATGTTTTGCACCTGTCAAGAGTAGCCAACTGCTCTTTTGGTTCCACAGATTAACCAAAACTAGTCTAGTCTTAAAGCAAAGCAAGCTAGAAATTGTTCTTTGTGAGGTGGCAGAAGTATTGTAGAAATTCTGCCTTAAACTAATAGTAAGTTGCTTTTAAACTCCTGTGTTTGTTCATGGTTTGTAATCTTATCATTAGGTTTGAGCTGCATTCAGTTATTCTCAACACTCTGTTAATTCTTAACCTTTTTTCTTTTTTCCTAAATGTCTTTCTAGGAGCAAAAGAGCGTTCTGAAATCTATGAGGCATTTGAGAACATCTATCCCATTCTAAAAGGTTTCAAGAAAGCATCATAACATGGCCCATAAAGCAACTAAGAATAATACCTGGGTTTGTATAACTGTGCGTGGAACAGAAGCAAGAGTATTCCTGGACCCAATTGCACAGTTGTGGATTATTGAGCAAATGATGCTGTTCTGAATGCTATAAATGCTGATCCCTTTCCATAGTTTGTGAAATGTTTTTTTTTGCTTTCAGATTAGCTGTCTGTAATCCACTTGAGTTCTGACAACTTCTGTCAAGCTGAAAAATTTGCTAGATGAATGTACTTTTAATAGAATGTATATTAAGGTGGCACTTAAAGAATTCTGAAACAGGAAACCATGTGTCTTTTCCCCTGTTGAACTGGTGAACCAACACTGTACCTCACTAACTTTATCAAAATCCTCAGCTTAAGTGTGCTGAAACCTAGCTCCTGCAACGTTGTATTTTCGTGTTTAAACTCAAAATGTATTTTTGTCTACAATATAGCTTACAAAATCCGGCATGACTTGATTTCAGTGTTTTGAAGATGGTGATTGTAGAAGACATGTACCAAATCCCTCTGACGCTACCAGTTGGATAAACTCTTGTGTGTAATGGTGTTGGTGCTCCCTTTACAGAGGAGACATTCAAGGCTTCTGGCAGTGCTGGAACATACCTAGAAAGTCTGTGAGCGGAGGGGTAACTAAGCAAATTATCTAATTTGTCATAACACAAATTAGATTTTAACAAAATGGTACCCACTTGTATTAGTGAAGTCCCCTCAGATGATGGGAGTTTGTTGCTTGGCCCAGAGAAAAAGATGTTGGTTAGGGAACTGCCTTTAAAATGGACTTGAGGAAAATACGGTGGGGTTTAAGTTTTATGTCCAAGTGAACTCAA
The DNA here is from genome assembly GCF_030463565.1 of Pelecanus crispus. Classification (NCBI taxonomy): domain Eukaryota; kingdom Metazoa; phylum Chordata; class Aves; order Pelecaniformes; family Pelecanidae; genus Pelecanus; species Pelecanus crispus. Next base: position 70,224,307 of record NC_134648.1, read on the forward strand.
GGCTTCCTTTGCAAGAGGTGTCATGCTCAGATGGGTGATGTGACTAGGAAGAGTGTAAAGATTATCCCTTGACTGTTCTGGTATCCCCTATGATTCCCTGGAAGCAAGGGGCTTTTTTTTCCCCAGAACAGGGCTTTGGTGCTGCTGGGGTTTGTCTTGTGTCCTCCTCGTCTTTCCTGCTGAAGATGGGACAGATCTGTGTCGTGGTTTAGCCCCAGCCAGCAGCTCAGCACCACGCAGCTGCTCGCTCATTCCCCCTACCCTGATGGGATGGGGGAAAGAATTGGAGGAGTAAGGGTGAGAAACACTCCTGGGTTGAGATAAGAACAGTTTAATAATTGAAATGAGGTAAAAGAGTAATGATAATAATAACAATATAATAATAATATACAAAGCAAGTGATGCACAATGCAATTGCTCACCACCCGCTGACCGATACCCAGCCCGTCCCTGAGCAGCAATTGCTGCTCCCCTGCCACCCCCCCCAGTTTCCATACTGCCCATGACATCATATGGTATGGAATAGCCCTTTGGCCAGTTTGGATCAACTATTCTGGCTGTGCCCCCTCCCAGCTTCTTGTGCCCCTGGCAGAGCATGGGAAGCTGAAAAGTCCTTGACTGGCATAAGCAGTACTGAGCAACAACTAAACCATCAGCGTGTTATCAACATTCTTCTCATCCTAAATCCAAAACACAGCACTATGCCTGCTACTAGGAAGAAAATTAACTCTATCCCAGCCGAAACCAGGCCATCTGTCAGGAAACTCCCTGAGCCACTAGAGGTTGCTGTTAGATGACTTAAGTGTAACCCAGGCCAAAAGCTACCTCTGTCCTGGATGGAAATGCACAATACGGGCGATGGCTTAGTACGGAACAGGCTGTCATTGCCTTGCTGGGCTTAGTTTTGCTGTCACAAGTTTATTTCTGATTCGGTGAGGATGTGATTTCAACTTCTGTGTCTGTAGTATGTCTCACAAGTGCTTTTATAACTGTCTCTCTGCTCCTCTGGGAAAAAAGTTTGGAAGACTTCATGCACTTCCTTATGATAAACTGGTCTAAACTATGTTATCGGTTTCTGTGTCACAGTCAAACTGTGGATTTCCACACTCAAATCTATTCTAAACAGAGGCTTACTTTTCTGTTTGTTTTCTAAAGCTGCAGACTTTCCACAGCTACGGGCTGGATTTTTATTTGCGCTGTAGCTGTAAAAGCTGATAAGCTTGAGTGACAATAATCTTTTTGCAAGTGAAAAACAACCTGCTCTTATTGGGATGCTGGAAAAAGTTTATCTAAGATGAGTCCGCTTCAAGAAACTGCATTTTAATTAAGAGCTTGCCACATGATTTCACCAGTGAAGCTACTGCTCTTTAAAAGTGTGGCTGAAGGCTTAAAGATAAGAAGTGTGCTCTGTGCCTTTTCACTGAGCTACTGATAACTTAGTGTTTGCTATGGTTGTCCTAAAAACAACTACATAGTGCTGTTCATGCTAGTGTTTTGTAGCACTTAAATACGCTAGGAAGGGGAAACAATATAGGCTGGGATTCTCTCTCTTTTTTTTTTTTTAAACTGGGACATGTTTTTATTTTAAGGTTTTTTAGGGGGGGCGGTTCAGGGAGTATTTCTTTAAGTTATTCTGGCTTGCATGGACTCTGTCTCTCTTCTAATTGCATGGTGTTTCCCGCTCTATCCTCACCAGAGAACTGGCTTCTAGGTACTAGTTGATCATACCTGTTTTACTCTTGATTCTGGCTCCAACCTTGAGGCTGGGGTGAGGAAGCCTACTAGCCTGTCACTCTTAAGGATGTGTATCAGTATTTGCCACTTTTATACAAATTGTTCTTGATGTTACTGTAAATATATCCCCCAGGGACTGACTTTGGGCATAGGCAGGCCATGTGGCAGTGTTACTGGCTGGCTGTGGTGCAGGGGCCACCCTTGGGACTGCAGTGAGGATAAACTGCAGTGGGACCCCCACCACTGCCCTGCTGCTGGCCAGGGTGTCCCACCCGGGGAAGTCAAATGATGCCTCTCCTGGGTTACAGACTAGTGCTGTACCTGTATCGGGTCCATGTGAACACCTGGGAAGCAGAATAAAACCGCCTTAGAGATCCTTTCCAATCTTAATGATTCCTAGGTTTTACTTTCATTAAAAATAATCCAGCCACCAAGCCAGGAAACATGAAACTGCTACTCTCCCCTTAACTGGTTTAGTGGTGGACTTGGTAATCGTAGAATCATAGAATCTTTTAGGTTGGAAAAGACCTTTAAGATCATAGAATCATAGGATGCTTTGGGTTGGAAGGGACCTTGAGAGATCATCTAGCCCAACCCTCCTGCAGTGAGCAGGGATTGAACCCATCCAACCATTAACCTAACACTACCAAGTCCACCACTAAACCAATTAAGGGGAGAGTAATAATTTCAAATGTTCGGTTAATGGTTGGACTGGATGATCTTAAAGGTCGTTTCCAACCTAAACAATTCTATGCTGCTTACCGCAGGCTTTAGTAAGCGTGATGGTAGACCTGCAGTGGATGTTTTATTTTCCTTCAGCTTTTGCAAAGAAAAGAAAACCGCACAATTTCCTTACCAGGCCCAGCGGAGGTGTGCTGGCTGACCTGCCTGCTGCAGGGCAGGCCCCGTGCCCCTGCTAGCCCACCTCCTCCTCCGGGAGCAGAGAATCATAGAATTGTAGAATCATTTAGGTTGGAAAAGACCTTTAAGATCATCCAGTCCAACCATTAACCTACACTACCAAGTCCACATTAAACCAATCAAGGGTAGACTAGACTAAACCATGTCCCGAAGTGCCACCTCTGCCCGTTTTTTGAACACTTCCAGGGATGGGGACTCCACCACCTCTCTGGGCAGCCTGGTCCAATTCTTGACCACCCTTTCCATAAAGAAATTTTTCCTAATTTGCAACCTAAACCTCCCCTGGCACAGCTTGAGCCCATTTCCTCTCATCCTATCGCTAACTACTTGGGAGAAGAGCCCAACACCCACCTCACTACTACCTCCTTTCAGGTAGTTGTAGAGAGCGATGAGGTCTCCCCTCAGCCTCCTCTTCTCCAGGCTGAACACCCCCAGCTCCCTCAGCCGCTCCCCACCAGCCCTGTGCTCCAGACCCTGCCCCAGCTCCGCTGCCCTTCTCTGGACACGCTCCAGCACCCCAATGTCCTTCTTGTGCTGAGGGGCCCAAAACTGGACACAGCATTCCAGGTGCGGCCTCCCCAGTGCCCAGTACAGGGGGACGATCCCTGCCCTGCTCCTGCTGGCCACACTGTCCCTGACACAAGCCAGGATGCTGTTGGCCTTCTTGGCCACCTGGGCACACTGCTGGCTCATGTTCAGCCGGCTGTCGACCAACACCCCCAGGTCCTTTTCGGCCAGGCAGCTTCCCAGCCACTCTTCCCCAGCTGCAGCGCTGCACGGGGTTGTTGTGACCCAAGTGCAGGACCCGGCACTCGGCCTTGCCGACCCTCACACCGCTGGCCCCGGCCGAGGGGCAGCCCACCTTCCTTCAGCCGGTGCTGCAGGCAGCCAGGCTCCGGGGCGGAGAGAAGGGGGGGTTATTTCTGGGGCAAGTTATTTTTGGTTGCAGCCAAAGGTCAGGGGTACAGTAGGTGCGCGTTACTCCGTGGTAAACAGGAGCCTGGTACGGTGCGCTTTTGTAATTTCCACGATGACTGGTGGGGTGAGGACACGCAGGAGGAGCGAATGCGCCGGCTTGGGCAGCCGGGCTCCAGTTGCACCACATTCCTCCGGCTCACGCGTGGCCTCTGGCTTTTATGCCGAGCACCTGCATTTGGTTTTGGTTTGTTTTGGAAGGAAAATGGGTATTTTTGGTTGGCTACGAAGGCAGCAGCTGGTAGTTTTGTTGTTGTTTTAATGCTAATGTCATCTGGAAGGGTGATTGCACGCTTTGTGAACCCGAAGATGGTCTCTAAGCTCTCAGATTTCAGCTCTTCAAGGAAAGAAATGAAGCATTTTAAAGTTTTACCTCAATTCAAACCCAGAGAGCTGAGTAGGGAGGCACAAGATGCCATCCTGTCAAGGCTTAGGGTGTAACTCGTTATAAATAAAGCTTAGATATCGCTGAAATAAAGGGCTTGATGGGTCGTACGTGAAGTATTAGGCCTCTGCTAGGATGAGGCGGCGGGCAGGGGGTGGCGGGAGGCCGGGGCCGGGGTCGGGGGGGTCCGGGGCCGCCGGCCTCCGCCGCCCGTTTCCCACAATGCCCCTGCCCGCCACCGGCGTCCCACGTGACCGAGGGCGCGCGGAGCCCATCATGGCGTCTCCCAGCGGCTGCCGGCCGCAGGCGGGCGGGCAGGGCGGCGGGGCAGAGCCCGGGCCCGGGGCCGGGCCGGCGGGGCTGCGGGGTGCCGAGGAAGACGCCGAGGGGCTGTACGTGGCGGTGGAGCGCTGCCCGCTCTGCAACACCACCCGCCGCCGCCTCACCTGCGCCAAGTGCGTCCAGAGCGGCGACTTCGTCTTCTTCGACGGTCGCGACTCCGAGAGGTACCGGCGGCCCTGAGGGGAACGGGGACGGTGAGGGGTGTGGGGGGGGAGCGGGACACCCTCTCCATCCCTGCCACGGCGCCGGGGTCCGCCCCGCCTCGGCGGCGGCCGTTGGGCTGCCCCTCCCCCGCTCCCCTCAGGGCCGGGGGCGGGGGGGGCGATTTGTCCCCCTCTTTCCCGCCGCTCCGCACCCCCCCCCGGGGCCGGGAGCGGTAAACGGGGGTCGGGGATCGAGAAATGGCGGTGGGGTCGGAAATGGGGGTCAGTGGGGCGGGGGAACGGTTCTGCCGCTGCCGGGCCCACCGTGGGGCTGTCTGCTGGGGGGGCCGCCCCACGCAGGTAGAGCAGGGCCTGCAGCGTGTTGCTTAAAATAATGGTAAAAGTAATAATAATAATAATGCCCCGACTTTCACTTAGTCAGGTGCAGCAATCAGCAGGCGTGCCCATGTCGATGGAGCTGACAGAAGCTCCAGACAGTCCAGGGCAAAAAGAGAGCTGTGCGGTAGGATATTTGGAATGCGTATCTTATTTGCAGCAGCATGCGTTAGAACGGTAGCCGTGTAAATCATTAAGCAAAATTAGGAAGGTGTGCGAGAAAGCGGCCCCTCTTTTTTATTTTCCTGTCTATTTATATAGTCCTAATCACGGGCCCCCTTTTATAATTACAAAAAATACTCCGCTTGAGTTAATCATGCACCTTCCTGCTCCTTTTTTGCAAAGTGTTGGCTCTACAGGAGGGCAGCTGGATGAGTGTTACATCAGTAAGCAAATATTCTCATTATATGACTCAGATGCAGATCACCCCTCCGTGGCTGTCGTTCACAGCACGTCCATCCCAGATTCTTAAAAAGTCTGCCCAGCACCGTCTCCGGAATAGCTCTGATTTTTGGCTGACGTCGTGTTCTTGGTCCTTCATTTGTAGCTTCATTAGCAGCTGTTGAGAGTGATTTCTTGAACTATTTTGGGAAGGTGGTGAGCAGCGTGTGGTGCGCTACCGTCCTCACACCAAAGCCTCTTCGCGTCCTTCTGCCAAATACAAGAACAGCCAAGGGGACGGCAGTGCCTTTCTTCTGCTAACATCGGTGGGAGTGGGCACAGGGTGTCAGCCGGCGTGAATCAGTTTGCAAAATTGAGACCTTAGTCTGCCACTGGATGGGTTTTCTTGGTTTTTTACGTGAAAGGCTGTGTCATGGAACCACAAACGGTGTTTAGTCTTTCTAAAATAGAGGGAAAACTTGAATTTGCGTGAGACTGCTCGGGGTTATCTGCAGCTTCCATGAAAAAATTGGGTTTGGCTTTCAGAACGTAAACCGACTATTTTCTCCTGCCCCTTTTGTAGCCTTAAGATTTTGGCCAAACGTCTGGCCTAATTATAGAAATTCAGTTGTAGCCTTCGTTATAGTGGAACCACTGTTGTTCTGTGTTAACCAAGGCTTAAGCAGTTTCTCTACCCATCAGAAAAATAAAACCATAAAGAAGCAGCCTTAGCCAAAGTACTGGAAGCAACAGCTAGTTGGGGAAAAAAAACCCTCTTTATCTTCCTCGTATCTTCTCACGTGCGACAAGATCAGCTTTTCTGTCTGCCGTTTTCACTGCTTCCTCCTAAGATGCTTTAACTGTCCCATTCATCTGTGACTAGAAAACCTTCTCTATATTTACACTGTGTTTCTTAACTGCAGGAATTAGGCTCCTTTTTTTTTTTTTGGTCTTTTTTTCCCCCTTCTGCCTGGACATCATGGTTCCACTGGTGGGGATCACTGCTGTTCTGTTCTCCTAGAGTCTGCATTCTGGGGGATCTACCTGTATGCCCAATTTCCTCAGGCTTTGTTTCTCCTGCTGCTCAAAACTTTCCCAAGCAGTAGTACAATTCATTGAAAAGAGCAACTTCATATTAATGAATAAAAGGAACACATAAACATGTGAATAACATGACCTGAGTAACATAAGCATGTTTGATTGCAGCAGGAGCGCTCAGTGTAGGGACAAAGCCCCATAGAGCTTGGATTTCTTCTTCTGAAGATAATGGAATTGCTTATCTTTAAAACTGTGCTTGAAGTGGTGTGTCTGCATTCTATAATTAATACTTGGGATGACTGATATTAGAGTGAGAGAGAAAGAGCCTGTCATTTCAGAGGTCGGTTTTCTTTGTTTCCTCTTTGTAAGCAGCGAGCGGGCATCTATGAATTTCTAGTGATGCGAGCAGAGAGAGGGAGTGACTTTTTAAGCTGTGACCACACACACCACGGCAAAGTCACGCAGGGACAGGTGCAGTTAACTGGCTGCATTTAAGGTTGTGTTTACTGTCACCATTATTTATTTGTTTATTTTATGCCTTCTAGTAGTACCCGGGTTAATTTTAGATCAGCATTATGGCCGATGCTGGAGGAGGCCAACAGGGTCGTGACAAGGGCTTTTCTGTGCGACTCAGTTACAAGCACGGTGTGAGAAATTCAGAGTGAGGAAGTGTATGGGGTCGCTTGGGCCTCCCATTTGTCTTTTCAAAGTGTCACAGACTGGGGGAAAGGGTTGTTCTCTCTCTTGTGAAAAGTAAGGAAAGCGAGCATTACCCCTTGTATCCAGTGGTGTTTTATTTTTAGAATTTTCTTGTGATCTTTCCTTATAAGAAGATAAATGATTTCATGTTCTAACAGCAAGAATTATTTGAGATTTCTTTTCATTGGACTGTTTTGTGTGCTAATTTTTATAAAAGCTGCGGTAAGATTGCAGTTGTTCATATGTCTGGCAAAAATCACACCCTGTATCTGTGAGGAGGAGAGATTGAGGATCTGTTAAGATTAATTATTGAAGTACAGCTACAATTAAGGATGAGTAGTCCGGAAGTCCTCCAGTAAAATAATCACTGACATTCTTCTTTTCATTAGTAATGAGCTGTGTATTCAAAAGCTAAGCCGGCATCTTGATACTGGTTTCCGCTTGGAGGCTGCTCTTGCTCCTGGGAGTTTACTCCAGCCTGTCATGTGCATAAATTCACAGAGTGTATTTTACAAGCGTACTAAATTGCTTTGCTTTGTACATCTGCAGATGGCAAAAGCCAAAGACAATATAATTGTGACGTCTAAGCCTGTCCGACTTCTCTAAGCTGTGGTTTATGATTAGGAATAGTGACTTTTTGCAGCAATGGAGTTTTATTACAGTGAATAAGTACGGTAATGGATGCAGATATTGCTGTCCCCAACTCGTTCAGCATTACTCAATTCCTATAGATTAGGAAGTCCTCCTTTCTGGTTGCTTCTCTCTACTTATGAACATGTGGAAATGAGCCAGGTAGCTGTAGAAAAATCTCAGCTTAATGTGATAAGACTTGAGGAAAGAGAAACATTTAATGGATAATTTGAGATGCTGAGTTCTCTGCTTCTCAGTTTACATTTTATGGGAGTTCCTATAATAGTTCATCCAAAGTTTTGTTTCTTTGCCAAATTGAAAGGCTGTAGATTGTATAAAGAAAAATTAGTTACACGATGTGATGCAGTTAAAATTAGGGCTATATAAAGAAATGGAAATGTTTGCTTAGGAGAAACCTGCTAAAGAAGTTTGTAGGAGCTGTTTGACATAGTTGCTGAAGTGCGTGGTGAGCTGTAATTTTTGCAGGCTTTTCACAAATATTTCTATCTTCCCTCCCCAGTAAGAACTTAATTTAGTCCCAGATTCTTGACAGATCATTCAACTTTTTGCTGATGTGACGGACGCGATTTGGGTAATTGCGTTGAGTCAGACTCCGTGCCCATTAATCCAGCTTTGAAAACAACAATTGCCAAATTACCCCAGCACGCTCTCCCTGTGCGACTGCTGAGCGGTGTGTTTCTGGGGCAAGTTATTTTTGGTTGCAGCCAAAGGTCAGGGGTACAGTAGGTGCGCGTTACTCCGTGGTAAACAGGAGCCTGGTACGGTGCGCTTTTGTAATTTCCACGATGACTGGTGGGGTGAGGACGCGCAGGAGGAGCGAATGCGCCGGCTTGGGCAGCCGGGCTCCAGTTGCACCACATTCCTCCGGCTCACGCGTGGCCTCTGGCTTTTATGCCGAGCACCTGCATTTGGTTTTGGTTTGTTTTGGAAGGAAAATGGGTATTTTTGGTTGGCTACGAAGGCAGCAGCTGGTAGTTTTGTTGTTGTTTTAATGCTAATGTCATCTGGAAGGGTGATTGCACGCTTTGTGAACCCGAAGATGGTCTCTAAGCTCTCAGATTTCAGCTCTTCAAGGAAAGAAATGAAGCATTTTAAAGTTTTACCTCAATTCAAACCCAGAGAGCTGAGTAGGGAGGCACAAGATGCCATCCTGTCAAGGCTTAGGGTGTAACTCGTTATAAATAAAGCTTAGATATCGCTGAAATAAAGGGCTTGATGGGTTCTACATGAAGTATTAGGCCTCTGCTAGGATGAAATTGTCAATTCTATGTGTTCCAGAGGGAAAAGTAATTAATTGGTTTTCCGTACTTGGACTTAGCCCAAGACACACTTTTGAGGTGTGGATCCAGGATGGTGCTGTAACATGGGAGGCACAAAGGAAAGTTGGAAAGCCATATGCTGGGAGAAGACAAAGCACATTTCCTGTTTTTTTTATGCCATCTAAATCTCTTGGCTGTCTCTCATGCTGTTTGCTCTTACTGTTAGCTTTGTCACTTCATGCTTCATCGTAATTTCTCAATATGCATTGTTCATATGCTATCTTCTTTAAATGTATTTCTCAATACGTTGTGAAACATGGAGGGGAGCAGAACATGGCTGCTGCATATTCAAAGGGTGAAAACAGAGGGTGGTGAATCCTAAAAAAAATTGCCTTCTGATCAGTTCTTTGCAGTTCCTATACCTCAGACACCCAGTGAAGCTGAACTCAGGCAGATATTTGGGTCATGGACTTGTGAGGGCTACAGGTGCCTAGCAGAAATAAGCAGAAGACAATGCAACTTATTGCTGTTACTAATACAAGAAAGATTTGGATACTATGTAAAACTCTTGAGAGTGTACTGTCCTATTTGGACCCATTAATTAATAAAGTGTGAGACATTTCCACGTTAGAAGGGAGAAAATGCAGTGCATAGTGTATGAAAACCTGCATTTCCCACTACTGTAGTGGACTCAGCTAATACCGTCGCAGCTTGTGAAATAATGCAGTTCAGACTAACGCTACGGTATCTGAGGTAGTACTATTAATTTCTCCAGTGACTAAAGGTTTTTAGAGTACCATATGTTTTTCTTAATACACAAAATATTGATCTTGCTAAGCTATAAATCTTCTAGAAATGGCAAGTAATTTGCTTACAAGTGTGATAACATGCAAGCTGATGTTTTCTAAGCTTAGAGGTTCTGTTGCAATTCCTGTGAGACAGATGCTCTAGAATTCTGCAAGAGCTTTATACATTTTGGCATTACTTTCACAGATTAAGACAGCTGAGGTTGAAAGACTCACACAAGCTTCAGTCTTTTTATTGTTTCAGGCAACTTACAATGCCATATTGTGCAAAATATCAATAAAAACATTTAATCTCTTCCAGGTTTTCAGACAAGAAAGAAAGGCTGATGCATCTTAAAACCAAACAGAGAGAATTCCAAAAACAGTAAGTTATTAAATGGCAATAAACTATAAGAACTCTGAGAGAAACAAAACAGTCTCTCTAATGCACTGTTGCTGGAGACAGACGTAGTCCAGATAGTCATAAAACTTTTAATCATGTTTTTTCCTCTAGTGTTTTGAAGGCCATGGAAGGGAAAGAGATAACTGATCAGCTGGTGAGTTGTTCAAAGCGTCCCATAGTTTTTAAACTCTCTGAATTCCTAGATCGCGTAGTTTAAAGTTACAATTTACCTTGAGGGCGTTGTGTTGCTTTCCCAAAAAGCCTGTTGTAAGCAAAACTGAAATTGGCTCTGCAAGCAGAGTGCTTCAAACCGTCAATATTTTTCATTTCTCACTAGATATTTGTTCAATAGCTTATTATACTGATTGACTTTATCCTAAGCATTCCGTTTGTTTGTGGCATTCTTCTGTGCACAAAACAGTGTATGAAATACTTATTTATTCGTCTGATCCAATTAAGAACATCCTGCTACGTTTGCACTAAAGCTGCTGGCTTTGTTGTTAATCATTAGTCAGTGTGTTTGAAGTCGTTTGTGCCCTAGAGTTGCTGAATGTTCTTTTTCAGAGATGGAAAATAATGTCTTGCAAGATGAGGATTGAGCAGCTGAAACAGACCATTTGCAAAGAAAATGATGAAATGACAAGACGTGAGTACTGCCTGTGCTTTTGTGGTGTGTAAAACTCTGTGCCTTAGAGTGAAAAACCATTTGATGTGGATTTGAGTGTTAGTTTTTAAAAATGGTGAATTTCCAAACCGTCACTTCCTAAATCAGCTTGAAGGCAAATCGGTGAGTAGATTTTAGCTTTTTTATGCCTGGGCTTTAATTAGCAAACAGTAGACATTATTCAGCTGGATGGAGATCATTTTGCAACAGCTTTAAAAGTAAATGCTTAGCAGTTGATGACTTTGGCTTTGTCCTTAGGGATGGCTTTATTCAGTGTAGTGTTTCTGATTGCTCCCTCTTGATAAAGAGAAGCAAACAGCTCTGCTGCTCTTATGAATTTCATGTAACTGATGAATTTTAACCCACACCTGTCTAGAAGTCTTAAAATCCTACTTGAGCAAGACTGACTGAAATACGGTATAGGCTGGTGAGTTGCAGCTTCGGTTTTGAAACTCGTTAAATATTTTACACGAGAGATGTGTAGGGTTGTTTTTCAGAAGAGAATATGCAGCACTCCTTACAACCTGCATGCAAAGGGAAGATAGGAAGCATAATCAGAAGCGTATTGATTGAATTGGGAACATTTTTATGACCTGAAATTCAAGAAGAGCCATATAGAGAGCAGAAGCACAGGCATATACTTGAGAATAGTTATAAAGGAATAGCACAAGCTTGCAGTGATAACATCAAAAAGGCTGAGATGCAAAATGCTTTTCAATTAATAAGGAGGATGGGTAGTAACAATAAGAAATGTATAATAAGAAAGAGATTAAGGAGTAGGTAAGCCTGTTAGTTAACAGGAAAGAGCAAATAACAGTGCAGAGAAGTCTGAAGCACTCGGCACCCTCCTTGCTTCGTCTTCTGACAAAGAAAATGTGATCAACTGCTTAGCCAGCTTAAATTTTACATCATGAGAGGACTGCAGACTAAGGAAAGAAAACAGCCAGCTAAATATTATTTTGATTATGTCAGCAAGGCCTTATAAGATTCATCTTAGGGAACTTAAGGAACAAGCTGAAGTAGTCTGTGGAGTGCTTGAGAACACAGGAGGGAGAGATGATGTCCCAGGAAACAGAGTGAAAACAGCATCTTTTTTCGAAGGGTGGAAGAAGGAACTGATGACACAGTCATGGTATTATAAACCTCTGACCACTTTGTAGGTAGTTAGAAGATAAGGTAATTAAAAATAGGCATCACTTTGTTAAGAATAGGCCATGTCAAATCAACACCTTGTCTGGGGATCAGGTGGTCTAGGAGGAGAAAGCAGAAGGTGCAACATACCTTGCCATTGGGCACTACCCCAAACTGTCTCACGAGCAAGCAAAGACATTTGCTGTGGGTGTAATCAACGTAAGGTTGACACAAAAGGCTAGGAAGGCTGCATTCAAAGAGCAGCGATACTTGACAAACCGAGGAGGTGAGACAGGTGGAGCTCAGCAGGAACCGGTTCCTGGTCCAGGTTTGTTCAGTATTTTCCACAATAACTTAGGTGGTAGAATAGAAGGTGGAATGGAGGAAGCCAAGGTGGATGCTGTGCAGAACACGATCAAATTCAAAATCATGTAGATAAGTTGACAATATCATCTGAAAAGAGCAAAGTCAAGTGCGTATTGTTTAGGAAAGAGAAACATATGAACCCAAAGTAGGGGACGATGGTGAGATTTGACAGGAAACGATCTGGGGAATTGCAAATTAAAGAAAAAATATCAATCTAATGCTGCTCCAGAAAGGTTCAGACCTTATTCTGGGTTATGCTAATATAAGCATTGTATTTAAGATGGAGATAATTATCCTGCTGTGCCTGGTGTTGGTGTTACCTCAGTGGAAGTCTGGAGTCCAGTTTGAGGAATTTAAGATGCGAATTAATTGAAGAAAGCCTGGAGGAGAATATTAGCAATAAAACACAAGGAATAGCTAAGAAAATTGATGTTTGATTTGGTTTAGAGAAGAGGAAGGTGAAGAAAAACAAGCTTTCAGCAGGTAGAAGATAATTATGAAGGAGATAATAACTACTTGTTCTCTTTAGCCTGTGAAGAAAGGGGAAGAGGAGATCAATGTGGCTTTGAGGAACTTAGTCACCTTTTCTCAAAATGCAGCTCTGAAGGTGGCAAAATGTTAGGACCAGCTGGGGAGGGGAGTTCCTTCACTTTTCTGCTATTCTGTGAAGCGCATTATCTGCAGCTTTTGCAACTTCTCCGATTCACAGTGAAATTGATGAGATTTAACCCCTGAACTGACCTACACCAGCCTGTTGTTAACTCAGTTACCCCAAAACTGCTCTTGCAGGTAGACCCAAAATGAACTCTTGCCATGGGTAGCCAATAGATCAGGAACTCAACTTGGTTCATTCTTGGACCACGTTAGAAAATGCAAATAGGTTGTTTCTCTTCTCTTGGATATAGCATAGTTTAGTTTTCGGAAATAAGAACAATTTCTAGAACACTGGGCTCCTCATTTTGCAGTTGACTGGGTACCTCAGTAATTGGTGCTTCTTAAAATAAGTTTTTAAAATATGTGTGTTTGCCTTCTGTCTGCGGAGAACAGTTCAAGGAGACAATCTTGCAAATATCTGGCGTAGCTCTCCGTCGGGCAGACATTGGTTGTGCCTGTGCTTGCATTTATCAGGCAGTGTAGATGCGTGGGACGTAGTGGTGTCCTGAAATACTTCTGGGGACAAATTGTAATCACCTCATAAACTGGGTCATAAAGCAGAGGTGCTGTGCCAAAAAAAGGACAGTTGTTTCTGCACTGGGACTGCTAAAGAGGAAATGTGTGTGCAGTGTTCTCCTCTTCTCAAGTAATTGCTGTTGGCCCTGCAGAAAAGGGAGGTCGCTCTGTGAAAAAAATAGCCTTTCAAGTACAACAGGAATGTGAAAATTGAACAGGTGGATATTTTACTCCTCCTCTGCCTCTTAAGCTTTATGCAAAGGGAGAGTTTGGGAATATGAATGCAAGCATTAATTGATTTTCTGTTGATGTTACAGGAATGCTTAAAGGAAAGTGAATTACTAGCTGGCACATAGGGATTTTTGGTACCGCTCAGAGAAAAGTCGATTCTTTTTCTACGGTTCTTCTAACAGAGGGTCACTTATTTTGCAAACCTGAGGGTTATTAGTTCCAATCTGCACAGGGAAACTCCTCTCACAGTCTTGAATTTGGGACTTTGCATCCCAAACAAAGCTGGTGAAGGGTCTGGAGCACAGGTCTTATGAGGAGTGGCTGAGGGAGCTGGGGTTGTTTAGTCTGGAGAAGAGGAGGCTGAGGGGAGACCTCATCGCTCTCTACAACTACCTGATAGGAGAGGGTAGGGAGGTGGGTGTTGGTCTCCCAAGTAACAAGTGATAGGACGAAAGGAAATGCCCTCAAGCTGCATCAGGGGAGGTTTAGATTGGATATTAGGAAAAATTTCTTCATGGAAAGGGTAGTCAAGCATTGGACCAGGCTGCCCAGAGAGGTGGTGGAGTCCCCATCCCTGGAGGGGTTCAAAAAGCATGCAGACATGGCACTCTGGGACATGGTTTAGTGGGCATGGGGGTGTTGGGTTGATGGGTGGACTGATGATCTTAGAGGTTCTTTCCAACCTTAGTGATTCCTAGTTTTTACTTTCATTAAAAAATAATGCAGCCAGCAAGCCAGGAAACATGAAATTGCTACTCTCCCCTTAATTGGTTTAGTGGTGGACTTGGTGGTGTTAGGTTACTGGTTGGACTGGATGATCTTAAAGGTCTTTTCCAACCTAAACGATTCTATGATTCTATGATCCCCCGTGTATCAGATCGTCCTTCCTACCAAACACATCACGGATCACAACAGATCAGTTAGATGACTAGAAATAATTCCTGATGTTCCGAGAAAGTGCTCTCTGTGTCTCTGGGGGTCTGTCTCCCACCCTGCCAGGCCAGGGACCAGCCCGAGTTCTGTGCAGTTCCAGCTCTGCAGGTGCAAACCAGTACTGGCAGGAGGGTATCGTGTGCTGGCCAGGCATGGCCGGGCACAGACCTGTAGATGGGAATGGGTCTTGGGTCCCATTCTTCGGATGTAGCCTTTAATTTCTGTGTCCCCCTGTTGGGAAGACTGACAGTCTGAATGTGTTGTTTGAGGTAGCTGTAGCTGCCTAGAAGTTTTCTTGATTTTAGTAGTATATAATGCAGCTTCTTTGAGTAGCAGATGCCATGGAGCATTCTTATTGTAGCTCTGGTCTCATATATGCCTTGCAATCAAAATATATCAGTAAAATGATACCAGGGCTTAGTGCTTCCCTTCTGTGCACGGGGCAGTTATCCCACTTCTTGATGACAGGAGAGTGATGCCTTGCTGTGAGAGAACCTGACTAACACTGTTTCTTTTCAGCCATAAAAATGGAAAGTAAGTGACTAGTAGATGGGTGCTTTCATTCAAACTAGGGTACGTTAAGAGTTTTAGACATGTATTTGGAGAGCGTGTGTCGTGGTTTAACCCCAGCCGGCAACTAAGCCCCACACAGCCCTTGCTCACTCCCCCCGGTGGGATGGGGGAGAGAATCAGAAGAGTAAAAGTGAGAAAACTCATGGGTTGAGATAAAGGCAGTTTAATAGGTAAAGCAAAAGCTGCGTACTCAAGCAAAGCAAAACAAGGAATTCATTCCCTACTGCCTGTCGGCAGGCGGGTGTTCAGCCATCCCCAGGAAAGCAGGGCTCCATCACGCGTAACGGTGACTTGGGAAGACAAACGCCATCACTCTGAACATCCCCCATTCCTTCTTCTTCCCCCAGCTCTATGTGCTGAGCATGACGCCATACGGTGTGGGACACCCCTTGGGTCAGTGGGGGTCAGCTGTCCCGGCTGGGTCCCTCCCAGCTTCTTGTGCCCCCCAGCCTGCTCGCTGCTGGGGTGGGGTGAGGAGCAGAAAAGGCCTTGACCCTGTGTGAGCACTGCTCAGCAGTGACCAAAACATCCCTGTGTTACCAACACTGTTTCCAGCACAAACCCAAAACATAGCCCCATGCTAGCTACTGTGAAGAAAATTAACTCTACCCCAGCCAAAACCAGCACAGTGTATATAAGAAATATTTCCCTATGCTTTTGAGAGCCAGAGGAGGTTAACTCACTCTCTTTAGCACCATATGTTTGTGGAAGCATTACTGCAGTCAGTTATTTTATAGGAGAATCCGCAGATGCTCTTGAAGGGTATTTTTCCAAGCCTGAGTGCGCCTGACACATGGAGTAAATTCAGGCAGTTGCACCGCTTCAGTGCATAAACGCATTTCTCTTTTTGGGACTAGGAAGGGAGATAGTCAGCGTTCCCGTGTGGTAACGAGACGTCTGCACCGTTGGGATCCCAGTGCTTTATGAGCACATACATGAGTGCAAAGCCCGAATAGCATACGCTAATAGAAGCAGCGGTGCCAGAAATGGCGAATGAAGATGCTATCTGCACTTGATTTTGGCTGCAAGCAATGCGTGTCTTTTTGGCCAGCGCCATGCAAACATGTACAGTCAAGCTATTTCTGTCATGATGATTCCCTCAGAAGTTTAATTAAACTATGAAATCTTGGCTTTTCTGCCTCAAATCCAAAAATAGTTGGGTAAAAGATAGGAAAGATTAATCGCAATTTCGGTCTCTTTGGAGATCTTCAGAAAAGATTAAAAAGTTGTACCACTTAGCAGCTGGAAAATGTTAATAGTTTAGCAGGGTTTTCTGTTTTGAGCTGCTATAGATCTTGTTTTCTATAAATATTAATAACGCTTTTCTCAAGCATACTACAAGTACCTCACAGCTCCTTTTCCAAGGCTAACATCTGCTGCTGTTTTCACAGACGCGGAGGGGCTTCTGAGAATTAAAGAGGAAAACCAGAAGCATTATCGCAGGGCTCAGCGGCATCAGGAGAAGAAAGAGAAGATCCAGAGGCACAACCGCAAGCTGGGAGACTTGGTAGAGAAAAAAACCTATGACTTGAAAACCCAGTATGAGCATCTGGCAAATCTTCGTCGGACGCATATCCTGGAGCTAACATCAGTCATATTTCCCATTGAGGAAGTAAAGACAAGCATGAGGTACAGAAGGCTTATCCTTTTGGACTCGTTTTGCTTAGCTTTAGACACCCAGAAGTGAGTCATGTAAGTCTAAGCTAGACACTCTGGCTCCCTTAGCATCTGTGGGGAGAAGGAGGTGTTTCCCAAAGGCAAAACAGCTGACCCAAAGATAGAGGTCCGGAACAGAAGAGTCTGGAGGTGCTAGCATCTCCCCACTGAGAGGTCTGAGGTATGTGTCCAATGTTATACTTTCTTAAAATAGATAATTAAAAATCCCAGAACAAAGGAGTTTGGGGAATAAGGAGTTTTGCAGGAGTGTTTCTACGAGCATTTTGTTCTCTGTGAAGTCTAAGTGCCTGCCAAGTACATCTCTGATGGTATTTTTAAAACTTCTTTAAAAACACTGTGTTCCTCTTTGGGTGCTACAGAGATCCTGCAGACGTGTCTTCTGAGAGTGACAATGCTATGACCTCTAGCACTGTGAGCAAGCTCGCGGAAGCCAGGAGAACCACGTATCTCTCTGGGAGATGGGTGTGTGATGATCATAACGGGGACACCAGCATCAGTATCACAGGGCCTTGGATAACCCTCCCTAATAACGGGGACTACTCAGCGTATTACAACTGGGTGGAAGAGAAGAAGACTACGCAAGGACCAGGTAAGGAGCAAGGTCTGATTAGGCATCTGGGTTACTCCAGAAGCTGTAGAACTCGCAGCCTTGTATGCCAACAGAAGGCACCAAGGAGCAATAGTTCGGTCCGTTTGTTCTCACCCAGACAAACCTGAGTCAGAAATAGATACCGGCATAGGGATTAGTCCACGGAAATGCTCTTCTGCAGGAAATGCTCACTGGGGCACAGCACAATGTAATAGAGAGGTAAAGTTAATTATTCACAGTTTTGACATGGTTCACATGCCATCGCTTTAACAGGAATTCCAAGAATTACTATTTTCTACCAACTTCTGACAGATTTCACTGTAAATGATTGCTGGATTCAGGCTGCTCTCAATACTTAGAAATTACATTTTCCAGAGTAGACTTCAGTAACACATCAACACACCCACTGAGGCTTCATTTAAAATGAGACTTTCATGATGTTTTTATTTCTTTTAGATATGGAACATAATAACCCTGCTTATACCATCAGTGCTGCATTGTGCTATGCAACTCAGCTTGTTAACACTTTGTCTCTCATACTTGACGTCAATCTTCCCAAGAAGCTCTGCAACAGGCAAGTAAATGCAAGCCTCTGAGGAGGTGAATCAGTGACCGGTTTTGACTGATCTTAATTCAGTTTGGTTTTGTGAACAAAGTCATTATTTGGAACAGCTTTTATGGTAACGATTGATGGCTCATGGATTTTTGTGCTGTTTAATTTTGGATGGAGGGCTAGTAGGATTTTAGACCACAGTTAAGAGTTTCTCCCTCCTTCTTTACCTCCTGAGAGTGTAGACCAACCATCACAGCTGGAAATAACAGCTTTCTAATTGACATATTCAGCATCCTCAAATTAGAAATGAAATATGACAGTCCATGAATAGCACTCTTCATTTTATGAGACCCTACTGTGCTTTACAAAATCCCAGCCCAATTCAGCAACTCTTAGTCATCTTGAATAGCTCCACTACATTAAGTGCTGTAGGACAAGGCCTTATAATATGGCGTGCCAGCAAAGTAATTCTCTTTGGGATAAAATACCAATGGGGAAGGTACCTGGCTGCCAGACATCTGGGAGCATATTGCGTAAACCCCATTTGTGATGAAAAGCGCTGTTAGATTTTTAGTGTCTATGTGGAGCAGATGTACAGAAGAAGTACTGAGGAAGCTGTAGACCTGGTCAGTCTTCCAGAGGTCTCAAATACACTGCTGAGATTCTTTTAAGTGTTTAAAATAATGGTTGCCGAAGTGAGGGCATGAAAGTTGTGTAGGGTCTCTGCAGGTTTTTTATACTGTTATTTAGGTGCTCAGTCTTCGCAGAAGGAAAAGGTCGGGAACAGGAAATGATGCAAGATTTAAAAGGAGAGCTGAAATAGCTTGGCTGCAGTGGATCTTTGAGTTTCATACAGTTTACATCACCTGTCCTGTTGAAACCGGTGAGACTAGGGCAAGCAGTGCTTGTTGATGAAATGCTAACAGTCTTGCGAGGTGAAAAATTAATCTCCTGAGCGCTCTAAAACTGCCTGTACAGTTTAAACAAGTGTTCGCTGCGAGGATGTTTACTCCAGGGTTTGTTAGAAAGCCAGGACACAGAATGCTGGTGTCTCCAGTAGGTGTATTTTCACAGCATTTTGCTTTGTGTATATATATATGTGGGTGTGTGGTGTTTCAACAGCGAGTTCTGTGGAGAGAATCTCAGCAGACACAGGTTCACACGGGCAGTGAAGAAGCTGAACGCTAATATCCTTCACCTTTGCTTCTCTCAGGTAGGGGGAATGTACATTTGGATTCTTTAAATAGCTTTTAAAATATCAACTTGTGCCTGCAGATTTCCTTCAGTAACTGATCGTGTTTTTTTCTTACCTTCCCTGTGGTAGCATGTAAATTTAGATCTGTTGCACCCACTGCACACGCTCAGGAACCTTATGTACCTGGTCAGCCCAGACACTGAGAACTTGGGCAGGTAAGAAAAGCAGCATCTCAACTCACCTGTGACTGAATCCCGTTTGAAGTTATGCGTTTGCCTTGTTACTTATAAGGGAAAGTCTTCTCTTCTGCTGTACCTGTAGATCAGTCCTTGGCACATCAGAAATCAGGCTAGTTACAAAGAGGAGACAGGAGAGGACAGAAGAAGGGAGTCCTGAGTAGGAAATTCGATTTCAGAGATGTGTGTGTGCTGCGCTTCTGCGTATGGCAGGCTCAGCTGGAGGCTTTATAGCTGATTATGGACTTGTTTCCCCTACTCCCAGAAGCAGGAACTCCTTCCTTCCAGGGAACAGCAGCACATATGCCAGGCAGTCTCACTGTGCTCCAAATGTGACCCTGCCCACCTCTCACCAACATATAAATACCTAAGAGCATCCAGCAATATAAACCCTAAAATGAATACTAGCTAAAGCTTTCCCCAAATACTTCCAGTCAGTGAACACCCTGGGCCAAAGCCGACACTTCAAATAGTATTAATTTCTGTGTAAATTAAGATTAAAGACAACTTTTCTGTTAACTTAGTACGCGATGAAAAGAACAGCAGTTCCTGTGGGCTGCACGCACCAGGTTTAATAATCCTTTTTTTTAACAACTTAAATATAAGAAAGCCAACAGCATTGACTTCCTGTTGGGATAATCCAGTCACAAGTCACTTGTGCCTGAGACAGTCTGCAAATAATTGATTAATCTGACTACTGCCTTATTCCCCCTTAAACACAGTAATGTTCTGAAATCTACTTTTCTGCTTTGTTCTCATGTACAGATCTAGTTTTATTTAAAAACCTGCAGTGCCACTAAGAGGAACTGAATGCCTCTAACCACTTACCTTGCGTTCCTTGGGTATATCCCTACTGATTCAGCCCTAAGATATGGGGAGCCAAATCTTTGTACCATAGCTCAGTTTGGAAAAAAATGATGTGCTTGCTGCTGCTTGTCTGAAAACAGGGAGAGTGCAGGAAATACCCAGAGAATGAAGAAGTCTGTCCTGGAAAGCAGCGGCTGTAAAAGATCCAAGCACCACCGTGGACAAAAAGCTAAGCCTGACAGATCCCCATGGTGTGAAGTAAAAGGGCTGAGCAGAGAGATGGGTCTCACTTCTCTGTGCAAATGTTACAGAGCTCCGCACGCATCCATCATGTCCATGTAGTAAAAGAAGAGGTTACAGGAAGAGTCAGAGAAAATACTTACCAGGGAGGGGAATAGTTTAGTCTGTATAAAACTGTCCTAGGTCGCTAGAGATGAGACTGGGAGATGGCTTGATTTCTATGCCTTCATGGTGAGAAAATACAGGCTACTGGATGGCTTTACAGACACCACTGGAAGCAAAGAGTCTGAGCTGCGTTGAGCTGAGGCGCGTGTGCTTGACACAGAGTTTAATTACCCGCAAGAATGAAGGTGGGGATTCTCTGTTTCCTTATGTCATCCTGTCAAGGCTGGATGAGTTTCTGGAATGGGCGCTTTCATCAGGCAGAAGTTACTGGGCCCAGGACAGGGGGAACGGGTGGAACGTAATGGCCTTTGTTGTAGAGGAGGTCACTTGAGATGATCTAATGGTCCCTTCTGGCCTTAAACCTGATGACTCTCTTCGTCTGTTGCCTTGTTAAGCAGAATGCTTTGCCAGAAGGCAGCGCTCCCATTCCTTTCCGGATTATGAAAGAGGAACGTTTACCTTTAATTTATTCTCAGCTGTCTGCAAAGTTTGCAGCAACCAGCTCTCTTTATTTTCCTTTCTCTACCTAGGCCTATAGTTGCCCAATAGTCTTGTCTATAAGCTACTGCTTTCATTGCCTGGATTAAAGTTTTCCATGCTAAATCGCTGCTTCAGGCTCCTTCTCCCACTAAGGCTGGAGAAACGCTCTTACCCGTGTTAAATTCTTGCTCCTGTTAAATTCGTGTTTTGGAATGAACTTTGGCAGGGACGCTGTTTGTTGTGGGGCATCCACCTTTCACCGCCTCTGTGAAAACCTCGTCCTCTCTGCCCGTGGGTCACGGGCCTCTGAAACCGCCTGCTTTGGCTCAGTAAAGACGTTCCAAATTTTGGCTGCCCGTCCTCCAGTGCAAAGCAGTGGGATGGGGCGGGATGCAATTGCTTCTCCCACCAGGCAGTGGCAGCAGGGATCTCGGAGTCACAGCGCAGGTGGGTTTGGCTGGGACCTCTGGAGATGAGCCCGTCGCCCCGCTCAAAGCAGAGCCCACTAGAGCAAGTTACTCAGGACCGTGGCCGGTGGGGTTTTGAGTATCTCCAACGATGGAGACTCCGCAGCCTCTCTGGGCAACCCGTGCCAGTGTTTGGCCAGCCTTGTAGTAAAAAAAGATCTTGAGATGTCGCTCAGGGTGAAGTGCTGCTATGGGAAGTCTCCACTGGCGAGCTGTGCCAACCCAGTTCTGTAAGTTGTAAACTACACCCTTCCCCTCGCTGACAGGGCTGCAGCCGTCTTGGCCTGGCCGGGGCTAGCGTTAAAAATAAAAGCTGTCCCACATCAAGCTGAGACTTCCACCAGTGGAGCTGTGAGTTATTATCAGTAGCCTTTTCTTTTGTGCGTGCGTGTTCCACTATCCGCTGCCAAAGCAGAACAGCTCTTCCGCCGTTCCTGCTCCGTGGATTGGAACCCGGCTATCGCTTCCTTGGCCAACTGTTTTCGTTTCACCATTGTCATAATACAGTTATCTCTGTAGCCAGTGAGTTTCTCTCTGCCCGCTGATAAACTCAGCGGTGTTTTAATTTCTCTGCTCTACGTGTGACAGGGCAGGGTGCTTTGGCATGCCTAGGACTCGCACCAGCAAGTGACGGTCCCTCTCCTGCGTGGTACCAAACGGGCTGACGGCGTTGTGTCCATGTTCGCAGGTCTGGGCCTTTCGAAATCAGCGCTGATCTCGAAGACTCCATGGAGTTTGTGGATCCCAGTGCCACCGGCGAAACGGATGAGAGCGGAGACGAGCACGTCAGTGATGAAGAGACAGACCTAGGGACAGACTGGGAGAATCTGCCGAGCCCCAGGTTCTGCGATATCCCCTCGCAGCAGGTGGAGATGCTGCAGAGCCAGAGCACGCAGGTATCTCAGCCCATTGCCAGCAGCAGCGCTGGTGGAATGATCTCGTCCGCTGCTGCCTCGGTGACCTCATGGTGGAAGGCGTACACTGGGCATCGCTAACGAGCATGGGAAAAGGATCATGGGATTTGTGGAAGGAATCCCTCCCCGACAATGCTGTAGTAAACCTTACATATTCAGTTAAGTAGTGCCTGGAACAAAGAAAAGGTCAGACTTCTGTTTTGTAAACCAGAAAAAGCTTTTTATTTACCCAAGATGACTGTGATGGTACCATTTTGTAAATTAGCTAGCTACGTACTTCTGACGGATTCTGTGATGGCACTTTGTGTCTTGGTTCTGTCTGCGTTGTCGAGTATCGAAGAAAAAGGACCCGGTAGCCTCCAGCTCTACTTTCTAAAGAAGAGATGGATTTTGGAGTATTTGGATCGGGATGCATACAGAGGGAAGGCTGCGCAGCGTGCAGTCTGGACAGCGGTGCAAATGCAGTTCACATTTTCTTAACTCCTTACAGGGTTTTCGTTTGTGTGTGTTTTAAATCTGTCTTGCATAATGCAAAAATGTGTATTTCTAAATTTTTTTCATTCAGGACATGAAAATTATGCATTTTTAACATGTTTTCTAATCTCTGTTGCCATATTTTTAATACAAAGAATCAGCATGGACAGGAGTTCACACAGCAAATTGCTCTTATTTTAGAATTGGTTGTGAATCTTTACCCAGTTTTGCCGTAGAAAACTGGCTTGTTTCATGCTGTTTCCACCTGTAGGTAGTCTAAAAGTTTCGTGTTGTGCTGTCCAAAGCACACAGGCTCTTTACTCTTAATATCATACACCAAAGAAACACTGGACGTTCTCTTAGCTAGACCTACATTTGACGCCGATACAGGATTGCGTTGTTGCAATAATACTCATCAGTTACACCACCACGTTGCCACTTTTTAATATTAGAAAAACCTCATTTCAAGCTAGTTTATTGAAGCTACATGGTCTTCGCACTACATACATTTTAAACCCTATTCTATTTTATGTTTATGGTGGGGTTTGGGGTTTTGTTTTGTTTTGTTTTGTTTTTCTTGTTTACTGAATGCCAAGAAGTTTATTTCATTTCACTGCAGAAATGCTCCCAGCACAGCTGGCTTGCATGTAGAACTACAGGAGGTGCGATACCCACAGATGCGTTTGTTAACAAGCGCTCCTCCGCTTCCTCTGCCTTTGCGGTATGTATTACTTAAAGATGGGTTCGCTCAGTGAGGCTTCCGACGTATGGTTTACATTTTATATAGCTGGGACGTTGTACTTTCTCCATGGGGTAAACAAATGGAAAAGCCTCCTCGCGTCCCCGCAGGAGGGAAGATTTCTGCCACTCGTCCCTGCGGCGACGCGGCTCGTAACGGAGGCACGGCGAGGCCGCGGGGAGCGATGCGTGAGCCATGTCCTTGCCATCAGCTTTGATTTTTCACGTCCTCCTGCGTGTTTGAAGTCCCAGCTCCTTACCCGGCCATCTCACAGAGCGTTCTGCTCTGTTCCTCTCCAGGCCAGCCAGCGCTGCCTCCCGTCTCCACCGAGGAGTGGGTGGCAAAGCAGTTTTGGTACCGATGCCTGTGTGCCCCAGCGAGCTCCGCGCCGGGGTACCAGCTGCGTACCCTGCCACTTCAAGAATGCCAGTCGCTTTTTCAATAGCTAAAACTCTCTCCATGTGTTACTGGGTAGGAACACCAGATGTTTTCTCCTACTCCTACTCCTCTGTCCTCCCCTCTCGTACGGCAGCTCTTTCTCTTTGGGGATGGGCGTCTGTTGTCAGCAGTTTCTTTTTTCTTTTTTTTTTTAAAACCGAAGACCCTTAACTCCACCCTAACAGCACATACATTGTTAGAGGAAGACACCCTCGGTCCTACCATTCTTTTGGTCTGAATTCAACAGTTGGGTCAAGACTCCCTTGACTCCTGTGGCCTGGACGGGGACGGTGCCCCCAGCTCCCCCAGCAGCGAGCGCTGCCCGGGCCGGGGCCGGGAGAGTTTGGTCACTCGTCACTTCCCAGCACTTCACTCACCCGCAGCTATCGGATCCCTTGCGGTTCCGAGCAGCCAGCCCATACTCGCCAGTACCCCCCTATATTGGGCTCTTAGCATCGCGCAGCCCCTTCTGGTTCCCGTTTATTTTGCACTGGACCCCGCCATATAAATATCTTTTTTTTTGTTGTTTTGGGTTTTTTTATGCATTTCAGTCACTCTTTCATTGCTGCCTTTGTGCTATTTTGAACCCCTAAAGGTCAGGCCCGTGATTCAGCTTTGTCCACTGTCGTTTACTTACTTAGGGAAAGAAAAACCAACACAAAAAACCAACCTTTTTAAGCCATATACTTCATAAGCATCATGTTTTCCAAATAATTTATTTGCAACCATGTCAGAGGCTGAAAGTGCACAACAGCACTGCGAGGGTGTTAAAATGCATCGGGATAGGTCTTTTCACAAAACATTTTTGTAACAGAACACAGATTGTGGAGGTTTCTTTTTTTTTTTTTCTTTTTTTTTTTTTTTTTTTTAAAGTGTTTTGCACATGTGTAGCTAAGGAAGAATTGTGTGTGTCCAAACCTTGAGTGCAATCGCCAGGATTAGTTTTCCAGGTTGTTTTGGGGGAGGGAGGGCAGGAATATCTGTAATTATAGATATGTGAAGACAGCCAGCTGAGAGTTTACAAAACACTTTGCGTAGCATGAATGCGGGAATTTCAGTTCAGGCCGTGACTTTTGCCCGTGACCAGTGATCCGGGGTGGCCGATCTGAGCTGCCAAGGAAGAACCTGATTTTGAGAGCCCAGGCCTCTGCAGAAAATCGGGCGCCTCTGAAGGGTCTCAGGTGGGACACCCGAGGGCCGCTCGTCACCTGCAAAAACTCGGGGCCTCTCTCTGCAACTTCCAACCTAGATGTAACTAAACACAAATGTTTTGGGGTTTTTTTTTCTTTTTTTCTAAATTTTATTGTATTATTGCAATAAATCTTTAACAGTAATTTTTTTAAAGTTGTATATTTATAATCGTTCCTTCTGTGTGGTTTGTTTTTAACCGTGCTGGGGATGGACACAAGAATTTCCAGCCTTCAAAGCATCACAGCGACCGGGCCTGTTACAGGGCAGTCGTACAGCGGCGGAATAAGCAATACCCATTGTAAAAAAATACTCTTAAGTAAAATAACTGCATCTCCACTGGAGCAGGTACAAGAGTCCTGCCAAATGCCCACGTGCCCGCGCATCCCTGTACATAGATGTGGCGGATAAATCTCTCGTGTAAGCCTGGCTTTGAACTCCGCCGGGCGACGTGTTTCTGCAGGCGGCGAGCCTGAACGACTGCTGCGCGCAAGGGAACACGCTCCTCTTCACGGGGTGGTTTCAGGAGGGCGTGAGCACGTGTCTTTTGAAGGAGGCACCTGTTAAGGTGAACCGGCTGTGTGTCTGAGCGACGGGGATGGGAAAGGGCTGTGTTTGCCAGCGAGAGGCAAGCTCTGCCCGCGGGACCTGGTACCCTGGCAGGCTGTGGTTTACTGGCCGCTGAACGACGGAAGAGAAACGACCCATCCCACTTAATTCCCACTGATGGGGAGGACCGGCGCCCCTCAAGAGCAGGAGCGGCAGCAGCCTGGGGCTCCTGCACGCGGGGCTGGGGCAATTTTTGCTGCCCTGCTCGCGGCGTAGCCGGTCACAGCCACGCAAGAAAGCAGCCTGCGCGCAAAGCCAAGCCTGGCTCTGAGCTCAGCTCGTGCCTACGGGTTGCTTAGGTCACTTCTGCTGAAGCGGTGCCATCAGCAGGAGGTTTCACCCTCTGCCAGCGCTGGTTTGTGGCAGGAGAGCGGCCCCGTAACGCCCCGAGGCCGCTCGGGTTGCCCGGACCAGCCCAACACGGGAGGCCTCAGCACCATTCCCACCTTCACAAGAAGCGGGACGCAAGACAAGAGGTCGGATGCATCGGTGCAGTTTTGTGCGGGCATGACGTGACCGTTCTGGGGCTGGCACGGGGCCAGACGTTGCAGAAGGTGACCTGGAGCCGACGTAAAGGGAGCTGAACCCCGGTAAAGCCCCGCAGGGCCTCGCTGCAGGGAGCAGGGACGCAGCAACGGGGAAAAGCTGCTGCAGGAACAGGCAGGGTGGAGCGAGAGCCCAACCGCAAGCCTCAGCCACGGGTGGCTTTTGCAGTGGTGTCCATGCCAGGAGATCCCCAGAACTTGATGAAAACTGGAAGCTTAGGAACAATGGAAATGTTATTACAGTTTCTTCACAGGCGTATCTGGAAATTCAGTCCAGACACTCCAACCGCTCCCAGGCAGGGAAGTCAAGCACGCAGCGCACTCTTTAGTCCTCAGTTCTGAACACTGAATTTTGTAAATCCAATGCTGGACTTTTTTTTTTTTAAATTGCCTCTTTTAAAAAAAAGAAAAGTTCATCAGACCTCGGGGTCTCCCTGAACTGGCCCTTAAGGAAACAGAAATCTGCACTTCACTACTTTATGGGACCAAAACAAAAAGCAAGCTTGCAGGCAGCTCGGCACGGCTACATTCAGAACCAACCCACTTCTGGATGCAAAAGTTCGTTCTGTAAAACAATTTTTAACAGCCATGCTGTGCAACAGGGCTAGTTCCAGCAAACAGCATAGTAAATGATGTAGAAAACAGCCTTGTTCCTCAGCCAGCTTGGGGGGAAGGCGGGGACGGGATAGCATAGGGAGCAAATTGTCCTCCGTCTGTAACTGCTCCAAGGAACAAACCAGCCCGATGCTATTATTTTATTCTCATTTTTCTCCTTGTCCAATGAAGGCGACCAAAATTTCATACCCTGTTCCAAAAAAAAATGACATCACTGCCCCCTTATCTAGTTACAAAATATTTTCCTCTGCTGCTTCTAGGGACTTTCAGGCTGTCAGCCTGGCACAGGTTAGCTCAAGTTTTCCAGAGTCTTGGGTGGGGGGGAGGAAGGCAGTTTCTTCCCCCTCTTCCTTAACTGAAATTAAGCTGAAGGCCTTTGATGCTGATGGCTTCAGCACGACACCTCCTGCCAGAAGCTCTTTTGCTGCTCATCCCAGCGCAGCTGACGGAGCAGATTGAAGCTCGGGTGAAGGCTGCGCCCCGTTAGGGAATGAAGTCAGAAATTACCGAGGGATCCTGCTTTTCCTCTCCCTCTTCACAGCTGATTACAAGGCAGCCGCACCCTCCGTTTAGATTTCTAATTTCATTCCTCCTGCTTGTCATCGTGTCTGCTGCATTGCAGAGATGGCTGAGCAGCACTGGGGAGGGGTGCCTGACGCCCAGGGTGGCGGGCAGCAGGTAAAGCAGGGACTAGGGGGGAAAAAAAAAAAAATTACAGCATCCCTTTTAAATCTACCATGAACATCCTGAGCTTACCAAACCCCCATTTCATGCTCTAAGGGCTCAGTTTTCTTTCTCTCACTGTTAATGGAGAGAATAAAAGCATCTGCCTTCAAACCCTCTCTGTCCTCACGCTCCAAAACGACGCACATCACTCCACGCGATCCCACTGCGGTTTTAGGCACGCACAGGCAAAGTAGAAGGACATGGGCAGTTCAGCCCGGCCACCGCAGCCAGCAGCGCTCCTCGCTCATCCGCACCGTGCTGATCTTGTGCCGAAGGTCAGAGAACGGGACCAGGCGGGCGCCTCATCCAGACGCTGCTCCCTGAAGAGCCCTCACCTTGTCCCCGCGCTCCCTTGGGGTTTGCAGGGCAGAGGACGGCCCGGGGGGAGCCCCGTGGGAAGGTGGCACCAGCTCTTCTTGCTCCGGGTCAGAGATTTTTGTCTGCTCCCGCTGCGATGATGATTGCCAGGGCTCCATCCTTGTTGCAAGAAGGGGAAGAGAAACAGCCACAGCATGAAGTGCAGGGAGAGGGGGGACTCACCCCAGGCACAAGTGCCGCTCTCCACTGGCTCCCGTAGCCTGCAAAATGGCTCCTGCTCCACTTACTCTGCTCCCAGGAACCAAAAGCAGCTGCTGGGCTGTCCAGGGTACGTTCCCGGACTTCCCAACTGTTCACTCTGGGGCAGTGAGCTGGGCACAAGGAGGGCTGGAACCGGAGGCTGGAACACAGCACTGCAGGAGAGGAATGCGTTTCAGGAAACACTCGAATAGATGCCATACTCAGCTCCCGGCCGGAGTTCGAGGAATTGCCGTTCGTCTGCACTCCGGACACAAACGTTCACAACTCCCCTTTAAAAGCACCGACTCACGCCTCAGAAATAAGATGCCAGAGGCTGAAGTAGAGCAGGGCAAAGCAGTGCAAGGATTCCTCTTGCAAGGGAAAAATTCCATATACAGCAAAGCTTCCAGCACATCACTGAGCCAAGGCAACTCTGCTTTCATCCTGCCCGACCCACGCTCCGTCCTCGAGCATCCGCTGCACGGCTGAGCGGCCAGCACGAGAGTTGGGAAGCAGGACTCAAACCCGAGCGCCCCAGTTCTTGCAAGTCACCAGCTTTCCGGACAACGGGAGCCTCTGTCGAGCCTCTGCCGCACACACAGCTGATGGGAGGGAAAGGAAAAGCTGGAATTTGTGAATGTTACAGCAGGAAGTTCTCCAGGTAATACAGGTTTTGGGGTTTTTTTTTTTTTGTTTCTTTCTTAGTAGGAGGACTAGTTTTCTACCGGAAGCACACTGCAAGTCTCAACTACATCACAGTACCAAGTTTCTGCCAGGTATTTTACAGTATTTTTATTTTGGGGCAGAAGTTTTACACGAGAAAGTCAGGTAAGGCAGATCTAGAATGCACATTTTATTTAAGTAAAAAAAAAAAACCAAACAAAAACAAAACAAAAAAACCCAAAAAAAACCCAGACAACATGGATAAGGTAAACAAGAATTTTTTATATTCTGACTATACAATAATATTCCTCTCTTTTTATCCACTGCCACGCTACTATAATGGATCTGTTCTAGTTTAGTTTTAAGGTTGTCCAGTTAAGTTGTCTGAAGATTCTTTAAACAAGTTGACCTTTACCTTTTTAGAGTTTCTTCTCAGAAACATTCATATATTATACAGGATATACAGATTTTTGAAACAAGACACTTAAAAACACACACAACTATAGCCGCAACACTATCATAGCTGCATTGTAGTGATTACCTTGTTCAGCCAGCTGTAGACTCTGTATGTACAATTAGTTTTTATAGTGTTATTTACATAGATGGACTAAAAGCTATCTTTAATCTAAAAGGTAAAGGCTCTTGTGTTGAAGTATGTGCAGTTTCATAGCCCTGTGAAAAAAAAAAAAAAAACAAACCACGACAATTATATACACTGTAAACAGCACAAGGCATGAGAATCTCCCTCCTACCCCAAACAATCTCGCAGGAAAGTGTATGTGCACTAATACTCCTCTTCCGCTTCAGCTCCCGCTCCTCTGTTTTTCTTATGAATAGCTCTGTTAAAGCTGTGGCAGGCAGGAACCCAATGATTGTCATGAAGACCCAACTTACAGCCCGGGATGCCCTTCTGAGACCGGTGACAGCACATCCAGTACCCAGGCCCGTAGGGTAAAGCTTGACAGTATGGTTTGGGGTGCCACCGGCACAGCGATACGTCCCCTTTCACGTACTTCTTCTTGCACTGCTTGCAAGGGTCTTCTCTGTAGCGGGGATCGCGGACCCAGCGGGAGTCCGCTGGCCTGATGTTGTAGTATTCGATGATGAATTTGAAGTAGTAGCAAGTGCATTTTAGGGCAACCAGACTCCTAGTAGGAAGCAATCCAAAAATCTTCACTATGATGTGGTGAGGCAGGAAGGCCATATACTGCTGAGGCTCCAAAAGCTGCTGAATTTTAAACCTGGTCTCCAGAAAGTCATGCGAAACCTGCCTTTTTAAGCAGGAAGCATCAAGTACTTGCAAAGCCCCTTCTGTCGGAGGAACAGAAAGGGCAGATGGCTCTGTAGGGACGCTGCTTCTGACGCATGATCTGTCAGATGCCAAAGCATCCTCATCCTCAGTTTGGGCTACTTCTCCTGGCTTTTCTTGGGTACTTGCCCGTAGCGGCTGTTGCTCGTGAGTGGCGGGCTGGTCAGACTGGAGAAAAAAGAGCCTCCCTGGGAGCGGATCTTCACTAGAACTGGAGTTAGCGAGCTTCTCTTTCCTGCATCCTTTCTCAGTCTTGGTGACCGATATGCTGATGCATAAGGGCTCCTTCCTAGGAGCGTGCAGACTCTGCTTTGGGAAAATTACAGGCTCTTTCGACGTACAATCAACAGTCACGCTCTTGCTCTGCAAGGAATCCGGCGCCAACCTGGCGGCAGCGGGACACGCAGGCGGCAGAGGTCTGGGAGGCTCAATTCGCGTTTCAGAATCGCTCCTGCCGGCGGTTATCGCCAACACCGCATGAGCAAGTCCCGAATTCACATTCCCCATCCGAGTATCCAGCCCAGAAGGAAAAGGCTGCCGAGCAGAGGCAGCGCCATCCCACAACTCGGTGTCACCCGGATGACCACACCGCCCTCCGTATCCAGCCTCTGCCACCCCTGCCTCCTCCAAGCCATCCCCCGGAGCCAGGACCCCCGAGGAGACCTTCCCCGCCTCTCCCTCGGGCTGGGTGCCGTTCGCCAGGAGCACCCTCCCGACGTTTCTGCGGAAGCTGTTGTTCCGCGAGAGGCTCCCGGCCTCCCGCTCGCTCTGCCGCCTCAGGCACTCCGACTCCAGCTTGGCCACCATGTCCAGCACGCGCACGGGCTCGCTCTGCTGCTGCTCGCTACCGCCGCAGGGTCCCCTCTCCGCGTGCGCCTCGCATGCCCCGGCGGAGGAGAAAGGGTCTGAGCTGGGGAGCGCGCCTTTAGGCTGAGCGCTCAGCCTCGTAGTAGAAGCAGGCGTGCAAGTTTTAGCACAGTCTACCAGTAAAGCACTTGCTCGTTGCTCCAGAAAAGCCACCATCTCTATCACCGAGAGGGACCGGCCCGGGAACACACCCTCACCGTTATCGTTCACGTAATGCACCGAGCAGTGCTCAATGCCGCAGGCAAAAGGCTCCGGCTGGGAGCACCTGGCGTTCGCCTCCCTCATTCTTTCCAGTTGAATTTTGGCTTTTTTAAGATCGACTGATTTTTTCCTGCGTTTAGCTGTTCTTCCATCGATATCCCACGTGCTCTTAATTTTCATAGAGCCTAGCCGGTTGCTGCTGCTGCACTGCTGGGCCGCAAAGAATGCGATCTTCTCCTTTGTATTGCCAGGTTTCACGACAGCCCAGACATCCAGAGGCCCTTCTCCTTCTTCTCCCTGATGGATCGTCGCAGAGAGGCCGTTCTTCTTTTCCCTTGCACTTGGGCCATCCGCCGGACCTTTCCCATTCATATTGCACATAGTATTTGGATAAATAATCCCCAGAAGCTTTCGAGATGGAGTCACGAGGGAGGGTTTTGGGAAGACGCTCAGTTTGGTGCAGTTGTTGGCATATTTTTCTTCTTGTGCTGATCTCTGACGGCTCATAGGTGGGCCTCTCAGGGAATCCTGGCTTATTTCTGGAGATCGCTCTTTCTTCTGTAACTTGAGATATGGCTTTAAGTGCATACCAGAAACCCTAGAAAAAACAGAAAGGGAAGAAGTTATAGTTGCAAAATGTGCCTGCCTGGAATTGGAAAAGGTGGCCTAGGGTAGGCACCGGCATGCCTCCTACTCTACATCAAACAGCCCACACCTCAGAAGGAACCACATGAGAAAGGAAAAGGAGCAACCAAAGCTGCAACATCCACCCTTGGAGAACTTCTTGCAATAGGATTATGATCTTAAGGACAGCAGAGATCTTCCCGTTAGAGAAATCTGTTTCCAGGGAGTTGCAAGAAGAAATCCTAACGTTTAAGTTACATCAGTTGTGCAAATGTAGCTAGTGGTTCGTTCTAGAGTTAGAGCCATCCTTCTGGCCATCCATTCCTTCATCCAGTTGTAAGGTACCTGCAGGTCAAAGGGTTTATCTTGACATTAGCTACCAGATTTTTTTTTTATATATATATATATATATATGTATGTATGTATGTTATTTTCAATAGATAAAGTACTGTTAAAGCTGAAAAGAGAAATTAGCAAGTGTAATTACATTCATCAGAGATCCCAGCAAATAGCTAATCTCCTAA
Source organism: Pelecanus crispus (assembly GCF_030463565.1). NCBI lineage: Eukaryota > Metazoa > Chordata > Aves > Pelecaniformes > Pelecanidae > Pelecanus > Pelecanus crispus. The sequence continues at coordinate 70,256,890 of NC_134648.1, forward strand.
TACCACCCAAAATGAAACCTATCCTTTACTATATTAATAATGGCAAATTTGGTGTACTTTCCCATAAGGGTCCTTCTGTCCAAAAAGTGACAGAAGCACCACGTACGGCTGAAGAGAACCACTTCCAAGTACGTGTTTTTCTGGTTAAGAATTTAAGAGCTGTGAAGGAGACGCTTGGATGCTGCTGACATTACAGCAGCAGCACCACCCCTGCGACAGTCCCAGGCACTCAGCTCCTCCTTTCTGTTACACCTTCGCAGTAATCTTCAATTCAAAGCTCAAAAAAACCCACCACAAAAGCCCAGGGCACTGCCACATAGGATGCAATTACCAGGAGACTTCAGGCTCTTCTCCCAGGAGTATCGCATAAGCATATTACGGAACTAACTATAGATTATGTTTCCATGGTAATCTTTGAATTGTTACATTAAAAGGCCTCCTTTTTGAAACGGGGATAATCCGTGCTTGCTGGTTTAAGAACAGCAGGTTCAATGCCACATTTATCATGAGCTGATACGGACACATTCAGACACTGAATATGTTTCCCTTGACAGCCACCACCAGAACAGTTGCTGGAGTATTGCATTCCTAGCCTAAAACCAGCTTTTAATTAAAAACCTCAAGCCATAACATCTATAAAAGTCGGACAAATTTATAGTTGTAACGCCTGCAGTTAACACACATGACAGGTTTGTATCGGATGCAGCCAGAGTCCAGCTGGGCTCTCCCCTGCCGCACCGCAGAGTGATCAGGACACGCAGCCACCTCGCGACACCCTCGCCGACGCTACGCAGGTACCCATGGGGTCTGCGCACGACGAGGAGGGAACCCCGCTCACCCAAACCTTGCGCAGACCCGCCAGGACGGCTGTAAGAGGGAAGCTGTAACAGCAACAGCAGGTGCTGACCAAGGACACCCATGGACATGCCGTACGAGCGACCTGGAGCGCAACCTGGGGACCTTCCAGGCAGCCCTGCCCCATGGAGCAGCCAGGGCTGCAGCCCCTCCGGAGTAACCGACGGCAGAACGGAGAGCTGAGCCAGAGAGCCGCGGAGTCAGCCGAGGGAAGGCTTCGAAAGCGTGATCACAGAATCATAGAATCGTTTAGGTTGGAAAAGACCTTTAAGATCATCCAGTCCAACCAGTAACCTAACATTGCCAAGTCCACCACTAAACCAATTAACAGGAGAGTAGCAAACCCACGCCTGCTGGCTTGGTGGCTGGGTTATTTTTTAATGAGAGTAAAAACTAGGAATCATTAAGGTTGGACTGATGATCTTGGAGATCCTTTCCAACCATCAACCCAACACCCCCATGCCCACTAAACCATGTCCCAAAGTGCCACCTCTGCCCGTTTTTTTAACCCCTCCAGGGATGGGGACTCCACCACCTCTCTGGGCAGCCTGGTCCAATGCTTGACTACCCTTTCCATTAAGAAATTTTTCCTAATGTCCAATCTAAACCTCCCCTGACGCAGCTTGAGCCCATTTCCTCTCGTCCTATCGCTTGTCACTTGGGAGAAGAGACCAACACCCCCCTCCCTGCCCCCTCCTGTCAGGAGCTGCAGAGAGCGATGAGGTCTCCCCTCAGCCTCCTCTTCTCCAGGCTGAACACCCCCAGCTCCCTCAGCCGCTCCCCACCAGCCCTGTGCTCCAGACCCTGCCCCAGCTCCGCTGCCCTTCTCTGGACACGCCCCAGCACCCCAATGTCCTTCTTGTGCTGAGGGGCCCAAAATGGACACAGCATTCCAGGTGCGGCCTCCCCAGTGCCCAGTACAGGGGGACGATCCCTGCCCTGCTCCTGCTGGCCACACTGTTCCTGACACAAGCCAGGATGCTGTTGGCCTTCTTGGCCACCTGGGCACACTGCTGGCTCATGATGCTCCACTCCGCGCTAACACAACACTCCAGTACACCAGGGCGACAACTTGGCCAGGCACCACCTGCGCCTGTCCCAGCAGAGGAAGCCTCCTACATTATTAGCAGCCACGCTGCTTAACCATTGCTTTCCCTTGAGATTTTGGTTCCTCCTTCTGGCCCTAGCGGTAAGCAGCGAGGGGATGGGTGACAAGCACAGGCAGAGAGGTTTTGGGGAGGTACATCAAGAGGAAGGGCTTAGTTCACCTTTCTACGAGTGTGCATAAAACCTAAGGGACCCCTTTGGTCCCGTGCAGTGCTTTGAAGGCACTGCACGTGCTTCGGAGACACTGCAAAGGATGTTGTTACGTTCTCTCCCCTCCTGATTTTATAGGAAGATCATCACCTCGCTCTTCCAGCCAGACAGTGCCAAAACCATCTGCACTTCACCTACAGACTGGGGGGATAAGAGAACTCCCATTAGCGCCGACACACCTACCTTAGTCCCCGGGTTAATTCTCTCCCCATGCCTTCTACGTGCTAATTCCAGCTCTTGTTGGAATTGGGTCACCTCCCAATTTAGGCTCCTCTGCTAAAACATAACCGAGCTATTTTGTTTGCCTTCTCGGTTGGATGCTAAGAGCTAAAGTAATCTGACAAAAATAGAACTTCAGGGTGCTGAAATAGATGTATAAAAGAGAATGGGAAATCAAGGGCGCCGTAGTTTGCTTCAGCCTCATTTTCCATAGGGTCTGCCTCGTCTCGGTGGCACTTTATATAGCTAAGCAGGGTCAGGCCACCAACGTGCTCGGGCCAGAGCCCAGCCCCGAGGAGCAGCGGGCGAGCCCCTGCAGCAGGCTGCTGCAGAGAGCCAAGCCTGCAGCCCTCCCTTCCCCATCCAGACGGGCAGTTCGGAGCCGTGCTTTTCCCCACTAGAGAGCGAAAAGCTCCGATGGCTGCCCGCCACCGTACCCCCGGGGAGTAGAGGTGAACACAAGTAAACACAGGACTTTGCACGTTGAAATCTCATGAGCTAGGAGCAGAAGATCAAATTTCATTCACGGGTTTTTATGCCAGGGTGTTTGAAAGATGAGCCAAACGTGTTTCTAAAAGGCTTTTTCAAGCAGTTTTCAGGAATCCAGCAGGACAATCGGTTCAACACCCTTCATTAAGAGAAGCTGCAAACGAAGGGGAGACCAGGTATTATACGAATGAAAACAGGACCAAACTGGTTACCCCAACGTGCTTCGAGGACATGTTTAGCCAGCAAAGTTGGTTCAGCTGCTCCCAGCTATTTCTGGTCTATGGAGAAAGACAAAGGGTAGAGTTATGCCTCACCTATTACAGAGTTCTCTTTTAAGGTTATATTTCTTCCTATGTTTCAGTTAGTCTCTGGCCTGGCCAACAATACCATTTAAGGTTGAAAAGTTATAATTTACATAACAAAATTATGCCTTAGTCAGAAGTTTTACTGCCAGAATAATTGCCTCATTTGAATTCAGCATTCAGTTCATTGCACTGTTTTAATGGATCCAGATTTAAAAGAAAACCTCAATTTAATAACTTCAGACAGCTATAAAGAATACTGCTAACTCCACCTGACCAGCTGAATCGCAGTGCCACCTGCCTCCCAGTTTTCAGGCAGCGGGGAAGAGAACTTCCATTTTTAAAATGGGATTAGTAATGGACCTGACCTTACCTGAAAGCATCACTTGGAAAAAAATGAGCCCCCACCCCACACACACTTTGCTGTGAACACTAAGAAGAACAAACTTCTAGGCAAGCATAGCTTCTTCCCCGCATGTCAGCAGCACATTTCATTTCTAGCTCCTAGAATTAGAACAAGGCTTCCCAGCAGAAATTGCTTTGAACATGAACCAGAGCCCAGTCCCCACCCACAGACTACCTTATTTCTGCAACATTTCAGTGCTGGCAAGCAGAGAATTGTGGCAGCTACAGGTGAGCTTTTAAATATTTAAAACCACCAAAAATAGTTGTTAAAAGGTGAAGTCACTGACACTTCCCTATGATACTTAATTCCAGAATAATTCTGTTTGCTTTCCTCCACCCTTTAAGTTATCAAGCTTTCTAATTTTATCTTTAGAGACAACGACTCTTCAGAAGTTCATGGAGTAAGCATAAAAGGTTTCCAGTCCCAAACGTGTGGTTTTGAATTGCTGATAAGAGATAATTCTGCCAGGAATGATCAGTGCTGAAACAAGTAGCAGTGCTGCCTTTATACTGTTATTCCATCCTTAAGCTGATGAATTAAAAAGGGCCAGGTTTTCTATTTCTAATCAGCCATGTCTGAAAAACAGGATACTTACACTTCTGGAATGACACTTCTGGAACGACACTGCTGTTTTTACAAGTCGTAACTACAGCTTGTTTCCACTACAGTTTTATCAAGTTAGGTACTACATGGGATTGACAGAGAAATATATGCCTTTATACGTGCGCAGACACACACGCACCCTTCCTCTCCCTACTGAGAGGAAGGCCCATAAGCTACTGTGCCAAGCTGGCCAGAATCATGCTGCGTCCTTTTGTATTTCTGTATCTTCTAAATCACAGCAGCCTACAAAAATAATGTATTTGCTTTAGCGGAAGCTCCAAAGTTGGAGGAAAAACTGGTAGAAAAGGCTCAATTTTCACAACTCCTTTCTAAGGTCCGCAGAGAGCCTAGATGCTCCTCGCTGCACCTGGGTCAGGGACTCTCACGACACCCCGTGAAGCCAAAAGATTTCCTCTGGCCAGTGGGAACAACAACAAAAAGAAAGGTAATCTGCTCAAACAGCATATTCACACCGCAAGGTTTTATTAAGGTGAATATTTCAATCAAAACCCCAAAGTTTCCTGTGGATTTCTTTTTGTAAACACCAACTCCAGTCGACAAAAGTTCCTAGCATTGCTGACTGCACATGCAGCGCCAACTACAACTCCAAAAAAACCCTCAGGACATACTAACACAAGGCAGAAGCCAAGAAGAAAAAAAAAACCCAAAACCCCAAACAAAAAATCAACAAAACCCAACAACAATAAAAACCCACACCAAGCATAACCTCTGGCAAAGCATTTCTATTCCCTGGCATCCCATTTCTCTGTTTATAGAGCTTAGCTCCTCTGTAGAGGACACTGACAATTATGAAGGACCGAGTACTGAATGCAAGTTAAACTATGGTCAACAACTTGTTATTTCTGGAAGGACTTGGTGGGTCCTTTGGACTCGATCTCCAGTACCATTTCCATCCCCTTTGCACTGCTGGGGCAAGGCAAAGCAGACGGAGAGCTGCTTCAAAGGCATTCCATGGATTCTGCTGGGGCGGGAAAGTCCCGGCCGAGCAGCCAGGATGGAAGACGCTCTGCTACTCACTGGAGCTTGTTCTGGCGCGTGGCAAGTGTCCAAGCTCGGAGAAAGGCGGGTTGGGAAGCACGACGCTCCAGACCAGGGGCGGGTTCGACTTCAGCAGCTGCAGAGGCATCTGATTTCTAGAAAACCCACTCCCTCGCAGCAGTAACTTTACATTAAAGCAACGGCTCCTGACCCACCTCCCAACGCCTGCGGAACTGCCTCTTGCATCGATTGGAGAGCAAGCGAGGATTATCATGGGCTTTGAAGGTAAACGGAAGGTATCTGACTGCTGAAGCAGCGCTCTCTGCTTGAGTGGCCAGCCTGGGGGCAAGCGGGAGCAAGCCAGACACGTGGGGCAGAGCTGGCCCAAAAGAGCTGAGGAGCTAAATGCAAAGTAGGCGCCTAACTCCTAACGCTGGATCCCCCACCGCTTGTTCACCCACGTCAGGTGTTCAAATAACCTGACTTTGGGGGAGACGACACCCAAATACAGCTGCACACAGGAGCAGCTATAAAATCCATCATGCGTAAAATCCATCATCTTCACCAAGCAGAGGCTTCAGGTGACAGATTGCACATCCAAGCCCAACGCAGACTACTCCAGTTTGAGGGCTCCCACCTGTTAATAAGTTTTGAAGACATTTTAAAAGTAAACGCACGCACATACACACCCTTCAGCATAAAGCACAGTAGCCTCAGCTACTTTCTGAATTTTACACAGGAAGAAGTGCCATTGCTTTGCCAGTCTTTTCTATAAAAGCACTTACTGTGAAGCGAGTGACATAGAAGTGACTCTTTGTTGAGCCTGAGGAAGCTCAAACCCATGCTCCCTGCTCCTCAACCATACTACAGACAACACAGGGACAACATAAAGCAGAAGGCAACAAAATAAACTGGAAGATTTGGTATTCAAGGTTATAAGCTGCTCCAGAAACACGTAGCTCAAAGATGATGGGATAGCACACATGCCTGTGGTGGAACAGGCTAAGATGAGAAGAAATCAGAAGAGGACAATAAGGGGAAAAAAAAAAAGTGGTCGTTTCATACGGCTTCTGCTGAAAGCCACCCAGAGCAGCACAGAAAAGTGACATGTTTCCTTCTGAAAATGTTTTATCTTTCTTGATTTAACATTTGTTTTCAAATTTATTAACTGCAAGAGGACCAAGAAATTTCTTGAAGAAATTTGTTGCGCCACAATATCAAACAGTTAACAAACCAAAGTGATGTTGTTTAGTCTTCATTTTTGCGCATACATAATGAGAACACATGAAAGGTTGTAGAAATTAACCTTGGACCGCACTATTGTCAAGAGACTCAGAGTTCAAAAGAAAGAATTAGCAAAAGTAGATCTGAAGGCAAGTCATCAGGTTGTTCTTTTGAAACTCAAGAGCGAAAGGAACTGGTTCATGAAGTCAGCTGCACTGCAGTGCAGAGGATTTCACTGCAGACAGCACAACCCAGCAGGCATTCTCCAGGAGTCAGAAGGTGTTTTCATTATTAAGAACGCATCCCAAACAAGAACATAAGAAAGTCCAACTGAACATGTTCCTTCTTTGGGAAGGATACAAGAAGCAGACACAGGTTTCAAGTCACCAGGTCACATCACTTGGAAACTTGTATCTTAGAGATCAAAAAGTCTAGGAATAAATGTGAGAACTGGTGCAGTGTTGAGTTGCTGCAAAGATATTTAAAAACAAATAAATAGTAAAAGGTTCTTCAGTTTGTGAGAAAAGACAGGGAGAGAAACAGGGCTGCAAGGAAGGTCAGGGCAGAGATTAAGAGTACTCTAGGTACCACACAAAATACCAAATTTGACTTTGCATCATTTTTAAGGAGGGGTGGTAAGGGTGATCATGAGGGCGAAAGCCCAGGGGTTAATTTGAACCAGAATACTGGTAGGGGGAGGATTAAAAAGCTTCATGAAAACTGTGAAGACTGGCTCATCTCAGTTTTAGAATCCAAAATAGACAGGCTCATAAACTGCAGGCCAAGAAGCAAGATTTATAAATCTCTTGAAAGGCAAAAACATGAGTTAATAAAACATGTGGCACATTGGAGGTGGCACTGCAGGGGAGAAAGCGAAGGGAGAGAGATCGCAGCCTCACCAGGCCTGGTAGCCTGACTTCAATATAAAAGGTGCTTTGCAAGCAAAGAGGATTAAGGCAACAGAGAGAAAAAGGGGGAAGAGGGAATAGTTCAATATGCCAGACTAACCTGAAGGTTCTCAAAAAAGTGATCTTTTTAGACAAATGTACTATATCTTACTCACATGGGCTTCAGAAGGCATGAGGAGATTTACTGGTTAAGACACATTGGCAGAGGAATGGGAAAACAGACAAAGGAGCTGGCTTAGCAGCAGACAGCCCCAGGTGATGCTGAATAAGAAAATACCAGCCTGGAAACCAAAGACGTGCCTCAAGAATCAGCCTTGGGAACATCCGATTTTGTTAGGAATGACCTCAGCACAAATACTACAGACGCACCCACAGAAACAAAGGCATTTCCAGAACAGCAGAGGCACAAAGCCCCAAGTAACAGAAACTGAGGAGAGTTTTGAAATACTGATGGTGATGCACCAGCAAGCTGAACACCAAGAAGTTTTGGAGCTGGCCAAGAAAGGTGCATTGGCCACTACAGACACATCCATGAAACAGAGGTAAGCAGAGACGATTCTGCGATACATTCAAGGCAGCAGCGAAAAGCCCTCCTGCCAGATCTGCTCCGGAGCACAGCATACACTTTTTGACATGACTCAGAGGAGATTCATCCACACTCAGAACGATGACGACAGTTGTTATTCAAGAAGCTACTAGGTAACACTTGGGTCATTTAGCACAGCAAAACCACGGGTGGGGGTATATACAACCACATTTTACAAAATACAGCAAAAGAGGTAAACCACTGAAAATAAGCAGCAGTCCTTACGCAAAAGGAAAAAAAAAAAAAAGGAACACAAGCTCAAATGAGCATGTAAGCTGGCATGAATGTTCAGTCTGGGAATCAAAAGAAGGTTCCTAATTGCATGGTTAGATCTGTCATCTTCAGTAATGGCTTAATCTACAGGAGAAGAGAAGAAAACACGTAATTGTTTTTAGGCTGGACTAAGTTTACAAAAGTTATGAAATACTGCTTGGGAAGACAAGTTGCTGGGTGACCAGGAAGTCTTTTCCAGCACTAAATTACCATCAGGCTAACGTAGCAAGTATATGCACAACCACAAAGAACAAAGGTTAAAGTTTGCTTTAAACCCACACAGCTTTTAGAAACCAGAAAGCTGGCTCTCTTCCTCAGGACTGAGGAAGTTTAAGAGTCTTGGTTTCAGAAAAGGGAAAAAAAAAAAAGATACATATATTTTCAAGTAGCTTGAACTCAAACAAACTGGCATGTTCTTGCATTTGCATAAGGACAAGTTGTTCTGTACGGTGTTCCTATAATGAGACACAGTGAGAGGCGTTCACTTAATTGTCACATAAGCACAAGTGTTTGAAATCAATCGTGCATTTCTTCTTAATAAGAGACACAGGAGAGCGAGCAATACAAAAATCTGAGCTTAAACTAATCTAATTACTTACTCCATAGTAAGACAAACCGCAACAGTGATTGCCAGTATTTCCACTTGCTTTAAGCTGACTGCATGTTTTAAAACCTACTATGACAAGCCATTCTCCAATTAAGTTTTACTTCAAAGCCATGTTCCCAAATTAAGTTACAGCTGTTGCTAAAAAACCCAAAGATTTCTCCAAGTACAGTACCAGCTGTGGTGAATCTGTAGCTGTCATTATCAAATAAAAACGTCAAAGAACATTTCTGCCCTTGAGCCATTACAACACTTCACTTAAAACACTATCTGAAAGCATGAATTTAGACCAAATATTTGAGCGACGCGCAAGACAATAGGAAAGTAGGAGAAGGCTAAATCGGTGCTAAATACTTAACTATAGGCAGACCAACCAGCCGGTCTGTTCATACCGTTTGACTTGGTGGAAGGTGGAGGATGTGGAATTCAGCGGTTCCCTGTGGAGGCCAGCTCTGCAGGAACTCTTCATCGTAACTACCTCTCCAGCTAAGGCACGCTGTCACAGCCAGTCCATCCTGGGCTACGCGCAAGGCTCCCCCATCAGCTCTCCTTGCCCCACACAGAGCTTCACCGTGTCTCTGCCACCTAGAAACTGAACAAACAAGAGGTACTGTAAGGAAATCCCATTCAAGTGCAGCAGCGGTTGAAGCACAGATCATCAGGACAAGGACTCATTCCCAAGAAAGAGAAAGTAAATATGTATGCACACACATACATATATATAAAAGATATAAATATATATAAAAGAACTTAACATCATCATGCCATTATCGCAGCTAGAGTTTCTGAACACCATTAAAACACAAATTAACGTCCCGCAAAACAGCCTGTCTGCACATAGAACGCCGCTTCCCCTTATATACGACTGCAGCACCACCTTGGCACCTCCCGTGGAACACGCTGTCCTCCAAGCTCCGTGCAAACAGGACGCACAAGATCTTTCTGCTTGTCGGTACCGCATCAAGCTTTGGAGGGAAATCGCTGCTAGCGGTAAGATTTGATGCTGCCAGGAGTTACATTAGCGTTCTAATCAAAATAACGCAGCGGATTGCATAAAGGACAAAAAACATGCCACCGTGCAGCCTCCGAGCCTTGTGAAAACTGCCCCATCTTTGCATCACACACAGATAAGGCAGCAGATTTCACCAAAACAAAACCGTTCTGCGGTATCTCTCGTTCACACTAGGTTGCTGCCTTCTACGCCTTGCCCTTGGAGTAGGCGCTATTACCAGCGCTTTAACGTACTTTGACGGTGAAAGAAAAACAACCTTCCAGCTGGAACATAAAAGGAAAGAGTGACACAGCAAGAGAGCCCTGGAAAAACTCAAAATACTCAAGCCTGAGTTGCCAGCAGATTGTTTTAAAGATCGTTTGCTTCCTCTCTGGAGGACCATGCACAATGATGCCGTAATAAAGGAATGCCATTTGAAGATGCTAACTATAGAGCTGTGTCCCCAGGACATTTGTGATTTAGTGCAGCAGGTCTGTTCTCTCCTTTTCAGCAGCTTTGCCCAGTGCTCCTACCACTGCCCTATTCCTACAGCGGCATTTCCACAGTGCAGCCTCGCAGAGGCACTTGCCAGAGGTTTGCGCTTGCCGGCAGCCGAGCTCTCGCAGAGATGGAGCCTCTCACATCACCCCTTTCGCAACACCTGCCAGAGGGGAAAAAAAACCCCAAAACTCCCACGCAAAAGAGCACCTACCTGTGCACGGCTCAGTTGATCAGTGCTTGACCAACGTGGTTTACAGCTCAGTGCTGCCACTAAACACTCCTGGCCTGGAAAGCCTGCTCTAACTTGGTAGCCACACTTGCCGAGAAAGTGATGAAGGATGACTTTCCAGGCAGGGAAAACAGAAAGTCCTTTAGATCCAGCTGACTTGATGTCTGCTATAGCAATTTCACAATTCCTCTAGCGATGGTGAATGAGAGGTTAATCATTTGCCTACATTTGAGTAAGCAGGAGCCTAAAATAATATATAAAATACTGTATAAACACATTCCAGTCTTCGTGAAGAAATCTCTGCTAAGCTCTACACAAGGCAAAGAAACACGTTGGACGGAGGAGACGGAAGCATTGCACTGGCAGAGCTGGAGGATGAGAGCATGCGCCATCCTCCATGAACTCAGACAGACCAGGAGTTAGGCTGCTGTGGTTAACAGCAGCAGCAATCGCAAGCTCTGTAGTTAAACACCATTTTCATTAGACTGCCCGGAGCCTATAACAAGGATCTACCTGCAAGAGTGAAACCTAGGCACAAAAATCAGCCATTTCTGATGTTTTGTGGGCTGTAAAACATATTTCCACAAACAGTAATTCAGAGGGAAAAAAAAAAAAGCACATGCCTAGTGCTTTATGAAAATCAAAAGTTAAACACAAAATCATTACTTTCCCATGAACCATCAGTAAGAGGCACTGAAATTCTGACTTTTTTCCAAGCTTTTGTCTGGCTTCCCCTTCTGGCTTTACCGACACTAGCATTTCAGACTCAGCAGGAACTGTATCACAGAAACATGATTATATCCACACCCAAATAAATGCAACCATACCATTTCAAGAATGCCAGTCACTTTTTCAATAGCTAAAACGCTCTCCATGTATTACTGGGTAGGAACACCAGATGTTTTCTCCTAGTCCTACTCCTCTGCAGATCAATTGAGAAGTAAACAATGAAAAGCCAGACAAAAAAAAAAAAAATTAAACCAAAAGATCATCTTGTTTGCAGTAAAGAGCTTGAGAAGCAAAACCGTCAAGTGAACTCGGTCAGGTCAGGGGCAGCCACAACCCCGATCCAAGCAGAGGCATTGTATGGTGGGATGTCACGCATTTAAGAAGGGACTAGCACCTACTAGAGGGAAGCAAAAGCTGACAAAATAGACACAGACAAGTTCAGATGGGCGCTGCAGCACAGCTCCAAGCACAGCTCCATACAAAGCATGCTTTTTCCCCTCCTCTAGCTGCTGGGCTATAGAAAAGAGCTTAAATAGACTATTAGTGCCAGCAAGCTACTGACAAATTCCTACTGTGTAAGTAGTAAAAAGCTGTGTTTGTGAATTTAAAAAAAAAAAAAAAAAAAAAAAAAAGAAAAAAAAAATCGGCATCCAAGCTAGCAGAGATACTTACTGCCTTTCAACTACCACAGTGTTTCTTTACCAAGGCTGATCCTTATCAGTAGGTGCTTCAGCTGATTTGTTAGTTTTGCAGAGTTGGGTACAGCCTGAAAACTGAAATACAGATGCACAGAGAAAGAAAACATAAGAGGAAGTTAAAAAACCTAATCTTGTTGTTCGCCCTTTCTGAAGCCACCCCCAAACATATGCCTTTATGCATAAGATGTGGGAAGGACTTAGATTTTGGCAGCAGTAAGCATCACGTCCTCTCAGCAACGGACAGCAGTTTGCTGAATGGTCTCACAAAACTCCCCGTCTTATCATCAATTTTGATTGAACACTGCTGCAGTTTAGGAAAGCAAATGTATTGACTCAATAGCGTGGGTGAGGGCGGGGGTCAAGGTCTCTTCATCTGTGCAGCAATACACTACAGCTTTTGATATTTTGATAGCTAAAGCTTTACTGCAAGAGCAAGTGTGTTTTAAAGAGTAGCAACAGTAACTGATAAACAAAGGAGCACAAAGTCCGAGGCCCATCCTTTCAGAAAATTTGCTTTCTAGGAAGGCGGCAGTGGCCTCGGCACTGGTCCTGAGCAGCAATCGCGCTGTTGGCAGAAGGAAGTTTGACCGCCCCACCTCCACGCAGGGCTAGCTTTAGGATGCTCCGCAGGGCCGTCGTGCTGGATCAGCTGGGCAAAGAGCATCGGCACACTCAGGATGCAGAAGGAGGCAACGGCAAGTATTTCAGAGGGGACTCGGAAGAGTCAATACCAAAAAACCAGTCATTATGAAGGACAGGTCATCTTTTAAAAATAAAAAATGCCAGTGATGAGGTTTTTTATAAGAAAGATCTCCACGTGGGTGTTTGTTGTTTTCTTGCAAGAACAGAGTTGCACATCCATCCCCCCCGACTCAGCTCAAGTTTAGGTTGCTATATGATGCTTGTCTCTAAAAGCATAATCCACCAGACATGCAATTCTGCCACTTCCCAGCGTAGCCAGCCCTCCCTCCCTCCCTCCCCAAACACCCCCCGGGACACCTATAACAGCACCAGCCTCTCCCAAGCAAGAGGCTTTGGCAGAAAGCTTTCCCTAGTCCCGACATTCCCATTTCACGGTAACAACCAGCAATCCACAGCAGCTCCCAGACCAGGCCGGACAGCGAAATGATACACCCGGTCCTCACACTCAGTCTCTTAAGACACCTGCAGCAACACAACCCTTTCTTTTTCACTGTTCTTTGTGTAATATCTACCTATTTTAAACACCTTAAAGAACTACCTTTTAACACTAAGTTCACCAGCCAAGTTTTACTTCTTTATTTAATAGAACAGCCTTAGGCGAAATAAGAGAAAACAAGGACATTGTAACGAAAGGTATCTTACGAAGAGTTTCAGAGTGCCCTCACATTTGTGTTTCCATCCACCTGCAGCTGGAAAACCCTCACATGAAACTAGGTGTTTAGTAAAGACACTGTATCCAACTTAGGAGCATTAAGAGATGCAAAGATTGATACCTACAATCAGATGAGATTCTCTGAGTCCTGCTGAACTGCAGATTGGCCTTTTCACCTGCAGCAGGAGGCTACGGGAGCCACCACAGACATCGCCTGCCTTGCGAAACCTCGTGTGCTCAGCTTCCCCTCTGTTTGATGGTCAAAAGGTGTAACTTTGCATAGATCTGATGTTATCTAACCTAAAAGCAATAAAGCTGCCACAGGGGCTCCAGCTGGAATAAACAGGGGGAGCTCCCTGTGTCTATTTACACACCAAACCTGCTGCTACCACTTCTTCTAGGCACCAGGAATTGGCACCAGCCAAGCAGCAGGGCCTCAATACCATGGCCCTTAGCTCATTTCCCCACCAAATTCACTCCAGCCCTTCTCAAAGCTTCACCAAGCTCCTGTCCATACTCTTACCCTGGATAACACCAGATGGAGCAGTTATTTAAATGAAATCTGAAGAGTCCCATGTAAATTTGAGTTTGGGCATCCACGTCAGCAGGGAGCACACGGATGCTCCAAAACACTACGCAGCCCGGCAGCCGTTTCAGTCGCTGCAATTCCTGCCATGCTGGGTCTTATCCCTCTCTTCCACCCAGCCCTTCCCCTGTATCAGCACTGGTTCCTGTCTGATTTTCTCACCTGAAGCAGCTCAAGGAACTGAATGAGGAGAAAATTAACCCAGGAGAGGCTGGCTCCCTGAAGCCAGCTACCCCCAGACCTGGCAGGCACTAGCAAAGCCCAGTGGGATGAGGCTCTCAGCAACTCGGACTGGACTCAGCTGTCTCGAATCTGCACCTTAAATCGTGCCAGGAAAGGCACCTGCCACAAAGTGGTTTTCAGCTTCTTTCAAGTCAGTGGAAAGGACACACTTCTGAATGCGCAGTGTGCGAACTACAGAGTGTCTCAGAAGCGGGGAAACAAGCACGTAGGGCTCCAAGGCAACGTTTGACTCTTCAGTGCCGTCAAACAGCGCTACTTGCTGCAACGATAAGCATACGAAATGCTTGTTCTAATGAAGCACTACAGGGAGGACCTGTCTTCCTTCCAAGATCATGTCAATAAAGAACAAGAGGCTTCAACTTTGCTCTCATGCTTTCTCTTCTCTAAGTATGGTTAGTGTTGGAAGGACTAAGTCATCCCCTCTCCCCTCAGAAGGAAAATCTCAAAAGGGAAAATGAAAATAAGAAAAGATAAGCTCTGCTGCACCTTGTTAACCCTGTATTTTAATACTGGGGGGGTGGTGGGGGGGGGGGAATATCACAAGTGTTTCCCGTGTTCAACTATTCCTGAAAGGTTTCAGCTGTCTGCACAATTTGGGTAAGGACATCATCTGTTGCTCAACTGGAAAGAAGTTAAGAACTGGCTCATTAGATTTGTTCTGCTTGATCTAAGAGGAAAACAAAAACAGTAAATCACTCATTTGCCAATGCTGCTGCAGCACTGGTGACAAACACACCCAGATCACACATTACTCTGCTTTCTAGAAAGCTACCACCTACTTTGGCACTCCTTGTCACCACATAATCTACAGTGTGCCCCGAATGATAAATAGGGGGTAGCTAAACACCCCTGAACAGGGCTACAGCTGCTGCGTCCTCAGGTTACTGGGTACGGGTAAAGATACTCACTGTAATGCTGCGCATTCGAGGCCGTGTGATCCATGAGCCACGTCTCAATTATTTAGCGTATAAAACTAGATTTGTTTTGCCATGCAGATTCTGAATTAATGAAAGCTTGGCTGAAAGGCTACACTTTCTTGGGGCGAGGGGAAGGAGAAAGCTTCCAGAAGCCTTCCTATTATAGAAGCAATAGAGCTGGTTCCAAAAATAGTAGAGCAGCACTCCCAGAACTCTGGAGATGTTGTGCCCTCGTTTTCTAAGGCTGAGGTCTCGCTGGATTGCTCCTGTACATGCAAAGAACGGTAGAAACGACTGCAAGATGCAGAAGTGACATTAAATGGGAGTTTCAGGACAAACACCAGAGACAGAAATCCGGACAGCCTACACGAAAGAAATCAGTTTGAATGCTAACAGAGAGCCAACCTGTCCCACTTTGGAGAAAGCCAGTTAAAACCAGCAAGAAGAGGAATCCCATCTTTTTCAAGAACGTAACGTTAGTTTGCTAAAGAAGATCCCGATTATTATTACACAACACTGATGTGGCAGATTAGGATTGTCAACAATAATTTCATCACCCTGTTTCGCCTGTGGATGTTAGGGATCCTGGCTGGAGAGGTCCACTTGACTCATTTTGGCACACATTTGGGAGATTCGTTTTTGCTGCGACAGCTAATAAATTGACCGTCACATGGCCTGCCTGACAGTAATTACTCACTAGTTAGTCCGTAATAGTTTGTTAGCAATCCAGCAGCACGGCATAACGACGCACTCTAATTTTTAAGATTAAAGTTCCTTTTGCCTCTTTTGTGGCAGCTCTTGTAACAGTGAAAATAAACCCATTTGCAATACTCCTCTGATTACAAGCGTATCTTTGAAACTACGTACTCCAGCACAGGACTGGCTATTTTATTAGCATATATCGACTACATATCAGCAGGAAACCAAGAAGCTCATACTTGACACTATATGGGCAAGAAGTCCCCCTGCACCATGGCATACAACGCATGATAATGCTTCTGTGCATCTCTCCACAGGCTACTAAATGGCTTCTAAAGTAGAAGAGCAACCCTGCAGCTAACTTCTACATAACCAATAAATAAATAAATACAGCTCCTTCTTTAGAACTTTGTCAATAAAGAAAACCCCACAGCAGGTGACCCAATGTTAAACACTAAAGTTATCAGCTTTGAAACTTAATTTACTGAATTAAATATGGTTTTAACTGGTTTATATGGCTCTAACCTGGCCTGGACCAGCCTTTGGGCCAAAAGTTCTTCTTTCACCAAGACCGCCCAATATACCCTGACCACAGGTCCAGCCCTAAATAGTTTAACAGAATAAAGGGTAATTCATTTTTGTTTACTTCTGTGGAATCTTACCCTTTAACCAAAAGGTTATGTTGTGGATTTCTCTGTCCTGTACCACTGTAGATACTTTCTCAACAAAACACAGGCACAAACCAAAACAAAAAACCTAAACACCACCCCCCCCAACCAACCAACCAAACAAAACACACACACACACAAACCTCAAAGCAGAACAACATTATTTTGTCCACATGGATTCATTCCCCCAACCCATTGCAGAGTTGAGAGGTTACAATATCCACTAGGCATCTCTAAAGCATCCAAATTTTTTCCTAAGGGTCTCCAAAACCAAATTCAACAAACAAAAACCAAAATACAGCAGTAGTCAAAATACAACTTTTAGAAGTAACTGTGCCATTAGTTGCAAGTATTTCTGTAATTCAAAACGCCCAAATTTTTCTATCATACTCCTGAATCCACCCTGTTTTCACATACTAGCATCTCCCACAATTTTTTGCACCAGTGTCTCATGATTTGTCAGGAAGTCTTAAATCCTTTCAGATTTTTGTTTAAACTAGGACACTGCTGATGCCCTGACATCATGCTTTCACAGAAAACTATCTTTCACCTTGCAAGGATAATGTAAAAACGCTGAACTCTGAGATTTCAAATTTAGAGGCCAGCAGTTTACAAAAAAATTCTGCTCTGCAAACTTCAGAAAACAGTTATACCAAGTATACCCAACTTCAGGACAGATTTCATGCAAAAGGAAGCTCAAACTATTTTTCACAGAACATTTTATAACAAATTGCATCATTACATCTGCTGAGGACAGAAAACTTCCAGCAGAACAGATTCATTAGGAGCATCTAAAAACTATCCACCCACCCACAAACAAACAAGACACACCACTACCCACACCCTCTCAACAACCTTTGGATTCACTCATCTTTCCAGTGGTATCTTAGGAAAAAAAAAAAAAATCAAAAAGCCCCCCACAAAGAACAGGCTGCAATCTTAAGACAAAAATAATCACTAATTAGTGTCAGGTTCTAACATGGCCTCTGTGGGAGGAGGTCACAGCTGCCCCCGGGCCCCTTCCAGCTGCCTCCACCACAACCCACTGGTGTTGAGGAAGTGTGTTTAAGGAAGGGCAAAAAACACCCAACAGAGGAGGAGGAGGGGGAAAAACCTGCCAAGGGCAGAGAAGGAAAGGGAGGATGTGCTCCGTGGCAGGGCAGGTATTCCCCTGCAGCGAAAGGAGAGAGTAAAGGTGCTGGTTTAATGTTTATCTCCTTGTTTCTCACAACCTAAATTAATCACCAGTGAAAGTAGATTAATTTTTCTGTTTTGCCCTGACTTTCATAGAATCATGGAATTGTTTAGGTTGGAAAAGACCTTTAAGATCATCCAGTCCAACCAGTAACCTAACACTACCAAGTCCACCACTAAACCAATTAAGGGGAGAGTAGCAATTTCATGTTTCCTGGCTTGCTGGCTGCATTATTTATAATGAAAGTAAACACTAGGAATCATTAAGGTTGGAAAGGACCTCTAAGATCATCAGCCCAACCATCACCAACACTATCATGCCCACTAAACCATGACCCAGAGTGCCACCTCTGCCCGTTTTTTGAACCCCTCCAGGGATGGGGACCCCACCACCTCTCTGGGCAGCCTGGTCCAATGCTTGACTACCCTTTCCATTAAGAAATTTCTCCTAATATCCAATCTAAACCTCCCCTGACACAGCTCGAGGCCATTTCCTCTCGTTCTATCGCTTGTCACTTGGGAGAAGAGCCCGACCCCCCCTCCCTGCCCCCTCCTGCCAGGAGCTGCAGAGCGATGAGGTCTCCCCTCAGCCTCCTCTTCTCCAGGCTGAACACCCCCAGCTCCCTCAGCCGCTCCCCACCAGCCCTGTGCTCCAGACCCTGCCCCAGCTCCACTGCCCTTCTCTGGACACGCCCCAGCACCCCAATGTCCTTCTTGTGCTGAGGGGCCCAAAACTGGACACAGCATTCCAGGTGCGGCCTCCCCAGTGAAGCTTTCTAAGCCTACTGCCACCCTGTGCAGCTGAAGAAGGGGAGTGAGCGAGCAGGTGGGTGGGCTGTTGGCCAAGGCTAACTTTTCGCACAACTTTTCACAAAATCTAAAGAAATTAAAGTTATTCTGACTCTGCTGTTAAGTGCTGGTGCTGTTTAACTGACACCACATGCAAGAAACACACATTTTCAATTAGCCTGCACATCAAAGGCTGCCAATCTTCACTCTTCATTAGAGACTAATCTGTCACAGTACCGGGGACATTTGCTCACTCCAGGCAGGATGAGGTCCCATCATTTCAATCCAGCAGCATATTTTTTGCCTACCATCGTGCATTGTGCTAGCATCTCTCCAACAGCTCCAGGCCTGCAGCATGAAGTCATACACGTGCGTGGCAAGGAAATGGGACAGCAGGGTGTCAAAGCCAGCAAAATAAAGATGTAATCCAAACCAATGACAGGAGGAATAACGCAGCAACGCAGATGAGGCTCACAACGGCACTTGGCACACCACCGCAATCAAAGCAGACCCCCTGGTTATCAGTCATACAAAACTAGGCACTTGCAGCCGTCACACGGCAGAGCTGGTCCAAGCAAACACAGCTCAGCAGGAGCAGGCACAGGGAGGAAATGGTGCATCGGTGAGCGGAGCCGGGGCCGCACAAATGCAGGTGAACGATCCAGGGAACAGCATCTGGATGTGGAGGGTGTTTCTCACCACTAAACTGCTTTGCAGCCTGCAAAACACCTGCTCAAAGAGACCAGAAAGGATTTTGAACACTCAAAATCACAGGCATGTCACCAGTGACATGCTAAGGCTAAACTGCTTAAGCTGAAGACAGAAGGCCAGCAATAGTACACACTAAAAATCTTTCCCAGCCAAAGTAGCTGCTCAGTTTTATACAAATTCTTAAAAGAACATACACAGAACATCTTCTGCTGAACTAACTCGGCTACAGATAAGCTTGGGTTTTTGGCAGGTAAACTGCAGTAGAGACCAACACTAAATACGGTATCTTTTTGCATGATCATTTCAAAAGACTGCTTAAAGTCTAAGCTAATTTTGAAACCTACCAATTCTGTGGATCTTTAATCTTTTTTTTGGCTACATTTTAAAAGATTTTGTTTTTCCATTAATAACTTGGAGTTACTTGAAGTTAAAAATAGTTTTATATTTTCAGAGCTTTGTAGTTGATATACCTAGCAACTAACACAATTAAATTTTCAGAAATTCCAAGCATAGCACGAATTCTGCTGTAATTCATTCTTGAAAGAAAAAAGAAAGACCCCAAAATAGCATCTGAATTTCAGTACAGGATAGCTTCTGCATGCTCAAGTACCTTGCTAACTGTGAGAACTTTTGCTGCAAATCTTTCACTTTTCATATTTTATCTTCAAAATTCAGTAGCAACTACAACAGGACACCAGAAATAATTCTGGTGCAATTCTCTCCAGGTAATGACCATTTTAGAAGTATGAACTTCCCTAAAAGTTCATCTGAAAATAACAGATTCAGGTTTGTTTCACATTACTTTTAGACTTTATAACAACATATACGTTTTTATAATAAAGCTTATATAGCTTTATAAACAAGACAGACAAGGAAAAAAAATGTATGTATTGCTTTTTAACTCAGCACTCCCCACTGCTCCCCCCCAGTACAATCAATACTCTCTTTTCAGGGTTTCCTCCTCTTGCACAAAACAGAGAAAGTATGAATGAGAAGAACCAAATCAGCAGGAAACTAAACAGAAAATAAGGTACCCCCAACTGTGTTTTAAAAAAGGATGGTTTAAGTGAACCAGGTTTTGAGCTGGGGAGTGTTACTGTACTGTGAATATACTCAGCACATTTTTAGGCTCCGCAGCTGGTGCGAGCACACCATAGAGCAGAAGACCACAGCCTTACAAATCAAATGTGCCAGCTCCAGAGCTCCTATTCCCCATGCTGGCTTTTGTCAACAAATTGCTACCAAATCCCTCTCCCAAAAGCCAGCTGAAGCTTGCTAGCCTGAAAACTAAATTACCAAAGTAATCGCCAAGCCCCATCAGCTCAATCTCTCACCATTTAACATCTCTTATTAATTCTCTATGCGCTTGCAGGAAATAGTTTCAAACAGCTCCCTCAAGAAAATAAGTTTCAAGCCGTAGTTTTTCCAGTCTGAGCCATCCCTGCACTATTTCATAGCTCTGATAATTGTACCACTGACTAACCTCCAACTGGGAATAGCTGTTTTTATCATCACTATTAAAAACAGTCCCTCACACTGTTAGGAATCTGGAAACTCATTGTAGCCACATCCCACCCTTCAGCCTCTCAAAACACTACAGAGCGATGAAACTATGTGCTGAAGCCAGAGGATCCCTGTGCCGAACAACTCCTGTAATTTTGGGGTAATTACAACTGCTTCCTAAGCAAAGGCAGCCATGGAGGTTTGGTTATTGATTTTAGAGGGGCAAGTGGCATGAGATCTTAGAAAGTCAAAGTGAACTTAAAGTTTTCCATACTGGACTGGGAAAGCTAAATTATTTTTAGAAGTGAAGCATTGTTAAAAAGCCTCACACATTCACCCAGTTTTGTAGTTGAGGGTTTTTTTTAAAAATAAAAATGATTCACCTGCAGCTTTCCCTTCCTAAGACTACATTATCTTGTTTTTTATACATTAGCCAGACAAGTGACTGACAGCTCTCAGAGAAGTAGCAAGATTGAAAAAAAAAAAAAACCAACCCACACCACTACCCAACCCCCCCGCAACCAACCAAAACCAACCAACAAACAAAAAAACCCCAAAAATACCAAAACAGTTGAAAGAAGAGTGGCTTTAAAAAAAACACTTTTAATTATTTGAAGGTACAGTTGCCAAGCAGACAGCAAAGAGGCTGTGCATCACATACGGATGGGAAAATTCCTCCAGGTTTATTTCACAGCCAATTACAGTGGATGAACCTACTAGTAAGAGCAAAATTTATTTTTCTTTTTAATGCAAGTTTCAACAACTTGAAAAATCATTGCCACTCATACTTTGATACACAGGATCAGCAATCTGTTTTATCACCCTTCCAGTCATCTCAGTCCATAAACACACCCTACAAGCAACCTCTCCCTATTTTTTAATGCATCTTCTGTCATTATTTCCTTCTCAGGGAACGGCATCCCTCTTGGCTTCCTGCTTTGAGTATCATTTTATACAGCCATTATGGTATTTCTTTATTGTTGTTAAAGAGAAGCATCAAACCCCTCCAACCTCTTTTATAGACAACCTTGCATAAACTGACAGGTGCTTATACTGTTCACTTCTGCCTCTGCGAGATGTCACCATACGACATATTTGTCAAACAGAAAAGCATCACGGCACCAAAAAGCAGCTTTCCAGGATCCCTGTGCTAAATACTGGGTGTGCCTACTTTTGTTTGGTATCACGTTCCTTCTGCTGGCTCCGCTGCAAGAGCAAACTACATGGATAGTTAAGTTTTTCCCCACCTCCAAAAACATCTGTTCCTTTTCTAAGTTCTCCAGACTTCCTTCCCCTTTACTGTACCACAAAGCCTCTCTTTTTAGCAAGGCTGCCTTCTTGATAGTCCATCACCATTATCTTCTTGTTCGCAGGGTGAATCACTGAATCTTGCAGAGCTTCCAGCCCTTTCAGCTCAAGGCCAGGCACTGAATTCAAGCATCCTGATTTAGAGAGAGGGTTGTTAAACTCCTTCCCAGCTTCTTTTTTAACACTCTACAGCTTCCTGTCCTGGGAGGCAACCAAATTGCTATAAGAAATGCCAGTTTCTGTTAAGTATCCTCAATTCCTGTGACACCGAACATTTAAAACAATTACGTTACTTCCAAATCTCGTGCTATAACAGCCTTTATTCCACAAAGTACAGAGATGAGCAAAAATTACTTCAGCACGAAGGAGTTTTAGTTGGTTATTTGCTGAATCCCACAGCATTTCAAGTTAACATTCAGCCTTGGCACGACTGACCATCCGCTCAAACACACAGCACAATCCCACCCCTCAAAACCCCACTGTTCAACCTAAAGACACTGTTGGTTTTTTTTTTTTTTATTTTATGGGTGCGTCAGCTGCTAACTGAAAGTGGGAACGCTTCATTTAGCACACACACTTGTTAAACTGCTCACAGCATGCAAATAAAATACCGCATTGTGCAAAAGTCATTCAGTCTCCCCATCCGTAGATATGAGCAATGGAACCGCGTCCAGGAAAGAGAAACTTGGAACAACATGCAAATATTTCAGTCCCTTATTCCCAATATCGACATACTACACTAAAGCCCACCTCCCTGTCCTACTGAGGGGTGACCATGTTGAGAATCTGCTCTACGTAACGGGTGGGAAAACGACCATTATCTGTCTTGCCCCAGTACTGCACCCTTTTATTTGTAGTTATTACTGCAAACTGTGCTTTTTTTTTTTCCAGACAATGGTTGTGTTATTATAGGTACCTTCATGCGGTGCCAAAGCACATACACACAGCAATTCAGAACAATCAGCCTTGTTTTCATGGGAGCAAAGGTTGCAGCCAAATGAAATGGGTGGAGATCACATTAAACAATCTTGGAATCTGCTAATAGGATATAGGAAAATGTGACCATAATGCAGATGCAGAGCTCCCCTTTCACCTTCCAATGTTATGGATAAAATAAAAGCTTTGGAAAACCAATTAAACTGTTTGAACAACATTAAGCAAGTCAAAGTGTTCTCAGCGTGCTTACAAGACCACTGAGAAGTTCTTTAAAATTAAAACAAGAAGGTGCCCTTTCAAAGCTCCGAAACCAGAGAGCAAGTTTCCCCACCCCAGAACACCACCTGTTTAAAAGACATAGGCTACCTGCAAGATGTCTGCTTATCCATGGCAAAGAGAAGCTCATTGCGACAACTGTTCCTGTCCTAAAGACCTGACCAGCCCCTCCTCTCTCCAAGAGGGGAATTTTCATACTGAAGCACCTTGCTTGGTCAGCTGTAACCTGCATTCCCCTTGTTTGCTTTTGAGATGTGCATTAGTCAGCTTTCTCCTTCACAAATCTGATCGTGCCTCTGCATGATCATACACTGAAGTCATGTCCTTGAGTCTGTGACATCAGTCTGTTGCCATGGTAATGTACAGGGCAGTCCAAAATTCAGTATTATGGCATCACTGCGGGATCAGACAGCAGAGCAAGCCAACGCCCGAGAGCTGGTTAATGCAGCACAAACAGCTAAGACATTTCAATCTAAATGTTAAAGTGTAACTGCACTTTATCATGATATTCTTCATAAATACGGCTAGAAGGCTCTCGTCAAGAAAGACGATCCAGAAGGTCATAAAGTTGAAGACAAACAGGCAAGCCATCGTGCGTCACTAAAAAGAAGGGCAATGTGTTTCCAAGGATGGCCACCAAGTATGAAGAAAGCTTAGCTCAGCTCTCTGAATAGAAACCACCATCTGTTCCTAAGGCAACACCAGACCTGCCTAAAGAGATCGCTCACAGGGAAACAGGGATGGCCCCTCGGCACCCCGGATCAAGTGCCGGGTTGCACGCCGCTTTTCTGGAAATCAGAGACTAGAGTGTCACAGCACTGTCACCCTTTTGGAAGAGACAGCATTACATAAGACATGGTTCTTCAATTTCGAGCTTTGAAGCAAAAGATCAGTGCATCCATCATTAACCCAACCTATTACAAAGCCATGTAGTTAAAAAAGGGTGGTACCTTCAAAGAGCTGTTACTCCATGTAGGGTTAGACATTACAGTTCTGTAGGTTTCTTGCACACTCACGAGAATGGCATTTCTGAAGAGCAAAAGGGAAGGAAAAAGGAAATTAGTTACACATTAATGGTGTTACAACTACTAATCAGCTCTTAAAACCCAAAAGATCCTGTTTGCCCAATGCGAAGGGCACGCGGGAGCAACCATCAATGCGCTGCTGACATGTGGAGCACCACCAATTCGAGAAGGTCTTCAGTGCCAGCAGACCACGTACGCTCCAAAAAGCGACTACAGTCGAAGGCGACTCTCCACAAGGAGAAGTCCCACCGGGTGGCTGGGCAGAAGCTGCTTTGGCACAGTGGGAGCCCAGGCTGCAGGGACAGCAAAGCGGAGAGACCACAAAGCTCTCAGTAGCCACGCTGGAGCCCGTTCTTCACCTGTTCCTCCATTCTTATCAAGCATGTGTGTTTAGGGGTCTGCGTGAGGATTTCCCAGTCTCTGCTCTAACACCAAAATTCCACAAGACCCTTGAGTGCCATTGCTTCTGCATGTGCAGGCTCCGTGTAAACCCAGCCACTCCCCGCACACTTGACTAGTTTCAGTTCACCTCCTTCCGCTTTCCCTTATGAATCCACGCGTCTCCCATAACTCACTCAACACTTCCTTCTGCAAAGCTGACCTCCATCCTTCCTATAACCTCAGGCGCACCCACAATTTCTTAACAGTGCCATTAACAAGCTGCAGGCACAACAAGGAGCATTTTATGTTCTCTACACGGATGTAACGCTCGCCCTCTCCTAAACCCTCCACCCAGGTCCTTGGCTATAATTACCCCATGCCGTGTTATCTAATACTGAACACAAGCCTCGGGGCTGGGAACCATTGTTTATTTGTCTCTCCAATGCCACACACCCCAGTGGTGTTGTATAACTAAATTCCACAACCTGTTTGAGCCTGAGCTTGATTCAGACCTGAATTATACCCGTTTCTAAATGACTGGTGCAAATACCTTCACTCACTCCCCGCTCACTTTAGCAATACCAGCTTACACAACCAGCCACCGCAGGCAGCTCCAGTGCCAAACATCACGACAGCTAATTGCTCCTATGGACCACAACTGCAGAGAAAACGAGAATTAAATCCCTCTACTTTTAAATACAAATTACAAAGGGAAGAAGAGTCAGGCAAGAGGCACACTGCTCTCAGCACGAGGACACCTGAATGACCAGTTCCACGTGCCAATGTCATCTCTCAGCCACCAAAGCATCCAGGCTTTGCCCCAACCTCAGCCCTTAAACACCCAGCAGGTTACCCAGTTGCAAGTCTGAAGCACCGCGGGGGCTGAGATTCTGGAGGCAACTCTAAGCCAAATGGATTTCAGAGCAAAATAAAGCCAGCAGGCTTCATCTCCATGGAGCTCCTGCAACATAACATAGGCTGAACAATTTGCTCTCAGGGCAGAGGTCTTACTTATTAACTACCTAGTAAATTCAGATTAAAGTCGGACAGCTTCTTCCCCTCCCTCGCATAAAGATCAGATGCTATCCAGCCCTGAGGAATCAATCCAGCTTCTGCAATAAGGAAAACTTGCTCACAGCTACATGACACCACACACAATCTACAGGATTGTGGCCCTTCAGGTACTCATTAAACTTCTTCCCCAGAAAAGGTTCCAGTACTGGATAATTTGCCTTCAATTCATTTTCTACAGTCAAGATGGACCATAACTAAGTGCTGGATATTGAAGCACACAAGCAGCCCCAGCGTACCTGTCCCAGCTCATGAACACACCACTGCAAAGACCTGTGGACACTCATCATCTACCCTCCCAGTCACGAGTGTCTAGTCAAGCAACCATATGTTGCTTCAGATGGGCGACCAAACCCCAAAGCCAAACATAAGAGAGGAAGGAAGCATGGAGGCACACTTCAAATATTAAGAGTTAATAAAGGCCGGAGAAGAGCCAAGGCTGGGTGGCTGCCATGGAAGCTTGGTTAACAAACTTCAACAGAAGCAGAGCATGGGGAAGGCAACTCCACCATTCCAAACGGCCACAAGAGCCTTGTCAACTTGCAGAGACCCATGGGCATTTCCAAAATAGTACGCGCAGCGCTGGGAAGGCAAACGGGCCATTTTGAGACATAGGGTTAGCTTTTTTACCGGAGAAAGGGAACACAACTGCACACAACTGCTGAACAACTAACAAAGCACTGTGTGTTTGAGACATCTGTGAGACACACCATTTTATCAGCCAGCAGTTCACCTCAGCACAAAAGGTGCCAAGGTCTTGCTCTGAGCAATGGTGTACACCCTCATCATAAGCATACAGGTGGAGGACCTTCACCCACTTGTAGGAAGGGGCTGTGCTTTGCAGACCCTTCCTCACTACCCAGCTGAACCTCCTGTCCATCGGTGAGTCCCTTTCCACCTGTATTACCCTCAGAGCAGGTTGACCAGCATGAAAAAAAAGTTACTGCAGCCCACGCTTTAGTTTCTTTTCCCTTACAAAGGCAAGGCCCCATACCTCATCAACAAAAGGCAGCGGGGCACCCGTGCTCCCACATGAGACTCGTGTCCTGCAATCTTCTCCCAAGGAAAGCGTGGCTAAGAACAAGCTGGGTCAACTTCCCCAGTGGGCTGGGGGTCAGGCAGCCCTGCTGCCAGATAACGCTCCAGGCTCAAACCTAGTTTTTATTTAGGCAATACCCAACTCAACCCACCAGCCTCCTGTCCCTGCAGTATCAGTGGCTAAAAATGGATCCAGGAGTCTCATCAGCTACAGATTTTCACAGGAATAAAGTCACTTCCCCCTATAAAAATAAATAAATACCTCCTTAAAAAAAGGCGATGCAGTTCATCTCATTAAAAGAAACCACAGTGTTCTTATCAAAGCATGGATCCACTCCAGCGCACAATGCACAGCCCAGTTTGCAAAGCATGTTTGGGTCTTTCCCTCTGAAAGCCACCCTATAAATGCAAGACCGAACTAAGGGGCCTTGTTCTCTTTAATTCTTTCAAATTCACCATCATTTCACCTTAAGTTATTCCCAGAGCATAATGCTGCAGTTAGATCCATACTGAGTCGCTTTACATGATCAACCCTATCAGCCAAGTTACAACCAACACAACCAAGCCCAAACTTACGAAAAACTATGAACATTAAAAAAAGGGTATTACGTTTTCTTTCCCCAAGATGTTTTACCCGTCAACAAGTGTCTTAGTGGGCTACCATCCTCCCATCATCCTGACTTGAGTTACTGTGCTTACAGCAAAAAGCAGGGAGAGCCAAGAGCATTCTGCCTGGAGTCCAGGCAGAGCCTGCAAGAACAGACCCCCTCTGGGGCAGTGACAGTTGAGTTCAATTTAAAGCAAAAACAAACTGCTTTTCCATTCAAGTCAAAAGCAGAGACAAAGCGTATGTGGCTCAGACTGCACAGTCAGCTGTCTTTTTAGGAATAGATCAGATTTAACAGTTCTACAGCAGTCCAGAAAAAGTTAGTCTGACAAGAGTTTTAAGCTTTGCCTGGTACCACGCCATGCAAAATCCAGGCACTCGTCTGTGGTGCTTTCACGGCCTTAAGCCTGTACCTCAAAATCATCAACATCGGTTCCAGGAAGGCATTTTATCAGGATTCAACCTGATGCACAAATGCACTTTTATCCTCTTTCAAAGAAAGACAAAAAGCCTCTCTGAAGCTCTGCCCAATAATTCTCTTTTGCATCATATGGGATGCATCTAAGGCCATGTCTGGGGAACCAAAACTACGCAATTCTGCTCCAAACTCGTCAACATTACCACTCTCACTGCAGGGACTCATTTTCTGAAGCAGCAGACTTGGTAGCGGAGGTGTGCTTGGGCTGTTTTACTTGACTATTTAGGGCCTAATGCAGACAGAGAAACTAATTAACGGGTATCACTATGGAAAGGATATATAATCTAAATGCTCATTGGTTTATATCTAAACCCTATGAGACATCTAATGTCAAAGCTAAACAAGTCTTCACCTGGCAAAGTACTTGGAGAGCCTTCAACTGAAGCTGCCAGGCAAGGGAATGCAGTATTTTAGGGTATTTTTGGTACATACACTGGGGACACCCCTCTAACACGCACAAAGCCCAGAGAAGCATCATGACAACTGCAGGGGGAAAAAAAAAGAAAAAAAGCCACCACCAAAACAACCCAAAACACCTTTGTCCTGGCTAACATTCACATAATGAAATTACAGTTTCACTCCAGGGAAAAAGGAAAAAGCACTTAAGTTCTGTTTAGATTAAAGCGCTGCAAGCCACGCCACTTATCTGCTATCAGAGCAGACTGCAGGGCTGCTCCAATGATTATTCAAGTAATGAAGTAACTGGAATTGGAAGGCATGCAATTAGCGCCCTTCTCCTCTTCCTCCTCCCCCCCCCCGCCCCCCCAAAAGAACAAAAACCAGCACAGACGTTATCACCTCTCCCTCCAGCTCTGCTACCCTCATCACTTAAAATACCCGCAAAGCAAAGCAGGGCTGTCGCTTACAAGCTGCTAGCAAGCCTGGCTTGGCCCCGACTGGCAGCAAAGGTGATATTCCCAGCATCTCCCCAGAAGAAAGTTACTGCTTTACTTAATGGGATGTTTTCCCAAGTACCCCCACACATGCATATATTAAGCTTAACACGCCTGCATTTAGCTGCTCCAGTGAAAGCACACCAGTTTTCGGGGGGGGGGGGGGGGGGGGGGGAAGCATTGCTGTTCCTACTAGCTTTTAAGTTAAAGCATCTCTCACTAATCCTCCTGGGCACGACCACTGCGAAGTGAATATATTAAGCTCAGGACACAGGTATTGCTTGCTGGCACTCTGTCTAGCTTTACTGACTCCAGCCTGAAAACACTGGCTCATTTTACCTTAGCAATTTGCACCCTGCCTTCCCTTAAAGAGTTGCACTTTCTGTTTGTAAAGTGGTATACACAGCTTCTTCCATTACTGCGGCTAATATATGGAAGACACAGAAAAGGCCCAGACGCCCCAAATCCAAATGGCAGCTCACAGTAAATCCCCGCTTCCAAACTGCAATTCTGATAAAATTATGTTGACATTTATTCACGCTGAAAAGCTCACTCATCCTCCACCCCAGCGATACCAGTTGGTCTAATTAAAGACATGCCTTCTCCCAACAGCCTCTGCCTCACGGATATCCCAGTAAAGTTTCTCTACCTGTGATCACTGACTTCTACATTTCCTTTTTTCTTTTTTTTTTTTTTTTTAAATCCCTAGGCTTCTTCAAACGGAAAGCAGCCTGACAGACTCCTCAGTCCTTAACTTTGTTCTGCCTGGACAGCCACCTGATGAAAAACAATTCCTTACTGGTATGCTGCGACCCACGTAACACAAGGAAAAAAAAACAATTTAAAAAAAAAAAAAAAACCACAACCAATATTAACACAACTAGCAACATCAATGAACTTGCTCTGTATAGCTCCACTACGGATGCAACAATTTTACACTCAGATTAAGTTCCTTGACTTTTTTTCCCCCGAGTCAAGTTCTTCCCAATCTCTTAAAAATGTTTTCCCAAAGATGAATGAGCCATCCCTGCAGGACACTCTGGTGCCTTCACTTCCTTGGATTCAGTCAGGCCAGGGATGAAGCTGTGTTAACTTCACAAAATCCATACACACCCCTTCCTCGCTGGCTACATCTGCTGATCCAAAAGAGGAAAAAGGGGGGGGGGGGGGGGGAAACACCCAAACTTTTAAGGCGAGAAGAGTATGCAGAATGCTGCAGAGACATTTCCTACAAAGGTATGTAAACTACTACTATTTATCCTACAATTTACCCAATTTTAGCAGTCCTGTAAGCTGTTAAAGCCTAACAAAGCAATCATCAGGAAAACTGGTTTAGTCCACTGTCAGTGGCATCCCATGCTCCATCCGGGGAGGGAGCGTGACTCAAAGGGCTCCGGGCTCAGGCTGTAAAGCTGCATGAAAAGAGAATTCCCAGTCACTTGAACCAAAGCCACGTCTCCAACTGCTTCTGCTGCAAGACCAATTCAAAACAAGTTATTATACATTTTAATATGACTACATCTGCAGTCCTACTGCATCTAAAAAAATTCACAAGCATTCTAAGAGAAATACAGGGATTTTTTCTTAACACCACGGGAGACGGGTTCACTGCTATCAGTAACCCTCCCACAGCCCAAATTTCAGAAGTGGTAGCAGATTTACTTAGATTTCAGACTCATAAACAAGCGCTCTTTGCATCACTTCATCCATGCATTTATTAAGATAAAGTCACCTCATTAAAAAAGCGACAGCAGAATACCATCCTTCTTTAGAAAGGAAATTAAATGGGGGAAAAAAGTGAGAAACCAACAGCCTGTCCCACACTTGATGGCAAGTTCTGGTGCCCTGATGGTTAAACCGAGGTCTAGAAACCCATTTCCAGAGGACAGGCTTTCCTTAAAGGATGGGTTTTTTTGCTTTTTGGGTTGTTTTTGGGGGGTTTGGTGGTTTTGGGGGTTTTGGTTTGGTTTTTTGGGGTTTGTTTTTTTGGGTTTTTTTTGAGTTCTCTTACCAAGTCCCTGACACTTATCTCAAGCTACCATACCTTGCACACCTTGACTGTTCAGCAGTGGAACCCTGCGCGGGGACAGCCCTCCTCTCCCCAGGACAGGGACACGTGCAGGCCGTCAGGAAGGCAAATGAATGAGAAAGAGAAAAATGGCAGCCAGCGTGATAGGCAGCAATACCAAAGCAAGAGCAGGCTAGGAGCAGGAGGATAAGGGGCAGCTCTGCATACGTGTTTACCGGGAGCTTCTCTCAACCTCAGGAGTCTGGACCGGGAGAAGCACAAAAGCTTTGGAGACATCAGTACATGAAGACCGCAGTCCCAATACCAGAACAGAGGCTTCATGACAGAAAGGATTTTTATGCTTTGCAATGAAGACTTAGGTGAGGCAAAGTTCAGAACAAAAGCCTCGATGAAGAGCTTTATAAATCAAAAGGGAACCAGGCTGCCTCTGGAAGCACGTGAGCCGGTGCACACAAACCCCAGTTCAACACTAGCTACTATCACCCGATACACCGCAAGTCCTGTTTGAACCCAGCGTCCAAACTCTTTTTTAAAATATAGCCTGCAGTATGACACGTTGCAGAAAGCCAAACCACAGGCACAAGCCATGAGTTCAAGTCTTTGAAGTTTAGATACAACAGAAAATTCTTTCACCTACCTAGATGCAGAGGGATAGCTGTTGCCTTTGATGCTACAAGAAATTTTGGTCTTAAACTGCCCCAAGAACTTCAAATTGCTTGCTGGGCTGCAGCAACACCCAAGCCTACATGTACACACGAATGTAATTATGCCTGGTCTAGACGGGGGGGGGGTGGTGGTGGAATCTTTTCAGTGATGTTAGCATGCAAAGAAAATAATAGCATGTACAAAGAAATCTCTAGAGTGACTTATGAACGAGATTTCATGCTTGGCATTCTGCCAATTAGAGAGGAATTAAAGAGCCTAGCAATATAACCCCGTTCATCCCAAGGAAGAAACTGCATTCTTAAGTGATCAACTGAGTAAGAGGGAGGAGGAAAGAGGGACAAAGACACAGGACTACAATCGCACATAACAAAATGGGAAGTTTCTGATGGTACCGAGAAAGAAAGCGGGCTAAGACTGTAACACAGAAGGAATAGTTAAAATTTTAAAATTAATCCAGTATATTGCATCCAAAAGAAAATTACTCAGTAAATAACAGCATTCCAATAAAGCAGACAGTATTCTTTTAGTATAAAATTCCAACCGTTTTAATATTTTACAGATTATACACCTCCCCCGACTGCCAACCAGCAAAACCAATAAAAGGAGGAGGTCACACAAACAAAAGCAAACCAAGTGGAAAAGGCATTGCTAGACACCTTGAGATGCTGAAAATGTGTCAAAATCCAGCCTTTTAGTAAGAGGCAACATTTAGTAGCTATCTGCAATGATGATTTTAAGCACCAAAGAGTTTGGATATAAGAATTCACATCATGTGACCAGCTTCTAGCAGAATTAGGACCAGACTTGACATGCCCCAGTTTCCCCAAGGTTACTTTTTGAAAACCATCTACACCTGAAATATTTCAAGTGCTCTTCTCACACTGCAGAAGAGCAATGGAAAACCTAGCTTCTAATTTGACTGTTTTAGTATTCGTTTTATGAGAATTTAATTTCAACACTTTTTTTTATTTGAATGACAGAAGGAATTCTGCCTTAGATTGCAGGTTGAAAGTTACTGGAAATGGCAGCAAGCTGCTGGTTTTTTATATATATAAAGTCACTTCAAGGAGAGGAAAAAAACCCATTACTGAAGCTTACTAAATCAAAGCTTATAAAAGACCAAAAATACAAGATGACCTAGAAGTAGCTTAGGAGTTGCTAGGGTTGTTGAAAGTTAATAAAATTCTAAATTAAATGGCTGCCGCTTAGGTTTGCCAAAAACTTATGCAAATTTCCAAAGTTCATACATAGTAATTAGCACAGCAAAAAGCGGGTCCCAAATAAGTGATGAAGTTAGTAGCCTTGCTCTTATTTTTCTAGCAGATGGAATTAGCTGTGTGTGAAGGTTTTTTTCTGGTTTGGTGTCCCCCCCCCCCCAATCAAAGATTAAACATATTATTCTGAATATCAATTCTGCAAGTACGGCATGCTGGACACATGCACACATGGTATCAGGAATATGCAAAAACCAATGTGAATCCTTCTTTTCCATCATTCTAAACAGGACACTAAAGAGGCTGGGGGAGGGTTTACATATTTAATACTTCATTTTTCAAACCGACTATCTGCCGACAATTTAGCTGAAACAAGTTCTCTCAAAGTACATTAGCGTTAATAGTCCAAACAGGTTTTTCCAAAGAAAAATGTCTGCCCTGACTAAAAAGACATCCTCTTCATGTGCTAATTGACAGATCACAAAAAGTCATCCAAATTGCAAGTTCAAACAACGTGCATAAGCTAAAAGTCTCCAGTTTTTGCCCATTACTTCTCCAAAACTTGGTTTACAGGCATCCCCATCACATACTGTATATCATATACTGTAACGCACAAGTCCGCCTTTTCCACTCCTATTACCGATTTGTCACTTCTTGCTTAGAAAGATACAGCCTTCTCCTAAGCCCCGGTATTCTCAAGCTACCTGCAGCAATGCGCTGAGCGATGGCTGAACCGCACGTGTGCCCTTGACCAAAATACTCCACCTGCGTTCCACATTCTGAATTTAGTTTCTCTTAAGCACTCGAGCCAAGAGCTGCCCCAGTACAGCAAGTTACTCTCAAAGACGTTGAAAGACCCAGCAACTTTTCTCAGTTGTTCGCCTGCCTTAACCTTGGTATTTGTATCGTGCTTATAGCAGCATGACCCATAAAGACGTATGTCAACGCACGCATCCAGTTTAGGGGGAACCCACCTAGGAGCACCCGACCTCCTACCGCGAGCATCAGCAGACAAGTCTTGAGAAAGGGCAAGGAGGTCAACAAAACCACAGCTACTGCGCTCAACATGACGAGAGAGGATAGGCTTCTCGTGCCGTACAGGCGCCGGCTTCTGAACAGAAAGGCAGCAAAGGAAGTGAAAACAAGCCGCAAGTCTTGCTACACGAACATTGCTTTGTAGCTCCAAACCCTGAAAAGGCTTCCAGAACCTGTGCGTGCTACAAAAAGAACCCAAAACCTACATAATTAAAGGAACTTAGGGAGGGGAAAGTAAAGTTTAATTTCAAAGTCAAGTATGCGACACACTGGATTGAATACTATTAGCCAAAATTGTGCAAATGAAAAGTAGATGTACTGAAAGCAGTAGAAACCCTGCTTGAAACAAAACAAGAATTCTCATACAAAAATACTTCTGTGGCCAAATGAAATCCTAAGTTTGAGTAAGAAAGCAAGCACTTACATCTATTGTGCTCTTCTTTTCCTCCCCTTCTCAACTAGGAAGTCTCATTTATCTCAAAGCCATCAAATGAAAACAATTTGATTTTTAAAGTGAGAAAAGCTGCAGAAATGAAAGCCCTGTCTGGCACGAACAAATAATATTTGAGAAATCAAAAGGAGATTCTCCAAATTAGGGGAAGGATGAAAACAGTGCTGAATAATTTACTTTGCATAGCCCAGTTCCTGCCAAAACAGTTCTGTAAATCCCATGGTAGTTCAGATAATTTCCATTCGTAGAACAAAAAAAAAAGCTAGATTGAACATTAGCAACATTAATTGTGTGATATGACCTGAATGATGCAAGAACAAGTAGTTAAGTGAACCACAACATCTGCTGAATTTTTAATCACTAGTTGTTTTGCTGCAAGGCAGAAGAACATTGTATATCAGCTTCCAAGCACTGTACAGAATGGCACATTAGGACAGCAAGATTTTAACTGGCAGAAATTGGGCCTCTGTGCTACCTAAATGCCATTACTTTGCTATGAACTGCAGACATAGCAGCTTCTGAAGCGGGATACTTTTTTTTAATCCTACAGAAAAGAACACTATTTTCTGCACCCCAAGATATCAGACAGCCATTTCTGAATTTTTTTTTTTTTTTTTAAAGCTGACATCATCTTAACAGCCATTTATGCGTCCCTCTGTAGGGTATTTTTACTCTCAAAACAGCATTAAGTAGTCATGTGGCTGCCCAGCAGCAACTCACTACAAAAGAGGTAGTTGAACCTCGGATGTGTAGGAAGGCGATCTATGTAAACATTCAAATTACCTCTGTACTGCAACGGGAGGTGCAATTGCAACATGCTTAGGCGTACCGGAGCTATATTTAATCCATCTGCCTCCGATACCCACTGCAATGACACTGCAGACACCTTAGGTTTTACCACAAACCGGCTGTCCAAGCGAGTACCCCTGATGGGAGGTCGCACAAGCCCACCCTATACCAAAGCCAGTCCCGCTGTGCTTTCTCTGCTTTTGATACCCAAAATAGCTAGATTAAAACCAACCACCCTGCCTACAGTGGTAAATATATCCCCAGTTATCCTCTAGGCATAAGACTGCAACAGCAGGATTAGCAACAGATACAGCAGATATTCCCCTTCCACAAGGAGGCAAAAAAGTTACTTGGGGAATAAACACAAATTCCACAACTACAAATGCAAATTCCAAAAACAACCCTGCAACTACGGCCAGAATCTGCGCTATGGGCAGTTATCCCAATTCATATTTCAGGGGTGGAAAAAAACCTGACATTAAAAAAAAACAGGGCAACAGTCATACAATAAAAAAGAGTCTGTCACACTGACTTTAATAGATTCTAAGTTTAATAAGTTAATAGAATCAAAATAGCTTAGAAAACAAAACCAGTAAAATATGGTACAAATAAAAACTGAGCAGCCACACATACCAAAGCAGAATTCCTGTGCCCTCCTTACTGCAGAGCTTACAAAGCTGGGAAGTCGATCTCTAACCAGCAACTTTGACTAAACTAAGATCTCCTTCAAAAGCTTAAACGGATGGATAGGAACATCTAGTAATGCATCCAATGACCAAGTAATCCACAAGAGCCACAAAAAGCAGCAGACAGGGACAAGAGAGATGCACGCTTCCAAAGCTACATTGTCTTTAATCCCAGGCTTAGGACCAGTCCCATGTTTTCCTTACAGACTCAACTACCAGCTGCAAGAAAAGCTGCCGTCTTCACTGAAACCAGCTATCAAACCTGCAACGGGAATACCGAAATATGCCATATCTGCTGGTAATAAAGCAACGAGCGTTTGAGGATTATACCAAATTGTTTGTTTTGTTACGCTACAGGGCAGCAAGAAGTGAAAATATCACCTTACAATGAACGTGTTGACACTTGGAACCTCAGGGACAGTTAGTACCTAGGTAGTATGGTGCGTCTACTACACAGTATTCATCTTCACAGCACCAGAAATCGACCTTGGCACCTCTGTATCCCAAAACCGCAGCCCTTCCTGGCAAGGGAACT
Organism: Pelecanus crispus; assembly: GCF_030463565.1. Lineage (NCBI taxonomy): Eukaryota > Metazoa > Chordata > Aves > Pelecaniformes > Pelecanidae > Pelecanus > Pelecanus crispus. The sequence continues at coordinate 70,292,905 of NC_134648.1, forward strand.
ACAGGCAAGTCTCAATGAACACATGCTCTCACTGCTAGATGCGATTCAAGCCAGCGGAGAGCTCACCAACGCCGTGGCACACGTCCGCAGCACGCTACGAGACGAGCTTCCAATTTTAAGGGACACACAAAGATGTTTTATACGCCGATGAGAAAATTAGTTGCAGCTTAGCACTTGACAAGTCACTCACGCTTCTTCACGAACCTTATCTAAACGAAAAAAAGATTTTAAAGAGCATTTATAACGCAAGTGAAACGTACACAGCTTCCTCCTCAACCTTTGCTCGTTCTCCAATTAAATATGAAAGACAACTTAGTCGCACGGAACACGCAAGATGATTTTAAGACACTGGTACTAAATCAAATCCCACAACTTTTCACACCTATTAAAATGGAACTTTGTCGTTAGAAGAGGAGATTTTGATAAGCGCGACGCGATTAACAGACACTGCCTTTGTTACCAGGCTGCTCGTGATGAAGCCCAGAACTCCCTGACATTCCATTTCTTTCCCTCAAAGGCTCTGCGCTACAGCAAATTTATGGTTTTAGCATGTAAGAGGAGAATTGGGAACGTTACCTTCAAAACCAGTCAATAAGGCTCTTTCACTCAGGCCTGGGGAAGGTGGGTGGCTGCTGGAAAGCAGTGCAAGGCGCTCTCTTCCCCCTCCCCTCAGGACCCAAAAACGCTGCATTCAAAACACTCCCATCCCCTGCAGCAAGGGATTAGCCATTTATTAAAAAGGAATCAAAACACTGTAAAAGGTTTCCAGTTAAGATTGGGGGGGGGGGGGGGGGAAATAAAACCCACAAAAAAACCCCTGCAACGCTGGTGCAACTGGAGTCGCATTAGGAATTCTCAGCACTGAAGGAGCTCAAACGTAAGCAGGATGTCATTTGTCCGGACCATGCTGTTCAAATGGCTCAAAAGGAGATCAGAACTAGATGATTTTTTTTTTTTTTTTTCCCCCAGTCAGTCATTTTGCTGCCTCCACGTTAAGCAGTAACAACATTAACAGCCTACAGGCATTTACGGGTTTAGACTCTGGACTTCCAAAACAACTGCCTACCTCCACGCTGCTTTTTTTTTTTTTTTTTGGCTCTTCTTTAGGGGTGACAGACAATTATAATGGCCAATTATGTTAAACCTTTCATCCGAGAAAACATGAAGCACTACGCAAACACTCATTAAGACTCACAACTCGAGTCTGCGCCGCACGTTAGCCGGTTCAAAGCTAGCCTGGATATCTCAGGCTACCAAAACTGGATACCGAGAGCCACGGCATAGCCAAGACAGCACGCAGCGCGGCAGGGTTAACCACTTGAGTACCTACGCAGCTTCGCAGGCGGGTTTTACAGCCCTCGACGAGCCCCGAGCTGCTGTGGCTGTGCTTTCCAGCCCCGTCCAAGCCGGTTATCGAGAAGCAGAGCAGAGAGACGCAGGCTGATGTCGGGCGTTGTACGGAGCACCTCGCAGGACAAGCGTCGGACACACTTCTCGGGCTGACAGAAGGAGATTTTTTTTTTTTTTTTTCCCCCTCAACTGGAAGCCACACGGCACAAGTCAATCGCCTCGGTTGACTGAAGAAACTAAAAGCTACACTTAGTGTTTCCAGCAAGGCCTCGGAGGAAGTAATTTTGAGAAGAAATCACTTCCACTGTAATTGTACTTTTAACCTTTCCTTAGGTTCTTACGCCATCCCCGCGTGAACACGTTATTAGGAGTGGTACCTACAACACCTAATAACGATTAAAGCTTTATTTTTAGATCACCGTTCACGTTTACCGAGCCTTCCTCTGAAAGGCTGACAGACCTACGAAGCACGGGGTAACCCGCACAGACAAAACACGATCAGGAAGTGACAGTACTCAGAAGACCAAAATTTGGGGAAAAATACGTGGGTTTTCGGGTTTGGTTTTTTTTGGTTTTTTTTTTTTTTTTAAAAGAAAAACCCTGCGTGGTTGCCCGCAGGCCCCGAGGGGACGGGCCCGGCGCCCACCGGGCTCACGCTGTCAGAGCCGCCGGGCCGGAGGCGGGAAGGCCACGGGAGCGCGGCCAGAGGGGCCGGGGCACAACGGGGGGGAACAACCCCCCCCCCCCAAAAGGGAGGCGGCCCCCTCCGAGCCCGCGGTGCCCCGGCACGGGAGAAAGGTGCCGGCGCCTCGGGGAGCGGAGGGAAGAACTAAAATAAAATGAAATGAAATCCAATAAAACCCCGCAGGCAGCGGAGGGCGGCGGCGGCGGGGAGGCCGCCGCGCCGAGGGAGCGAGGAGGCCCGGTGCCCTCCGCGGAGCCCGGCGCCTCGCAGCCCCGGCCGGCGGGCGGCCAGCGGCCCCTCAGCGGCCCCCGGAGCCGCCATGGCCGGCCGGGAGAGCGGGCGATGCGCACTGGGCCTGCTCGCCGCCCACCTGCCCGCGGCCCCGAGCCGAGCGGCCGCCGCCACCGCCGCCGCCGCCACCCCGTCCCGTCCCCGCCAGAAGCCTACCCGGAGCGGGGCCGGCGGTGCTCCCGCGGGGAGGAGGAAGGGGCGTCCCGGCGGCGGCGGCAGCTGCGCGGAGCCGCCAGGCTGGGCTCGGCGCGACCGGATCCCCCCCGCTCCCAGCCGCGGCGGCGGGAGGGGCCGCGCCGGCCCCGCCAATCCGCGCCCGGGGCGGGCCGGGGCGGGCCGGGCCCCGGGCCCGGCGGGGAGGGCAGCGGCAGCGCCGTGCCAGGCACCGGCAGCGCCGGGCGGGCTGCGCAGCGGCGGCGGGCCCGGGCTCGGGGCCTCTCGGGTCGCCTCAGAGCCCCGGGGGGCTCCTCCCCGCCGCCCTTCCCGCGGCCGGGGCTCTCCTCAGGGCCTCGGCGCTCGCCTCGGAGCGGGGCCAGGCCCGCGGGGGCCCGGCCAGCAGGTTCAAGGGCAGGGACGGTTCAAGGCAGAGCCCGGTGCTGGGGACCGGCGGGGCCGAGGCCTCCCCGGGCCCCCCGAGCCGTGCTCGCCCTGATGCCTCCAGGCTGGGACCTCGATGCTGGGGTGCCCTTTGCCATCAGGTTGAGCCACCAACGTGGCACTGAAGGCAACGGGGGTGCCGGCTCCCAGCCCGCTGCCTGGCACCGGCAGCTTACCTGTGGATTTAATATGGTGTTAACAGGCCAAAAATCTATACAGTCCTCTGCAGCGGTGGGCAAAGAAACTCATTTGATAAACCTTTTGGTCTTCAAAATCTATTTAACTCCTGACTGCAGGGCCAAAAGAGCTGCTGGGAGGTTAGCAGGAGCATGAAGGGGTAGTCCTTCAGGCTACTGGAAGCCCACCAGCGTGGTGCCAGCCTTGCCAGCTAGCTTGTTTTGGCAACGTTGCCCCCCGCCACAGTCACTAAATACCCTTTGCTGTCATCTGTGCAGATGCTGCCCTCGACAGAGGAAAACATGAGCTGCCGTTCCAGGTGTAGATGTACCCTGGGTAGTGCTTCGTCACGCGAGCATCACCCCAGCCGTCTTCCGTGCCGTCCTCACGAAGCCCTCAGCCCGCAGGGAGAAAGCGATGGGCACCAGAGAAGTCCTCCAAAACCAAAGGTATTGAGAACAAGCGTGAAATGCAAAAGGAAGGCATTGGGAAAAGGGGAATTAAGTGGCGGCACCAGATGGTAGCTTGAGCCTAAGGGGTTCCTGCAAGAAGGAGCCTTCCCCCTCCTTAAAGAAGATTTCAGCAGTTCGTTTCTGCTTAGAGGGAAGCGGGGAGGGATGCAGGTCCCCGCGGGGGACCACGGATGATCCAGGGTGAGAGCAGGGCTAGCAAAGCGACGAGGCCTGCTTTCTCTGACCTGCAGGAGGGCAGCAGTGGAGACACTACTTATTCTGTGTAATGCAACCCTGTCAGAAGATCCTTGAGACCGTTCTCAAGCTAAAAAGCAGTGTATGTGTGTCAGCACCGCACTGTGCCGCAGTAGTCCTGACGAGGGGCAGAGCTAATTAGCCAAGGCACGATATCACATTAACATGGCAGCTCAGATGGCTGAGATGCATCTCCCAAAGTCTCTGGAGTCCCTGTTGACTACGGCCGCTATATACAAAGACAAAGGGAGGACAGGAGGGAAGATAGGACAGGAGGGAAGATAGAGGTAAAACGAGTTGCTGAAGGTCAAATATCAGATTGGTGACAGGACAGCACTATGCCTGGTACTAGGAAGAAAATTAACTCTATTCCAGCCGAAACCAGGACAGACAGAAAACAGAACCTACAGTTCCTCATCCCTCCAGTACTTTCTCCTCTGGACCATAACAAAACCCCAGAACGCTGATGGGATTTAGCTGCTGCTGACACAGTAGCTTCACGTGTTCCAGGGGAAAATGCTGTATTTTGGTATAGGACCATGGTGATTTTTTTGTGCATGTGGAAAAACATCCTATTTACTAGCATGGTGCCACAGTTCAGTGACACACAAGATATCGCCAGATGACTTGAAGGGGAATGAAATATGTGTCCTGTCATATTAGAAAAAAAAGCCCCACAACGGTACAGACCCAATCTTCTTGTAAGTTGATAAAGACAGCTAAATGCCGTGTGCTGCTAAGTGACTTCTAATGATTAAATAACCTTGCTCCCCCCACCCCACCCCCCGGGCATTTAGTGATAATGTAAGAAAGATTTTGCACATTGTTTAGCTTACATGGCCATCTGGCACTTTTGCATTTCTGTAGCCTTGAACATTAAAAAAACAATAGATAAAGAAAACCAGTCTTATCTTTACCAGAGACCTGGAGAAGTTTAACTGTGTCAGAGTACATCGGATTAAGCAAGTCATTATAGCTCTTTTCTTGTTTCCATCTTAATTAACGGTCAGGTCATATGCCTCAAAGCTTTGCTGGTTGTACTCTCTAAACCAGGCTGTTCCTTATCACCTTTGTATTTGTTTTAGCCATGAAACACTTGACTCCAGTGGTTGCATCCAGCTTCCATACAAGATGTTCTGCGTCTGGGCAATGGAGACACAAAGGAGATGCATGCTGAGAAAAAATACATACCGGTTTTAAGCCAAAATAACAAAAATAAAATACCAGAAGTCTCATCTAAGTTAGGGAAAAGGATGCTTGTTTCAAAGGAAAACGCAACGGTCCTGGCCTAACTCAATTAGAAACCTACTTAACGCTGCTGAAACATCATCTAATACCACTGCAGTAAGTGGTTTCTTCATCTGCTTTTGCTAAAGGGGATAAAAACACAATTCACCCAGAGTAACCAACCCCAAAGCCCCTGGAAGCAAGAAGAAGTTTGGTCTCAACTCAGCAGTGGCTTATGGTTGAATCCAGCATTTGTTCTTGGGTTAATTTCCACTCTCCTCTTCCCCACGGAAGAATACCAACAAGGTTTGGGTCTGTTTGGAAACAAATGTGATTTCTGTAAGAATGTGGCTTTGGGCCTTGGAGGATGAAAACAGCTGCAGGATGCTTTCACCTGTAGTGCTAGAGCGGGTTTTTGACTGAAATCTGTAACAGCAAGGAACATGCACTGTGAACACACCGTAAATAACAGAGGATGTAAAGATATGCTGAGATAAAAACTACTCGGGCTTTGTTTCCAACTGTACTTTGCATTGTAAGATTGCTAGTTTGCATTTTAGACTGGCTCCAGTGAAAGCTGGGAGCTTATAAATGTGCTACGTCATCTAGCTATTAGTTATCAGGCTGCCAGAGTGCAATGTAATGCCCAGAGTTGGGTACAAAACGAAACCCAAAAAACAGAGCAAGAAAATGCAACAGAAGGCTTAACTGTGTTTCCTAGTTGTTGTAAGACAGGAATTTAGCTTCTGTTTTCTGCTCCTACAATTTGTTGTGGTTTTTAAACCTAACGACCACTTCAGATGAAAAGCGTAAGCAGAAGTGGGAACAATAGCCAATGCGCCGTAATGGTTTTGCTGCACAACACTCGAGCAAAGGGCTACCACTTAAATTTGGCAGGAGGACTACTCTGTGCCCTCCACAGCATTGTGCTGCGCTCCACGTACAGTAGGTTGCCTACAGAGGCTTTTCTTTGACTCTGTGCAAGTGGCAAGTATGTGGCACCATGGGCTACAGCTTTGTCACTCCGTTTGCCTGAACTTTCCCAAAAAATATATTCGGAAATTGTAATTATTTCAGAGCTAAACTTGGAGGCAGGTTTCCCTCCATGCTCCATATTGCTCTTCAGTAAGGTGTATTTATGCAAGGGTAGGAAGAATTGCCCTCACAAAAACCAATATCCCACGTGAACGAATGAAGAGTAGAAAGAGCAAGTTAGCAGATTTCCATGTAACGATCTCCTCAGTACAAAATGTACCCGATAATGACAGTTGTATTGTCAAGAAATGGATAAATTCAAATTGGTTCTCAAAGCTTCAGTGGCTAAAATGTAGGCATATTATCATAAAATCATCGGGGCTGTATGAGAATGACATGGCTAATCTTTCAGGCACGTATAATACCTGTACAGGATAATGCGTTTATATATTCATATTGCTTGTTTATCTCTATTAAATGGTATTACCTTTATTCCTCTTAATAAAATCAGCAGCAATCAGGACTTTGGCTGAAAAAAAATTCTGACCGTGTTTTATCTTCAAGTGACATTGCGATACTTTAAAATCATGGCATTTTTCAAATAGATCAAGACCCTCGCGGTGACCTAGATACCGTCAGTGGAAGGTGTCACTGCGGCGCGTTAAGGAAACCCATTCTGGCTTTAACCTGGCTCACTCAGGTAGCAGCCGGCGAAGGTGCACAGCAGAGCCTGAGCCTGCCACGGACCCGAGTCAGGTACTCGGGTTAGCAGTCCGCCTTGTAGGGCGTACTGCTGCGTTATCGCCAATGTTGTTATTTCAGCTAGTAAGATTAAAGCCCCGGCTGCAGTGCAGCCACACTTCCTAAATTTGGTATTGACATCCGTGAGTGGGAATTAGTAAATGCGCCAGTTTTTGCTCCAAGGAGCAAACAAGTATTGTTTCAGCATGAAGGAATCCTTCAGATGCAGGTATACCATGGGAAAAAATGATTTTTGGGTGGAAGGAAGACACTCCTAAACCCATCTTTTCCCTAAAACTTGTGGTTCAGGATGGCTCTCATCATTGGACTATATCCTGGTATTGTAAGGGAGAACTGCTGAATGCCCTCAAATTCCACTCATTTGGTAGAAAAAGGGGAGTAACAAAAAGCAGCAAACACTGAGGACTGCATTGGACAGGACCCTGTGGGCAGAGTCTACAAATATGAACTCCTGTACCTCTGTTGTTTAATAGGATCTTTTTCGTACCATTGGGGAACCTGGCAGTGGTCAATAACCTCCATACTCATCTTTCATTATCCTATAGCAAATCAATGATTGTAGGATTAGTCCGGATGGTCAACGTTTGCCAGTCTTTGCTGTAACCCCTGGCAGTCTATACAGGGAACCGGCGGGTGACATTTTTCCAACTGCTACGATCTGTGATGCGCAGAGCCACTTTCCAGTGATGCAAGACTGATTGCTACTGCGGGTAACAGCTCTGTGCTCTGACCAAATAGTCTTTAATCCACTTATTGCTGCCTTCATCCACTGTAATCGCGTTTATATAAAAAATTACTGACATTTTACTGTAAGGCTGTATGGAGGTCCTGCATTTTTAGGCTGTTGGGAAGGTATGGTTGTCCTCTGCGCTTTACCATCACGCCTGCTGCTCAGCAGTTTCCTGTTTGGCAACTTTTTTTTTTTTTTTCCCCCAAATGCTGTCTCCATTTTTGCAGTGCCACCAAGTGGCTGGTTTCTCCATTAGCATTTCTGCAGTTTATCATGAACAAACACAGAACAAACCATCGTGCAGATGAGACTCGCATTAAACACAATCCACCCTAGCAAACCGCAGGGTTGGTACGGTGCAAATACAGGAGCGGATACCGGGGCAGCAAACCTCGGCACGACCCCAGGCCCTTTAACGCCTGCGTAAACCCGGCTTCGGTTCCTCAGGAGGCGGCACAGCGCGGTCACTGAGATGCAGCCATAGCCCTGCCCGGGCACCGGGAGGGCGGTGACAAGGCCCGCCGGCCCCTCACGCCGCCCCCGATTCCCCGTGATGGCCCCGCAGCTCGGGCCGCGGCCTGAGCTGCCCACCCCACCGCCAGGTAACCGGCTCCGCCATCTTAGAGCGGCGCCCCCGCGGCGGGCGGGACGCCGGAGGAAAGCCTCACCCCCGCACTCCGTCAGCCAATGAGCGGCAAGTGCGCGCGGGGAAATGCTGAGCCCAGCCAATGAGTATCAAGCGTGGCGATCACCGGAGACCAATAAACAGCCCGCTCTGCGATTTCGCCCCTCCCATCAACGGTCGGCCGGGAGCGGGCCAATGAGAGCCTGCGTGCGGGCCGGGACTGGCCAATGAGCGTTGCCCGGTGAGATTTGAAAGTGAGCCGAGGCGGGCCGCGCTGTGGGCGCTGAGGAGGCGGTAGCGTCGGGGGTCGGCACAGGTATGGCGGCAGCGGGCTCTGGGTGGGGGCCTGTTCTGGGGGCCTGGCAGCGGTGCCTCCTCTCTGAGCCGGCCTGAGGACGCTGCCGGGCGGTGACGGAGAAGGCGCCAAGCCCGTGGCGGCCCTCTCGGAGCCGCGGTGGGAAGCAGGGGGCTGGAGGGGGTGTTCAACTTCCCGTGATCCCCGGGGCCCCGTCTCGAAACCTCTGAGTCTGGGCCTTCCTCAGTCCCTACACTTCCCGGGTTCCCGCTTTAAAAATAGCGATGCTTGCAGTGCCTGCTCTACTTTGTCGCTATTCGGGCTAAAAATGCTAACGGTGCACCTGAATGGTTTTCGTATCTGTATTGCTCCTTTGGTTCTTGTGGCGTTGCTGGTCAAAAGTGGTTCTTTTCCCTCACGGTTTTTTGTATAAAAATCAATCCTATAAATTTTCAGCTTGAATTTTGGTAACATATGCTAGCCAGTCCCAAGTCTTTCCTTTCATTTAAGCCCTCTGTCTCTTTCCTGCTACTAGTCTTTACTTGAATTTATGCCAATTTAAATTCCCATTAATCTTCTAGACTCCTGTTTGGGCAAGGTACTACTTGGAAACCATAACTTGGACAGAAAAGGAGACAGGTATTTTTGTCCTAAAGAGATCTTTAGAACATTGAGCATGCCATACATTTTTAATGAGCCCAAAGAGATCATGGGTAATCTGGTGTGTTACTTTTGCTGACCTGGGATATGAGTTAATAATACCTTTGTGGGAAGCGCTCTCTGTATCTCTGCTTATGTTATATTTGCCTTCTTCAAGTTTCAGATGAATCCTGCTGCAGGATTACTTACTGAAAGGTAGATCCCTTGCTCTTGAGGCTTATTCATGGTAGAAGACCTTAAGTGGACTTATATTAAAATAACTAGGAAAATATTGTTCAAAGTAGAAGGTAGAGCATAAAAATCTCTTCCATGTGTTAAACACTAATCACTGTTTAAGGCAAATGCAGCTTTCTGTAAGCTTGCATGATAGATAATGATGTATATATCCTGTGGATGGAGAGTATGTTACCTTCCATTAAGGCACTGAATTAAAAATTGTGCGTGCACTCTGGAAGGACAGTGGCTGGATGTAAAGAGCATGTTTAAGGAGTCCCAGAGCCAGGGAATTTGTCCCGCAAGTCCACAGAAGATGCGTGTAGAGATTTAGTGTTAGCTGCTGCTTTTAGAAATTATTTTCATCCACTGGGCTCAAAAAGCCCGCTTCTTCTGGGAGGTAGATAGTAGGGATATATTACCACTAACTGTTTTCTTCATGGTTTTCCGTGGGAATTACTAATAAGATCAGTCCAAAGATGATTATTGGAGGTGCTTATGAACTAACCTCCCTTAATCACTTACATATAAAACAAGGCAAATATGACCTATGAACTACAGTAGAGTTAGTCTGATCATTTGCAATCATTATTAATTAACTGACATCTTTAAAACATTTCTGAAAGTTGGAAGGCAAGATGCAGGATGAAATGTGAGATATTCACAAATCAGGTGGCACTGACATGCACCAGCTCTTCCAGGATTATGTGGAAGAGATCCAGTCTCTGATTGCAATGCTTTAAGTCTAGTTTAGCTTTTTATTCCCATTTGCTCATTTACACTTCCATTGACCGTTTTGCTCTCCTGCAGCACTGAATGTATTGGGAAAGAAAGCACCAAAATATACCCATTTAGATTTCTGACTCATGTTACCTCCAGTCTCTATTCCAAGTGCTTCCAGATGGTTGTGCAGGTACTGTTGGTGCTCTGCAAGTTACTCACTTGTGAATACTGCCATGAAGCGGGGCACAAGGAGCTGCCACTGCCAGCAGTGGTGGTAGCTGAACAGACTTTGTCTGTGTTCCTTTTTACAATAGCTCAGATTCTCTCCTTGCTTGCCTTTTCCTGAAGTATATACAGTTTAAGAGTACATTCTTATTTATTTCTGTACTCTTTCTGTTTATTTTGATACTTTTTTTTTTTTTTCCTTCTAACATTTGGGTTTTTCAGTTAGGCTGCTGGTGTTGTTTTTGGCTTTTGCTAGCAAATGGAGGGGGAGGGTGTTGACTTTAAGAAATCCTGTACACCCATAGTCAAGGCTGATCTTTTTGGCCTAGTTCACTGATGATTCCTTTAGCTTGATCAAAACTCGTTGGCTTGAAATTTAAGAACCTCAGTAAATGACCAATTTACAGGTCAAGGAGTAATTGTTGGCTATTTATTTTAGCTCTGTCATCCTCCTTACTTACTGTAAAGCTGTTTCCTGTAAGTAATGGAAGATGAGATTTTTAAAAGGCCCTGGTTGAGGTGGCAGACAGTAAGGCCGATTGCAAGAACTGATCCTGACCTCTCTCCAGGAAGAAAGCATGAAAACCCTCAACAAGACAGGCTTCAGCGGGAGGCAGGGGATGGAGCTTTTTACATTGCTGTTAGCACAACGTGTACAGACCAACTGACGTTTGCACCAAGTCTTCCTTAGGTTAAAAAAGTAGGGAGAGATCGTGCTTGAAATAAATGCTATTGTATTGCAGTTGCATCCTGGATACTCGGTTGGGAAATGGTGCCAAGTGCTCTGATGCATGACAAAAATGCCTTGCCATCAGATAGGGTATAATCTAAATGCTCAGTGGCAACGTTGCTTCCAAGTATTGTCCTACAACCTTGTCATTTACTTGCTTGTCTCCTTAATGTGAAAAACATCTGTGTTGAAAATACCCCAGCAGGACAATCTCTGGCAGTGACACAGCGTCCCCTACTAATTCTGTGTCAGACTTGTTGACCGCTTAACAAACTAGCCCCTTGAACGCATAAAATAGAGAAATGAAGACTCATTACTGACCTTGTCATTTGCATTTTCGCTGGTACACATACAGAAACAAAGAACCTAGGGCTTTCTTTGGTCGTAACGTGTAAACGCTAATGAAAAGGGCAAAACAAAACATGATAGCTTTTTTCCTAATCCTGATGATTTTTGTCTAGGGTCATCAAGATGGCTGCTACCTCCCAGTTTGCCAGTCGATACAAAAAGGATTTGAGTACAGAAACCCTCAGAACAAAAGTTGCTCGCAGGAAATCAATGCTTCAAAAGGAGAACAGACACAAGTTGTTTGAAAAGGGCAGACAGTTTGGATTGGCAGATGTCAACGTTCAGCTCTCAAAAGAGAGGGGAATTTCTCAACTACATGAGACAAGTGACATGTGCTTTCAAGAGAACAGCAGTGTGAAACAGAGTAAGTAAAGAGTTGTTATAAAGCTTTTTTTAAATTGTTAAAAATGTCTTTAAGTAGATTTGGTAACATTGTCACAGGAACCTAATGGTTGTCAATGTTTTAATTTGAAAAAAAAGGTTAAGATTTAAAAGACAATGACTACTACCAGTTCTTCTAACTGTTAAGAAACTCAAGAAAATAAAAGTCTTAATACAGCTTTATCCTCCTCACTGCTCCAGTGGTATGAATGAGGCTTTGCTCTGATTTGTCTGCAGCAGCTAAAGGAAGAATGCATTTTGCTATTAATATTCAATGGGGAGTCTCTTAATGATTGCTTTGCCCTTCAAGAAGTGAAAAACCCTGATTGAAAATCTTGTCTAACATATAACTGGTGTCTGTCATGTGCTTAAAGTATGCTTAGAAATGGGTAATTGTATATTATAATTAGGTGTATGTAATTATGAAAGGGTAAATGCATGGTATAATTTTATTTTTAAAATTGCTAGTTTTTGACAACTTCTCTTTCCTCCCAGAAAACAGGGCCTGCCTATGTATTGAATTCTGCCTCCCTGGCTCTCCTGGATTCTTATGGCCTAGGGAATTAATTTAATCTTTAAAAATCTTAACAGATTTCTTTAGAAATATTTTCACCTTTAGTGTTTTGATAGCAGAAGTTTATGGAGGAAGGAGTGCAATCCCTATGTAATCATGTCAAATATGAAATTGAAGAAATTTATATCTTGATTATCTTCAATAAATTTTAACTTTAGATACTAATTTAGATACTAATTTTTCAGATAGACATGTAATTCAAGTTTCACCTCATCTTAAGGTGAGGTATATTCTTTCATATAACTTCTGCCTCATTTATTCTCAGCTTGAGGCAGACTTTGGTATCTGAAGCTGACCTAAACTTCAGCTTTCAATGACATTACAAGTGTTTGAATAGATAAACTGATACAAATAAACTAAGTAGTTAAAGTGTTAACTTTAATATTAGTAACCTTGCAGGAACAGCCTGTACACTGTGAAATGGATACGAATTTACAGTGTCCCTCAGGTGCAGATTTGGGGAGGTGTATTTGCAAGTTGAAATTTACCATTGAATAGTCTTTTAGTAGGAAGAGTTAAAGCAATTAAGATACTTTAAGCTTTTAGCAAGCTAATAGATCACATGTATTTGCATTCTAAGACTTCAATTGGAACTTGCAAGCACATATTCCAGATGGTCTTCTGCTTTTTGACTTGGTATGTTCCTCTTCTATCTTGGAAAAGTTTTTTGAAATTTTCTGACTTGCTTATTGTTGGCTGAAAAATACCTTCAAGATTTTATAACGTGTCTTCCATCTTTGCTTCAGAACAATCTACAAATGCAGCCACCAGGAAGGTTAATGAACGCAAGGAAATGCTCCAGCGCTATAAAGAAGAAAAGGAACTTCGAAAACTGAGAGAGCAGAGAGAGAAAGCAAAAAAGGGTGTCTTTAAAGTTGGGTTATATAGACCAACTGCGCCTGGTTTTCTTTCACTTGTACCTGAAGATCCAGTGATAGTGAAGCCAAAAGAGAAGGTAATAAGAGTGGTATTAAATATCTAAATGCAGTATATGTAGTATCTTAAAATTTCTATTTGTATACAAAATTATGTGTATGTTATGCCAAATTACCAGTTTATTTTGTAAATACTTCATACTTTTTTTTATAATAAAGAACAATCAGGGAGTATTTTGGCTCAGTTTTTTTAAAACAAAGCCGGAAATGGTACAAGTAATAGGTTGATTTTTGTATTTATGGCTGTGTTCTCAGTTCAAAAACTAGAACGGCTCATCCACAAATGAAACGGCTAAGTTATTTTAGAACTGGTAACTGTTCCTATTTAGTCCACTTGACTTGGAAAGTTTTTTAGATTACACACTTGACCCGTTTTGACTCTCGAGTGCGTGGATGTGTTGCTTTTCACACTTAGGCTTCTTGCCCACTCTAACAGTGATGGGGCGGAAAAGGAGTGTGTTAACTCTTGTTTCCTTGGGGATGTTTCCAGGCAGTGCCTGCTTCCTCCGGGAGGATTACTCGATCAAAGGCCAAGAACCAAGAAGAAAAAACTGTGATACCAACGGCATCTAAGCACTCTACGGTTTGTTTTTATATAAACTTCAGCAAATAAATTGAGAGAAAAGGATGTAATTATCCTTCAGACCATAACTCAGTTGTATACTTACATGTTGAGTGCTGTCTCTGAGGAGTTTTTCCTGGTGAGAAAGACAAATTAGGTCAGAAAAGCTTTCAGCAAACTGATAGACCACATTGTGCTGAACTGAACTACAGAGAGTTTGATTAGGTCAGTACAAACACAGCAAAGTGCACTGATCTTCTGGATTCCTTTTTCAATACAAAATATGGTAGTCAGCAAAGACTGCAAGTAAGAGTAGAGGTAGTAGTGAGACTGAAGTTATATACTTTGGTTTTGGCTTGGAGAACCAGTGAATCTCTCTTGAATGCTGAAAGTCTGTCATGAATGCAGATTACAAGAAGTTTCTCCTCGATCATGTTCTAGCATAAGAAGTTGAAGGCAACCCAGCAATTTGACTGCATTCTTAAAAAGTTATTACAGTAGGAAAGAACACTTGTTTTTGAAGTTGAACTTAAAATATTCTTGCATTTTAAATTATATGCCACCTTATTTATCTGCCTGTTTAAAGAAGAGGTATTGAGTTAGCCCAACTGTGATATTAGTTTGACTTCTTGGAGTCTATACAGTGACAGATCTGGTGGACATAACTGTTGAAATAACACTTATTTTGTCAATTTGGCATCTTAATTTCATACAGTTGAAATGGTATTTAAGCTTTAAAAAACTGTAAAATGTTTCATCTCACATTAATGTATGCAAGACCACCATTGCTAAATTTTACTTTTCTTAACACGCCAGACATGGAGCTGTCTGTTTTATTTTGTTGGGGAATTTTATCAGCAAGAGGTTTTTTTGCCTTGCGTTTTCCATATTGTACTCGGTATTATAAATGGGTAAAAACAGTGGCTAAAAGTCAAAGTTGGTATATAGCATTTGTGCAAATTTCTATCTAATTTTTCCTCAAAGCCTTATAAATGGAGATGTATTTTATTGAGATGCAATTACTGTAGGTATCACCCATGATTAATCTTTACCACTCAGAACAGCATTCAAAGTCAAAGTCACTTCAATGTTGGCATATTTTTACTGTGAATCTTGGCAGTCCCTTCTGCTGTTACTGGTATAAAAAAAAGTAGGGTTTTTTGAGGAATTTCACCAGCAGTAATCTGTAAAAGAAGCTATATTTTGAATCTAACAATCTTGTCTTACAAAACTTGAATGCATTTGAAGGATTTCCAGTCATAACTTTAGAAAGGGACAATGGAGTCAATATTGAATTTTTTTTTCCTGAAAAATGGTTTTTAAAACATGTAATATGTACTAAGATGTAGCAGGAATTGGCACCTAGTTTCGTAGTAAACTGCAACTGGTTCTTAAATATTTTCCTTCATTCTTTTTCTGACAAATTCTTAATTAGCTGGATAATGCGTGTTCACACATGTCTAAAATGAGCTATTGTAGTCATCCTTAAAGGGCTTTAAAATATAAAGAGAAATCGTGCCAGATTGTTTGACCATTTGTTTTCCTGGAGCCTAGGATAGAAAAAATGAGGAAAGAAATAGGCTGCTGCATTTCTGGAAATCTGATACTTCACAAAAAATTATCTTCTCTTGTAGGTCTGTGCCAATGGGCATAGCATGCGCCCTACACAAGCAGGACGCAAACAGATGAGTACAGACAAAGTGGCTGAAAAAGAGAAAGGTATGAAAGTAGTATGAGCCCTACATCTCAATCTTGAAAGGACACTCTGGGTTTTGGGGGGATTTTGTTTGTTTGTTGTTTTCTTCCCGAGTCAGTAATTGTGACGTTATGGGAGGGAGGCAAGCAACATCTTTGGGAGAGATCCGCGGTACATTTTTGGGTGTAGGAAATGAGGAGTTTTTAGGACGGCCATTCCTACCAACTGCGACGAGGGCAGCAGCTGGCTGATGAGTGTGTGGCTCTAGGTATCTCATGTACTTGTTGCCTCTGTAGGCTGGGGGAAATGGAATGTGGGATGCTTAATGCTCTCCTGGCTGCTGATTGTTCACCCAAGGAGAGGGAAAAGAAAAAGGTCAGTAGGCAGAATTGCATGACTGCTAGCTGCCTTAGCATCTGGAGGTGTGCAGGGCCTTCTGTTTGTCTCCAAGAAGAATATCATGTGTAGTAGCTGCTCCTATTACAGAACAGCAAGTGACTTCACCTGGAAAGATGAAGAATAGCTGACATAAGTAAAATATGCATTTCCCTTTGTATTGTGGGTAGCCTGAAAAAAGTCTGATTGAGCTGTGAATATTTTCATTGAAGTCTTTCTTCTGTCTATACAGCAGATACGCTGTTGTCTGTGGTCTCTAAATGAAACTGCTTGTGTAACTGGTTTGGAAAAGGATAGCCTACCGGTAAAGCACATTGGGCTCCTGTCTCCAACATTAGATGCTAAACTTCTGATGCACACTAGTGCAACTGAGTAAATGTGTGATTGTTGTCTTCAATAAATGACAAATATGATCTTACCTTTTCATATTTTACAACAGCCTCTTCTGTTTCTGTCACTTTCTATGTGACAATTACGTATGTTTCTTAAGAAAACAACAGAAAAACCCAACCCATGCCACCTTTAAGGGATTAGAATACTTTTGATTAGAAATTCATCCTGATAGCACAGTGATGTCCATGCCTTAAGTAGATAAGGCTGTCATGGAATATTGACATTAATGCAAGACACTCAGTAATTCAGAGTGAAATGAGTTTCGCATCACTAATTTAATTAAATCAGCAAGCAGCAGACCTTTAAATAAATTTCAGTAGTGCCTTCAGTAAATACTAAAAAGATCCATTATCAGTGTTTGATATAACAATGAAAACATTTAATTTTTGAAAAATTGTAATTCACTAGACTTGATTATTCTTTTTTTGTTGAATCAAGAATATGCATTATATGTACTTAAACACTAGTACAAAAATGTTAGGGAAGTGAATGTTTGGATAAATCAAATGTTATAGTTATTTATCTAGTAATTTTTTTCCCAACTTGTCATTCTCGCTTCCACAGAATTGCAGCTTGCCATTAAAAACACAAATAGCATTAACAGTAACCAAGTGGGGCTACTAGATTTCAGGCAGATGTGGAAAGGGAAGGTATGAAATAAAGAGCTCCTGTTACATTTTTCTGTGCAGGAGAATGCTACAATTTTTGAAGGCTATTAGAAACAGTACTAAAATACAAAGATGAAAATTATTAAGCTGGGCAATACAGTACATGAACTTGTCATATTTTATAAAATATTTCAGGGGCAATTCGTCTTAAGAATACTTTGTTAGATTACATTAAATTCAGACCTTAGAATACTTTCATATAATGACCAGGGCATCACTTTGTTACACAGATGGTTCGCTTAAGCTTCCAGCTGTGCAAATAACCATGGCAAGTTATTCCTCTAGAAAACTTCGTCCATAAAACAGGGATGATGTTGACTCTGACTGCAGGGAAGATTGAGAAGGGTTCCTTAAGCTTCGTACATGGCATCTAGCACGCTGGCAGCTTGATGGTCCTGGAGGTACTACTTACAACAAAAACCTCTTCAGTCAGGATCCTTCAGAGCATTGCCTTGATGCCAAGGCTGAGCTGTGCTGCCCATGTTCAGCGCTGCTTGCACTGAACTGACAAAAAAGCCCCTGTTGATTCTGGCAAACTAATGCAACTAATAATTGCTAATGCACTTTTCTGATTTCTACAAAACGTAAACTTTCAATTATATTACTTGAATGCAGCTTCTTATTAAGCTTTGAAATCTCTGGAATTCACATTTCTTACAGTGTTGCAAACTGCAGTCCAGACAACCTCAAATGTAAGAATCACCAGAGCAGCCTCCTCTGCAGCTAGGCAGATGCTGAAAACAACAGCTACTGCTGCTACTGCTGGTAAGTGAGGCGGTGAATATAGACCTGCTTGTATAGCTCAAGCCTGATGTGCAAGGATTTGGAATAGTGTGCTGTAAAGAGATACCATCTAGTGCCGGATAAACGAGCGCTGGAAATAATGTATGTACGTTCATATGCTGCTGTTAGACTCATTGTCAAATGATATACTAAGACAGCTCTGTTGTCTTTAGGATTTTGCTCATATCTCAGGCACTTTGTTGTGCTGTAGAGATACATATCAGTTTGTTCTGAACTGTTGTAGCACACTGCATTCTGCTGTGTAACTATCTCCTTTGAATAGATAGACTGTATGTAAATCATGCCAAATTGTCATGTAAGAAAAGGACTAAATACTGTGTCACTCTCATCTGGAACTCTATTACAATGTTTAAATCAAGATGTTGAAACAAACGTTGGACAGTTTCCCATAAAATCCATCAGTGTGGAGCATCAATATCCATATGGTAATTATAAACTGAAAGAACAAAACCAGAACTGGTAAAAATTTGTCAGAGTTCTCTCACTGTTTAAGGACATATGATGATTATGTGATCAGGAACAGATACCTCTGGAAGAGATGAGAGCTATGTTCCTCAGGTCAGGAATTTCTCTTCATCCATGTTTGTCTGTTTACTAGAATAGGGGAGCATGATGGTTCTTGAAGGGGAAATTTTTAGTATATGTTCTTGTTCTCAGGATATTGTCTAGAATGCTTTGCAGTGTCCTTTGTATTATGTATGACAGAATTTAACCCCTAGGCTGAAAACACAGTTGTGTTAATATTGGTTTCAACTCTCCCATAGAAATCCTATGCCATATAGAAATTAAAAATCTAAACTCAAATTGGCTTTACATTATCGCTTCAGCCTTTAAGGAAATAAGGTGACTTTTATTTGTAGTATATGACAACATCTAAAGACTAATGACTTAATCTGTTTTCCTTTCTTGGTGATATGTCTCTTAATAGGCTGTTAAATCCTAGGCCAGGTTTTCTTTTGGATGAACTTTTGCAATTAGGTGTCTGCCCTCTAGCCACCTCCCACTCAAGAAACAAAATGGTCTCTCCCTGTCTCTAACCACTGGACTTTTATGGCAGTCTTCTGGTGATAGAGCATCTTAATCAGATGCCTTTTTGACCTTTGGGAGTTTCTCTCATTCTAGGTAACCAGTCACAGAGAAAGACAGCTAATGTAGGAAAGCAGAAGAAAGCAGTCAAACCTGACATCATGGAGGTAGGTGATTTAATATTTGAAATGGAAAAGCAGTAAAACTGATTTAAGATCCAATAACAGTGTAATTGTAGCTCAAATATACTTGTGTTCGAGCAAAGAAGTAATAAGTTCACTAATAAGCTAGATTTTTGGGAAGAAGCTGTGTGTATTTATATTGCCATATTTTTAAAATTAAGATCAAATGTAGTGTGCTTATATGGATGACTTGATTATTAATCAATATCTGGACAATGATTTAAATTAGACAAGAAGTTCTTACATGACATATCTCATGTCTAAACTAGTAAACTAAACATGTATTAACTAGTAAAAAAGGCTGGCTTTGCTGGTTTTGTCTAGCATTTGTAAATCACAGTTCATTGCTTTTTGACACATACTCTGAATGTATCTGCTCATGCTAAGGTAATGATATGAGACTGTAGAAGAAAAGAAGTGACAAGGTGACCCACTTAATGGATGAGGGAAAGGCTGTGGATGTTGCCTACCTGGACTTTAGTAAAGTCTTTGACACTGTTTCCCACAGCATTCTCCTGGAGAAACTGGCTGCTCATAGCTTGGACAGGTGTACTCTTTGCTGGGTAAAACACTGGCTGGATGGCCGGGCCCAAGGAGTTGCGGTGAATGGAGTTAAATGCAGTTGGCAGCCAGTCACAAGCGCTGTTCCCCAGGGCTCAGTATTTGGGCCAATTCTGTTTAATATCTTTATCAGTGATCTGGATGAGGGGATTGAGTGCATCCTCAGTAAGTTTGCAGATGACACCAAGTTGGGCAGGAGTGTCAATCTGCTCGAGGGTAGGATGGCCCTGCAGATGGATCTGGCCAGGCTGGGCCGATGGGCTGAGGCCAGTTATGTGAGGTTCAACAAGGCCGAGTGCCAGGTCCTGCACTTGGGTCACAACAACCCCGTGCAACGCTGCAGCTGGGGAAGAGTGGCTGGGAAGCTGCCTGGCCAAAAAGGACCTGGGGGTGTTGGTCGACAGCCGGCTGAACATGAGCCAGCAGTGTGCCCAGGTGGCCAAGGCGGCCAACAGCATCCTGGCTTGTATCAGGAATGGTGTGGCCAGCAGGAGCAGGGCAGGGATCGTCCCCCTGTACTTGGCACTGGTGAGGCCACACCTGGAATGCTGTGTCCAGTTTTGGGCCCCTCAGCACAAGAAGGACATTGGGGTGCTGGGGCGTGTCCAGAGAAGGGCAGCGGAGCTGGGGCAGGGTCTGGAGCACAGGGCTGGTGGGGAGCGGCTGAGGGAGCTGGGGGTGTTCAGCCTGGAGAAGAGGAGGCTGAGGGGAGACCTCATCGCTCTCTGCAGCTCCTGACAGGAGGGGGTAGCGACACAGGTGTTGGTCTCTCTTCCCAGGTAACAAGTGATGGGATGAGAGGAAATGGGCTCAAGTTGCACCAGGGGAGGTTTAGATTGGATATTAGGAAAAATTCCTTCACGGAAAGGGTTGTCAGGCATTGGACCAGGCTGTCCAGAGAGGTGGTGGAGTCCCCATCCCTGGAGGTATTTAAGATGTGTAGATGTGGCACTTAAGGATGTGGTTTAGTGGTGGACTTGGCAGTGTTAGGTAAACAGTTGGACTTGATGATCTTAAAGGTCTTATCCAACCTAAATGATTCTATGATTCTATGAAATAAATGTGGTTTTAGGTTTTGAACCACGAAGAAATAAGGCTGGAAATGTTACTCTCTGCAAGGTAGACAGATCATAATTAAAGGCAGTCACAGTGGCTCTCAGTGTCACTGCTATAACACAACTTTTCTGCCTCTACACAGAGACAGCAGTATGTGAATTCATTGTAGCCCTCCAAGCCAGGTTCCCAAACAATTTGTGTATGCATTCACATGCTGACAGTCCTGTGCAAGAACCATCAATTACTTTTCTCTTTCTCTGCGCTCCACCATTCCCTCTCACCTCATGTCTCCCTCACGCCTCCCATCTCCACTCCCGTTTCCGTAACTGTAGCTGTGCTCTAGTATTGTCTTGAAACTGGTGCAATTATGCACAAACACTGACAGGGGAGGTAAGAGGCACTTGGATCTTTGCTCAGGTAAGTACCTCTTCACAGGCTGGAGTTATTTTGTGCTGCCAGTTGGTAAACTCTTGCTGTAACCTCAGTCATCTCATTACAAAAGTGTGTTAAAAGTTGAATTCAAGGCTTACATTCCAAGCAGGGGTATCTAAAGTATAACAAGACTTGCAGTGGACTGAAGATGAATATTTTCTTGAAAACCAATCTAAGCTCTTTTGGCTGGTTTGAGCTAACAGTATCTTAATATAGGTATCTCAGAAATGCATTCTGTATGACTACCTGGTTACTCATCTCATAGGAATGTGGATTCAACTTACTAACTTTTTCTCCTCTTTTAATAACATTCTGTGGTCCTAACTGCACTTGTCCTGGGCTGCATTCCTCAGCTGTCAGCTTATTTTAGCTTGTTCTTTGGTCTTTGGATTAGAGTATGTGTATAAACTGTGATTATTCAACGGGCATAGTTGGTTTTGGAGCCAGTAATTCTGCTCTTGAGGAGCTGATCACCTTTAAAGCATTTTTTTTTTTCTAGCAGGGGGAACAAGTGTTTGCTAATTTTAATTACTGATTTGGTAGACAAGGTGTTCTGCTACTTTAGGCCCTTCAGTGGATCACTGCATTCCTCGTAGTGAAGTGCTATCCCTGTTGCTAGAATGATTTGCAGGCATCAAAACCAGTTGGGCTTACCGGTAACTCATGACTTCTGCACACGTATGCTATTGTAGAAAGTGACTTACCTGAAACTGTTCCCTTCCTGATGGCTTTCAGACAGTCATGTTCTAATTCAGCCCGTGCCTCTAGTAAACATTTTATTGATTTGATAATGTAGTTTTTGCTTTGTCTATTTGTGCTGTTATTATAGGTAATTCCTTCTAAACACGAAGTGGATAAAAAACCTCAGCTGGATCCAGTAATGAAAGATTCTGCAGCTGATTCTAAACATTCAGTGTCAGTAGAACTTCAACAGGAACAGACCTCAGTGGAAAACAAAAACAATTCTGCTCCAGGGAGACCCAGAACATGCTCTTTTGCACCTCAAAACTTTGTGTTTCAGCCATTAAGTGGATTAGCAACCTACAAAGTTACACCCATGACTCCTTCTAGGGCAAATGCATTTTTGACACCTGATGCCTTCTGGGATTTTTCGAGATCTCCAGTGTAAGAGTCTTTCTTCTAATGGCCTAAAATGCAAGTGAACCTCTCTGTGATGCTACAGAAAACATTAGCTTTCTATGGAGAGGTTCCCTGCATAACAAACTGTTGTGTTGAAACACCTGATCATCATGGTTGCTCTTGTTGCTTAATCAAATGTGGACTTAATATAACAGCAAAGCAAGCTATAGAATCTATAATTCTGTCTATGATTTAAAGTAAAGCAGCTCCATATATCAGGGACTTGTGCCATATATATCTATACACAGATTTATTAAAATTAATAGGAATTGCTTGCATTCTCTAGTGTTGAATGTAAGATAGCCTACCAAATGGGGCATTTTTGTGTATCTGGCCATATTTGATGTCAGTCTCTCAATGTGTCTTAACTCTAAATGTACTTTGTTGTTGTTGTTTCCAGTAATATAGCTGAAAAATCCAGTGAAACTAAGGCACAAGAGCCTAATTTAAAAAGTCAAATTTCACCTGCTGATAAAGGCATTCAAGAACAGCAAATTGCTACAACTTTGAAAGGAGAGAAAGGTATGAAGTTCATGTTTAGTTTGTTGTTCTAATGTTTTTGTTTTTCACCAGATTCTGAACAAATGCCTTTCATGTTTTTCAGCAAGTGAATTGGATGACAAAACTTCCATTCAGAGATCCAATGAAACAATTCCTGTCTCTACAGATATAACAGTGCTTGAAACAAAGTCAGATGATGTAAGAGAGCAAGAGCATGATGTCCCCTATTTCAGGTTTGTGTTCAGTTGTTTCACTTCCCTGGTGTCCATTCTGAGGTCCTTAACATGAGTAATGGGACATCTTGTAAAGATTAGGTTATGGTGCTTGGTGTCTGTCAGCAGTGGCCTGAATAGGCACACATTCCTATCTCCCTTTTTGTATTGCTAGTGCGAGTAAAGAATATAAAATTCTGGAGACTAACACCTTGTCCTAAGGAACACAAGCTTGAAAGCAGTAGAAAAGAAATTGCATCTCAGTCAGTCAGCAAGCTAAAACAGTCTAAGGGCTTCTGCTCAAAGACAGTGTAGCTTCTCTGAAAGCAAAAGGATAGTAACTATTAAGTCACATGTAGTCATGACAGCAGTTAGAAAATTCTCCAAAACCTGATTTTTTTTCAATATCCCTTTATTTTTTAGAAACATTCTTCGGTCTGAGACAGAGAGGCTGATGTCTCAGTGCCTCCAGTGGGATGGAAAATTTGAGCTGGACATTCCAGAGGATGGTAAGACTAAACTGTACTAGGCTTTAGAAGGGGTGTTACGGTAACTGAAGGGGACAGAGGGAAGTATGTATATCTGAATATATTTGCAAAATAGCACTGTCTACAGCACTTAGTAAAAGTTGTATTAGATAAAGTTTAGGGTTGTATCTGCCTCAAGACAAAAAGGCGTGCTTTATCTCCTAATACTAAAACTTGTGTAGTACTTGACATGATAGTGGTTGACACTAAAGTGAACAAAGTGCACATCGAAACAGTTTTTCTGTTTTAAGTTTTAAATATATTTAAATGTATGAACTTTAGCCAAGCTGTTTTTTTAAAATAAAATTAGATTTTAACATAGAATAAATGTTCTTATCTGGGAAAATGAAGATGACTTGTCAATGCCTATCTTAAAGACTTAAGGAGATAGTAACATGTTTTTGGAAGAAGCAAGTTTGGAGCAGTTCAATGGATATGTATGCTCCATCTGAATGGTATTGCAGGTCTGCAATAGGTAAAGTTAGTGCAAACAAGAAACAAATTCCAGACTCTTCAAATACTTATTTAAATCAATTGTGAAATGATGGATTATTTTAAGATGGACTTTCTTGTTTTCTTGTTGCTATCAGCTAAAGATCTTATTCGCACTACAATTGGTCAGACAAGGCTGCTCATAGGAGAAAGGTTTAAACAGTTTGAAGGACTGGTGGATAATTGTGAATTTAAACGGGGTGAAAAAGAAACGACGTGTACAGACTTAGATGGATTTTGGGACATGGTTAATTTTCAGGTATGTACTTGCATGTTAACCTACTAGAATAAAGTTGATGGGGTTATTGACAAGCAATGGATTGAAACTGTTCTTTAGTTTTTTGAATGTTCAGATTCTGATTTTTTTTAATGTAAAAAACGCAGGTCCTTGTTTAACACTTTATGATGGTGAATAGTATCAGCTGGTATACTACGATTTATAATTCATGGACCTGTTCATCTGTTGTGTTTTCTTGTGGTCTGTCTATCTTGTTTTTCTCTGGAATGAAGGTGTGTAGGCAAGTCTTAGTCTGGTTTGGAGGGAGGACACAGTCACAATGTCTACCTGGACCAAAAGCTAGGAGCTTTTGGAAAATTCCTGGAGCTCACCTGAAATGCAGGGGTTCCATGCTTCAGTCTGAGAATAATGCAGAAACTAAAATAACCTCATTTAGGGGTGAGCTTAGGTGGTAGAAAACCTTCACCTCTGTTTCTTTTTTGATGCTTCCATTGGTTTCAGAATGGAATATAATATCCTAAAAGATCAAAATAGCTCTCGATAGCATTTGTAAATCAGTATTCCACGAAGGAACTTGTAACTAGTTAAATCAAATGTAAAGATGGATTGATTGTTAAGGCCTTAGTTGTAGGTCTTGAATTCCCTCCAGAATGCATGAAGGTTTGACCTGCTTATACATCAGAGATATTTGAGGGCAACTCTGCTAGATCCTGTAACTTGAATAACAGGGTTTACCTATGCTTACTATGTATCTGGGAGCAGCTCAGGTTTCTCCTAAGCATCCCCACCTTTTCCCTTAGATAAACGTGGAGTAACAGAGTTGCTAACTCTGTCCCTTTTTGCATTTGTTTTTTCTTTGTGTCCTCTGAGTTTCGGGGAGGATGTAGAGGACTTGTCACCTCAGTGACTGGTCTGCTGTACGTAATTACTAGCTAATGAGGCAAGTGTCTCCATTACAGAGCCTAAGGAGAACAAGGCTGTCAGTCAGGGAGGAGGTAATGCTGCAGAGCTAGTTTGTCTGTAGTCACAGGATGTCGTGAACAAGCACAAACTGTGTCAAGAAGCTGTTCAGGCCAGTAGTTTAAAAGAGCAAACAAGCTTGCATGACGTGTTTCCTACATAATGGAAGACTCGTGCTTGGTTGGTGTAAAAACAATTATGCAATGTGTTCTTTTGCATTCCTTAAACGTGACCATTGTCAAAGTGCCTAAGTTCAGCACGAGAACAGGTTGTAAACCAGGTCCTTCATTGAAGATGTTAGATCTTACTGAACAATTCTATACTTCCCCTACTAGTCTTTAAACTACAGAAATGATACCAGTCTTGTCATCTAATCTGAAGCTTGTGTATGTTAGCATAACCTTCATGTCAAATGTATGAGAACATTTAGTACTTAATATCCGTTGGTGGTTTAATTTGTTTCTGTATTTAAAACAAAAGTACTTAAATGCATAACTGTGCTTAAATTTGTTACCCGACTTATGAAACACTGTTCTATTGTGAATCTGAGAAGTCTTGCAAATTAAACCTGGACTTTTCTGGGATTTCCAATAGATAGAAGATGTGAACAAAAAATTTGATAATCTGAAGAAGCTTCAAGACAATGAGTGGCAACCACTTGATGTCCCAAGCAAAGCAATTGTCAAGGTATGAGTAGCCCCTAAAGCGTGCCTCCTAAGGCATCAAGGTGCAACAGTGTGTTGAGATATCTAAAATAACTAGTAAGCTGCTACTGCAGTAATGAATACTCTTCTTAAATGGAAGTTCCTTCTAAAGACCTACTCATCTGGCTTCTTTAGATGTAAATTGTTTAAAAAATTCAGTGAAATTCATCTCCAGACGCACCCTTCTCCCTTGCATCTCCCAAGTGCGCTTACATTAGTTGGTGTTTGTAATGATAGTTGCCTCTTTTGGCTAGGAAGATTAGAACTAAGAATTAACAATGACCCTTTTGGAGTCATTGGATTCTTTGCTAGTAAGGCAAGTCTGTTAAATTTAGAATGGAAATTTACCCTTCAGATGTAGAACACTTTTTTTCTCTGGGCCACTGGTGTTGGCACTGACTTAATTGAAAAGCAAACCACACAGGAACTTGGCAGTGACTGCCAGTTTTGAGCGGTGAGTGCTAAATTACAATGGTGTCCCATTAATACAGTACCATGGGTAGGATTATACTACTAATTCTCTAAGCACAAATGGTTCTGACACTATCCAAAATAAGTTATTGCTTATTGCAAAATAAGCTTTATTGTAAGCTATTTTATGTACTCTTTGGTTTGGAATATGTAATTGCTTTTAATAACTGAGTATCAAGTCATATTCACATTGCCTAAGCTCCATCCCGTTCGTTGAGACTGCTCAGCTAATCATAAAAACGATATGAAGGTCGATAAGAAACTCCAGGCATGGGAAACAGGAAAGAATGTAGTCTGTGTGAGCTGCCCATAAATGTCAGAACCCTACAGATGGTACAAGACACAAAACTTGGAAAAATTGAATGCCAGGAGAGACTTCACTGGCTGACTGGTGTCTGTCCTGCAGTTACTTTATCTCCCTGCCACTAGGAGTCCCTGTATCCCACTGTTTTAAAAAAATGTTAACTGGCATTGTTAGGAAAAAAAAATTGTACTGCATATATGTGAACTGCAGACTTAATATGAAAAATCCTTAATATTGTTATCCTAGACTAACCTTAATAGCTGAATGGCAGTCCAAGACATTCTGGAGATGAACGGAGACGTTGTCTCCAGCATGCCTGTTGCTGTGTCTATGTGCGGCCAGCAGCTGTGTTAGATGTTCGCGTGCAATTGCTTCTATCTGAAACTTCCAGTTGTGACCTAGACTTCCTTACAATTTCAGAAAAAGACTGTTCCAAATGGAGTGTCTAAACCAAAGCTGGGAGCAGCTGGAAGAACTGCTGCCCGAAACCGGCTTGCTGCTATAAAAGCAGCGATGAGGGATAAAATGAAGCATGACGGAGCTGCTGATTGTACACATCAGGAGAAGCTGCCAGAAGTAGAAAAAGTGGTTTTTGAAGCGGGATTTTTCAGAATTGAAAGCCCTGTGAAAACCTTTCCAGGTGGGTGAAGTTTAATCATGATTTCTGTAACCTGAAAGTACTGAAGAGCATTTAACCAATCTCATTGGGGAGAGGAATTATGCTGTCTATACTGGCTACCACTCCAGTACTGGACACAATTAATATTTCATCTAGTGGTTAATTACGTCAGGGATCCAAAGCAAACTGTTCTACATGAATGTACTGATTTGAGTGATTATGGCAACATGAAATCTCTGCTTAGACAGAGAGGTAAAAGCAGTTGGTTCATGTTTTCTCAGCATGTGTTTAACAATCAAGTTTTAATCTGAGTGTTTC